>NW_027203827.1:72500-672500 GCF_024711535.1 Dipodomys merriami
AAAGAGGAAAGGAAGGAAGAAGGTAGAACATGCAAGACTTGGTTTGGAGTCCCTGGATCAAGGGAGCCAACCATTTACAATCTCTGTAGGGACAGTTTCAGAGATTAAAGCCATTATGTAGGATCAAGCCACTGAACCCTCAGCAAGTTCATGAAATCCAGGAGCTAGGTGCTCAACCAACTGCAGAGGAAAGCAGCCTTCAGTAGACCCTAGGGATCAAGGTGGGTCACTAGGTTTCAATCATCCCTGTCCCCAACGAGTTTATTTTCTGGTCAGATAAGAAGAAAGTGTCCAAGGGCTAGGGAGGTATTGGTGTAAAGGAGTGTGAAGGGGGGAGGCAAGTGATAATTAGGAAGATGAAGAGGGAGGATGATCCAGGTCAGGTGTGTCAGGATATTTTAGCCATGATCTCACCTGACAACCTAGACTACCAGTGATAGAGCCTTTGATCCAGCCACACTGCTATTAAAAGTCCTGGCCCCTTGGTTTCACCTTTGACGACCTGGTTGTCGTTCACTACAGGATGCCTGTGCAGTACATCCTTGGGGGCTGGGACTTTCGAGTGCTCAATCGGGCTCAATCTGAAGATGACACCCCTGGTGTTCATTCCCCCACGGGAGACAGAGGTAAGCATGTCACTGGCACAGGACAGCCTGGAAATGAGGGCGGGAGTTGGGACCCATGTTGCTCCGAGCCTTCATCTAGAAGGTGCTAGGGCCCTGTACCTGCCATTCTCATTTGCAGAAGGAGGTCTCTTTGCTGGCTCAGTCTTTAGTCTAGATGGCAGATTTGGGACTCAGAGAGGGCAGAATGAAGGTGGGGCAGGGCTGGGTAAAGACTGGTGGGAAAACCAGAGGCACTGGGCTCTGAGCACGGTTGCTTTTTTGACAATACTCAAACACAGGAATATTCCTGGGATAGATCAGCCCTTTTCACCTTCCCAAGCGAGAGGGAGCTAGAGCCCCCCAGTCTCATTCACTTGACCAAGAAACCCTTTGGTTCCCATATCATGTGTTTGGATTACTAGATCTCACCTTACTGTCCAGTTTTGAGGCAGAACTCTGAGAGATCCTGAGTATTTGATAATGTCAGGGGATCCTCAGTATGAGATCGTACTTGAACATCCTAATTTGGTGCATGGTCAGTCCCATCTAAGACTGCCATGGTATAGGACAAATTATCTAGAGAAGCATAGCAGAGTGGGATCTGTTCTGAGAGTCTTGATTATTGCGTGTGAGCTTTGAGCACCAGTGTGCCCACCTGCTTCCCTATCTTGGGTGGATCTTTGCTAGGAAATGCTTAAAATTAGGTGGTGTCTTGTCTTTTATGCTCCAAGATAGGACTCTTATATTTGAACCAGAGCTTTACTTCTAGCTTTTTTGGGTTTAATTGGAGATAAAGAGTTCTCATGGACTTGTTGCCAAGAGTGGCATCCAACCTTAGTTTCCTAAGGGGATAAGATGACAAGCATGGAAAATTATCTTTGGCCGGGTGCCAGTAGCTCATGACTATCATCCTCGGTACTCAGGAGGTGAGATCTGAGGATCACAGTTCAAAGCCATCCTGGGTAGGAAAGACCCTGAGACTCTTATCTCCAACAAACCACCACAAAGGTGTGCTGTGGCTCAAGCCTTGAGCTGAAGAGCTCAGGGACAGCACCCAGGCCCAGAATTCAAGCCCCACAACCAAAGAAAGAAAGAAAGAAAGTAAAACATCTTTGCCTGCAAAAATCTGGAGGTATGTGTGGGTGTGCTGTGGTTGAGAGACCAAGTGCTGGCCTCACTGTACAGACATTACTAAGAACTCCTCAAGTTTTCCCCAGTTTGAAGCCACAGTAGGATGGGTGGTGCCTTACCAAGAACTCAAGAGGACGAGGCCTTTGACAGGCAGTGAGTGGGTGAATGGGTGCAGAGATCAGATTTTTGTGCATGTATTCTCTCCATTGAAGGATGGATTTGGATGCTGAGTGTCAAAGTTTGAAGTCAAGGGTTGCAAGAAGTTCATGGCCTGACAAATTGGGTTTCCTCTGGGTATATGAACGTGGCTAAAGCAGGGTGCTGCTGGTGGCTCACAACTGTCATCCTAGCTACTCATAAAGCTAAGATGTAAAGACCACGGTTCAAGGACAGCTTGGTGATACTTCATATCCAATGAACCACCAGAAAACAGGAACTGGCGCTGCGGCTCAAGTGGTAGAGTGATCATCTGCAGCTGAAGAGCTGAAAGTCAGTGCCCTGGCCCAGAGTTCAAACCCCATGACCAGCATTAAACAAAGAGGTGGCTGAGTTTTCCACATAGCAGTGTGTATGGTAGGAAATTCCATGCTGGGTTATGAGATATTCCATATATGTTAGAGGCTCAATGTTGTGTCTACAGTTGGACTGAGTACAATAGTGCCATCTTCTCACAAGTCAGATATGATCTGAATGGAGGGAGTTCGTGGTTCTGTTCTCAGGAACCGCTGAGGCCTTGGAATGTCCGTGTGTGTGTGTGTGTGTGTGTGTGTCTGTGTGTGTGTGTGTGTGTGTGTGTGTGTGTGTGTGTCTGTCTGTCTGTCTGTCTGTCTGTCTGTGTGTCTGTTTGTCTGTGTGTCTGTGTGTGTGTAATTTTCCCTCATCTTTCTCTGTCTCCATCTTAGGTGCCTGTCCTCCTCCATCTGACTTCAGATGGTGCCCTTCCTCCACACTGACCTTGCCTTTAGCTCCCTATCAGGGTCTACAATGAGTCGTAAATTGCCAGTGGCCTGTGTTCCATATTTTCTCTGGGGCACAAGTCTGGCTGTCCAAATATTTGGCCGCCTCCTGCAGATTCTTGTACAGCAGTGCCAGCTGGCATAGGTTCTCCCATGCCTCAGAGGGAGGGCCTCAGTCATACGATGTCCTATCCTTTTCCTCAGCTGGGCCTCTGACATCCCTCTCTATAGGCTGGCAGTGGAATGGGGAATGGGGGGTTGCTGGTGGCTGTAGCCAACTCGAGCTTGACAGCTGACTGAAGGCCACCTGAGCAAGGAGGATCCAGGGCTACATGGGAGGTGAGACCAAGGTGGCTTGGAAATATTGGTCGGTGTCTAGGAAATGTAAATGTACTTTATCACAGGAAAGTCTATCTTCTGGCCCCAGCTGGGCCTTCTAGACAATTCTGGAAGCCCAGAATACAGAGGTACAGACTTTAGATTCCAGGGCCAGGGAGCTGGGGAATGAAAGATTGGTATGACCAAAAACTCAATGTTCTGGGATATTAGTCTTGACCTGGCTATGCCCCTCCCCCCTTTTGTACGTTCACTTCTTAACCCAGTGTTGGCCACAAACTGACCACTTGTGGCAGTACTGTGGAAGTGGCGGAAGTGGAGGTGAGATCTAGGATGACCAAAATCTGGATTTATGGCCTGTGGGGCTGGCAAAGGGTGTCTTAAAACAATCTTTGAGCTGTAACTCAGGGCCTAGGCACTGTCACTGAGCTTCCTTTGCTCAAAGCTAGCATTCTACCACTTGAACCACAGCTCAACTTTCATCTTTTTTAGTACTTTAGTGGAGATAAGAGTCTCATGAACTTTCCTTCCTGGGCTGGCTTCAAGCTGCCATCCTAAGAGCTCAGCCTCTTGAGTAGCTAGGATTGCTGGCACCTGCTAATGATGTTAGTGTGTGTGTGTGTGTGTGTGTGTGTGTGTGTGTGTGTGTGTGTGTGTGTGTGTGTGTGTGTGTGTGTGTGTGTGTGTGTGTGTGTTTACCGGAACAAGAACGCACAGCCTAGATGTTATCCTTTAGCTTATTTGCACTAGGTTAGTGCTGTATCACTTGAACTACAGTAGCTCAACTTCCCAGCTTTTTGGTGATTCATTGGAGATAAAAGTCTGCCTAGGATAGCTTTGAATCTTGATTCATCCTCAGGTCTCAGCCTTTAGTAGCTAGGATGATAGGCATGAGCCACCTTCGCCCAGCTGATAATGGCCTTTCTCCACAGTGGAGTTGGAGCTTCTGAAATCTTCTTTATTTTTTCTGTGCCGGTACTGGGGCTTGAACTCAGGGTCTGGGCTCTGGTCTCTTAACATTTTCCCTCAAGGCTGGTACTCTACCACTTGAGACACAGCTCCATTTCTGGCATTTGGTGGTTCATTGGCAAGAAGAGTCTCATTAACTTTCTTCCCCTGAGCTGGCTTTGACCCATGAGCTCTGATTTCAGTCTCTTGAGTAGCTAGGAATTGCATGGGTTGAGCCACTGGTGGCATTGGGTAGAAGCTTTCCTTAAGCAAGGGTTCTTCCCTGCACTTGGCCTGACTCCTCCATGCAAAAGAGGCCTTAGGGTCAGGAGCTGTGAAAAAGAGGCTTTCAGCCACAGGAAATGTCTGGGGTCCATGGTAAAAAGTCAAGCTAATCTTCCCCTGGGCTCCATTCTTGACCCTACCCTCTGCCCTACCTGTGACTCAAGTACAAACCTTGACCCAGCCTTGAGTGTTCAGCCAGACTTGTCTGAAGACACAGAAACTTCATTCCCCCCACACCACCTGCTCTACACCACACCTCAGGACCTTTGCCCATTCTGTGTACCTTCTACCTGAGGCTCTCTGTCCTGTTCCACATCTTAAAACTCCTGTGGAATTTTGACACTGGTTATATCACCTCCTGGAGCAAGTCCTTCCTTCCATTCTCCCTCTTTTTAAAAAAATAATGAGTTCCTAGAGATGGAACTTGGTAGGCTGACTCGCAAATGCTCTATATTGGTGTGTGTGTGTGTGTGTGTGTGTGTGTGTGTGTGTGTGTGTGTGTGTGTGTGTGTGTGTGTGTGTGTGTGGTGTGTTTGTGTGCCAGTCCTGGGGTTTAAATTCATGGCCCGGATGCTATTCCTGAGTTTTTATGCTCAATGCTTGCAGTCTACTACTTGGAAAACAGCTCTACTTCTGGATTTTTGGGTGTTTAATTGGAGAAAAGAGTCTCATGTAGATTTTCCTGCCTGCACTGTCTTGCAATTATGATCTTCAGATTTCAGCCTCCAGAGTAGCTGAGTATAGTGGTGAGCCACCAGCACCTGCCATCTCCCTCTTACCTATAACCTCGGCCCTCCTCTGAGTCCCAGGAGAGTAGGTCTCACCAAGCTCACATTTTTTTTGCTAGTCTTGGGCTTGAACTAAGGGTGTGGGCATGTTCCTGAGGTGCTTTTCCTAAAGGCTACATTCTAGCACTTAAGCCACAGTGCCACTTTTGGCTTTTTCTGTTTATGTAATACTGAGTAATCAAACCTTGAGTTTCATGCTCTCTAGGCAAGCAATCTACCACTAAGCCACATTCGCAGCCCAAGGCTCACTTCTAACAGGATCTATGAGGGTGGGATTTCAGCACAGAAATCGCTGGCCATTTTATATCTTTGCCAGGATTTGGGACCAGCCTGAGACTGGGCAATGAGGAATGATGAATGAGTGATAGCCACCAGGCCCCAGAGATCTAGGCTCACATCTTACAGAGGGATAGGAAATATGGAGCCAGAACCTTCCACAACTCCTACAGCCTAGGAACTGTGGTCTCCCTGCAGGTAGTGGCTGGCTGCTAGATGTCCCAATGAGACACCTCAGCCAGAATGTAATGCACCCGTTGCATACGCCAGCCCAGGCAAGCCTTTAGGGTTGCACTTATTAAATGGCTGAGAAAGATGCTTTGTTCAAGCTACTGGCTCATACTTAGTACTCTCTGAGGGCTTTTTCCAGCTTACCCAGGTTGGGGGTCTGGGCATGGGCAACCTGCTGAAAGCCCATCGTCCATACATCATCCATCTATACTCAGAGACATGGAATTACTGAATTCTTTTATTTCTTTGGCAGGTCTGAGGTTGAAATAGGATACTAGGCTCTATCCCTGATCTCCTTTTGCTCAAGGATAGAGCTCTGCCCTTGAGGCACAGGCCCTACCCATGGGCATATTTTCCTGTGCTCTCTTAGAAATAAGAGTGTCTAGGACTTTCCTGTCCTGGCTGAATTCAAATTGGCATTCTCTACACCTCAGCCTCCTGAGTAGCTAGCATTAAAGACAGGAGCCACTGACACCTGGCTTTCTTTTCTTCTCATTGTTCTTTTTATAATCATGACAATCTGAAATCTTCACAGTGTCATTCCAATTGTTTACATTTGAAATAAATCATCTAGGCCTGGAGTTAGAATGCCAGGACTGCCACCCACAAATGGAGGGAGATCCTGACAAACTCATTCCTATTTATGTGAATGCTAATGGAATGTTACCAAAGTAATCAAAGTAATAATTATATTTGCAGTTAATTCATGATTCTATTTTAGAATGCCACAGAAAAATTATTGAACTTAAATCTTCCATTCTACCACCATGGTATGATTCCTCTAATGGAAGGAAATTGACTAATTTTTAATTAATGCTTTTATAAGTATTCAGCCATGATAATTCATTAAATGGAGACATAACTTAAACTAATAATTGGTAACTATATATATATATATATATAAATATATGTAATTTAATGATATTCTCACATTCTCTCTCTAAGTGTATATATATATATATATATATACAGCAATCTACACATCTATCTATCTATCTATCTATCTATATCTATATCTATATCTATATCTATATATATATACATATATATATATATATATATATATATATATATATATATATATATATATATATATTGGGCACTATTGTGGCTTGATCACAGGTCCTCAGAATTTTCTGGCAGCTCAGTTTGCCAGAGGATGGTGAGCTAAGACTGTGACCCCATTTATGGATTGGGCATTCTAGGCCATGAGTTGAAATCCCAGCATGGCCAAAAATTTATTCATGGAGTAAGAAGCCACTTTTGAAATATTTTTTTTTCCTGAAAGATATCCTGGTTCTCAGTGTGATATATAATCCATATGCAAATATATCCTGTGTGATAGGATGTAATAAATGAAATGTTATATGTGTAATAATACTAAATAAATAAGCATAATAAACGTTATACTCACTAAACCCATGCATGTAAATAAATCTCATATATGAATATTATCTTTTTTCAGTTCTGGGGCTTCTATTCAGGCCCTGGGAACTGGTCTAAAATTTCTTGTCATCAAGGACGGTGAGCTTCCCCTTCAACCACAGTGCCACAGAGTTACCCAGACCCTGAGTTCAAATCCCAGGCCTGCCAGAAAAGTGGGGCAAATTCCAAGCCAGGGCTTTTTATTCCTTTGGCCAAGCACAGGGCTTGAACTCAGGTCTTGGCATCTCTGCCACAGTTGACCCTTGGATCCTAGGACCCAAGTTCAAATCTCGGGTTTGGCAAAAAATAAAAAATAAGGGCTGGGAAAGTGGCTCAGTGGTAGAGCGCTTGCTTTGCATGCATGAGGCCCTTGGTTCGATTCCTCAGCACCACATTAGCAAAAAGAAAAAAGCCGGAAGTGACGCTGTGGCTCAAGTGGTAGAGCACTCGCCTTGAGCTGAAAAGCTGAGGGACAGTGCACAGGCCCAGAGTTCAGGCCCCACAACTGGAACCCCCCCCAAAAAATAAATAAAAAATAAAAAATAAAAAGGAGAAGGATAAAACAGAGAAGTTTAAGAAGGTGGTTTTACATTTTTTCCCCTTTGCATTCTGACCATCCTGGGCCTAAATGAAAAGGCCCAGAAAGTGTACAAGACCTTGCATACTGTTGTTTGGCTGGCTACTAGGGAAGCCATAACCGAAACTTCAACTTAGACCTGGAGGTAGAATCCTGGGACTGCCACTAATGATTGTTGGGAGATTCTAAGAAATGCATGCCAATATACATCCATACAAATGGAATGTTATAAAAGTAACAATTAAATTAGTAGTTAGTGTATGAGTATACTATAAAATTATACACAATAATTATACTACTTTGACTAATTTTCAATTAATAGTTTGATACATATTCAACCATGATACTTAAAACTTGAAGGAATTTCATAATATACAGACAACTTTCTCTTGTTTTATACATATGTATACATATATATATTTTTTTCAATCTACATATTTATCTGTTTATACACTTGTCACTCCTGGGGCTCAGTTGTATAGTGATGGCTTTTACATACAAAGTCCTGGATTCGATTCCTCCCTACCACATGCACATAAAAATCTGGAAGTTGTGCTAAAAGCCTAGGGACTGTATCTAGACTCTTACTCAAGACCCAGGACTGGCACCAACATAAGATTGAATGTTGTGACTGTAACTCTATAAGTACAGGACTTCAAATACCTCATCACAGAGCA
Source organism: Dipodomys merriami (assembly GCF_024711535.1). Classification (NCBI taxonomy): domain Eukaryota; kingdom Metazoa; phylum Chordata; class Mammalia; order Rodentia; family Heteromyidae; genus Dipodomys; species Dipodomys merriami. Next base: position 80,736 of record NW_027203827.1, read on the forward strand.
AGCCATGATTCTGGTGCTGACAGCTGCCATCTAACTTAACTTAGCCAGAGGAATGCCACTGCAACCCAGCTCCACAGAACCACATGCTGCTGGCTCGCTCACCCCTGTCATCTAAGTTATTCGGGGGCTGAGATCTGACCCCGATGGGTTTAAAACCCAGCCGTGGCAGGATGGCCGTGAAACTCTGTGCTGTGGCTCAAGCAAAATTCTTAGGACAGTACCCCCAACATTTTAGTGCAATCCCTATGGCTGACTCCCCCCCCAAAAAAAACCCCCACCAATCTCAATCATTAGATGTGAACTTTGTGCAGTTTGTGATGTGTTTCTGAAAGAATGGTGATACTGATGAAAGCACCCTAATGACAGCTTGTGAGATACAGCTATGTGGTGAGTCCTTCCTGAGGTGCTGGGTCCTTCTTGTGGTGCTGTGTGCTGAGTCCTGCTCAGGATGATATGTGTTGAGTCCTTCACAGGGTGCAGTGTTCCGAGTCCTGCATTGGGTGCTGGGTGCTGAATCCTGTAAAGAGTGTAATGTGTTTTGTCCTTCAAAGGGTGCATTCTTTCATCTTGCTCTTGTAATAGCTCCACAACTTGGAAGATTATGCAGACAAGAATATTGAGGCTCAGATATGTCCCCATGGCAGGGACAAAATTATGTATTACTGAAGACTAGTGAGTTGTCTACTGCAGACAATTGTTTCATTTTGTTTTTTTCTCAGTCATGAACCTTGAACTCAGGGTCCAGGCGCTGATCCTTACCTCTTGGACTCATGGCCAGCACTCCACCAAGTGGAGTCAAGGACCTCCTTGCAGCAGAGTGCCACAGCCCAGGGTTGTATAGCCAAGGTCTGTTATCCTGGCTTCTCAGGAACCTGAGATCAGAGTATCTGGGTTCCAAACTATCCCAGACACAAAAGGTCCCATGAGACTATTATCTCCAATTCATCACTAAGAAACGTGAAGTGGAAGCTGGGTGCTTGTGGTTCATGCTGGTCATCCTAACTACTCAGTAGGATGAGATCTGAGGATCATGGTTCAAAGCTAGCCTGGGCAGGAAAATTCTTGAGACACTTAGCTCCAATGAACCACCAGAAAACCGGTGGCTCAAGTGGTAGAGCACAAGATTAGAGCTGAATTGCTCAGGGACAGCACCCAGAACCAGACTTCAACTCATAGAACGGACAACAACAAAAAAGACATAAGCAAACTAACAAACCTGAAGTAGAGGGCTGGGAATGTGCCTTAGGGGTAGAGTGCTTTGAATACATGAAACACTAGGCTTGATTACTCTGGACCACATCACTAGGTAAAAGCCTGAAGTGGCTCTGTGTTTCAAGTAGGAGAAGGCAATCCTTGAGAAACTAGATCCAAGAGAAACTAGATACAGTGCTCATGTCCTGTGTTCAAGCTCCAGGACTAGTGTATGCACATACACACTCACAGGCATGCTCGCTCACTCAATCACACACACACACACACACACACACACACACACACACACACACACACAGAAAGTAGAAGTGAAGCTGTGACACAAAATGGGAAAGCAGTAGACTTATGCTCTGAGATCATGGTCAGCACCCACGTCCTGTGTTTAACCCCAAAACTTAGCCTCTCAGGGCTCAACTAGGAGAGGTCAAAGGTTTCAAAACCTGATGAGCTTCACCAGCCCTAGATGACAGGAAACTTTGTGATATCTGACATGTTCTTAGATTTCCCAAGCCTCCAGAAACCTAGGAGAGGCATCATAGGCCCATCATCGCTGGTTATGAAACATTTAATTAGGTTCAGTGCCCTAGTTGTCTGCCAGATGGACTCCTCAATTATATTGAGCCCTGTATCTGAACATCAGAATATAGTCTCAAAAAGGCAGGATAAGTGCACAGAATTTGGCCTTCCACGGGAGGTGGCACAAATGAAGGCTTCCTGTCAAAATAGAGCACTGGGGAGAGAGATCGCTTGGCTTTCAGAGCCTGCCCACACTCCTCCTCACTAAGTGGCCCAGATGGAGTTGCTTGTTACACAGCTGTACAGGATTGAGGCCTTTTGTCTGCCTGTCCAGACAATGAGAGAGACTTCTTCCAGGAGGACTGGGGTGCACAGCAACCTTCAGGCTATACTGGGAGCAGTGAGGGGAGCCCTGGAACATGCAATGTCATAAAAGCATTCTCTGTGTTATGAACTCATAGTATTGAATACAAATTTCCTAGCTTGGTGCCATTCATCATAGCTACTCTACTCTGGAGTTTCACCTGTAGGAATATATCCATATATATACAAAGACGTGGAGGTACAGACTGTTTTTGAGGGGGCAGGTCCTGGGGTTGAACTATGAGCCTGTGTACTGTCCCTGAGCTCCTTTTACTCAAGGGTAGTGCACTAAGCTTGAGTCAAAGCCCACTTCTGGGTTTTTCTGTTATCTGTTAGAAATCACAGTGTCAAGGACTTTCTTACACTGGCTGGATTCAAATTCAAATTCTCTACATCTGAGCCTCCTGAGGATCTGGGATTACAGTCAGCAGCCACTGGCACCATCTTTCTTTTCTTAATTTTTTAATCTTGACAATCTGACTTCTTAGCGGGTCATTCTAATGGTTTGAACTTATAAGAGACTACCCAATGTTCTTTATAGCTGCTTTCTCAGAGAAGGATTTTCTCTCCTCATCTTCCACTCTGGTCACAGGTTTAAAACCAAAAGTGAGAAATGAGTGTCACAGGATTGAGGAGCAAATGTCCACAGGACATGCCAGTTCTGTCACTTAGCATTGAGCTGCAGTGAATTTACTGTCTCAGGATGAGAGGACCAAAAGCTGGAGCGATCTTCATACTGCCTGCATTGCTCCTTTTGCCTATAAATTTATCTAATAATTATGAGTGTTTTGTGTCTCCAACCTTAACTATCTAGGACACACTAGAAGTATTGGAACATTACTATTTTTATCTAGTACCTCCTGAGATTTAGATTAAAGGTTTATGTGGAGCGGCTCCTTTGCAAATCCTTGAGGAAAGCAGCTTGAGGCCTTTTCTGTAGATCGCCTTCCAAAGCCAGCCCAAGCAGAAAGTCTGTGAGACTCTTATTGCCTATAAACCACCAGAAAACCAGAAGTGGAGCAGTGGCCTAGAGAGTAGAGCTCCATTTTTGGGAGAGAAAGCCTAGCAGGAGATACAGGCCCGACCAGGCATGAAAGTCTGGGGGTTGCTTATGTCCACTTAATGACCAAATGGCTGGAAGTGGAGCTATGGCAGTAGGAGAAACTCAGCCTTGAGCAAAACAGCTGAGGAACACATTGCACCCTGAGTTTAAGCCCTGAGATGTCCAAAAAATAAAATTCAAATAGAGAAGTCCAAGTTTATGGATCAGTGCCCTACTTACTTACTTGTGTATGTTACTTCCTTGAGTGCAAACAGATTGTATTCAAAGCTTCTGCTTTCATATACCGATTTATTTTTCAGATATGCTTGTTACGCATACTGCATCATTCTCTTTATTTCAGCCCCATCGCTTTGCTCTTCCAGGTTTCCAGGCCTCTGTCCTTATACGATGCACATTGCAGCTCTCAGCAGCCTATAGTTACATTTTATTATGAGGCCAATCCAGGAACAGTCACAAATAAGGCAGGGGAGGAGAAGATCAGGGTTTATAGAAATAACCAGTATTCAGAAAATTACACTTGGGGACACAAACTGTAGCATATTATGTAAAAACTACCATTAAGAAAAAAAGATGAGGGGGCTGGGAATGCAGATTATTGAGAGAGTGCTTGCTTAGCATGCAAGAAGCCCTGGGTTCTATTCTTCAGTTGTATATACAGAGAATATGCCAGAATTGGTGCTGTGGCTCAATTAGTAGAGTGTTAGAGACAGTGCCCTGGCTTTGAGTTCAACCCAAGAAATGTCAAAGAGATCTATAGGTAGGTAGGTAGGTAGGTAGATAGATAGATAGATAGATAGATAGATAGATAGATAGATAGAGAGAGAGAGAGAGAGAGAGAGAGAGAGAGAGAGAGAGAGAGAGAGAGAGAGAGAGAGAGAGAGAGAGAGAGAGAGAGAGAGAGAGAGAGAAATGATACATAAATCTGGTCTTGGATGTCAGGAGGAAAGAAGAGGTCAATTCCCAGTCATGAGGCTTTCTGCAGTGTGCCAGGACACCAGCATCGCCTTCACACAACCACAGAACAGGAAGACTGTCTCTTTCCCACTTCTCGGGCAGATGAAGGCCCCAGAGCCAAGAAGGCAAAGCAAGGTTCTAACTCAGGTGCATGGAAACAGAAGAGAAACGGCCCTGCCTGTCCTTGGATTAGGGATTTGCATTAATGATGTGGAGAATGAAGTAAGGAGAATGGACTGGCAGAGGTAGAAGAAGGGCCTTCAAATCTGACAGATGTAGAGTCAAAAATCCACTCCTAAGAACAGAGAGCAGGGTTTTTCTACTCAGCTCCTGCCCTCTCTCACACTAACCTGACTCTCGATTGGTAACCTAAAGATAGTCTCGATTGGTAACCTAAAGGAGGAAGGTTATTCATTGTTTGAAGAGCCTGAGAAAGCCTGACCATGGTGTAAGTCTAACAAATGTTTCAGGTTTGCCCTCATTACTGGGTGTGCCTGGAATGAATGAATGAAGTGGTTTGCAGTTCACTTCACTGTTGAGTGTGTACCTTTTGCCTCCTAATCCTACAAGCCTATGTCTCTCCTCCTAGCCTGGCTTTTGATACTGTTTTCTGTCCTTCAAATACAGTGTTACACCGAAATTCCTCCTGCTAACAGGGCCAGGGCTTGAATCCTGAGAACTTCATTTGAACCTTGGATGGGTCAATGATGTTTTTTTCCTTCTTCTATAGCACAAGAATTCTAATAACATTTAAAGTTCAAATAACTTCTCATCACCAAGGGAAACACAAGAAGCTGTTGTACATCTGACCTTTCAGAAGTGGAAGTCAGAGTGTCATAGACTTTCCTGACCTGGTTGGCTTCACTCTGTAATCCTGAGACGTCAGCCTCCTTAGCTAGGTTGATGGGTGTGAGCTACCTGTGTTCTGCTAGGTTCAGGACTGTAATGACTTTGAGAATACAAGTCAACTGCTTATCACAAAGGGCTTGGGGAGCATATTAAGCCTTTCAACGTTGGACCTTTCATATCCCTTTAGCACACAAGGTTATAATGCTAGAGTCTGAGAGGCTGGGCAAGTGGATCTGCTACACTTCAACCTTAAGCTCTGACTCCAATTCTGGTTTTCATCAGCATTTATTTTCCAGGGAATGTTCTCCTATTAGCAGATAGGAAAAGTACTTTGATTAACCCTTACTTTTTTCCAGTTGTGTGTCTTGTATCAAGCCTGGGCCCTGTCCCTGGGCAATTCAGCTCAAGTTTAACACTCTACAACTTGAGCCACAGTGCCATAAGAGTTTTTTTTTTTGGTGGTACATTGGACATAAGAGTCTAACAGTCTTTCCTTGCCTAGGCTGTCTTTGAACTGTGGTCTTCAAATCTCAACATCCTGAGAAGCTGAGGTTCCAGATGTGAGCTACCTGCATCTGGCCAATTGTTTTTGACAGTCCAGGGGCTTATTTTTTTTCAAGCCGAGCACTCTGCCATTTGAGCCACTCCACTTCTTCTGGCTTTTTCTGAGTGTGTGGCACTGAATATTCAAACCCTGGTATTCATGCATGTTGAGCCAGCTCTTTACCACTAAGCCACATTTCTAGGCTTGCCCTTACAATCTTATCCCACAACTTGCCTGTCCTAAAAAAAAGGCTTCTGAGTATAAATCATTAAAGAAACCCTATAGAAAGGTGTTCAAAGATAAATAAGACAAATTTCATACTTGAGAGAGACTCTAAACATGTGAAGACTATTACAAATGCCACCATTTAATTATGTATCATGTTTCAACACAAAAAGTTTTCATGAAAAATGGGTCAATGTCCTAAATTATTGTGTAAAATTTTATAATAGATGTGCGAAATGTAAAAAATATGTGTATAATAACACTAAATAAAATACACAATAAATGAATGAATCAAATAAAAAATAAAATAAATACAAGCTCAATAATAAAAATCATAATATGTAATAAACATAATTATGTAAGTATATATCCTATATTACACATATATAGAAATATCTTTTGCATTGCAGGGCCTCCAGTCGGGCCATGGGAACTCTAGCCTGAATTTAATTTCATCAAGGACAGTAAGCTTCACCTTCACCCATGGTACAAAAGAGTTACTTGGATGGTGATATCAAATCCCACCAATGGTAAAAATATTGGCCCAGTTCCAAGATAGTGACTTAATTTTTTAATGAATGCAGTTATGTTTATTCAGTTACATACTGAACATTAAAAAAGCAGTGTAGAATTTTGTACAGCTATTCAGACATTCTTCCTTACTCCCAAAGTGCTTCTCTGAACACTACATTGTTTCTCTTTTTGTATGAATTTTATTGTAAAAATGTTGTACAGAGGGGTCACAGTTACTTGAGCAAGGTCATGAGTATATTTCCTATTGAGCATTGTTGCCTCCTCCATTGTTTTCCCCCTACCATCCCTTCCCTCCCATCTCCAAAACTACTCCCCCTGCCAAGCTGAGTGACTTATTTTTAGTTTTGGCTTGGCATGGGGTTTGAACTCCAGTAGTGGCAAATCTGCACTTTCCCTCACATTGCTACAGATTTACCAAGATCCTGAGGTCAACTCCCAGGGTAGGAAAAAAACTGACAGAAATTCCAAATCAGGGAGTTTTATTTTTTTAAATTTACTTAGTTAATTAATTAATTAATTTTTCTCTTTTTTCTTCTTTTTTTTTCTTTTTGGCCAACCGTGGGGCTTGAACTGAGGTCGTGGCAACTCTGCCTCAGCTTCGATCACCCTAGGCTAAGTGCTGCTCAGGACCCATACACAATCCTGGAATCCTAGGCCCAGAGTGCTTGCATGAGGAAAAAAAAAAGTGGGATAGAAAGAAAAGTGAGGAGCTGCAGTGGGCTGGGGTTTTATGTTTTTTTCTTTGCACAGTGACCATTCTGAGTCTGAATCAGATGGCTGCAAAGTGGATCTAACCTGCCATATCTGAAGGCTGGTGTACTATCAAGGAAACCATAGGACAACCTGTCAACATAGGCCCTGGCTTCAAATCCCGGTCATGACACCTACCAGTGGCAGGAGATCACAAGAGAATCATTCCTATGTATAAGAATACCAATTGAAAGAGAAGTTTGTGCATCGGTCAAGTCTAAAATTGGATGCAATAATCCTAGAACCCTGATCAATCTCAATTAATAGTTTATTAATCATGAAAAGAATACTATTCCTTTAATTGTGGTTTAGTAAATACCTAAGAGTTGGTTAGGAATGTAGTATATGTCATTCAATCATAGATAGGTGGCTATGGCTCTTTTTACCAATATATATTTATTTGTATACCACTGTCTGCCTATCCAACTATAGCTGTTTTGTACAATCCTGGGGCAGGATTTCAGCACCTGGGAACCACCTGACAGCTTCATTGGCTAGAGGCTGCCATGCTCACACTCACCCATTCATGAATTGGGACTGCAAGTCCCTGACTTCAGATCCTAGCACTGCCAAAAATTTAATATTGGATTAAGAAGCCAATCTGTTTTCCTTTTCTGGGAGAGTCCTGGGTGTCAGGCATGATTGAGAAGATATCTACAAATCTAGATGCTCTGTGATAGGATGCAAACAATATAATAAATTGTTAGGTGTCATCACAGTCAATAAAATAAGTGGTAAATAAATGAATAAAACAAAAAAATTCAATGAATAACCACACCAAACATAATATAGTCTGAACATCTGTATGGAAGGTCAATCCTATCTTAAAATGTATATAAGGAGTATGCTTTCCATGGATAGGTCTTGCATTCAGGCCTAGGGAACAGGACTGACTTTCTGGTCTTCAAGTACGGTGAGCTTCCCCTTCCAACACAGTGCAACAGAGTTACCCAGACCCCGTGTTCAAATCCCAGGCCTTGAAGACAAAAAAATGCCACACATTCCAAGCAAGGGAGCTTCATTAGCATTTTTAATATTTTTTAAGTTCACTTCACCTTTATTTGATACATTTTGATTTTATAACATTAGAGTTTTTATAAAAAGGGGTTTAAACTATTATATTTCAGCATAGCACACTGGTGTTTCTATTTTGGCCATCTTCCATGAAAAGTGAACATGAAAATAAGGATACCATTTCTCCTTAGAAGGTTGGGACAGTTGATTTTATTTATATTTAGAGTTATTTCTATAATTATAAACTCTACATTTGTGTCATGTTAGTTTTCCTCAGTGCCTACAATGAAATACACTAGGGGAGTCATAGCACAAATAGTTGGGTTTCTGAATAAAAACTCACTTTTGTTAGGACAGCAGGTACTTGTAAGCATTTTGGGAATAAACTAGATTGTAAAATGAAAAACAAAAACATTGTGAGTGGATGTAGTCAGTAGTGGAGTATTTGCCTAAAGAGCATAAGACTCTGGCATAAATGTTTCCTAAAGCTCAAAGTGTTAGAATTTTATGATCTGTATGAACAAACTTTTTTTTTTTTGGTTGTGGGCCTGAAGTCAGGGGTTATCCCTGATCTCTTCAGCTCAATATGAGCAATCTACTTCTTGAGTCACAATGCTACTTCCGGTTTTCTAGTGGTTTATTGGAATTAAGAGTCTCACGGACTTTCCTGTCTAGGCTGGGTTTGAACCGCTATCCTAAAATCTCAGCCTCTTGATTAGCTATGGTTATAGGCATGAGCTACCTGGTGCCAGGCACGTGAACAAACTTCTTAAAGATTGATTCTGAGAAAAGAAACCTGGAATATACTTTTAGTATAAATAATTTATAATGCTATGTATAAGGCACTAATTCAGAAGTATTTATTCATTGGCTGGTTTCTTAGTTTATTTAAAGATACATTATATATATATATATGCATTATTAATATATATACATATATTATTAAAAACGTAGCTTTGAAATGTACCTAAGAGCATGTGCTCATGTAAAGTTATACAACTGCACAAGCTTCATTATTTTTTTTTCCAGTTTGGTTCCATAAGTTATGTGAGATTTTTCTATTGTTGTTTTGTTCTCTGTTTTTGGAGGATTTCTCTCCCTTTTATCCCCCTCTCCCCATCCATGAACTTGAACTCAGCTTACTCTTTCTTGGCTTGGTTGTTCTTAGCTGATTTTCTACCACTTCAGCCATACCTGTAGCCAGGCTTTTTGCCAGTTAATTGAAGATGATTTTTCTCAGGCTTTTCTGCCTTTATTTGCTTTGAAATTTCATCGTCCAGTTCTCAGCCTCCTGAGTAGCTAGGATTACAGATGTGAACCACTGAGGTGCCTAGGGATAAATTAGACTTTGGTTGGTGTATTCTTTCTGTTTTTCTAAGCATGGTATCATCTAATATAGAATTTCGGTGAATGTCCTGGGTCTGAAGTAAGATACATAATACATATGCAAATCTGTATAGTTCTCATAATATGTAATAAATTTAATATGTGTTATAAGTGTAGTAATAGTCAATAAATATAATGAATGAATAATACAAAAAATAAATACCCTCAAAGCAATATGCATTAAACATAAGTATATAGATATTAATCATTTTTTCAAGTATGGATGAATATTACTTAACAGGGCTGGGGATTGAATTTAGGCCTAGGGAACAGGACTGATTACTTGTATTCAAAGAGGATGAGTTTCCCCATTCTCCACAGTGCATTAGAGATTCCCAGACTCTGAGTTCAAATCCTAGGCCTGGCAGAAAACAATGGACATGAATTCCAAGCCAAGGAGCTCCATTAGTATTTTTAATATTTTTACATTTTTAATTATTTTATTTTATTTTTATATGCTTTATTAAAATTTTATTTTATTTTATTTTATTTTATTTATTCATTTATTTTGCCAGGCACGGGGCTTGAACTTAGGTCATAGCAACTCTGCCTCAGCCTCCATAACCCTAAGCTGGGATGGTGCAGCTTCTGGGCCCACAGCCCATCCTGGGATCCTAGGCTTCAGGGGCTGACAGGAAAACAAATTGTAAACGGCACAGAAAAATAGCCACAAATTGCAGACAGTCGGCGGTTTCTCAGTTTTCCTTCCTTGCATGGTGACCATCCCGTGTCAAAATGACTCAGCTACACCCTGTAGGTCACCTGGCATTGCTGAAGGCTGGCAGGCTGGCAGTGAACCCACAGGCCATTCTGAACACCTAAGTGTTCGAATCTCAGTCATGGCACTTAGAAAGGACTGGACAGCCTAATAAACTATGGCCTGTTCATAGGAACACCAGAAGAATGTGGTCAATATCATGGGTGGATGAGTAGTTTGTCAGTAAGTCTAACATAAAATTAAACCCAGTATTCACAAGATGTGGATTGATTTTAATTCATAGTTTATTATGCATTAAAAGAGTACGTGTGTGTGTGTGTGTGTGTGTGTGTGTGTGTGTGTGTGTGTGTTTTCGGTAGTGGGGCCTGAACTCTGGTCCTGGGAACTCTCCCTCAGCTTTTCAGCTCAGGGGTAGTGCTGTACCATTTGAGACACAGCACCATTCCCGGCTTTTTCTGATCATGTGGTGCTGAGGAATCGAACCCAGGGCTCATGCATGCAAGACAAGTACTCTCCCATTGAGCCACTTTCCCAGTCCCTAAAAGATTACTATTGATTAAATAGAATTCTCACTACATACCTGTGAATCACTAGGAAGGTAGTATATGTCATTGAATACTACTAGATAGACATCACTGGAAGTATCTAAATTTCTAAATATATATTTATTTTTATACCACTGTCTGCATAGAAAAGTATTGCTATTTTGGCCAAACCTGAGTCTCGATCCCAGGTCCTGGGATCCACCTGGAATCTGAATGTGCTAGACGCTGCCGTGCTGACACTCACCCATTCACGAATTGGGCCTCTTAGGGCCTCAGTTCAGGCCCCAGCATTGCTAAAAATGCCTTTCTGGAGAAAGATTCCAAGTGTGATACCTGTTTTCCTTTTCTGTGCAAGTGCTGGGTGTCAGGTATGATGTAAAAATATGTCTGCATAGCTCCATGCTATGGAATAGATTTGAATGAATGTAATAAATGTTATAAGTGCACTCACAGTCAGTCCATAAATAAATGGTAAGTAAATAAATAAATAATAAAATATAATGAATCATTCCAACAAACACGATATAAACTGAATATATGGATGTAAGTATAAATCATATAATAAACATGTCTATAAATGTTATGTTATCCAGGGCTGGGACTTGAATTCAGTCCTAGGAACCAGGCCTTAATTGCTTGTCTTCAAGGGAGGAGAGCTTTCTTTTCCTCCACCCCCCTCAGTGCATCAGAGTTACCCAGATCCCAAGATGCATCCCTGCCTGGCAAACAACAAAATGGCACAAAATCCAAGACAGGAAGCTTCAGTAATATTATTATTTAATTTATTTATTTTGTGCCATGCACGGGGCTTTAATTCAGGTGGTGGCAATTCTGCCTCAGTTTCCATAACCCTAGGCTGGGATGGTGCAGCCTCTGGACCCACAGCCCATCCTGGGTCTTAGGCCTCGGGGACTAACAGGAAAACAAAATGAAAACACCACCAAAAAAAAAAGCCACAAACCGCAGGTCAGCAGGTTCTATTTTTCTTCCTTGCACGGTGACCATCCTGGGTCTAAATGACATGGCTACACCCTGTAGTTCACCCAGCATTGCTGAAGGCTGGCGGGCTGTCAGTGAAGCCATAGGCCAACCTGGATGCTAGGCCCTGAGTTCAAATCCTGATCATGCTACTTAAAAGGGGCTGGAGAGTCTAAGAAACTATTGCCTGTCCATAGGAATACCAGAGAAATGTGATCAATGTCATGCTTGGATGAGTAGTCACTCAAAATGAATCTAGTATAAAATTAGACCCAATAATCACAGGACACAGATTGATTTTAATTCATAGTTTATTATGTATTAAAAGAATATTATTGATTAAATGGAATCCTAACTAAATACATGAGAATTGGTAGGAACATAGTATATGGCATTGAATACTAGATAGACACCTCTGATAGTACCTAAATATCTAAATTTATATTTATTTATGTACCACCATCGTCATAGAAAGTTACCGCGATTTTGGCCAAACAGGGGCTTGATCCCAGGTCTTGGGATCAACTTTGCAGCTGAATGGGCTAGAGGCTGTGGTGCTGACACTCACCTATTCAAGGATTGGGCCTCTCAGGCTTTCAGATCAGGTCCCATCATTGCCAAAATTTTCTTCCTGGTGTAAGATTTCAAATGTGACACCTGTTTTCCTTTTCTGTGAAAGTTCATAATATGTCTTCAAAGTTACATGCTATGGAATAGATTGGAATAAATGTAATAAATGTTATGGGTGAACTCACAGTTCGTAAAATAAATGCTAAATCAATAAATCAATAATAAAATATAATGAATCACTCTAACAAACACAATACAGACTTACTATATAGATGTAAGTATAAATCATATATTTAACATGTCTATAATATTATGATGTGCTTGAATTCAAGCCTAGGGAAGAGTTAAGTTCATGCATGGTTCTCATAGGAAATGATCGGCAAGACATATGGCACAACAATAATTTTTAATTAAGAGTTCATGAAGTGTGACAATAAGAATAACATTCAGAAATTGGAGGAAATGGGAAAGATCCAAGAATCAGTACTCATATGGTGTAGAGCACATGGGCAGCAAAGATGGCGCTGATAGGGAGTTGAGTGGGCAGAGCCCGATTTGCTTTATGTTCAGTGCGTAACCAGACTGTGGAAGCTTAGGTGCATGATAGGGTGTGACCTTGAGAGTGATTGGTTCCTCTTCCTCCCCTCCCATTCCACCCTCTCTTTTTTGCTTTAAAAACAGCTTGCTCTATGTGAATATATGAGTTTTCCTGCTTGAGTTGACTCCCTGCTGCGTCTGAATGTCTCCCGGGCAGAGAGAGGCTGGGGAATGGGCTAGCGGCCACACTTACCTTTCCTCAGACCCTGTCCATCTTTCGTGGGATGGACAAAGACCCAACATCTGCCTCACAACATGGGGCACTAAAGGAAAAAATACCGGCAGAGGCTAAGCAGTCTGTCAGGGTAAGTGAAACCCTTAGTATGGGTAATGCTATCTCACAGAAGAAGGAGGAGGAGGCAACATTAGGCCTAGAAGGAGTAAAGGAGGACTTGGGAAGTGAGAAGGAAAAGGAATGGGTCAAATTTGACTTAGAATACACTGAAACATGCACCATGCAAGTCAAAACGAGGGTGAAAGTTAGTCCCTCTGATTCAGATGCCCCTGATGGTCGTAGGCCCCTTCCTTATTCCCTCGATTGGAGGGGAGGTACGGAACCCTACGTGATCTGTGAGAGATACCTGCAAGACACGGACCCCTATGAACCATCCACGGAGGGGCAGAGGGCTGGGGAAGTAACCTACTAGGAGGCCTACCCTGGAAGGGAAGGGCCAACTGTAAGCATGGACCCTAGGCCACATGATTTGCTTCCCCAATTGTATCCGGTCAATCTGGCACCAGGAGCAAACAGGCCCTTGGAATGGTATACACGCAAAGCTAAGGATCTTAAAGAGCTCTGCAAAGCGGTGGCAGAGGATGGCCCAAACTCTCCTTGGGCCCAGAGCTTATTACAGAACATTGCTTATCACCCAGGTGTCCCTAAATCCTGGCTGGATGTGGCTAAAAGCCATCCTCACCAGTTCTCAGTTTATTAAATGTGTGCTTTCTTTAAGGAGGAATGCAGAGGGCAAGTAGAAAATAATTGGCAGGCTCAACCCCTGATACCTATTACTTATGCCATGTTAACAGGGACAGGGAAGGGTACGTCCAACAGGCATCAATACCTGGCCCTTACTGTGACCAGGTGAGGCAAGCAGGACTTGCTGCGTGGTACAAACTGGATGATAGGCCGACTGATTCCCCCATAGCAGGAGTGAGGCAAAAACCTGGTGAATCTCTAGCTGAGTTTGTAGACTGAGTCCAACAGAGCATTCACGACAAGCTGCCAGCAGGGAACCTCCGAGATCAGTTTGTAAAGCTACTGGTCTGGGAAGGGATGAATTCAGACCACTGCATGGCCTGTGTGGGATTGAGAGAGTGTTCACTGAGCAGATGGGTGGTGGCCTCGCAGGATGTGGGAATGCAACAGCACCAGTCCCAATCACTAGGTTTAGCTTTACAGGCTCAGACATCTGCAATGACAGAGGCTGTTACCAAGGTGCTGGCAGCCCAGGGCTGAGGAACCCCAAGATCATCGCAGAGAGGGACTTGCAGGGTGTAGGGCACAATTTCTCCCCCCCTGCCGTTTGGCGGGGGGGGGGGGGATTGTTGTAAGCAGTCCTTCTTAAAGTGTCTCTCTTGCAAGTCCCTCTCTCCGATGATCAACCCCAACAGGTGATATGGACAGTGATCAGCGCTGACAATGCAGAAATCATCAATAGACCACAAGAGAAGCTGTACCTTTGACCTGGAGGCCTGACCTTCATTTTGATCAGCACCCTATGTCATTATGTATAGACCATTTAATATTTTTGTAGGAGGAAGTTATTTTAAAGTTACCTGCTCTAATTGTTCTTTTACTACTTGCTGGTACAACCACCTTTTGTTATGCTTTCCTGTAAACTAGTCTAAAATCTGCTCCAGAACTACCCCCACCTCTGGACTCTGAAGTGGCAAAGATTGCTATCCCTCCTGACTAATGCTGAAGGACGGCTAATGATATTACTTGGCCTGGGAATGCTTTTTACTGATTGTTTTTCTATGCCTTACTTGCATTATAGGTGCACTGCAAAACTCTTATGAGCTTAGCCAGCCTCTTACATAAGATCAAGTTCCAAGTGAATAAATTTCCCCCAGAGGAATCGCAGCCAGAGATGGGTAAGAGGGGGTGTCAGTCTTGCCAACCTAAGACAGGGCCTTCAGCTTCACTCTAAAGAAGTTCCTGATGACAGGTCAGGCAGACAAGCTGATCCACCCAACCTAAGAAAGGCGGGTTTGCTTCCTTAAACAAAGACAGGGGAGATGTTGGGAGCCATTTGGAGCTTAAAGTAAAGCTCAAAGTCATCTTGACCCCTGTGCTCACTTAAAGGCATGTACAAGGAACTGGCTTACTTAAAAGACACCTGGTGCCCAGGATTGCTCTGCTATGTCTGCAGTTTGTTTTAAATTTTCCTTGTTTTTCTGGACTATAGTAGAATGGCCTGAGTGTGGGGGCCCACGAGGTTGCATCATGCTATATGTGTGGAATTCCCAATACCCAGGCTGCTCCCAGGTTCTGAAGTGGATGACCTTACGAGATACTGACTTTTATATATGCCCAGGAATTAATTGAACTGCTTTAGACATTTCTAACTGTGGTGGGACTGATGTTTATTATTGTGCTATGTGGGGATGTGAGGTAACTGGGACGGGCTCTTGGATCATGCACAAGGGCCCTCCCTATCCTTGTCTGGCGAATCTCACCACCCAGACTTGCCTCAAACCCCCTGCATGGCCAATGCTATCCTTACCAATGGAATCCTTTTAAAATAACTTTTACAGAGGAGGGATAAAGATAACTAACTTGGAGGTGGGTCTGCCATTAAAACAAAAAAGATGGAATCTATAGAGCACGTGGACAGCAAAGATGGTGCTGATAGGGAGTTGAGTGGGCAAAGCCTGATTTGCTTTAAAGTATGTAATTAATCAGACCTTGGAAGCTTAGGTGCATGATAGTATGTGACCTTGACAGTGATTGATTCTTCTTCCTCCCCTCCCATGCCACCCACTCTTTTTTGCTTTAAAAACGGCTTGCTCTGTGTTAATAAACGAGTTTTCCTGCTTGAGTTGACTCCCTGCTGCATCTGATTGTCTCCCGGGATGAGGGAGGCTGGGGAATGGGCAAGTGGCCACACTTACCTTTCCTCAGACCTTGTCCATCTTTTGTGGGATGAACGAAGACCCGACATGGTAGATGGGATTCCAACACAGCTAGCCACATCTCCTACTCTATCCAAATAGGTATTTATTAGCATACTAGCTTCAGCTTATGAATGGATGAATATTGTGATCCACCCCCCACCCCGGGGCTCAATCTCAGGTCTGGGAACCCCTAGCTCCTTAGTTGCTCACAGGTTGGTATCCTCACCTAGACCCTTTCGCCAATTGGGCCTGCCAAGCTCTGACTTCATATCCCAATACTGCCAAAAGATTAATCCTAATGTGAGAAGCTCATCGATCCACCTGTTTTCCTGTCCTGTGAATGTCCTGGGTCTCAGGGAGGATGGAGATTTGTATATAGGCAATTCTATAACCATAGGAATAAGTTGTTACCCGTGTCGGCACAGTTATGTCTGTCATCATACTCAATAAAACACAAATGCATCCATGACTAAGACACACAATAAAAAGAGTAAGTAAACTGAACTCATAATGCATTCCATACATATATGTAAATAGAGATCCTCTGTGTAAAATAGGTGGGTACATTATTTTTTCCAGTGCTGGGGCTTCAATTCAGGATCTGTGACCTGGCCTGATATTGTAGTCTTCAAGGATGGTGAGCTTCCCTTTCCCCCACAGTATTATAGATTTACCCAGAACTGAGTTGGAATCCCAGCTGTGGGAAAAAATGGTGCGAGTTCTGAGCCAGGTTGTATAATAATAATAATAATAATAATAATAATAATAATAATAATAATAATAATAATAATAATAATAATAATAATAATAATAATAATAATAGTTATTATTATTATTATTATTATTATTATTATTATTATTATTATTATTATTATTTCCAAGGAAAGGATTTGAACTCAGTTTGTTGTAACTTTGCCTCAGGTTCAATCACCACAGGGTGGTGGGCTGCCATGGGCCCATAGCCGATCCTGGGATACTAGGCCCTGATGTCTTGCAGGAAAACAAACACAGAGAGAGAGAGAGAGAGAGAGAGAGAGAGAGAGAGAGAGAGAGAGAGAGAGAGAGAGAGAGAGAGAGAGAGAGAGAGAGAGAGAGAGAGAGAGAGAGAGAGAGAGAGGAAGAGAGGAAGAGAGAGAAAGAGAGAGAGAGGAAGAGAGGAGAGAAGAGAGAGAGAGAGAGAGAGAGAGAGAGAGAGAGAGAGAGAGAGAGAGAGAGAGGGAGGGAGGGAGGGAGGGAGGGAGAGAGGGAGAGAGAGGAAAGCCACGGGATGGATTTTCACATTTTGTTCCTTTCCAAGGTGACCATCCTGGGTCTTAATGACATGTCTACAAAGAGTACTTCACCTTGCATTGGTGAAGGATAGCGGGCTATCAGGGAAGCCATAGGCCCATGCAGCAATGTAGGCACTCCGTTCAAGTCCTGGTCCTGATACCTACCAATATGTGGAATTCCCAAGACACTCCTTCTTATGCATCGAAATACCGATGGGATGTGAGCAAACTCATGATTGAATGAGAAGTTTCTGAGTGCATCAATCAGTCTAGTCTAAAATTAGATGCAACCATCCTAGGACGCTGATTGATCTTAATAGTTTATTAAGCATGAAAAGAATCCTATTCTTTCAATGGTGGCATAATAACTACCTAAGAGTTGGTAGGAACATAGTTGATATACTTGAATCCTAGGCAGATGTCTCTGACACTCTATACAAATATATATTTATTGGTATACTACCACCTGCATATCCATGTATGGCTATTTTGTCCACCCCTGTGGCTCAATCCCAGGGTCTGGGAACTGCCTGGCAGCTTCTTGGGCTAGAAGTTGCCGTGTTGACACACCCATTCATGAATTGGGTCGGCGAGGCCCTGAGTTCAGGTCCCAGCACTGCCAACAATTGGATCGTGGAGTAAGAAGTGGAGTGTAACACCTGTTTTCCTTTTCTCTGAGTGTCCTGGGTGTAAGACATGAAGGAGAACATGTCTACAAATCTAGATATATGTGATAGGATGTCATCAATATAATAAATGGAATATGTGTTTTCACAGTCAATAAAATAAGTGGTAAATAAATAAATAAAACAGAAATACAATAAATAACCACAACAAACAGGATATGGACTGAACATCTATAGGTAGGTACAAATCCTATCTTTACAATGTATATAAATAGTGTGTTTCCAAGGGCTGGGGCATGAATTCACGTCTAGGGAGCAGGCCTGACTTTCTTGTCCTCAAGCATGGTGAGCTTCCCTTTCATCCACAGTGCTACAGAGTTACCTAGACCCTATGTTCAAATCCAAAACCTGGTAGATAAAACGGCACCAATTGCAAGCCAGGGAGATTTTTTTTTTTTTTTTTACCAAGCAAGGTCTTGAACTCAGGTCATGGCAACTCTGCCTCAGCTTCCATGACCCTAGGCTGGAGTGCAGCCACTGGAACCACAGACCATCCTGGGATCCTAGAACTCCAGGCCTTGCAAGGGGAGGGGGTTGCACAGAAAATAAGGGGTGGGATGGCCTTTTGCGATTTTGCACCATGACCATCTGGGTCTCAATGACACAACTCCAAAGAGTATTTCATCTTGCATTGCTGAAGGCTGGTGGGCTATTTGGCTATTGAGCCATAGTACTGCAGGTACTAGAGTCGAATCCCAGTCATGTCACTTCTGGATGATGGGAGATCCTAAGAGACTCGTTCCAATATACAAGAATAACGATGGAATGTTATAAATGTCATGGTTGAATGAGTTGCTCGTGAATGATACTCCTATAAAATTAGACATCATGGGTTCAGTTGGCTGGTTGATTTTATATAATATGAAACATTAAAAGAACACTCTTTCTTACAGGGATGCAATGATTTCAGGACACCAATTTACTTAAGAGCTTATTTATTTTTTTTTTTATTGTGAAAAAACTGTACAGAGGGGTTACAATTACATGGGCAAGATAATGAGTACATATCTTATCAAGCATTGTAGCCTCTTCTTTTGTTTCCCCTTCCCATCCATTCCCATCCTTCTCCCACCTCCCCACCCAACCCTCCCCATCCCCCTTCCCCACCCCACCCCCGCACCAAAGTTGTAAAATTAGTTTTCAACATAACGATTTGTACATCTCATTGAGGATGAAAACAATAACATTAATTACATGGAGGTATAATAATACCCAAGAATTGGTAGGAATGTATTCTATATAACTGAATAATGGATAGACGTCTCTGGCACTCTATAAAGATATATATTTATTAGCGTTCTACCATCTGAGTGTCAATCAGTTCTTATTTTGTCAACCGCTGGGGCTCTATCTCAGCCCCTGGGAACTTCCTGTCAGATCAATTTGCCGCAGAATGGAATGCTGACACTGACCCATTCATCAATTTGACCCTGTAGGCCATGAGTTCAGATGCCAGAACTCCCAAACAATGAATCGTGGAGTAAAAAGCTGATGGTGACATGTTTTCCTTTTCTGTGAAATTCCTGGGTGTCATATATGAAGTAGAATACATATGCACACCTATATCCTATGTAATCAATGTAATCAATGTTATATGTGCCATAATAGACAATAAAATAAACAGTCAATACATGAACAAAACGAAAATAAAATGAATAAATATACTGAACTCAATATGTACATACATATGTCTGTAAATATAAATCATATATTTAAAATATACATGAATATGATTTATCTAGCGCGGAGTATCGATTTCAGACCTGAGGAAAAGACTTAAATTTCTTGACTTCAAGGAGGCAAGCCTCCCCTTCCCACACAGTGCAACAGAGTTAACAAGACCATGAGTTCAAATACCAGTCCTTGCAGAAAAATGGCATCTCTATGCTATATGACACCCAATTCTTAGGTATTTAATTATGCCTCCATTTAATGAATGTGATTGTTTAAATGCTTAATAAAGTATTAACTATAATCGATCAGTGTCCTGTAATATAATTGTGTATTATTTTATACTGGAATCATTCAAGAACTGCCCATTTAATCATGACATATATCACATTCCATTGGTATTCATATGGATAAAATGAGTTTCTTAGGATCTTCTGCCATTTGGAAGTGGCAGGACCAGGATTCAAACTGTGGGCTCCAGCTCCCACCACTTAAACCTGATGATAGGGAACTCACCGGTCTGTCTAAGAACATCTGCAAGACCAATGATTAGCCAGGCACCACTGGCTGTCAGCAATCCTCCTTGATACTTACAAGGCTGTGAAAGGAGGATCATGATCAAAGTCACCGTAGGCAGGAAAGTCCTTGAGACCGCTGTCCAATGTAAGTGGCAACAAAGCCACTTACATTGTTTCTCATGCTAGCCTTGATCAAATGCAGCTCACAGACTGTGCCCAGATCCTGAGTTCAATGTCCGAGACTGGCAACAAACAGACATACACAACAATTTGTGCAGCCATCCAGGTAGAGAAGGTCACCCTTTTGTCCCCAATTGAATTGGACAGAGTTCCCTGGGAAAGGGTCTGGCGAAGCCACTGTCATCTTTACTCCTCCCATTTTGCCTCTATCACAGGATTCCAGCCACAACCCCATTCTTTCATGGTTGTTTCTGACCAATGGGATTCAAGAATGCTGGCCACGCCCACATTCCATGCTGCCCTGTAGCACCAGAATTCCCTCTGTTGGTTGACACCACTGCCGGCCATTGAGGAAAGTAGAGGTGGCTGAGTGTTGAGCAAGAGATTCGAGGCAACTTTGGAGTAGGTTAGGATTTTGACCTCTTAGTCACTGAGTGAGAGAAGAGAGGATTTCCCAGAGCCTAGGAATGTGGCCAGGCCATCTTTCCCATCACAGCTCTCAGATGTCTGAAACAAGATTCCGTGAGAGATCTGAGGACAAGAACTACTACAAGAACACCAGCAGAAGAATACTCCCGTCAGATCTACAACATTCAACAAAAGAAAGAACACGAAAAAGGGAGGGATGCTCACGACAAATATCATCTTATAAATATGATAGAAACAATTGCATAAAAGAAAAAAAACAAAAAAAAACATTTGAATAATTATATTGGAGTTCATTCCACTAACATCAACTTATCTGAAATTTTCTGCTTGACTCAGACATATAATAGTTATTACAAATAAGGGAAACCATGGGACCTATGTTTCTTTGGGCCTGGTTTAGTTCACTTAATATAATTTTTTCAAAGACTTTTCATTTCCTAACAAATGGGGCAATGTCATTCTTTCTGATGGAGGCATAGAATTCCATTGGGTATATATACCACATTGTCTTTATCCATTCATCTCCTGAGGGGCATCTGGGTTGGTTCCATATCTTAGCTATCGTAAATAATGCTGCAATAAACATAGTCCTGCTGGTAGCTTGAGTTTGGACTTGTTTGTGATCATTTGGGTAAATGCCCAAAAGTGGGATTGTCGGGTCATAAGGGAAATCTATGTGGAGTCTTTTGAGGATTCTCCATACTGCTTTCCAAAGTGATTGAACAAGTTTACACTCCCACCAACAATACAGTAAGGTCCCCTTCTGTCCGTATGCCCTCCAGCAGCTGTTGTTATTAGAATTCTTGATTATAACCATTCTAACTGGGATGAGGTGGTATATCATTGTTGTTTTGATTTGAATTTCTTTTATGGCTAGAGAGCTTGAGCATTTTTTTCATGTGTCTATTGGCCATCATTCTTTCCTCTTCAGAGAAGTTTCTCTTCAAGTCTTTAGTACAGTTATTTATTGGGCAATTGCTTGTTTGAAGATTTGTTTTGGGGGGATTGAATTTTTAAGTTCCAGATATGTTGTAGATATGAGACACTTGTCTGTTGTATGGCTAGTGAAAATCTTCTCCCAATTAGTGGGCTTTCTATTGATCTTGCGAGCTATGTCCTTTGCCATGCAGAAGCTCTACAATTTCAAGCAATCCCATTTGTCCAACCTTTCTTTCGTTTGTTGTGTTTATGGGTCTCTATTAAGAAAATTTCGGCCTGAGTCAAGGAGACCTAGGGTATCTCCTAGTCCATTCTGTAATGTTTTCAGAGTGTCTGCTTTGACTCTGATGTCTTTGATCCATTTGGAGTTGATTCTGGTGCAAGGTGTTATATACGGATCTAGCTTTAGTTTTCCACAAATAGTTAACCAATTTTGCCAGCACCATTTACTGAAGAAGTTGTCTTTCTTCCATTCTATTTTTTTTAGCTCCTTTATCGAAGATTAGATGACTGTAGGTCTATAGGTTCATTTCTGGCTTTTCAAGGCTAATCAATTGGTCCTGTGGTCTGTTCTTGTGCCAGTACCAAACTATTTTGATTACTATGTCTTTGTAGTAGAGTTTAAAATTTGGTATTGATATTTCTGCAGCACTGTTCTTTCTGTTAAAGATTGTTTTTGTTATTCAGGGTCTTTTATTGTTCTGTATGAATTTTTGGATTGAGTCTTCTATTTCCTTGAAGAATGAGATTGGAATATTGATAGGTATCGCATTGAATTTGTAGATAGCCTTGGGAAGTATTGCCATTTTCACGATGTTAATCTTTCTAATCCAGGAGCATGGGAGGTTTTGCCACATTCTAAGTTCTGGTTTGATTTCATTTTTCAGGTTTTTAAAGTTTTCATCATAGATGTCCTGCACTTGTTTGGTCAATTTCTAGGTATTTTATTGTTTGTGGAGCTATTAGGAATGGAGTTGCTTTCCTGATTTCCACCACACTTTTCTCATTGTTGGCATATAGAAAAGCCATTGATATTTGAAGGCTAATTTTATACCCTGCTACTTTGCCAAAGTTTTGAATCACCTTGAAGAATTTGGGAGCAGACTCCATGGGATTCTTTAAATGCAAGATCATGTCATCTGCAAAGAGGGAAAGTTTTACTTCCTCTTTCCCTATTTGGAACCCCTTGATGTTTGCTTCTTGTATCATTGCTGTAGTTGGGCATTCTAATACTAGATTGAAGAGCAATGGAGTGAGTGGGCATCCTTGTCTCGTTCCTGAGTTTAGAGGACATGGCATTTATTTTTCAACATTGAGCATAATACTGGCTTGAGGTTTTAATATACAACTTCATTGTATTGAGGAAGGTTCCATTGATTCCTAGTCTTTGCATAATCTTCATCATAAAGGGGTGTTGGATCTTCTCTGCATCTATTGAGATAACCATGTGGTTCTTATTCTTGCTCTTGTTGATGTGATTAATTATGTTATTTGATTTGCGTATATTGAATCAGCATTGCATCCCTGAAAGGAATCCTGTTTGATTGTGGCATATTATTTTTTGGATGAATTGTTGAAGTCGATTGCCCAAAATTTTGTTGAGAAGTTTTGCATCAATGTTCATCAAAGAAATGGGTCTATACTTCTCTTTCTTTGATGAGTCCCTGCCTAGTTTTGGAATGAAGGTTATTATAGTTTCATAGGATGAAGTTGGTAGTGAACTTTCTATTTCAATTACATTAAAATTTGCAGGAGTATTGGTGTGAGTTCTGCTTTGAAGGCATTGTAGAACTCTGCTGTCAAACCATCTGGTCCTGGGCTTTTCTTAGCTTGGAGGTCTCTTATTGCTGTTTCTATTTCAATGCTTGATATGGGCTTGTTAAGATGGTTTAACTCATCTTGATTTAGTTTTGGCCTGTTGATATTTGTTAGGAAAAGATCCATTTCTGCCAAGTTCTCAAACATATTAACATAAAGGTTTGAGAAGTATTCCCTTATAATGTTCTGAATCTTGTTTGTTTCTGTGGTGATATTTCCATTCTCATCTCTGAGTTTATTTATTTGGGTGTGTTCTCTTCTTTTTCTGATAAGATTTGCTGGGGTGTCTGTCTATTTTGTTGATTTTTTCAAAGAACCAACTCTTTGTTTTGTTGATTCTTTCTATTTTTTTTTATTCTCATTCATTTAATGCTGATTTAATTTTAATGATTTCTTTCCTTCTACTGGATTGGGGTTTTATCTTGCTCTTTTTCGAGGATGTTCATATGTCCCATTAAATTTTTAGTTTCAGATCTTTCGAATTTGTTTATGTAAGAACTCAAAGATATAAACTTGCCTCTGAGTACTGCCTTTGCTGTGTTCTCTTTTTTTTTATAAGATTTGCTGGGGGGTCTGTTCATTTTGTTCATTTTTTCGAAGAACCACCTCTGTTTTGTTTATTCTTTCTATTTTTTATTCTAATTCATTTAATTTTGATTTGATTTCAATTATTTCTTTCTGTCTTCTGGATTGGGGTTTATCTTGCTTGTCTTTTTCAAGGAGGCTCAACTGTCTCATTAAATTGTTAGTTTTAGATCTATCCAATTTGTTGATGTAAGAACTCAAAGATATAAACTTACCTCTGAGTACTTTCTTTGCTCTGTCCCAAGGAGCTAGTAGTTTGTGTGCTCATTTTTGTTGAATACCTTGAACACATAAATTTTGTTTCTTATCTCTTCCATGACCTACTGGTGGTTCAACAGTGTATTGTTCAGCCTCTGTATGTTACAGGACTTTCTTTGGTGGATTTGGGGGTTGACTTCTAATTTTTTTCCCTTTTGATCTGAAAGAGTGCAAGGTTTTACTTCAGTGTTCTGGAATTTGGAAAGGTTTGCTTTGTGACTTAAAATGTAGTCTATTTTGGAAAATGTTCCATGTGCTGCTGAGAAAAACATGTACTCTGATGCTGCTGGGTGAAATATTTGGTAGGTGTCTGTTAAATCTAGTTGATCTATGCAGTTGTTTATATCTGCGGTTTTCTCTGTTGAGTTTTTTAGAGTTGATCTCTCTAGTGAGGAGAGTGGTGTGTTAAAATCCCCTACAATTAATGGCTTTGGATCTACGTGGGATTTGAGGGTAAGTAAGTGTTTCTTGGATAAATTTATGTGCTCCATTTTTTGGCAAATAGGTATTTAGAATAGTAATATCCTCCTGAAGGAGAGATCCCTTACTTAGTATATAGCCACCTTCTTAATCTGTTCTCAGGAACTTTAATTTGAAGTTTATTTAATCTATTATTAGGATTGCAACTCCCGCCTGTTTACGGGGGCAGTTTGCTTGGTAGATTTTGTTCAAGCCTTTACTATTGAAAACGTTTTTGTTTTAATGGGCAAAATGTGACTCCTGAAGGCAGCACATAGAAGGATCTTGTTTTTTAATCCAACTAGACAGTCTATGTCGCTTAATTGTAGAGTTTAGTCCATTAATGTTGAGACAAACAACTGAGAGGTATTTGGGATTTCCTGCCATATTATGCACCTTTTTTGGGCTGTGAAAACTGCGTTCTTCCTAAGGTTCTTGGATTCTCATTTTGGGTGCAGTTTCTTTTTTGTGGTATTGTTGGTTTTCCATGTGTAGCACATCGTTAAGAATCTTTTGTAGAGCTCTTTGGTGGAGATGTATTGTTTCAATTTTGAGTATCGCAGAAGAGGGAGCTGGCTGTGCCCTCTAGTTTGGAGATGATGACATGAGGCTAGGTTCTGGGTTGAGTTGAGGCCTTTTAGCAAACAGTAGTTTTTCCCTGAGGGGCAAGCTTCTGAGACACTCACAGAGCACAGCCTGGAGCCTTTCTCACAGTTTATGTTTACTGAATTTCAATTGACTGTCTAGGCTGCTGTAGGGAGGGTCTGCCTCTGGCTCTGTTTACTCAGTGAAGAAAGCCACTCCCAGGGGGAAGATTTCCTCTGCATGGGGTGGGTGACTTTTTCCTGGGAAGATTTGGATCTGGCAGGTCTTGGCAGGTTCCTGTGACCTGACAAATAGCTGTCTTGTTTTCTCCCAAGGCCTGAATTGGAACTGGTAGCTCAGCCAAGTCTTTGTCAGTATCAAAGATGGAGGTCTCCAGTAGTAGGGTGGGTGATGAATGCCTTCCCTCCTCTGATCTCTTAGAAGGAGTGAGGATATCAGGTTTCTACTCATGCCTCCAGAGACTTGGTTCCTTGGTCGTCTCTGGTCTGCGATCTGCAGTGTGAAGATATCATATCTGCTCCTTGTCAGTTCTTGCTGGTGTTGAGTAGAATCAGCTTGCCAGCTGCATCTGATGCCTTTGTCCCTGACCCTCTGTTGTGAAGGTATGAAGGCTAGGGGCGCCGCCGCTGCTGCCACTGACACAGCTCCTGGCAAGTGTTCAGATCTGTCTATTTGACTTGATTTTCCCTCTCTGGCCAAAC
The DNA here is from genome assembly GCF_024711535.1 of Dipodomys merriami. Lineage (NCBI taxonomy): Eukaryota > Metazoa > Chordata > Mammalia > Rodentia > Heteromyidae > Dipodomys > Dipodomys merriami. Next base: position 106,795 of record NW_027203827.1, read on the forward strand.
TCTCTGTACTGTGATGGCACACTTGGTGTAATTCTCTGGCCTAGCACTGTTCACTGGAACACTAAAACTGCTTTTTATGCTAGAGCTTGTTTAACCTCCAGCTTCTCCTTCGCCATCTTCCTGAACTTATCTTGAGGGTTATTTTATATTCCTGTGTATGTAAGAACAAGACAGCAGACCAAATTCCAGAAATGCACATTTTCTTAGAAGTCGGCTTAATCAATTGTCAATGCAAATCTTTGAATTCTTAAATATTTGACCATATGTGGGAGACGGCTAAAGAGAAAGAAAATGTCATCATTCCCTTAGGAGGTCCAATATCACATTAGGAAGTAATCCAGCACAGATTTGTAATAAAAAGAAAACACAATTATTCCAAATGAGGTTTTTATTTCTTTTGATGTAAAAGTTCTTAAATTAGGTGCTAGCAATTACCATACAATTGATCCAGTTCCCCAGCTGAGTTGATATTGACTGCAGTATTCCCACATGAAGGAAAAGAGAAAATTTACAAATGTCTGATGAAATGAGTTAAAGGTGAAGTGTTCTAATAGTAATATCTGAGGTTTAGACACAGGTGAAGAGTGCGATTTTCTTTTCTAACAATCCCCCAATTTTATCTGGTGCCAGTGGCTCACAGCTGTAATCCTAGCTACTCAGGAAGCTGAGTTCTGAGGACTTCAATTCAAAGACTGCCTGGGCAAGAAAGTCCCTGAGACTCTTATTTCCATTTAACCCCCAGAAAACCAGAAAAAACACTGTTGCTCATGAGGTAGAGCACTCACCTTGAGTTGAAGAGCTCACGGACAGTGTCTAAGCCCAGACTACAAGCACCTCAAACAACAACAACAACAAATCCCCATTTCATGGACTGCCTACATCTTCTGCTAACATTCAACAAAGAGCCATTTTATCACCCACTACCTTTAAGTCCTAAAGTAGCTACTGGAAATAGATTGATTTGGCATCTTATTTCAAACGGTTCATATTTGCGGAAACAAATACCAGCAGTGGCCAATTTTTTCCAGTCCTTCAACTCTGGGCCTGGGTCCGGAACATATATATACTGGTAGCTTTCATGTGAGGCTGTTTGTTATTGATTGGATTACTGCCCATGTGGCAAATTACTGGGTCTTAGGGGAGATATAGGTTTAGTGTTTTCAGGAAACTCCTTACTGCATTCCACAATAGTTGAACCAGTTTAATTTCCCACCAACAGTGTAATAGAGTTCCCAATTGACCAGCATTTGCTATTGTTAGTTTTCTTCGTAATGGCCATATTAACTGGGATGAGGTAGAATCTGTCTTGTTTACTTATAGATTTGAATTCACCTTCTAGTTTCAATATATGAATAAATACCTGAAACCTATATTGCTCTGTGTCTGCATTCCTTACTCTTTTCTCTTAATATAATTTTCCCAAACCTTTCAATTTCCTTACCACTGTTGAAAAGTCATCTTTCTAATGGGTAAATATAATCCCATTTTGTGTGTGTGTGTGTGTGTGTGTGTGTGTGTGTGTGTGTGTGTGTGTGAGTGTGTAAGATGACTATAGGCCTATGAATTCATTTCTAAGCATTCTGTATCATCTGTAATTTTGTAATTCCATATTAAAGTTGGATTGCTTTCTCTACTGCACTGAAGAATATTGTTGGGAATTTGATGAGTATTGCATTGCCAATTGTTTGGGGGAAGTATTGCAATTTTGAAAATGTTAATTCTTCTAACCAGGAACATTGAAAGACTTTCTATTTCCTTGAATCTCCTTCAATTTCCCTTTTTATGTTTTTAAAGTTTTCACATAAACGTCCTTCACAATTTTAGTTAAATTAATTAATTCCTAGTTTTGTTGTTGTTGTTTTGTTTTGTTTAGATTTGATTTATTTTTGAGGCTAATACATATGAGGTTGTATTTTGGATTTCAGCATGGATCTTCCCAATGTTGGTAACAGAAAAACTATTGATTCTTGTAGTTTTCATACCCTGCTACATTGCTGAAGGTTAGCATCACCTGTACTAACTTGAGGGAGGAAGCCACAGGGTCCTTTAAATAGAGGGTCATTTCATCTGTAAAAAGGGATTGTTTTACTTCTTCCATATTTGGATCTGCTTTATGTTTTTCTCTTGTCTATTGCTCTTGTAAGAAATTTGACTACCATATTGAAGAGTAGTAGAGAGATTGGACATCCTTGTCTCATTCCTGATGTTAATGTCTTCAGGCTTCCACCGTGAGGTAAATGCTAATTATCTGTGTCATATACATACTCAGTATTATATTGAAGAATGTTCCATGCATTCCTAGCTACTCAGACCTTTTAATCATAAAGCGGTATTGGAGCTTGTTAAAAGCTATTTCTACATCCTTATAGACGATTATGTGTTTCTTGTCCCTGCTTCTGCTGATAGTTTGTATTATGTTTACTCACAAGAATATTAAATCCACTTTTATCCAATTTGAATCCTATTTGATCATACCATATGATTTTTTTTTGTTAGTTACTGAAATTGGTTAGTGAGAATTTTATTACGAAGTTCTTCTTTAATGCTTGTCAAAGAGTTGTCAAAGAGTTGAGTTCATAGTTCTCTTTCTTTGGTGAGTCCCTATGTGATTTGTGGAAGAGTCTAATTCTAGCTTCATAGAATGTGTTTGATAATGTGTCTCTCATAGATATTATATGGATGCATCTTGTTTTTAAATGCTATCTAATCTATGTCCTCTATTTGGAAATTTAAGTCCATTGCTATTGAGAGAGTTAAGACAGAAATATCTGATAAGTCCTGCTATGTTATACACCTGTTGTTAGGAGCTGTGCCTGATCTACTCTTAATAAATTTACCTTGAAATCTGGTAGGGAACATTTTATATAACCAGTTCCTGTTCTTCTGGATCTTCTCTATGTAAGATATATTTGATTAAATTCTATCATGCTGATTTGGTGGAGATACGTTGTTTCAAGTTGTCTTTGTCATGAAATATGTTTATTTATCCTTTAAGTATAAAGGAAAGTTTGGCTTGGGACCATATTCACGGTTGGTAGTTGTTTACCTTTAGAGTTTGTCATACATCATTCCAGGCTCTCCTTTTTACCATATCAGCTAAGAAATCTGTTTTTACTCTGACTGTATATCCTGTATAAATAATCAATTTTTTCTCTATGGCAGCTTTAAGAATCCTTTCCTTGATTGTTAATGATCCTCTAATGGATTATGTTGTCATGGTGGATTGTTCAGTTCTAGAATTCTGTTTTTCTTCTAAAGGCTTCTCTTCTCTGCATGAGCCTATCTCTTTGGAAGTTTCGCAGGTCCTCTGCTAGAATTCTGGAATGTTTTCCATCCATTTAGTTTCCTGCTCTTCTCCTTCTTGATACCTATCTCCCCGTAATTTGATCTTCTAACTGAGTCTTGACGTTCTGGGAAGATCATTTCTTATTTCTGGGATTTGTTCTAAATGATTATTTCCTCTTTCCTATTAGATCTATTCTGTATTTGGCCCTGAGATTATCTTGTATGTCATCTATTTGCTGTGGAGACTTTCTACTTTGTTTTTGATTTCCCTGTCTTCTAGTTGGTAATTTTTTAGGGGTTCTATCTCTCTAATAAAGCTTTGTTTTAGGTCTTTTATGGACATTCCGTACATTTTATTGGGTCAGGTCGTGGGGCCTGAACTCGGCCTGGGCACTTTCCCTGAGCTCTTCAGCTCAAGGCTAGTGCTCTACCACTTGAGCCACTGCGCCGCTTCCGGGTTTTTTTTTTCTTTCTTTCTTTCTTTCTTTTTTCTTTTCTTTTCTTTTTTTTTTTTTGCTTATGTGGTGCTGATGAATCGAACCCAGGTCCTCAGGCATGCAAGACAAGTGCTCTACCACTGACCCACCTTCCCAGCCCTCTGTACATTTTTTCTTTGAGTGGGGTAGTTGCAAGCGTTGTTTTCTTAGCTCTGTCTTCTCTCATATCTTTTAACTAGGCATCCATTTTTTCTTGGACTCCCTTGACTTCTCAGAATTTATTTATCTTTCTGTTTTAGTCTCCATGAATTATTTTGCTAATCTTTTGTTGGTCTCATTTGTTCACAAATTTCCTTGTAAAGGTTTTCTATCTTTCCATTAATCACATTTTTCAGCAGTATCTGTAATACGTTTTGATAACTCTCTTCTAGGTCCTTGATTGTCTATTCTAATGTCTGGTTATTTACTGTGTGAATTATACTACCTTGACATCACTTTTCTTGTATTTTTCTGGTTTGTTTTGTCCATTTGGAGGTTTTCTTTTGGCGGATCTATGACCTTAATAGGTGATTCTCTATGTTCTTGGTTAATTTGCCAGGTCTTTGTTTGGTCTCCTGTTATGATTTGTTTTTCTGGAATTGCATTTTTGTCAGGTCCATTAAGTGTAGGAATAGAAATCAGTTGTGGTGAGATGTTGTGATATTAATATTTGTGGTTTCAGTGGCAGTTCGGACTGTCCAGTGGTATGGTGAATTGTCTATGTGTATGGATGTGGCTTTCTCTGATGTACGCTTCTGTTCCTCCTTTTTTCCATGCTGCCCATTTATTTCCACACTGCAGATGTGCTTTTGAATGTGTTGGCCAACACAGTCATAGCAGTCAACTACCTGACTGGCACCTTTTCATAGAATTTTATTTTCTTGTGAAGACAGTATAAAATCTCTTATGAATTATATGTTTATAATTATGTCTCTATAGCTGCATATGTATAATTATATCTGATTTGATGTGACCCTCTAGAAGTGGAGTATCTGCTAGTACTATAATCCTCTGTTTCATTAGAGATTGCTAGGGTAATTTTCTGTTGTAATTCTGTCATTGTTTTTTCCGTTTCCTCAGATTTATTTTTTATATTGTGCATGTTTTCACATACTTTATGATTTGCGATTGTTGTATCAGGTTATTTTTGTTTTTCTGCTTATATGACGTTGAAGTAGTGATTTCAGGCTTGTATGAAGAAACAGAAAGAGACAGAATGTATGTTATTACATTAAGAGAAAAAGACATTTTAACCTATTTACTACAAATTCATATTAAGCAAAGCTAATGAAAATAATTACTTATTTACTCTTCAAAGGATGAATGTAGTATTCTTGTTTATCTTGGAGGAAAAGACTTCAAACTCATTACAATTGCTAACTTACATTGAAATTACTGCCTAAACGTTCTTCTTCAGAAAGGCAAAAGCTCCATTGCTTTCCTATTAGTATTATAAAATCATCATAGATGCATGTTGAATTGTTTTCCTCTGCTTTTTTTCAATTCCATTCTTCATCCATTAGGTATCTAGGGCTTTGAATGACCAATTCCTTAAAGTACGTATATTTCTTATATTGTGATGTAAATCTCAGTAATATAAATATGAATTTATCGTTGAGTCTTATCTTGAGCTACATTCATATGAAATTTATGGTCTCAAACAAGAAACCTGACTATTTTACTCTTTTCTATGTTTTAATCAATAAACCTATTCTCATTAGAAATATGTTCTCATCTTTTATATTGCTCCAGTAAACATCATGTGCTTCTAGTACTTTCACTGACGTAAATATAAAGTTTGGAACAAGAAGACAACCTCCCCTCATTATCACTTTAAAGTAAACCCTTGGGGATTATTTTATATAAAATAAATAAAAAAGTGCAATGCAATGTTTATACATGAATAACATAATGGTTAAATCAATTAGACACAAGAACTACCACAGCAATTCTCAATTGATTTAAAGGCACCAAAATATTGTGTTCATGAATATCACTCATTAAAAAAAATAACTAGTCAATACAAAGTTTATATTATATTTGAAATTTACAAAATGAAAATTACACTCAGATTTGTTGTCAATATCCTGTTTCCAGGAATACATTTATTCAGCAAACAGGGAAACAAAAAAATAAGGGTTTGTCACATATAATGAAAAACGTAGAAGCAGACTGTATTTCTTTAAGATGATAAGTACCTGCAAATTGTGTGATTTATTCAAAGATAATATAACATTCATAAGACGATTTGTGATCAGAAGTGATAGGTAAGCAAAGTAACTGGAAAACTGTATACATAAATTGAGCTTTCAATATAGAATGACAAGTTTTCAATAAATGAGCCTATTATTCTGTATCTCTAACACACATACAGTATTCTACATTTTCCCACATATTCCCATTCTCTTACCTCAGTTCCTGATTAATATTCTTCTTTTTCATGATGTCAATTCCTTCTAAAATAACAAGGTGGGCATTTTGCCCCTAGATCCAATACATTGTAGTATTTTGGAATAGTAGTATGAATTCATGGAGTTTGACTTGTATGTCAAGTTTGACGATATTGTATTCAAGTTACTGTTAGTTGGCCTGAAGCATACAAAGATACATGGTATGCTAAGAAGGGACTTGATCTCGGGGAAATATACAGGTGCAAGCAAGATCCTGAATCAAAGAAAAGCAAGGGAACAAACCTCAATAAACTATAATTACAGAGGAATGGAACTGAACTCCGATGTGTCTGGGTGGCAACGCTATGTGTGTGTGTGTGAGGAGAGAGAGAGAGAGAGAGAGAGAGAGAGAGAGAGAGAGAGAGAGAGAGAGAGAGAGAGAGAGAGAGAGAGAGAGAGAGAGAGAGACTTTATTGTGGTGTCCATATTCACAGTCCATAGAGCATTACTTGTTAGGGAGGAGGTGCTCATATCAGAGCTGTGATACTACTGTCATCACTTTACTGCAAAAAACACTTGCTTAATCTCTAATTAAATTTGGAAAATAGACTAACATCTTATGTGATTGTTTTGACAATTAATTACTATATTGAAGGCCAAAGGGAGGAATTGGATATCAATATAATCTTTTTCTTCTCTTCTAAATATTACACCACAATAGATGTGATTTCAGGAGTCTTCTGCATTGTACTGCCAGTTGAATGACTAATATGCTTAATAATATGTAAATATGATAGGGAAATTGATTAGCCAGCAAGCACAAAGAACTAGTGATAAAATTGAGCTTTTGAGCACGGTTGCCACAACTTTTAGGAATGTAATTCTTTCATATGAATTTCAAATTTTGTGGCTTTCCCTGTGTGATTAAATGGCAAAAAAGTACTGTAGAGACAAGAACTCCTGTTCAGCCAAGTAAAAAGTGCTCATGATCCCATCCTCATGTTGCAAATTTCCATTACACATAGACTATCTTTTTTTTAATTTTTATTTATTTTTATTGTGAAAATACGGTACATAGGGGTTACAATTACATTAGCAAGATAATGAGTACATTTCTTATGAAGCATTACAGCCTCCTCCTTTTTTTCCCCTTCCCATCCTCCCGCTCCCCCCCAATCCTCTCCGCCCCCCCACCAAAGTTGTAAAGTTCGTTTTCGACATAACGACTTGTACTTCTCATTGTTGCCTCCATCACAAAGAATGACATTGCCCCATTTGTTAGGAAATAGAAAGGATTGGAAAAAATCATATTAAGTTAAGTAAGCCAAGCCCAAAGAAACATAGGTTCCATGGTTTCCCTTATTTGCAATATCTAGTATATGTCTGAGCCAAGCAGAAAAGGTCAGATAAGGTGATGTTAGGGAAATAAACCCTAAGATATGTATTCAAATTTTTTTTCTTTCATGCGATTGTTTCTAACACATTTATAAGATTATTTCTTTGTTGCTTTGTATGTCCCTCCCCCACAGGATAACCGCTGCTTTCACTGTATTTGATGTTGGTATAATTTGTGGAGGGGAAGGGGAAAAGCAAGTCGTTTAAATAAGAATACACATAGACTCTCTTATATACTTCAGCACCTCATCCTTACCTGTGGGAGACAGGAAAAAAGATAATTTTGTTTGTGTATTAAATTATGTAACTTAGCCTGTACAAGCATGATTTGTATAAATACCGAAGTTTGTAATAAATATAAGTAGGCATCATTTTTCAATAAAAAATATAATGAAAATCACATAACAAGACTCGAAGTCATAGAATTTTGTGCATGAAAACAAACATTAGATTATTTGCAGAATTTCTATTTTGAGAAAAAATTTGTCCTTCAATATTTGAAGGATAAAGCACTTTACCTAAGGATTGAAACATTTTATTGAAAAATATATTTCTTGGAGATATTTTTGCTTCATAATTTTAGGAATACCTTTGGACCCATTGCAACAATGAGATTTACAAGACGTTATGTCGAAAGACGAACTTTACGACTTTGGCTGGCAAGGAGGTAGAGATGGGAAAGGATTGTAAGGGGAAACAAAGGAGGAGGCAACAATGCTTGATAAGAAATGAACTGTTACGTTGCCCACATATTTGTAACCCCTCTGAACGGTGTTTTCACAATAAAAAAATTTTAAGAAGAAAATGATTCCAAAGTAATCATTTTTCTTATTGTTTTCCTATTTCCATGTGATTTACTCCAATTTAGAAATCCAGATATATAATTTAATTTAATCTAACCAAAAATATTGAGTATAGGGTTCTTATACTCCCCACATTCTTCATGCTAAGATCTTCAAATATGGTGAGTTTGAAATGATTAGTCTCTGTTTAACCTATGTTAATATTATTTACAATGTGAGTGAAATGCTTAAAAAGTAGTATTTATTTTAATTTAATTGCGCTGAAGAGACAATAACTGATATAATCAAAGGCTAAAAATGATTACATTTAAAATTTAGAATCCAGGAAATGTTTTTGTCCACTCTGGTTACTGGAGCCTTCACAATAACCTCATGAGATAATGTATATTGATGAAGCAAAAATCTCACAGGTTAGATATTTACGAATAGAAAAATCATGTCATTTTGAATATGTAGAGCTACATAACAAACATAGAAAATTTAGCTTTTAAATACCTGAATATCCTAATACATTTAATTGCAGGGTAAGTACTTGTTCTGAAAGGAGATAAAATTGCATTTATTTTGAAAAGTAAACTTAAGTATTCATTTGAATAAAAGACAATTTTTAAAATCCAAAACACAAGATGTACAGTTCATGGTTTTACATGCCAATTGTGTTCTCTAAACTTACTAGAAATACTAGATTAGTAAATCTAAATCATTGCTTTGTAGGGAAATAGAAATTTTGCTTCTTAAAATTCTTGACTATAACTTTTTCTCAAACAATTATTAAGTAACTGATTTATATTTTGTCATGAAATCTTATTTGACATATTTTATTTATTTATTTAAGTTAAATAATTGGCCAATAACAATATAAATTATGCATGAAGAAAGTTTATCTAACATCAGTATTTCTTTCACAAGACATATCATGGTTCTCTTCAAGAACACTGGAAGGGAGTGTGTTATTTCTTTATTTATTTTTAGTTGTTTTGTTAATGGTTATTAATTATCAGAAGTGGCAGTTTAATTATTCTCGTTCCATAATATATTAAAATATTAGATTTTACTCCCTCTATTTCCTTTTTGTTACTTCTTTCTCCAAAGATCTTCTGTTTTTCACATACAATTACATCTTTATATATGCACATATAAAGTAATTTGGAAGATTTAAGCTAAACTGCAACTTAAATCAAGACGTACAGTGGATTATCAGGATGAACCAAAAAGGGTATTTTCTGTTAACTTCTGAATTAAGCTATCATTATTATTATGGTTAGGGTTAGGATACCAGACAGAATTAGAATTAGGATTAGAGAAATAGAAAATTTAGGTTCAACAGAGGATGACCTATTTCAACAATAATACTCATAGCACACTATACTGAAAATGAACTTTACACCATGGGGAGAGAAGTGTGATGGAAGAGGGAGAGGGAAGGGATAGTGGAACAACAACAAAGAAGGGGGTAATAATGCTCAACAAAAAGTGTACTCATTACCTTACACACGTAACTGTAATCCCGATGTAAGCCTCATTACAATATAATAAAATTTAAAAAGAAATGAAAAATAAAACTTGACAGGAAATAGAAAAACACTTTTAAAAATTTAGGTTCAAAATGCAAGTAAAATTTCGAACTACACGCTGATCAATAGATAGGATTATTGTGAAATAGAGGCTTGCTATTAACACTATGATTCAGTTATATGTAGGTTTAGGATTAGGCAAGGTGTTCCAGTTAGAGCTGGGTTTAGGATGAGAAAATAATATAAGACATTGTGTAAAACTGCCACATATTTTAAGAAGAATGAATGACATCAATGTTAGAATGAATGAAAACAAGTATGGGTGTTATTTTAAACGTTCATATATAATTTGGTTTAAAGTGTTACTGTTTTAGTTCTTGTTAGGATTAGGGAAGGATAAGCTTTAGGGTAAAATTTAGTTTTCCACTAAGAAGTAGAAGCAAAAAAATGTGTGATTGAATAGAATCCAGACAATTTTCCTTACTTTAACCATTTGGTGTTAATTCAGGTTGTGATTAGGATGAGGTTTCTGGTTAAAGGGGGTTAAGGATTGAGTAAAGATATATATTAAACTGGTGGCTCGCGCCTATTATCCTACCTATTCAGGAAGCTGATTTCTGAGGATCGTAGTTCAAAGCCAGCCCAGGCAGGAAAGTCTGTGAGAATTTTATCTCCAATTAACCACTAGAAAACCAGAAAGTGGTGCTGTGGCTCAAGTGGTAAAGTGCACACCTTGAGCTAAAGAACTCAGGGATCATTCCCATGCCTAGAACTCAGGGATTATGCCCAGGCCCAGAGATGAAACCCCACAACCAACAAAAAGAAAAAAAAAGGAATAGGATTAATGTTAATTAAATCTGAACTTATTTTAGGTTCTAGGAATTCAGGAAAAGCTGGGATAATGGAAGTACAATGCATTTAATAATATCAGGATTTGAGATCAATTGGTTTAATGATTCCTCTTATGGAACAGGATAGGTTCAGAGATAAGAATGAGAAAATCTGTAGGGTTTAGGAAAACTTGCAACATATTTCAAGAATTATAAGTGGAATTTTAGTTAGGATTGCACAAAACCAGCATTTTTCATAAATTTTAGAATTGCGATACCATTAGTGTTAAGGTTATGGTTAGGATTCCAGCCACGTTTAGCGTTAGAGTGAAGGAGAAAAGAAAATGAGGCTCAAGTGGATGATAAATTTTGGAATAAGTCTGGTAAGAATTAGAATGAATGTGAACTAGAGTACTGCTATTAATGTTAGAATCTACTTGCAATTAGGTTTTATTTATTCTCAATATTTCAGTTAAGATTAAGTTTAGGGTTAGAAAATGACTAAGATATTGGAAAAAAATTGAAACCTATGTTTTGAAGGCATATTTTGAATCATGTTAGGATGAATGAAAACTAAGGTAACACTAACTAGTATGTGCTAGTATTGACATATTTGGATTAAAATCAGTGTCAGTATTTTGTTCTGATTATGATTATTGTTATGAATAGGAAAGTTTTAGTATAAAATTGAGTTTTCACTAACAAGCAGAAACAAAAATGTGAGACTGAATAGTAACTAGAGCATTACCATTATATATATATATTTCTCAGTGATCATTCTTGTAATGATTAATGAGTTTTCCAGCCAGGGTAGGTTGAGAGTTACCATTGAGTAATGGACTAGATGATAAGTAAATATGAAATTGTTTTAGGATACAGTGGTTCAGGAAAAGGTAGGATCAATGGAAACTACAGTGTTTTTCCTGATAAGAGAATCTGATGACAAGTAATATAATGGTTCATGTTAGGGAACAAGATAAATTCAGAGGTAGAGTCAGGAAATTTGCTCGAATTAGGGCAAATTGAAACTCATTTCCTGAGTGCAAACTGGAATATTCATTCCAATGAATAAAAACTAGAGTATTTTTTAATATTAATTTTGGACTATGATTAGGTTGAAAGTTAGGTTTCAGTTCCAGCTGGGCTTAGTGTTAGCATTAGGGAAATGGAAAATTTAGGGTCAAACTGAAAGTTAATCTTCAAATAACAAGTCAAGATAGAATTAGGATAAATATGAAATAGGAAACTGCTAATAATATTAGGATTGGGAAATGATTTGTGTGAGGATTAGCCTGAATGATCCAGTTAGGGTTCGTGTTAGAAAAATGACAAGATATTGAGTAAAACTAGAAATTATTTTAAGAAAGATGAGTTGAATCAAAGATAGGATGTATAAATTTAATATATTTGTGTGGCTTTTTGAAAGGCAAAGGCAACTGGTTCTAGGGTTAGGGTTACTTTTTAAATTTATGAACTAATGAATTAAAGGCACAATTCTTTCTTTCTTATAAACCAAGACAGTCACGATTTTGGGAAAAAACTCAATTTTCTACATGAAAATGTGTCTTAAAATATTTTCCAACCAGGATTAAATAATAGTGAGCAGGGTGTCATTTATTAAAATTAGGTAAGTTGATGATACAGCTTTCAAAAACATCCAAACACATAGGATTGGAACTCAGATATGTCATTGGGAAAACAGATATTGTACTTGCTCTAGCTGGGAAATTGTGTGTGCGTGTGCGTGTGTGTGTGTGTGCGTGTGTGTGTGTGTGTGTGTGTGTGTGTGTGTGTGTGTGTGTGTGTGTGTGTGTGTGTGTGTGTGTGGCAGGGGCGGGTGGGTGTGTGTGCACCCACCACAGGTCTTCAACTCAGGCCTGGGTCCTGTCGTCAGCTTATTCTGTGGAAGTATGGCACTATACCACGTAGTCACAAATTTTCTTCTGGCTTTTTAATAGTTAATTTGAGATGCATATCTCATGGATTTTCCTGTCTGGACTTAATCTTCGGATCCCCAGCAATCCTTGGGTTAGTATTACTGTGGGTGCTACCACAAAGTGACAGTTCATTAAACTGGGAATATTATGGAAGTACTTGTGCAAGATACAAAGTAACCAGTTCATTAATGTGGGAATAACAGGATCACATTAGCTTGCCTTCAAAGACATTGTTTCTGATGAGTTTAACTGAAGCCCAAAGCATAATCCAAACCTATTAGCCACACTGTATGAAGTAGCACATATTCATGATGTAGAATATGTACAATGAATTAAATCCTGAATCAAAAGACTTTGTTGGGTTTGTAGCAAAGAAATAGAGTGTCATTGAAATGAAGTCCTGACTGGAGGTCTGTAGTGAGCAGCAGAGCATTTGCTTAGTGGGTGTCCAACCCCCAGGACCATAAAGATGTAGAAGAAAGTGTATTTGTAGGAGAAAGAGGAAAGGACAGAAGGAGGAAGGTGTAAGAGAGGAGAAAGGTCATAGCACAAGAGAGAAGAGGAGGGGACAGGGAGAAAGTAGAGGTAGGAGAGAAGGAAGAGGGAAACAGGACACTAGGGAAGCGGAGCAGGAGAAGAGGTAGGAAGAGGAAGATAAATGTAAGATAACAACAAGAGCTGTTGGAAAACATTTTACATAAGTGATCTGCATGTGCAGGCAGGATTATTTTCTAATCAGAGAAATAGCTAGCACAGTGACAGTATGGGTGATACCTGTTGCTTGGTCATTTTATTCTCTTTCTTCAGTGAGGTGTTCAGAAGAAATGCTGAGTTTGGTGTTTTACAGATACAGTTCAGGATTTCTTTTCATGAATCAAACATGGGAAAGGACTAAATGCAACTTCCCTTAATTAAAAAAGAATAGAAGCTATATATATTAGTGTTACTATGCATGAAGAAATCCTGTAGATTTCTGGTTAATTCAGAAGTCCCCACGCAAAAATATAGGACAAGAGGAAAGCAAAACTTTTTTTAAAGTGTAATAGGTTATCATTGATGAATAGTTTTCCCGGACATTTTTCGTTTTTCTTTCTTTTTTTCTTTTTCTTTTTTCTTTTTCTTTTTTTTTTTTTTTTTTTTTTGCCAGTTGTTCATTGCTCCAAGGCTGTGCCCTGGAGCCATTTCCAAGTCATTATGTGAAAGTCCATTTCTGTAGTCCCTGTGGGTGTGGGTGCCTTCTTAGGTCACCCGTTGAGATGTTGGGACAACTCCCTTATGGTGGATGTGCAGTGAGTGGATGTGTGTGCATGTTCCCCAGAATTGCTAGATGAACCCTACCCACGCATCCCACCTAACTTCCCAGTCTCAGTTGCTCCATTTCACCCAGCAGCTGGCAGCCATGGGGCTGGAGTTGGGGCCACTGCTGCCCTCTCCTCCTCCAGCTGTGCTGGTACTTGTCTTCTGTGCTCCTGAGTGTGTGGTCCATCCTAGGGAGACTCTGTTCTGGGGTCACTGCCTGTCCCCATGAGTGAGGGGTGGGGGACACCATGTTTGTACACTGCACAGTCCATGGTTAACGGAAGGCTGAGCATGCAGTCTGCCTCCTTGGGGCTAGGTGGCCTAGCCTTGGTTCACCTCATCAGGCTTTAAGGGGGGTGGGGGACTGGAGCCATGTGCTGGCCCTTCTGCCAGCTGGCTTGTGACAGCTGCAGCAGCTCAGCAACCTGGAGCCCCTTCAGCATCTCTGTGGACCTCCATTTTCTGGATCCTGTGAAGTCAGGTACAGGGCCAACCCTACATATGCCCATCCGTGCCAGAGGAGCCTGGACTTGCAGCACACCAGCAGCAGCACCGAGGGACTGAAGCCCTATTGGCTTTGCTGCGTATTCTCCTCCATCACCCTTCTGGCCCATCTTGGCCCAGCTCTGGGTACCATTCCAGGGATACTCCATTTGGAGGCAATGGGCTCACTCCCTACCCTCGTTGTTCTCCAAAGCAGGGGAATGGGCCTGGTCTTGGCAGTGTAGGCTGCACTGATGGAAGGCAGGACTTGGGTCTGCCCTGCCTTCCCCCCTGGCTTTGACATCTGAGTCTGGGTTGTTTGGTTTGGTCACTAATGGAGCCTTGTTTGCTACAGCCCACCGCAACAAGTGCTATTCTTGCTGCAGCAGCAATTCAGTGTCCTGGACCCCCATAGGTTCACCACATGGACCACTGATGGGTCTACATGGGCCGGGTGTGGGTTTCATCCCAAGACTCCCATTAGGAAGTGCCACGCCCCTTCATGGTACTGGAAGCAACAGGTGCCACATATAATATCTACTTTCTAACAATTCCCTTCATTGAGATAAACAGAACTGGGAGATATAAATAAGTTTTATAAAAACAAAATATATAAACTATATCACTTCAACTTGTTAAACCATTGTAATATTTTTATCCAGTAGGAATTCTTTCTGTAATTACTTATTTTAGACTTGAATACAACTAATGTAATGTATTTTGTGTGTATTTTACTATTCTAGTAAAAATTTATTTGTACTACTTACATACAATTTTTTTCAAATTCTGATATTTAATCACGTGTTTATGGTTAAGAGTTTTGTTGTACTTTTATTTCAGTTTTACATTATGGCCTTATGAATACAAACAATAAAATCCATTCTTGCTAGTATAAAGTTCAATGCTTTTTGACTAGAGACTCAAGGATAGAGCATTACAAATCATACAGTAATGTGTATCACTTTGTTTAATACTGCTCTATAAAATAATTAGTAATTCAGGCGGCAGCCACTTCATCTGGCATGCTAGTCTGTCTGGTGAAGTAGGATCCTACTGGCAGCATGACCATATCGGACCCTTGTGGGCACCTCTCCTGGGACTGTGGCAGAAGATCCAGGTGCACCTGCTGTTGGGCTAGGGCAGCAACCCGGCAGCTGCTGCGTGAATGACACAATGTCATTGACTCACATCTAGCACATGCCTGCTCCGTGGGCCTGGGCCCTGAGGATCAGCCCCTGGGAGCACACATACACTACAATGCAGGGGCTGCCCACCTAGGAAAAAGTACAGATTAAACAGAAGCCAGTCTGTGGATCAGCTTGTACAATATTTATCCTTCATGGAGCACAGGACTATTCTGCTCTGCTGTGGGGAGAAGACAAGAAAGACAGGCCCAGGAAGGGTGATGCAACTTTTGTACTCAGGCTGGCAAGGAAACTTTCTTCCATGCTCTCTCCAGCAGGCTCAGGAAGCCCTTCCATGCTCCTTGTCCATGGAGTAGCAGCCAGGGACACTCACATCTTGTACTCCTGGCTGCTTTTTTGAGATTGTTTGTTAATTTATTCAGAGCCCCTCCCTCAGACAGCAGAGTTTTATTCTGGGTTTTGTAAAAACGTTCAGCATCTGAGCATTACCAGGGTTTTTTTTATTTTTACTTGTAAATGCGTTGTGAAATTTGTGTTTTAGGTGTTGAGGTGCCGGAGGAGGAGACATATTATGAACATAGTTTCCTACAAGCCTTTCATCTAAAAATGAAAATAGAATCTCTCTGAAAATGCCTTTCAGGAAATAAATTTGAGATGGGAAAAAGGTTGTTTTCGCATGAGATGAAAATGTGCTATTTTTATATGCATGTTTTATGCGTTCAAATTACACTTAAGTAATTCACGATCTAGGACCAATCGTCCAGACCTAAAAATTAAGTGTTTTGTGAGCTACAGGCAGGGTTATCACAAAGACCTCTTTGCTATTTGGGGTCTTTTATTGTTCCATCTGACTTTTTGGATTTCTTCTTCTATTTCATTGAAGAGTAAGATTGGGATATTGATAAGTATCACATTGAATTTGGATGTAGCCTTTGGCAGTATTGCCATTTTCATGATGTTAATCCTCCCAATCCATGAGCGTGGGAGGTTGCCCACTTCCTGAGTTATGCTTTCATTTTCTTTTTCAGGTTTTTAAATTTCCATCATAGAGGTCCTTCACCTCTTATGTTAACTCCTAAGTATTTTATTTTTGTGTGGGTATTAAAACGGGGTTGTTTTCCCAATTTCAGCCACATTCATATTGTTATTGGAATACAGGAAAGCCATTTATTTCTGAGGGTGAATTTTATACTCGGCTAGTTTGCCAAAGTTTCTGATCAGCTCAAGTAACTTGGGAATGGAGTACATGGGGTTCTTTGAATACAAGACCAGCTCATCTGCAAAGATGGATAGTTTTACTTCATCTTTCTCTATTTAGATCCCATGTAAGTTAGCATCTTGTCTTATTGCCCCATCTAGCATTCTAATACTAAGTTGAAGAGTAGTGGAGAGAGCAGACATCCTTATCTCATTCCTGAATTTATAAGAAATGTCCTTAACTTTTCACCATTAAGTATAATGATGGCTTTAGGTTTGTCAATCCTTAGCAGAAAGAACAGCACTGGAGCAATATCAGTTCCAAATTTCAAACTCTAGTAAAAAGCCATAGTAATAAGAACAGCTTGGTTCTGCCACAAGAACAGACCTGAGGACCAACCGAATAGGACTGAAGACTCAGAAATGAATCCCCTGACCAATAGCCACCGAATGTTTGACAAGGGAGAAAAAAAAATAGAATGGAAGAAAGACAGCATTTTGAGTAAATGATTTTGGCACAATTTGTTAAACACCTGTAGAAAACTAAAGCTAGATCCGTATATATCACCCTGCATGAGAATCAACTCCAAATGGATCAAAGACCTCAAAATAAAATAAGACACCATGAAAACATTGCATGAAGGAATAGGATAAACTCGAGAGCTTTTTAGTACAGGCTGAAAATTTCTTTATAGAGAGCCAGAAACAAAGAGTAAAGAAAGATAAGTTAAGAAATTCATTTTTTTAATTCATCTCTTTATGAAACTAGTAATTTGCTATTACAAGATGCAATGGAATTATAAATTCCAAGTGCTAATGGAGTCTGTATACAATGAACATTTTATAATAGTCAAAAAACAGAAATCAAAGAAAATTTGGACAAATGGGATTACATGAAACATCAGAGCTTCTGCAAAGCAAAGGTCATAGTTAGCAAGATCAATAGAAAGCCCACATTCTGGGAGAAGATTTCATGAGACATAAAATGGACAAGGTCTCACATCTAAAATATACTTAGTACTCAAAAAATCAAATTCTCCAACAGCAAATCCTCAAAGAAACAACCGCTCGATAACTAAGTGGGCTAAAGACTTAGAGAGTTCTCTGAAGAGGAAATAAAAATGGCCATTAGGCACATGAAGAAATGCTCAACTGTTCTAAGTACAAAAGAATGCAAATCAAGACAACATTGAGATTGCACCTTACTCTAGTTAGAATGGCTATAATCAAGAAATATAATAGCAACAGATGTTGGAGGGGATGTGTCTAAAAGGACTCCTTTTGTATTGTTGGTGGGAGTGTAAACTTGTTTAAACACATTGTAAAGCAGTATGGAAGTTCTTGAAAAGACTCCAGGTAAAGCTCCCCTATGACCCAGCAATCCCACTTTTGGGCATTTAGGCATTTACCCAAATGATCACAAACAAGATCATACCGATGTTGCAAGCGCCACCAAAACTATGATATGGACCCAACCTTGATGCTCCTCAGTACATGAGTCGATCAAAAAAATGTGATACACACACACACACACACACACACACACACACACACACACACAAACACACACACACACACACACACACACACACACACACACAAAATTGAATTCTATTCCTCCATTAGAAATAATGAAATTGCCACATTTTTTAGGAAATGGAAAGACTTGGTAAGTATTATATTAAGTGAAGTAAGGCTAGGCCCAAAGAAACATAGGTCCCATGTTTTCCCTTGTTTGCAAGGACTAGTAAATGTCTAGAACAAGCACAGAAGATCAAAGGCTATGTACATATGACCATATAAGATGATGTTAAGCGAAATATACCCCAAGTCAGAGACACAAGTGGTTTTATCTTTCTTGTCTTTTGTTTTTAATGTACTTATAATGCACTATGTGATTCTTTTGTAGGTTCATGCTCCCATGGTATAATTCCTGTTTTCACTGTATTTGATTCTAGTGTACTGCATCTTTTATATACATTTTTGTAATTTGGAGAGTGGAAAGGTTATAGCAGCATGCTGAAATGGGGATGCATTGTGACGATGAGTTATACAGGACACTGTGTCGAAAATGAATTTATAATGTCGGGCAGGAGTCAAGGAGGAAGGAGTTGGAGAGGTGGGGAGGGAAGTAGGAGGGGAAAAACAAAGGAGGAGGTAACAATGCTCAATAGGAAATGTAATCATTACCTTACTCATGTAACTGTAAACCCTCTGTATAGCATTTCTACAATAAAAAAATATAAAAAAATCTTTTCCTGGTGTAGATTTCCAGTGCTGCCCTGGGCATTGCATTTTTTGCCTTTTCTGGCTGTGGTTAGGTCCACCTGTCCAGTGGATCAGTAGTCTTCACAGCTTCTTGGTCCTGAAGTGGTACTTGGATTATACAGTGGTGGTTGGAACCAGGCCAAGGACAGGATAAAAACACTTCCAGGGCATGGCTTCTTCTTTCCCCATGCAACTAGGATTGCAAGCAGAATTTCTCTGAATTTACTCCAGAAAACAATCACTGCACCAAAAAGGCAAGGTCACCAAACACCTCCCCTCCTCCCCACATTCCCTCCTTTCTCCCTCCTTGGGAAAGTACAAAAGAATTTTGCAGGTTTTGGTAAACACACAATTGTCCACGACCTCCCCTGGTAAACTAGGCTTAAAGTCACTAAGTCATGTAAACGGATAATGCTGCCCTCATTATTCTGGATAACAACTTCAGGTTGTTTGATGCTTTAATTTGTAATTGTTGATGGTGGTGGTAGGAGGGCCTGAACTCTGGGTCTGGGCACTGTCCTTGATGAGCTTTTCATCTCAAGGCTAGTGCTCTAACACTTGAGTCACAAAGCCATTTCCACTTTTTCTTCTTATGTGGTGCTGAGGAATTGAACCCAGGACTTCATGAATGCAAGACAAGCACTCTACCAATGAGTCTCCTTCCCAGCCCTAATGCTTTAATTCTTCAAATTGTATTTTTGTCGGTCCTGGGATTTAATTTCAGGACCTGGGTGTTTACATATCACTGAGTTATTCAGCTCAAGGGGAGGCTTCTACCACTTGAACCACAGTGCCACTTCTTGTCCTCATAACGATGAAGAGAATATTTGAAGGTGAATACGTGATTACAGAGGTGTGCTTTCTTGAGTTATATGTTCATAGCATAGTTTATATACTGTTGAAAATGAGACAGTTAAGATAGGTTTGTTGACATTCCTTGTATTCTTAACAGTATAATATTAAAACCAGTTTTATAATATATTATTCATAGTAATTATAGAATATCCCTAATTATGCATATATTATAAATATATCATTTATATTTTATGTAATATAGTATTTTATGTATATTATGCATAAATAATTTAATTTCTCTGCTCATCTGTCCAAGAATTAAATTAGAAATGTCTTTGAAAACTGATAGTAAAGTAGGGTCCTTACAAGTTCGATTGCAACATAGCGTTTTACCCAATAAGTAGTTATTTATTCAGAATTGGTTTAGAAATGGAATATCATAACATAATTGAACATTCAAAAATAATTATGTAGGAACATGCCAAGGATGCAGTTCAAAAAATATTACATGAGGACCTGTTGCAACAATGAGAAGTACAAATTGTCATATCAAAAACGAACTTTACAACTTGGGTGGGGGGAGATTGAGTGTGGGGGGAGGGAGGATGGGAAGGGATGGGAAGGATAAACAAAGGAGGAGGCTACAATGCTTGATAACAAATGTACTCACTATCTTGCCCATGTAATTGTAACCCCTCTGTACAGTATTTTCACAATAAAAAATATATAACATGATTCATATCTGTAATCCCAGCTATTTAGGGGCTGAGATCTGAAGATAGCTATATGAAGACAGTCTAAGTGAAATGGCTCAGGGACAAGACCCAGAGCATAGTTCAAGTATCAGTACTGGCACAAAAATAAATTATGTGACTAAAACATACAAATATATTTAGTTAAATAAAGTTGTCATTCCTTGTATCCTTCACAGTATAATACTAAAACCAGTTTTATACATACATTATTTATAATATTTATAGAATATTATTTATAGAATATCAATAATGATACATGTATTATAAATATATCATTTATATGTTATGTAATAGAATACATTACATATATTATGCACACCTAATTTATACTGATAAAACTAATATCCATTAAATTGATATAAGTTTTAGAATAGGGAATAGATTTTCTTTAGTACAACAAAAAGTAACTAGTCACAAAAATTATTTCTTTTGTATTATGCATCCATAAAAACAATTCCCTGTGTATTCAAGGTACTTAATGATAAAAGCCTGTTTTCATCAGTAAAAGGGGATTTGTTCTCCTTAAGGAATTACTCCAGGAATGATAAACAGTGGACGTTGAGTAATGTTCATTCAGGTATTTTTGTAGAAATTAAACCGATCTTTATTTGGTATAAAGATCACTTACACTGTCATTATCCACACCCTTTTCATTTAAAAATGCTTATATTCTGTAGCATTGTTATTGCCCTTATAACCATAATTAGGAAGATAATGTGAGTTCATCTGCTCTATAACTCTTTAAAGGTAATGAATGTTACAGAGAATAGCCTCAGATATGCCTGGTGGAAACCTGGATTTGAATTATGGGTCAACAACTGATCAGTCTTAGGTACTTGGGAACTTTGTTTGGCCTTCTTGCCTACTTCTGTTTTTAATAAAATACTTAATTCATTTCCTAACTTGAAGAACACACATGAGCACTAAAATTACCCTAATGCAAGTGCAGTGCTTGGAATGGTTTCTGCACATTGTGAAGTAGGTCTCAAAGAAGTCAGTTTCCACCAACATGGTCACAGCATCCTTCCTGAAGGCCTTAAGAAATTTATACCCAATTGATATTAATATCTATGAAAATTTGTCTTTACCACCAAAAAAGTTCTTGTCTTCATATGAACAATGAAAGTAATGTTGGGGCTGTCCTGTGGCTTTTACTCTGAAGGAATTTTGCCTAAATTTCATTCTTACTCTATTAGTGGTAGCAGTAGCATTCTTTAGTGCTACCCTTCATGTTTCTAGTTCTGTTTTCCATTTGGAATACTATTGTAACTTAGTTTATAAACTTTGTTATGAGAATAAATAAAATACAACTGCTGAAGTTTTCAACAATGACAATGCATTACATTTTATGTGCTTACTACTTTCCTAAAATTATTCTTTTTGGATTATATATCCCTAACAAAGTATTTTTTATGATTTCTTATATGATTTACATACATTTCTTATATGATTTTTAGAGATGCATAAATAAAACAGAAAAGAACAGTAAAAGTGTAGGAAAGAAGTCATAAACAATACTATTATGGTGGTCTCAATGGTTAAGTGTAAAGAATATGTAAGAAAACAGTTGGAAGATTCATTTTCTCTTTTCACTGTTCTCTCCCCCTTCTTTGTAGAAAGATTCTCACTATGAAGCGCCAAGTAGTCTGGGCCTTTCAAGCCTTATCTCAGTGACAGAAGTGATGGGATTAGGGACATGTGCTCCCATGGATGGCTTTTAGGAAGTTCACAATATAGCAATATGAATACACATAAAAAACTTGCATGAGTCATGTATATTCCCCTCCTCAATTGTCAAAATTAAATTTATATGTCAAAACATCAAATTACTTACATTAAAATATATGCAGTTCAACTGGCTCCACTAGCACCTCCATAAATCAAATGCAAACTAAAAGCTCTATTTCAAAATCCAACATCTAAAGCAGTGTTGGAAATACAAGAAGATAATCAATAAATCTAAAGGAGTGAGATCTTTAACACTGGCAATGAGCAGTGATAGCTGAATATTTAACCACGCTTGAAAAGTCCAGGTGTTCACTAACTATGTGATTAGAGTTGCAGAGTTGACCTCGGTATCAATATTTGAGATAAAATTCAAAGGCAGCTAAGGTTGCTGCAGTATTGTAGCTCAATACAGTGTGACCCTGCCTGATAATGGTAAAGCCCAGAATAGATGCTAAGTCAGTAAAATGTATAGGAAGGATTCTCCACTGAGAATAATTGCAGGGGGTGATCATCACTCTTGTGTTGAAAATGTATAGCCCATCATCCTACTTTAAGCTTTAGCATATTTCTGATCTGAAGACCATTATAACACACCAATGTGCCATGAATGCTGATCAGTGTAGGCGTATATTACTCTAATATATGTAAAATCCTTACAGGTATGTAACAGCCTCATCCTGACACTTCATTCTGTGTTCTTGAGTTTTTGGAGAAATGCTCATAATTAGGCAATTCACACTCATCTAATTCTGAATCAGGAAACTGAGATAAGATATTAGGGTAATCACTCCAGTCACCTGGTCTGTGATCTATGAAATAAATGACATTATTTTACAATGTATATGTGTTTGTGAAAATGTATGCAATACCAAATACCTAGGGACAATTATCTATCTCATATTATCAGAAGTAAAGATACTCCTGAATTGTACTTTCTTGCTAGAGGATCATAGGGTGACTGCTGATGTTTGGTATCTTTCCAGGTGCTCCTATACATTTGTCAATGTTCTTTGAGGAAGTGTTTGTCATAGTTTGTTTTGAGGTGTTCAGAATATCAGTACTGTCACTAAGCGCAACCATGGGACAACCAAGATGATGGGATACCTGGACAAAGAACTAAGAAATCACAGGAAGTGATAGGAAAGAAGACACCAGAGGACCCAAAGCGTCATTGCCAACTTCTGGATCCCTAAATCCTGCTTGACATGCTTTATATTCATTCTACTACCGGAGGGTGGTGGACAGTGGCTGCAGGTATGTCCGCAAAGACATCAATATAGCTTGTGGTTACAACTATTAACATGAAGTATTGTTTGTAGACATAGTGACAATTGAATCCCTTATTGTTAGGAAGCAGGAGGGTACAATAGTCATTCCAACCATAACACAGACATCCATTGTGTCTCCGAAGTCTTAATCTTTTAGTGTCCAACAGCTCGAACTTAAATACTCTTGAGGTAATAAATCATACCCCTGTCTTCCTTTGACTGCTTGTCCTTTACAGAGCACAGCTCTCAGCCTTTCGATTGCTGTTTGAGATGGCTTCCCAATCTATCCTTTTCCAAGTCTAACAGCTTGACTTTAGAATCACTCACGAGGTCTGTGACAGATGTATTATTTTGAAAACAATATTTTTCCTATGATAGGCTCAATTTTAAAATTTTATTTTATTTCAAAAATACTATACAAGGTAGTTAAAGTGACATGAGTAAGTTGCCCACTCCATTGTTGTTCTCCTATCCCTTCCCACCACATATACCTCCCACCCACTCCAAAGTTGTAAAGTGCATTTCCATTATATAGTATCTTGTGAATATCATTGTTGCAATGAGTTACTCTTTTTACTTCTTTCATCATTATATTTTTTTCCCTTTCCTTCTCCAAATCAGACAAATGTATATACAAGATGGAAGGAACCAGAATCAAGACAGAGATTGCCAGGGATAAACGAATGGCAAAAGACAAATGGAATAAAATAAGATCTAGATACTCTACCGACATCAAGGTTGACATCTGAAAAAAGACGGGTTTTTCCATGTTTTGGAGTTCATTACAATTAGCTTCATTTTGTAAGGTCAAATATACATAGCTCTGGAGCCAGTAATCCCACTCCTGGGCATTTGTCGAAATGATCTCAAACTAAAACCCATTAAATCTACAACTATGTTTTTGGGAGCATTATTGGAACCAATCAAGATGCCCCTCAAGAGATGAATGGATCAGGAAAATGTGGTATATATAAACAATGTAATTTTATGCATCTATCAGAAATAATGACACAGCCCCTTTCATAATAAAATGGAAAGACTTAGAAGCCAAACATATTATGTGAAGGAAGCCAGACTCAAAGAAACATAGGTTCCAGGGTTTCCCTCATTTTTATTAATTAATATATGCTTAGGATAGTCCTTAAACTCTTAATATTCCCTGCTTTCTCTCCCTCTTCCTCTCTCATTCCATTTGTGTGTGTGCACACACACACACACGCACACACACGTACACTAATGAAACTTGACTCAGAGCCTCAAACTCTTGCTTGTTTTTTTTTTCACTCATGATTGACTGAGTCTGTAGTATGTGAACCAAGGTTTAACTCTGTCATTGATTGAATAATTGAACATAAATGTCTCATGGATTGCTACCCCAGCCATCTGTGAACCATGATATTCCAATCTCAGGCTCGTGACTATCTAGGAATAGGGAGGAAGCACTGGCATCCAGCTCTATTGCCAATTGTCTTTTCTTTGTTTTGCTTTTGTTTTTTGTTGGTTTTGTACATCCAAAATGTGTAAGGAAAACAAATCTTTTATAATAAGTACTACTCCCATAAAATGTGTGTGGTTTAACGGTTACCTTAATAATGTTATGCTTTTGCATCCACATTATATGATTTGATTTTTTGAACTCTATTGTTGCGAACAGTCAAGTTACTTATATACAATTTGAATCTTCTGGTCTTGGTTTTATAGTCTGTTAGATGTTTCCAAACAGAATTTATCAAGGTTTAACTCTGTACTACTGAAGCAAGACTTTTATGATTATTCAATGTCTTGTAAATCGTAAGTTCTTCACTGCTTGTGGCACCATATGAGCACAGGTAGTTTCCTATAACACATAGTTTAGACCTCAATGCCACGCACTCTTCTGCCAAATATGCAAGGAATCCTTTGTAATTTTCCATTCATTCTCACTGTTCTTCTCTCTACTCTCCAGTGTTAAATCCTGTGATGGTCATGTTGATTTTCTCCCCTGTTATATTAATTATTGCATCTTGGGAACTACAGGTATGCACTAATGTACTTCTGTCCATTCCCCTTGTGCTTTGGCTGGTACCCCTCTCATCTTGAAGAGCCAGAAATTGGGGATATGTTCTTCAATCTTTATCTCATACATCTATCTTT
The DNA here is from genome assembly GCF_024711535.1 of Dipodomys merriami. Taxonomy (NCBI): domain Eukaryota; kingdom Metazoa; phylum Chordata; class Mammalia; order Rodentia; family Heteromyidae; genus Dipodomys; species Dipodomys merriami. Next base: position 132,496 of record NW_027203827.1, read on the forward strand.
ACTTTCTAGCAATACATTCATCGAATTTTTTTGTAAGGTGTAAGGCCTTGACAATGATTATTGCGTTTTCATGGCTTAATTATTTGGCATTAGGGAAGAACATAGGTCAGTAATTGTAACTTAAATAAAAGAAGATTGCAATCATGCCTCAATAGATATTGTTCATTGGATAATGTTTACTTCAAGGTCTGCCTGCCTGCTTCCTTTTCATTGTTTTGTTTATTTTTCAATGCAACCTTTTCTTCTGGAAATTATTTGTGGACCTAGAGAAAATCAATTCCTACTGTAATTAGTCATTAATTTTATTCCAACATCATTTCACAGATCCTTCTGAGTTTCTTCAGGGTCTCTATAGAAGTGCTTTACATTCTTAGATATGTTTTAACAGCGATGCATCCACAGATAAATACACATTGTTTAAGTCACCATTTTGATGACTGGAAAAAAACCATGCTGCAATCTCACTATATGGCAATTTTATTGTTTTAAATTCTTTTAGATTAAAGTTGATGCTGGAGAATGAACAATCTGTGTACATTTTATATTTTCCTAATTAATTTTAGTATACCTTCCAATATTATAAAAAGTTAAAACATTATTACTACTTACATAGTTTTAGGATTTGTAAAATGGTCAGAGTAAAAGTTTCATTCATTCACAATTTTAAGACAATAGAGTGTCCATTATTACTAAGTGAGACATTTAAAAATTTTTATTTGTGGTTCTTAAAAGTTGTGCTGGGGAATCAAGTCCAGTGCTTCATGTGTCTTAGTCTACTGTGTGCCTCTGAGCCTGATGGGACCTGTGGTTTTATTTTCACTCAACTGGAATAAAGAAAATTTTCACTAGGAAGTTATTATTACTTGGTTACTTTTTCCAATATCTCTCGCATACATAAAAGTAATACAATTCTATACTGACAGAAAATGGTGTTCCTATTTGGAGTAACTGTTTATTTTTTTGACTCCCAACTCTTCACTAAGACTTTCCTATCCCCGTTCCCATAAAACATGACTGGATCCACTGGAAACCCACTTCCAGTCAGCCTCCTCATTCAAAAGTCCAACCTTAACTAACCTACCCCCTGGTAGTCCTGCTGTAAACTTTCAAAGGCCTGACTGCAACCAGACTACTTCCTGAAAGTCCTCCTCTGCTACAGGGAAAGCCTTCTTCAACTCCACTCTTTACTGGAATCCTTGCTCTGTACCACCAGAAACCAGGCCACATCCATATCTCCTCCTTCTATGTCTCTCCTTGCTCCACCAAGAACCCGGCCTACATCGGGCTTCTCCCTCTAATCCTCACTTCATCCACCAGATACCCAGCCCCTAACTACACTATTTCCTCATAAACCCATTGATCTCATATCTTAGTACCTCCATGCTCCTCCCTTCTCTTTCATACCCCACCCCACAACCAGATTCTCCCTCCAGTCCCTTCTGGTTTCATCAGAAACTCTGCCCCTCTCTGTCTGCTTCTAAGTGACCTAACTTGTCAAACACAGCCCCGAACCTACCTCTTCCCACAAAGCCAATCATGCTACACAAAAACCCTCCACCTCCGTATAACTGCCCTTGAAGCCCAGCCTTGGTTGGCCAGAAGCTTCTCACATAGCCCATCTCCTGCTTGTAAAGCCAGCTCTGCTTCACAACAATTCTCTCCACCTCCCATACCTACTCTCTCAATGCCTTGGATTGCTCCCCAGGTAAATCCAACCCTATTGGATGCTCCCTCAGATCCACACCCTACTCCAACAGATACCCTGCCCATAATTATCCTACACCTTTGTAGACTTTCCACTCCTTCTCAAAGCCCCTCCTCCAATTAGCCCCATGGCTCTAAGCCCAGACCTGCTCTACAAAACCCCCACTAAAAATCTCCCACCACACTATCCCATCTCTCGACACCCACATTGCTTAACTGGAAAGCACTGCACCAGTTGGCCCCCTTCTGGAAGCCTCACCATGCTCAACTGTAAATCCCTGTCCCTCGGTAGTCTCTTTTTGAAGGTTGCCTTGCACTACTGGAAACCCTGTCCAAAGTCCTTGTCCTGCCTTGTAACACTGAAATCCCCACCCAACCTTACTCCTCTTTTCGAAGTGGTGACTGGCTACACCAGAAAGCCATCTTAACTAATCTAGTCCATTGGATCCTATCCCTGCTTTAACAAAGCCCTGGTCCTGAAAAGCTTCTCTATACATTGTGAATACATCCTGCTCTGCCAGAAACCCAACCTCCTCCCTAACACACTTCCCAAAGGCCTGCCATTCTCCACCAGAAACCATGCCTCTTACTAGCCCACTTTTTCCTAGCACTTCCCTGCCCTCTTAAAGCCAGACCCTGAAAAGCCTCTCCCTCATAGATCCATATTCCTGCACCAGAAACCCCACCTTCTGTCAGCCTCTTGCATCCATTCCATTCCGTGCCTTATGGGAAACCCCACCCTACATATTCTACTAGAGCTCACATGCTCCACCAGAACCCCTCCTCTAAGTAACCTCCTCCTTTGTAGCCTTGTTCTTCCTTCTCAAAACTCTTCCCCAAACTGCTTCCTCCCCAGTGACCCAGTCTTCTTCCACTGAAAACCCGTCTACCTGCCAGCCTCCATCCTAAAGTCCCACCTATTCCACAAGTCTAGTCCTTCCTGTCCCCTCCCTACTATCTCAAAGTCCTACACAGACTGGCCTTCATCCTCAAAGCCCCGCCCTGCTCCACCACAGGGACTGTGCCAATACCAACTCTTCCTTTGAACCAGACAGAAACCCCACACCACCTCATAAATTTTATTAGATCCCTTAGTCTAGTTGGAGATTCGGTTATCAAGCAGATACACATCGTGTGAAAATGTATGAAGATGATTCCTCTAATTGGAAAACATCCGTTGAAGTATTAGTAAGGTTTCATGAGTGATCATTTTATTTCTGGAAAATTCATGCACATTTGTGCCCATTAACTTAAAAAAATATTAGTTATTTTAAATCCTCTGGCTTTGTTGAGGAAAGAGTTAGTGTGTATAAAGATGACTTTCAACTCATCTCTCTAATGAATAATTTTGGAGTTGCTTCCCTTACTATATACTGGAGTTTTTAGTAACAGAAATTGTCTACCAGAATCAATGATTTTCATCTTTCCACCAAAGTGCCCTTTGAAAAGACTGAAGTGAGATTACTCAGGTAAAATACCAGAAATAAAGACGCATTTTGAGATCATAACACAATTATTACGAAGACCCCACCCACTAGACTTACATTCCAATTGGTCCAACAGTGTAAGCCAGACCAGTATTTTACCAAAGCTTTGTATGTGGCATGCTATGGCTTATTCAGGCTTGATATAAAATGTCTCTGCCCAGGATTAAGTGATGACATTTATAGCTAAAATTACTTAAAGTCATTATTAACATCTAACGCACGGTGAGGTTTTTGTTTATACTTCTCTTTTTCTTTTCTTTCTTTCTCCTTCTGTCTTTTATTTATTCCTTTCTTTCTTTCTTCATTTTTCTTTCCTCTTTAAGGAAATGAGTATGAATTTTGATATTTTGTTTGCTGAACAAGTATTCTACCATTAGAACATTCTTTTTTGATTTAGTTACTTTGCTCATAGGTTATCAATTTTGCTGAGGGCCAAACAGAGGCTAAGTTCCTCATTTCTGTCTGCCAAGTAGCTGGGATTACAAATCCATTCCAACATGCCAGGATTTAGGATGATATGAGACTCTTATTACTTTCTTTGCACACTGGTTCTGAACTGTGATGCTCTCAAGTTTTAGCTCTTCAATTAGTGATGTGAGTTCCAGTAGCCTGCCCTCAGTATAGATTGTCTAAATGAATGATTAAAGGCAATTTCACTTTAATCTCTTTTTCTTTGCTAGTCCAGAGACTGTTATATTTTTATTTCTAGAAAATTTTTGTGTATATGTTATATGTGCACATTAATTGTAAAAATGTTACTTTTTCCTCCTTTTTTCCTTTTTTTTATTTTTCTTGGTCATAGGGCTTGAATTCTGGGTCTGGGTGTTGTCCCTGGGCTCATTGCCACTTCCGGTTTTCTGGTGGTTAATTGGATGTAAGAGTGTCACAGATTTCCTGCCAGGGAAGCTTTAAACTACCATCCTCAAATCTCAGCTCCTGAGTAGCTAGGATTACATGAATGAGCCAATGGCACACTCCTAAAATGGTACTTATTTTAAGTTCTATGATTTAGTTGAGGGAGTAGCATGAGTGTGTAGAAAGATAACTTTCAAGTCATCTCTCTAAATATTTTTTTTCATTTTCATAATATTTATTTCAATGATTAATAACTGAAGCTACCAAAGTAACAGTATGATCCTTCATTTTCTCCTTCCCATAGATACTATTGGAAGAGAATGAATGAGATTTAAGTCTAAGACAATATGTACTTGAAATTATAAAAAAAAATATTTTGATGATACATAAAGAGCCACATAACACAACGTGCTTTTCATTTTCTAAAGAAAGGAATGTCATACAAGTATGTTTATTGGCAGGCTTTTTTCATCTGAAAAACAAAGAAAAAACAATATCCTAAAAAAGCTGAAAGCGATCAGCAACCATGTAAATGTGATATAGCATTAGAGACTTGAAAACATGAATTGGTTCAGATAAAATAATTCTTTGCGAAAGGTATCTGTTCAATTAATTTATTCATTACAAATTTTTTATTTTTATTTACATGTTAATATATAAATACATACAAGTGTGTGTGTGTGTGTGTGTGTGTGTGTGTGTGTGTGTGTGTGTGTGTGTGTGTGTGTGTGTATCAGCAGTATCTGTCCAGTAAAAATTCTGGTTATGTATGGTTAGGTAATTTCATCATGTCAAGTTCATCAAAAGGATGGACTTCCATAAACCTTAACAACCCTGCAACACCACTGCACATGCAAACTTAAGTGTTCATCATTGTAAGCTAGACCTGTGTTTTACCAAAGCTTTATATATAGTGTGCTATTTTTTCATTTAGGCATAACAGAAAATATGTTTGGCCCTAGAAATAAAAGATGGCATTTATTACTATGATAATTTAGTGTAAATCTTTACATTGAACACATGGTCAGTATTGTTGTTTTTCTTTCCTTTTCTTATTTTATCTTTAGGAAGTTGATTTGAGTTTTGATGTTCTGATTGCCAGACAGGCTCCACCACTGGAGCCACTCCATCAATCCTTTCTCATTTAAGTTACTTTACTCCTAGAGTAGCAATTTTTGCACCCATCCCAGAAAGCAGGGATTATGATTGCATTCCAATATCCCTACCTCGTAGGGATATTCCTTGACTGATTCAGAACTGTGATCCTCTCAAATTCTACCAATTTATTTTATGGAGTGAGCTCCAGTTCTGCCCACTTCTAAAAGATATGGCAGAAATAAATGATTACAGGTAATTTGAGTTAATCAATGATTAATATAGGTGATTTGATATAAAAATTTAGGGTAAGTTTGCAGGTATAATCACAGTAGTCAGATATTTTGCTAAGTAATTTTGTTTCACATTAAAAACACATCTTGACCAAAATTAAGGACTTACTTTTGCTGTCTGTCAACTTGTATGTCATTTGGGAAAATCAACTTCATGTCTTCCATGTGTGATAAAGGACTTTGAGTGGTCTGATGTGTTAGATCACATCTATAATCATGGTTAGAAATCAGAAATAAATAGATCACCATTTGAACGTAGGCTAACCAAAAAAATTAGGAAGTCCCAATCTCAACAAATTAGTGGATTATGTTGAAGCATGCCATTAATTTCAACACAACAAGAGACTAAGTCTCTGCCAAGTACCTGTGCCACTTAGGTAACTGGCTCACATGGAGCCAGTCAACTCTCCTGATGCAGAAACTGGGCTGAGATTGCTCAAGAGGAGGGAGGAGTCTACCACACTTTCTTAGGTTGGACTTCACAGAATGCAGTGAGCTTGCTTGCTTTCCTCCCCTAAATGCCTTAATATGCCATGCTGCTGAGTGTTCATGATTTGATTCCAGTGATCTGTGGTAGAGGTATAAGGGAACATTAAATTAAAGTTCACATTCACTAATTGAGCTGCTCTTCTCAGCCTGTGAGTTCAACTCAGCAAGTGTTCATTATTTGAGAGTTGAGAATACTGAAGTAGGAGAGAGAGAGAGGGTGAGTGAAAGAAAGGAGAGAAAGAGAGAGAGGGGGGAAGGAAGGAGGGAAGGAAGGAAGGAAGGAAGGAAGGAAGGAAGGAAGGAAGGAAGGAAGGAAGAAAAAAGAAAAAAGAAAGAAAAAGAAAGAGAGAAAGAAAATGTTTGAGAATGATTTTTTTAGAGTCTAGAGTCACATGGCAGTACTACGTGTATTTAATATTAGGTCTGCCCCAGACCATGCAGACCCTATGCAGATGCCTTTTCACTTCTTCGTTAAGTTTCCACCCTTTATATGTTATCTAGGTATCTGGTACACCTGGAGGCATCCACCTCCTCCTCCCACTAAGTCACGACCTGGTCAGCCTCTGATCACACTTTCCATCTGACTGGAGGTGAATCCCAAGCCCTGAAGACACATCCAGATCCAGTATTGCTAGTCTTTCCCCCTACCTGGCCACACCTCATCCGATCCTTTGCCTAGATACATCCAGGCCCGAGGTTGGATCGCCCTATTTTTTGTACATGCTTTCCACCATGTATGGCAGGGGCAGCAGTTCAGTAAATAAACAACTTTACCTGGCTTAATACCGTGTTGTGTTCTCGTCATTGGTTACCTAATGAAATTCAACTAATTAGTATGCTTTACACTTCAGAATTTCTAGTTATGAATCCATGGATATTTTAGTGACACATTGTGAGTTCAGTATCTAGAAAACACATGAATTAACTCATCATTTATCATTATAATTCTGCCAGGAATCTTTAATAACAGCTTAATTAACCAAACATCTATTTTGTTTACTTTCCTCTGTTTTATTTTTGCTTAAAATAATAAGAGTTGTCGGGACAATATGAAAGGATCTCTGGTTTCATATTTTCTAATCACCCCGGGCTACAACCTGTGTGCTGCCAGCTCAGATGATGGTACTTTGAAATCCTAGAAAGTAGATGCACATCATAAGGGCCAATGGCTACAGGATTTCTGAGATATTTTTTAAAATGTAATTGTTACTAATTGTACAGTGAGGTTACCATTTCACAATTCATGTAATGTGTACATTAGTCTTGTAGACAAGGCCATCCTTTCCTGAGCATTCTCCAGTTTCTATTTTTTTTGTGTGTTGAATGTTTTTGTTTTTGTGCCTGACCTTCTGCTTGAACTCAAGATTGGGTGCTGCCTCTGATTTTTTTTTGGGGGGGGTTCGTTCATGGGGCCTGAACTCTGGGCCTGGGTACTGTCCCTCGCTCTTCAGCTCAAAGCTTGTGCTCTACCACTTGAGCCACATCACCACTTATGTTTTTTTTCTTTTTGCTTATGACATGCTGAGGAATCGAACCCAGGGCATCATGCATGCATGGCAAGCACTCTACCACTGAGTCATCTTCCCAGCCCCCGCCTCTGACTTTTTGTAAGCAAGGCTACTCTACCTCTGGAGCCCCAGCTCCATTTATGGTTGTTGGTTGTTAATTGGAGAGAAGAGTCTCACAGATTTTCTCACTCCAGTTGGCTTTGAACAGTGATCATCAGCCTCCTGAGTAGCTAGGATTAGGCCGGAGTCCCCAGTGTCCAGCTAATATAGAGTTGGTTTCATGCTTTCCTGGTTGTGTTACAATTTTCCTCACCTCTTGGCACTAATACTACATATTGCCTTGCTCAAATCTGAATTGGTGGAACATGCTTGTATTTGAGGAAGGCAGGAATAGGAAAATATAGGCCATCGGGAAATATAAGCTGAACAAATCATTCGGAATATCGCATAAAGACAAATAAGTTTACTGCAAGTTTACTGTGTCCTGTCTTTACTGTTAATTCTGCATGGCCTGTGAATGATGTCATACATATCCAAATACCCATTGGTAGAAATAAGATTTCTCATCCTGTCCTAAAAACAAAACAAAAACCAACCAAAGTATTATGTATGAGCCCAGGAATTTCCTCTAATTAGAGACCAATCTTCCGTAGTTTATGAAAAAAAATGTCCTTTATTCAAGTGCTGCTACTTTTTCTAACCATTAATATAATGAAATCTGTAGTAGACTGTAGAATTGTATACCAGAGCTGTCATTTTAATTCACAAGAAATTCAGAAATTTATATGTTTATTTTTTTTGTCAGTTGTGGCGCTTGAATTCCGAGCCTGGGCACTGACTTTGAAACTCTGTGCTCAAGTTAGTTAGCACTGGGTCAATTGAGCCATGGAGCCACTTCAAGCTTTTGAGTTGTTAATTGTAGATAAGAGTCTTATGGGAACTTTTCTTCCTGGGCTGGCTTTGAACTCTATCCTCAGTTCTCAACCTCATGAGTAGCCGGGATTACACGCATGAGCCACTGGCACCTGGCTTCCCATAGAGTTTTTTTTTTATTGTGAAAATAACATACAGAGAAGTTACAATTAAATGGACAAGTTATTGAATGAATTTCTTATCAAGCATTGTTGCCCTGTCCTTTGTTTCCCCTTCCCATACCTTCTTATCTCCACCACACACCTCCCCATCCCAACCCCACTTCTCACCCCTCCTGGCCAAAGTTGTAAAGTTCGTTTTTCAAAATATTGGCTTGTACATTTCATTGCTGCAATGGGTCCACCTGTATCCTTTTTTTAAAATGTGTTTTTTCCTTCCCCTCCACAAATTATACCAACATCAAATACAGGGAAAGCAGTGGATATACTGTGAGGAAGGGACATACAAAACAACAAAGAAATCATCTTATGAATATCTTTGAAACAATCGCAAGAAAGAAAAAAAAATATTTGAATCTTTCTCTTGGGGTATATCTCATCCAACATCAACTTATCTGACCTTTTCTGCATGTCTCAAAAATATACTAGTTATTGCAAATAAGGGAAATCAAGGGACATATGTTTGTTTGGGCCAGGATTACTTCAATTAATATAATTTTTTCCAAGTCTTTCCATTTCCTAACAAATGGGGCAATGTCATTCTTTCTGAGAGGCATAGAATTCCATTTTGTATATAGACCAGATTTTCTTGATTCATTCATCTACTAAGGGGCATCTGGGTTGGGTCCACATCTTAGCTATGGTAAATAATGTTGTAATAAACATAGATGTGCTGGTAGCTTTGGTATGTTCTTGTGATCATTTGGGTAAATGCCCAAAACTGGGATTGCTGGATCATAGGGGAGCTCTATGTGGTGTCTTTTGATGAACCTCCATAATACTTTCCAAAGTGGTTGAACAAGTTTACAGACCCAACAACAATGCAGGAGGATTCCCTTCTGTCCATATCCCCTCCAGCATCTGTTGTTATTAGAGTTCTTGATTATAGCCATTCTATCTCCGGTGAGGTGGTACCTCAATGTTGTTTTGATTTGCATTTCTTTCATGGCCAGGGAGGTTGAGCATCATCCTTCTTTCCTCTTCAGAGAAGTATGTCTTTAAGGCTTTAGCCCACGTATTTATTGGGCAGTTGTTTCCTTGAGGGTTTGTTGTTGGGGGATTTAATTTTTGAGTTCCAGGCATATTTTAGATATGAGACCCTTGTCTGTTGTGTGGTTAGTGAAGATCTTCTCCTAATCTGTGGTTGATATATTGATCTTGCTAGCTATGTCCTTTGCCATGCAGAAGCTCTGCAATTTCATAGAATCCTATTTGTCTAACCTTTCTTTGATTCGTTGTGTTTCTGGGTGTCTTAAGAAAGTTTTGGTCTGTGCCAACTAGACCTAGGTAGTCTCTTATTCACGGATTCCACTCCTAAACTACTCACGGTGATTCAAACCTTTGGCAAAACATCAGGGTATAAAATTAACCCTCAAAAATCAATGGCTTTTCTGTATTCCAACAATGAGAAAAGCGTGGCTGAAATTAGGATAGCAACTCCATTCGTAATAGCACCACAAAAAATACCTGGGAATTAACTTAACCAAAGAAGTCAAGGACCTCTATGGTGAAAACTTTTAAAACCTGTTAATGGAAATCAAAACAGTGGAAAAATGGAAAAACCTCACATTCTCCTGAATTGGAAGGATCAACATCATGAAAATGGCAATACTTCCCAAGACTATCTATAACTTCAATGCGGTACCAATCAATATTCCAACCTCATTCTTCAAGGAAATAGATGAAGAAATCCAAAAATTCATATGGAACATAAAAGACCTCAAATAGCAAAAATTATCCTTAACAGAAAGAACAGTGCTGGAGGAATATCAATACCAAATTTCAAACTCTACTAGAAAGCCATAGTAATCCAAACAGCTAGGTACTGGCAAAAGAACAGACTGCAGGACCAATGGAATAGAAATGAAATCCCCGAAATGAACCTACAGACATATAGCCATTTAAACTTTGATAAGGTAGCTTAAAATAGAATGGAAGAAAGACAGCCTCTTCAGTAAATGGTGCTGGCAAAATTGGGTTACTACTTGTAGAAAAATAAAGCTAGATCCTTATATATCACCCTGCACCACAATAAACTCCAAATGGATCAAAGACATTGGAGTCAAAGCAGACACTCAAATAGTCATTTATAATGATGAACGGCTTAGTGTCTCTGGCTCACATATATAATCCAAGCTATAGTTAGGAATAAAGGTATGAGAAACAAACACTGAGTGTGTGTTGTCCATGATGCTTTGCATTGGCATGATTTAATATTGTTTGTTTCTTATACTACAATGCTCTTATTTTTATTTTTACCTAGGTGGGGGAGATAGGTGCTAGCAGTGTTGAACCTTCTTTGGTTGAGAGGGAGCCATGTGGAAGTTCTTGCCTTGTATGACATGTAATTGAAATCCTCCTGCTTTCACCTCCCCATGGAACAGGGTGATAGAAGTATTCCATCATGCACAGCCAGGGGTTGGGGATCATTGCAGGTAAAACTTCACTGGTCTTGAAATGATGTCCCAAATAGCTAGCTTTACAGGCATATGCCTTCAAAACCTTGTTGTATTCCGTTTCACTTTGAAGTAGTGTTTGTACATACTTAGAGATAAAATGGTAACACATTACATGTTTAATATATAGAATAGTCAATATAATTAGCAAGTTGATCTCCTAAAACATTGCAGCTAATGTATTTTGGTAACTTCCTGACTCTGCTAGACACATTTTCGAATATACCATAAACATGAATACATTAAAAATGTGCACTAGAAGATTGGATGTTGATAGATATAGACAAGATAGACTATGTGTAGTAAATATATATTTATCTATTGCTGCTCTGAAGAACATTATCATATATTAACCATAACAATACCACCATATATTCACCATGAGAATAATTTTCCTGCAGTGTAGAATTTCCCATTTCATAATCTGCCATCTTTTAATCTTTTTACATTCTCATAAGTATGAATTTTTTCTTGTTTCTTATAATGTTTTGAAATTATTAAGATGGAATTAAAAAAATCGTAGAGTCTCCTAAAATTAGCTCATTTTGTTTGGTTTTGTGTTGCTAAATCATTAAAACCAAGGTTTCCTGAAAGTTATGCTAGCAGACTATATCACTAAATTGTATTTTATTTACATCTTATTATTGTATTTTGATATAGGATTTTGCTGTTGCTGTTTTATGATATAGTGTCTTGAAGCCGGACTGAAACTTGCAACCCCACTGCCTCCATTAACAATGCTTTATCACCAGGTTCTGGAGGCTCATATTTATAACTCTAGCTAATCAGGAGGTTGATACCTGATATTTAGTTCAGACAGCCTGAGCAGAAAAATTTATGAGTCTCTCCTCTCTAGTTCACTAAAAAAAGCTTGCAGCTGAACTGTAGTACAATTGGTAGAGCAATAAGGTCAAGGGAAAGAAGCGTGGGATTGTCATATAGCCCCCGAGTTCAAGCCCTAAGACACAAATATGCACAGACACACATTCATACACACACACACACACACACTCCCACACACTTGTACACGCACAAATTACCAGGCAAAGTTGTACCTTAAATACTTATCCAGAGATTGGACAACAGTCTACTTATTTGTGAAGGTTTTTCCTTGATTATTTTGATGGAGGAGGATAGTTCATGGGACACAGACGACAAGACTTTAGTGAGGAATACTTTATAAACGACTAGGTTATAAAAAAAAAACAGGAGCACGGTTTTTATCTTTAAATCTTACATTCCTTCAACTATACTATTTTAAAAAATAATCATTGAATTATGAGAAAACAGTGCACCTCTTCTCTTCTCCCCTTCCCCTCTGACATAAAATATGACAAAAGTTTCAAAAATACTCTTTTATCTTACAAGAATGTACACCTGTAAAAATGTCTGTCTATATGTGTAACAATACATGTGTTTTCCAATACTTGTTTGATTTTCCCACCCCTAAGAACTTGCCTTTTTTCCAGATGAAAGCACACTGGGGCTTCAAAGGCAAGCAAGTTTAGGAAACAAAAACCTAATAATGTCTTAGGAAGTAGATGTCAAAAATAGATGCAAGATGCACATGGCAGGCCGAGGGGACCCTGAGAGGCAAAATGATTTGTGCAGGATGAGAGGAATAGTGACAAATAAGGCCTGGATCTGACCTAGGAAGGGCTCTTTGAGGCTGAGACATACCTGTATCTAGGCCTAGCTGAGGCTATTGGGATTTGACAATGTCCACATGTGCATAAAGTGATGTGGAAGGGGAGATTTCAGCCTCCAGTTTGTCTTTGGGATGGTCTTATGTGAGCAAGCAGCTTAGATCATTGGGCTCTGAGAGATGAAACTACCTCACTCACAATGGAATAGAATATAGAACTCTGAGAGCCACACAACTGTAACCTACAGTTAGCGCAAGCCAGCTCACTTGGCCTGTGGCTCAGGAACAAGAAAGATGTTCCTGTACTGTTCTCAAAGTCAAGAGACTCAGGTCTCAAGCATGAGAGTTGTGAGTGCCTCACTCGATGCTGCAGACATTCGATCAGTGCCCAACCATGAATCCAATGTCTTAGGACTTTTTATAAGAAGAAACCAAGGAAATCACAAGGAAATTCAGGCCAGGTATAACTATGATAGAAAACCTATTTAATCTCATCCTAGCCCACACTAGAAACTTCTTCTTATGTGTTTTTATATGTGTAGACAGAAAATATTTGCTGTGCACTTTTCAATCCACTCTATTACAATTACTCTGAAGTGTACTCCCATTTCCATGTTTCATAGATCCAATATTTTTTACCACCTCGGTGTGACAATGAGTCAGCCCAAACCCTGAATATGGCTTATAATATGGAACCTTGACTCAGGCTTTCTGGAAATTCTGGTAATGGACATGGTCCCTGTCTACCAGAGAGGTGATCCCTTCTATGTTGGAAACTTCCTCCACCACTACACAGAGTGGAGGACAATGGAGCAGTTGCTGGGCTGGGAAGGAGGCTCAGTGGGAGAGAGCTTGCCTTGCATGCATGAGGCCCTGGGATCGATTCCTGACCACTACATAAGCAGAAAACAAGCCAGAAGTGGTGCTGTGGCTCAAGTGGTAGAGTGCTAGCATTGGGCTGAAGAGCTGAGGGACAGGGCCCAGTCCCAGAGTTCAAGCTCCATGACCGGACACACACACAAAAAGTGAGTGTTCCTAAGCAGAGCACCAGTAACTCACACCTGTAATCCTAGATATTCAGGAGGCAGAGATCTCAGTTTCACGGTTCAAAGCCAGCCCTGGCAGGAAAGTCCATGATACTCTTATCTCTAGAAAACCAGAAGTAGTGCTGTGGCTCAAGCGGTAGAGTGCTCGCCTTGAGCTGAATGGCTGAGGGGTAGCACCCAAGCCGAGAGTTAAAGCCCCATGACCAACAAAAAAAGTGAGTGTTCCTCCTTCAAACCCAGTTCTGATGAGACCCCCTGGCAGAGTATTGGAATAATTGGTACATCTCTGAGACAGTTTCACTGGGGTTTTATCAAAGGAGCTTGGCTTGAGACAAAGAAGTGCAGTCCTTGGCTAATTCCTTAGGACTGGTCTGCCAGAACATTTAATTGCCTCATAAGCTAGTGGAGCCTTAACAATTTGCTTGCTGAGAGACTAGGATTTAAGGAAGGAGCCATTGGCACGCAACGTCCATGCTCACCTAGGAAATCACGATCTTGGAGGCCTTTGAAGGAATATAGACAGAAGAAAGGAGGCAACTTTAACTTTAAATGGGGGCTTGAGTGCTATCCCGTTTCTAGCACTCTACCAATTGAGCTCCATGTCCAATTCTGGCCTTTGGCTGGTTAATTGAAGATAAGTGTATTTAGATTTTTGCAAACTAGACTGGGTTCAAACTGTGATCCTCAGATTTCACCCTCCTAATTAGTACGATTAGAGGCATGAGCCATTGTGCATTTATTTGGACAGATGCGCATAAGCATCTTCACAGAATTACAATGAAGTTGTATAGACATATCTCCACTTTTGTCTGTCATGTTTACATTACCATGTGGGACTTAGGGAGTCCCATGTGCGTTCTGTTACTTCAGAAAAGGAGAAGCATAGATTTAACTCCCTTCTCTCCTCCCATTGGTACAGATCCTTCTACCATAACTGGGAGGAAGATGAACAAGTGAAGAAGTAAGTGGACGCTGGCACAAAGATAAGTTCTATCCTTGAAAACTTGGTATCTTTGAGGTTTCTGAATCAAACTCAATTTCTTCTTTGCACACCAGTTGTGATTTTCACCAGGGGGTTGAGGCTTGGCACCACAGTGGATAGCAGATTACACAGTTGTGGTTGTGGTTGTGCTTTTGGACTCTCATGGATGACAGGGAGGGCTGTGTATAGCAAGTCAGTTCCAGGGGGGAAACAAATTTCTCTTCCTATTACAGGGAGAATTTTAGAGGATTATATTTGAGAAATTACTCGAAGTGGGTTGTGAGGAGCATCCTGCTTGCAGGAGTCTCTTCCCACTTCCCAACATGCAAGTCCTGCCAGAAAGAGGCTATAATGCAAGGCTCAGGATGGGGAGGGTGGGCTCTCGTTTTCCTTGTCATCAATCTGTGCACAGCGTTGGTTGTTTCATCCTCCCTATGTGGATTGACTTCTACCCTGATGATTTCTATGAGCCCAAGAACAATGACACCCTGAAAGAACTTACACAGTATGTCAAGCTCAACATTTCCTCTTCAGACCTGCTCTTCCGCTTACATATTATTCTGGACCTGCTGGAGGAACCCATGAGACCAAGAAAAAGAAGAAGTTCTTGTTTAGATGCCTCAGAGCTTGTGAGTAGGGATGGAACCTGAGTCTCTAGGGATGTGCCTGATTGTCCAAGAGCCCTTAGTACTCCCCAGCTTGGAAAAATGTCCTTTTATGGATATTCTTTCCCAGGTAATGTCTGTTCTCCTTTTGAAAGAACTTGGAAGTAGCCACTCGTTAGAAACAGCCTACTTCCTCATCAGTATTCAGTCCCAACTCAAATTCTACTGCTACTCCCATTAGATCCTCTTGGAAGTTCAGTGACATCTTAACTTCTAGGGTCTACGCAAAGACTCCTGTACCTATTTTCATTCTCAGGTTTGCATCACCGTATAAAAGCTCCTGCAGAACTCCAGATAAATAACCCATCAGAGATGTCGTCTATGGTGACTGATGGAGTTCGGAAGCCATCGCTGATCTCCAGAAATCATGTGAAGGTAGAGGGGTTTTTTCAGTTTGTAGAAAGGCCCAAGTAAATTTTGAGTCCAATGGACATCCCACTGATTCTGAACCCCACATGTGATGCAGGTGTATCTACACATACCACCAAGGAAGAAGACGATACAGAATGTCTTCCATTGATATTCACAATCCAGCTAGATCAGCTCTAAACCAGTCCAAAAAAAAAAAAAACACATCTTGGTGTTCAGGGTAAATGTGTGCTAATGGAAAATGACCCCAGTCTATGTTAAGGAAAACCAATAAGCGAGGTCCAAAATCTAGATTCAGTTTAGGAAAGGGAATCTTTCCTCACAGAATATCCAGACCAATCTCTCCTCTTACAAGGGATCCAATTTCCAATTGATAAATTAGACTCTGCCCCTCCCTGGACTCAGGAAGAAAATCCTGTCTTTAATGAGGAAGTAGATCTCTTTGAAGACTCTGAGGCAGAATTTCTGCCTGAAGGCAACTTAGAGGCCAAACTAGATTTTGATATTTCTTTGCCCCTTCCTGAGAAAATATTTATTTTTCTTTTTGTCCTGATTTTTGTAAAAGGTTCATTCTATTTATTTTTCTAACTTTATTAAAATGTCAATGTTTTTGACATATTCTAGAAATCATGAATCCTAAATATGGTTCTTTTTAAACCTACAATCTGAAGCATTGTGCATACCTGTTCTGGAGGTGGGGAAAGCGAGTGACAGGGGGCTCTAGAAGAGAGCCTACTAGATATAATGGGAGCTGTTTAATGCAAAAAGAGTGGCAAGTAAGCCAGGCCATTCCTTCATGGGGTGATAAGGTGGCTACAAAAGGTCTAGGACATAGCAGATCAGATGTCCTAGAAAGCTATTCTGACAATTTGGACAAATACCACAATACTTATAGTGGTATGTGGGACTCTTCTCTAACAATGAGTTCAAATCTGTATACATTTTCATTGTATTCATTTGCTTTGGGCAAATATGGCAGAAAAGTTTGGCTCCAATAATATAAAAAGTCTACTTTGGGCTGAAAATATTTGACAAAATATATAGGAGATATGTATGCTGGAAAGTAAAAGCCATCATCAATAGAAGAAAGAAGGCTTACATAGATGAACACAAAATCAGGAAAAATTTCCACAATTAAATCAGTTATATGTAAATACATGTTATATTCTTTATGTTATATATAGTATATTGTATAATATATAAGATTCAATATGATTTTTCAAACTAAAAATGCATTTAAAGTTTTAGAATTGAGTGTTTTTGCACAAAACATTAGTGTAAATGTTATTGGAGAAAATAGTGATATAATTTGATTATAATTATATGAATATATATTTGTGTGTTTCTAGATATAACACTGATTATAAATAAATATTATATACATATATTTGTATATATTTGTCTATGAAGTTAATATAATGAAAGTGAATATAATGAAACTGACTATAGTATGTATAAAAAAGTTGAGTCCAGAGACTCAGACCTGTAATCCTACTGATGTAGGAAGCTGGGTTTTGAGTTTTAGTATCTCTTTTCCCCAAGCCTTAGATTTTTTCAGAGGAGGCATGGGAACTCCAGTGTAGCAAACAGACACATATATCATGGGATCACACTCCATGACCCCAGAGGAAAGTCAGTAGAAACCAGGACAAGCCTCTTATCTTGACTGTGTACTCAGTTCCTGTACCAAGATGGCCATCTGTAGAACACCAGATGGAAAGTTGGCATTCCCTCCAAAAGGTTCTAAAAAGATCTTTCTGAACGATAGGCTGACCACATTGAATTAAACCTTTTTTCCCTTTGCAAGCTGCAAACACATAGAAATATGACAAGAGCTCAAGAAAGATGGTCAAAGACTTAAAAATATATAAAATTATATACTCTCTGTTTCAGTAATTCAATGACAAATCATCAAAGGCATGTCTTGAATTTTTTTTAAGGCAATAGAAACATACTCTGAGTTTATCAGGAACTGGGTCATATTTTGGTTGCTGAATTGTTGAATGCACTTCTGGGCAAAGGAGACACATATCTTGGGGAAATTATGTGGGGTTGGTGTCCTCACACAGCTTCACAATAAAATGGCCATAACTTCTAGGATGTCACAGTCAACTTTGCCATAGCAGCAAATAGGTGTCAGGCACTGATTTTGCCCTGAAGTGGACTCAGCAACACCAACAGGAACAAAGAATGAGAGGGAATGACTACTCGCCACCAAACTTCAGCTTGAAGAGCTATCCTGACCAGAAGCTAGGATAAATTGAGCTGGAGAAGGCTTTTCTCCATGTAAGGCTCATGAGCACTAAGGACGTGTGTGTGTGTGTGTGCGTGTGTGTGTGTGTGTGTGTGTGTGTGTGTGTGTGTGTGTGTGTGTGTGTGTGTGTGAATACTGGGGCTTGATCTCAGGGAGCTGACCTTTAGCTTTTTTAATCAAGGGTAACAGTCTACCACTTGAACCAAACTTCCATGTCTTGATTTTGAATGGTTAATTGGAGATCAAAGTTTCGGTTTTGCACATGTTCATTCTTTTTCCCTCCTTTTCGATGACCCCTTTAACTTCTGAAAGAGAGATAAATGTAAAAAACATGACAAAAATGAAAGAAAATAAATATCATCTTATTTGTGTTTCCTAGTCACTGATTATTTTTGAGATAGTGCTTCTTACTAATAGGAATTATTGGTAGAATCTGAAAACATATTTGAGTAATAAATAGACTAGGAAAAATGTTGTCTCTTATTTTTTATCACTACATTTCTTTTTGTCTAAGTATAAATGCCAGACATACCCTAAGGGCCTAGAATAAACAAATTGGCTTATAGAGCTCAGATCATATCTTTCCACAGAAGATTACAGTCCCAGAAGAAAAACAGGTCCACAACTTGCACAAGTAAGAGAGAGTTTGATGTCTCCTTAAATCTTAGGATCGAATGCTCATGAGAAGCGCTCGGGACTGATGACAGCTTAAGGACCTAACATTTCCTGTGTGATTCCATCATAGGAAGCAGTCACCAGTCTCCCATCACACTGGAGCTAGCACGCCTGACTGGTGACCTTGGCTGTGTCATGAGAAAGTGCAGCAGTGCTCTTTCATGGTCACTGGAGAGTCAGGATTGCACACTAAGAGGACATTCATGAAATGGTAACAAGGCCAGAGTCAGGGTTTTGTCAGATCTAGATGATTTGTAACAGGCACTACTGTCTTCTGGCTAAGAATGTGGATATATCATCGGGGTCTTGCACACAAATTTATCGTGTTAGCTTACAACTTTTCAGGATGAAAGCCAACAAAAGGTCATCAATGCCCTCTGACCATATTCTCATCAATATTTAGTAAGTAAAAAGCTATAAAATCAAGTTCATCATGAGGAAAAAACCGATATGAAAACCAAATTGCAGGAGCATTTACAAAAAAAATGTTTTTATGTATGTATAAGATATGACAAAATATTAGAAGTTAATGAAGCTGGGAAAGTTAAATTGATTTCTTTTTTTACTATGGTTGCAACTATCTTTTACATTTCAACTACTTAACAAAAAGAAGGTAAGCCAAACAACACCGGTGGCTCACACCTTTAACTCTAGCTATTTAGAAATCTGAGATCTGAGGAATGTGAATTGCAGTCAGACTAGTAAGGAAAAACCAGTGAAATTTTGATCTCCAATTAACCATTCAAAATCAAGATATGGAAGTTTGGTTCCAGTCGTAGACTGTAACCCTTGATTAAAAAAGCTAAAGGTCAGCTCCCTGAATTCAAGCCCAGTATTCACACACACACACACACACACACACACACACACACACACACACACACACACACACACACACGCACACAATCTCAAAAATAACCAGTGACGAGGAAACAGAAACAAGATGATATTTATTTTCTTTCATTTTTGTCATTTCTTTTTACATTTATCTCTCTTTCAGAAGTTAAAGGGGTCATTGAAAAGGAGGGACAATGAACATGTGCAACACTGGTATTCAATTGGTAGTATGTTGAAAATGACCTATGCAATTAGTTTTTGGGAAAGGACGGGAAAACGGAAAAAGAGATAAAGTGAAAGGGTAACATTGTCCAAATAGAAATGCACTCAGGGAATTAGAGCTGTGGTTCAATATGAGTGCCATTATCAAGCAAAAGAGCTCAGAGAGAATGTCCAGGCCCTGGGTTCAAGCCTCATTACTGACTAAAACAAAAACAAAGAAAAAATAAATGTAATCATTAGCACACGATTGTAACTAAACCCTCTACAGCACAATAATAATAATAATAATAATAATAATAATAATAATAATAATAATAATAATAATAATAATAATGATAGAAGAAGAAGATGATGATGAAGAAGGAAGTTTAAAAAACCAAACCAGTGAGAAAAATTGAGAGAGCAAGGGATGGACTGACCTTTCAAAAAGAAATATATCCATACCTGATTTATATGACTTTAACCTCTGTGTAATTCACATTTATAATAATAATACAAAAGAAAAAACAGAAATTTAGTGCTGGAGCCATAACTCAAATGGGAGGTCAGACTAATATGTATGTGATACCAAGGTCAAACTCCTTATCAATTTCTTCTTCAACAATGGCTCTTCTCATCACTTGTGCTTTCCCTAGCTTATGAAAGCGGGTCCAGTTAAAGAAAGTAAGGTAATCTGTCAGGCACAGAACTGTTCTTGCAAAGAGCAGTACTCACTAGAACACATGTTTACTAGACCACATGATGACTCCATGTTTTCTGAAATAAACAGAACTAGTTGTGTTTGAATACATGCTCCACTGCATACTAGATGGGGACTGAAAATTAACGAAACTCTCTGGGTCTCAAATTCTTTACAGGTAAAGTGAGCATAACAATACCTATCTCATGGGATTATGAGATCTCGTTGTCATCAAACATGGAGCGGGTTTTATCTTAGGTGTGTGTACAACACTCAAACACTGCTGGAAGGAGTATAAACTAGCATGATGTTTACTACATTACTTAACAGTAATACAAATGCCTGTAATCCTAATTACAAAAGAGGCTGAGAAAAGAGGATCAATGTTTTAAATCTGGACAAGAAACTGGATCAGACTCATCTCCAATGATCTCTAAAAAAGCTTAAGGTGGAGTTTGGTTCAAGTGATAGAGTGCTAGATTGGAGCATAAGCCTCAGGAACAGTGCCCAGGCTCTGAGTACAAGCCCTAGGACCAGCACAAGCACAGACACACACACACACACACACACACACACACACAAACACACACACACACACACACACACACACACTAAATTTTGTGTGTTCCTATCACCCCGCTTAACAATATATTCTCTCTTCCAAGCTCACCAGAACTTTTTGTTTTAAAAGGGACTTCCTGTGTAGCACAGGCTGCTCCTAAACTGAAAATCCTCCTGGGTACTGGGAGTACAGGCATGCCTACTATAATTGGCTTCACTCAGTAACTCTATTTATAACATATTCACAAGAAATTCATTCATACTCATGAAGATATTTGGCTTAAAGCTGTTCACAGTAATATTCTACTGTACAAAATATAAATAATATAACTGGACATGGTACTATCCTACCCCATGGTAATACCAGCCAATACTCAGGCACCTGACACAGGAGAATAAGCAGGTTAGGAAAGCCTGGTCTACACTGCAAAACCTGGTCTCCAAAGGAAAGAAATTCTATAAATATTAATCTACTATGAAACATAAAATATGTTAAATTTATATAATATACCAAATAGATCATTTTTAATAGAAATAAAATCTTGGCAGAAATTTTAAATACATACATTTGCATATATATTTAAACTTGGAGAAATAAAATTTCAAGTGCTTTTATCTGAATCTTTCAGTCTACCTGTCACCTACTTATTTACTGACACAGTGATTTCTGTTTAGTCTTCACAAAACACTATTCTCTCACATAAGTACACAAAATTGTAAAACAAAAAGTAAAATCAAACATTATCATAAATACAAATGTAGTTTAATCCCTAACATAATAATTTGGAGAAAACATACATTAAGTAAATGGCATTGTATACTGCTCAGGAAAGGGAGTCTAGGAAAATGTAGATTGTGTGTATGTGTACGTGTGTGTGTGTTGTGTGTGTGTGTGTGTGTGTGTGTGTGTGTGTGTCTATCTGTGTCTGTGTCTGTGTCTATGTGTTTTCCATGAGTAAATAATGGAGTTAGAATTAGACCTATTGTTCTTGCATGGTCTTTTTGCTCAAAGCTGGCACTCTACCACTTGAGCCATATCTCTACTTCTGGATTTTGGTTTCTTAATTGGAGAAATATCTCAGATTTTCTGCATGGGCTGCTTTAAACCTGAATCCTCAGTTTTTGGCCTCTAAAGTAGCTAGGTTTTAAAATATGAGCCACTGGTGGAAAGCAACTACATTAACATTTTTGCATGTTTGAATGAATTTTAAAGTAAGACATATATGTTACTTTTGAGAATGACTGGAAATAGTAATTAACATTTAACAGAATTTAAAAGATACAAAGCTGAGAATGGCAAGTAGCTGAGAACAGAATGGAATAAATCGAAATTACCTATGACAATTTTCAGTTTGTGCACAGAAATGATTACATTGTTGTAGCTCAAGGCCATCAGATAGCTGAGCTCCAGCTGGCTGCTATGCTCATGAGGCCAGCTGGTGCTATTCACAAGAATGTGATGTTGTTGGATGGTAGGGATCAGCTTCAAGTTAAGAACCTGAGATATTTCTATTGATCTAGAAGGGGAAACATACTAGGACAAGAAATGTGATTAAAATTGCTGAATGCAAAAACCATCCAGTCAAAGGAAGACAGAATAACTCTTTCTATATCTGAAAAGAGTATTATCTCACAAAGAATCATGACCTGAGTATGGTGGTCAATGTTTGTAATCTCTGAACTTGGGAGGCTGATTTAGAAGTTAGCTTGAGGCCAGCCTAAGTTTTAGGCCATCAGAAGGACATATAGTAAAATGCAATCTTAAAACAACAACAACAACAAAAGACCCAATGACTGAGAATGTGTATAGTGGTAGAGTGCTGGCCTTACATGCAAGAAGCACTTGATTTGATTCCTCAGTATGATGTAAGCAGAAAAACTGGAAGTGGTGCTGTGGCTCAATTGGTAGTGTGCTAGTTTTGAGCAAAATAAGTTCAGGGAGAGTGCACAGACCCTGATATCCAGCCCCAGCTCTGGCAAAATTTGAAAAAAAAGTACAAAATGCTGTTTGTTGAAATAAATATGTTGAAGAATTTTTATACTCACTAGAAAATTGTGCTGTTGGGAATTCATAATGAACTTTGTTAGGAAAAATTAAAATAAATTAATGAAATATTATCTGGCATTGGAAAGGACAGAGTGAGATGTAAAAATGATTGCTGCCTATGGTTACTTGATACAACAATGTTACAGATATATTTGCCAGATGGTGATTTTTTAAAGTATACAATCGTGGGTTTTTTCTTTTTCAAAATAATTTTACTGCCGGGACTAGCTACTAAGGAGACTGAGAACTGTTCAAATCCAGCCAGGGCAGGAAAGTCTGTGAGACTTTATATCCAACTAAAGGTTCAGAAAATGTGAAGTGGCACTGTTGCTCAAGTGGTAGAGTGCTAGTCTTGAGCTGAAGAGTTGAGGGAGGGACAATGACCAGACCTAGAGTTCAAGCCCCACAAATGACAAAAAAAAATAGTAATAATATTAATTTTATTGTTACTATTAAGGTGTGATATATAAAGGCTACCAATTCATAAGTTTTTCTTTGCTAAACGAAATACATATTCATCTTCATTGCCAACAGCCAGGATTTGGCCATCTGCTTTCCAGCTGATCTCTGGGTGTAGAGGCAATGTGTAATACAAAGCAATGCAAAACATTTCTGACTATAAATAATTTTTCTCTGCACATCTTAAAAATCAATGCTAACAACATGAAATAAAAAACCATAAGTTTAAATCATTCTTCTAGACAAGTTAAAGAAATCCTGATAACAACTCTTTTAAGAATAATTTCAGAGAGCTTGAACTCAGGGCCTGGGTTCTGTTGCCACTTTGAGCCACAGTGCCACTTCCAGTTTTCTTGTGGTTAGTTGAACAGAAAAGTCTCACCAACTTTCCTCTCCAACCTGGCTTTGAACTAGGATCTAGAGATCTCAGCCTTCTGAGTAGCTAGGATTATAAGCATGAGCCCCTGGCACCTGGCTTATTGCTTTAATGAGACAGAGGCCAGTTAATATTAAATGTCAATCATGTTTAACTTTGTAAAATAAAGTTAACTGAAATGCCTTCCACTAGGAATAAGGAATCAATGTGTAGGTGGGTTACAAAGTTCTTACCAAAAGCTACAGACTTTCCTTGTGTTTTTTTTCTTCCAAAATTGTGTGCTTTCCAGAATCATACCTTATCTTTCCTTGATGGTTTCTTTATTTTATTTCATAAATGTCCACAGCTTCTTCAGCCATCATTTATTTATGTGAAGAACTTTCAAACATCTATTTTCAGCCCAAATTACTTGTATGCATCTCTCATCCATATATTCAACTGCCGGAAAACTTGTGAAACAGTAATCATCTCTTATCACTATTGGATATTAATGTGTAAGTAAAATTTAAGAAAATAAAGAATAACATCAATAAATATAACATGATTTTAATAGTAATGCTAAACATAAATACAACGTTAAGCTTTTTCCTTCAAGGGTGGTGCTCTGTATTTGAACAACAGCTCCCCTTCGAATTTTTTGGGTGATAATATAGAGATAAGAATCTCATGGAATAAAAAAAATTTGTGTCCGTAACTTGGGGTTCATTTCACATAACATTCTCTTATAAGGTTAACCATGGGACCTATGGTTATTTGAGCCTCGCTTATTTCACTTAATAAACTTGTTTCCGTGTCTTTCCATTTCCTAGCAAATGGGGCGATGTCATTCTCTCTAATGGAGGCATAGAATTTCATTGTGTGTGTGTGTGTGTGTGTGTGTTTCTGTGTGTGCGTGTGTGTGTGTGTGTGTGTGTGTGTGTGTGTGTGTGTGTGTGTGTATCACATTTTCTTGATCCATTCATCTACTGAGAGGAATCTGGGTTGGTTCCATATCTTAGCTATGGTAAATAATGCTGCAATAAACATAGTTGTGCCTGTAGCTTAGTATGGTCTTGTGTGTGAACATTTGGTAAATGCCCAAAAGTGGGATTGCTGGGTTATAGGGGAGCTATAGGTGGATTCTTGGAAAAAAATATATTAAGTAAAGTAAGTCAGACAAAAAAACATAGGTCCTATGGTTTCCCTTATTTGCAATAACTAGTGTATATGTGAGACAAGCATAAGAGTTCAAAAGCTATGTACATACCACCAGATAAGATGATGTTAAGCGAAGTGAATCCCAAGATAGGGTTTATAATTTACCATGTGATTTTTTTTGTTTTTGTTTTTGTATTTCCCCCCACCAAGGTATAACTCCTGTTTTCACTGTATTTAAAGTCTGTGACCTGCATCTTGTATACACGGTTTCTCTAGCTTGGGGAGGGCAAGGGAAAAAACAAAATGTTTAAATAGGGCAGGCTGACCCGTTATAACAATGAGATGCACAAGACACTATGTTGTTGAAAACGGAACTTTAAATTATGGGTGGTGAAGCAGGGAAGGGAGGAGAGGGGAGTGTAGTTGTGGAGGTGGGAGGGAAGAAAGGGAAAGGGAAAAACAAAGGAGGAGGTAGCAATGCTTGATTAAAAATGTACTCATTACATTGATTGTGTAACTATAACCCCTCTATACCATATTTTTACAGTAAAAACCTCTTTTATAAACAGAAGGTGTTATGTACACCAAGTATAGTAGCCCACATGTGTAATTCCAGCTGATTGGGAAGCAGAGATGACTAAGGATCATGGTCTGAGGCCAGGCCAGGGAAAAAACTGCAAAGACAGCCATCTCAACAAATGAGCTTTCCATAGTGGTTCACATCTGTAATCCTAGCTAATTATGTGGGAGGCATAGGTAGCAAAGTCTCAGTCAATCTAAGATCATACCGGGGCAAAAAGTTCAAGACCTCAAGTAATTAAATGGACTAGAATTATGGTAAAAGTAGCTGAGCTTCTTGATGCTATACAACCAGAATCCTCGCTAGCAAGCAGAGAACCCCTGAATAGAACCATTCCATCAAAAAGCCTAAATAACTTTATCCTATTTGAACATCTAATTTCAAGGCGATTGACAGGTCAGAGATTTTGATATTCTCTTTAAAATTAGGTATTCAAAAGAGAAAAAATTATTAGGTATTGAAAAAATTGAAAAGGAAAATGCATGTGATATTTTTAGCTCTCTAATTCTTGAAAACATAAAATGTACTCAAGTATTTAATATATATCCATATGTCTGCATATATGCATGTATGTATGTATATTCATGGATGTATGTATATATGTATATATATTTACAAACATACAAGTGGTTCATCTCTTTTCTGTGTAGCAAATGGAACAAATGAATCTGTATAATCACTACTCAAATGCATGAATAGACAAAGAGAATGAGCAGAAAACACATATTCAGGAAGTTATGGCTAGCCCATAACCCTGAAAATCTTTTACATCAGTTTGCATGTTTCTGTTACTGCAGTACAGTGACAGTACAACGACAGTGGGATATCAGGCAGATGAAATGAGAAATGAGAAATACAAATGTTAAAATATTCTTTCTGATGGGTAAGTAGAATTTCCTCTCTCTCTCTCTCTCTCTCTCTCTCTCTCTCTCTCTCTCTCTCTCTCTCTCTCTCTCTCTCTCTCTCTCTCTCTCTCTCTCTCTCTCTCTTTCTCTCTCTCTCTCTCTCTCTCTCTCTCTCTCTCTCTGTGTGTGTGTGTGTGTGTGTATAACATTTTATTGATTAATTTTTCTTTTTTTAAATTAATTTTATTTTATTTGTGAACATACTGTACAGAGGAGTTACAATTACGTGGGCAGGATAATGCATACATTTCTTACCAAGCATTGCAGCCTCCTGCTTTGTTTACCCTTCATTTCCCTTCCAGCCTCCCCCCTCCCCCCAATCCCAATCCTTCTCCTGCCCCCCCTTCCCCACCTCCCCCCCCCGCACCGACGTTGTAAAGCTAGTTTTGGACATGACAACTTGTACTTATTGGTGCAATTGGTCCACCTGTATCCTTAAACAACTGGTTTTTCCCCATCTCCTCCACAAGTTATAATGACATCAAATATAGTGAAAGCACGGGTTATACTGTGGGGGAGGGATATACAAAGCAACAAAGAGATAATCTTATAAATGCGTTAGAAACACATGCATGAAAAAAAAACATTAAAATACACATCTAAGGGTTCATTTTCCTGACATGACATTATCTGACCTTTTCCGCTTGACTCAAACATATACTAGATATTACAAATAAGCGAAACCATGGGACCTATGTTTCTTTGGGCCTGGCTTACTTCACTTAATATAATTTTTTCCAAGTTTTTCCATTTCCTAACAAATGGTGCAATGTCATTCTTTCTGATGGAGGCATAGAATTCCATTGTGTATATATATCAAAATTTTTTGATCCATTAATCTACAGAGGGGCATCTGGGTTGGTTCCATATCTTAGCTATGGTAAATAATGCTGCAAAAAACATAGTTGTGCTGGTAGCTTTAGTGTGGTCTTGTTTGTAAACATTTGGGTAAATGCCCAAAAGTGGGATTGCTGAGTCATAGGGGAGTTCTATGTGAAGTCTTTTGAGGAACCTCCATACTGCTTTCCAAAGTGGTTGAACAAGTTTACATTCCCACCAACAATGAAGTAAGGTTCCTTTCTGTCCACAT
Source organism: Dipodomys merriami (assembly GCF_024711535.1). Taxonomy (NCBI): domain Eukaryota; kingdom Metazoa; phylum Chordata; class Mammalia; order Rodentia; family Heteromyidae; genus Dipodomys; species Dipodomys merriami. The sequence continues at coordinate 160,003 of NW_027203827.1, forward strand.
CCCCTCCAGCATCTGTTGTTGTTAGAGATCTTGGTTTTTGCCATTCTAACTGGAGTGAGGTGATATCTCATTGTTGTTTTGATTTGCATTTCTTTATGGCTAAGGATGTTAAACATTTCTTCATGTGTCTATGGGCCATCCTTCTTTCTTCTTCAAAGAAGTTTCTCTTTAAGTCTTTCACCCTCTTATTTATTGGAAAGTTGTTTCTTTGAGGATTTGTTTTGGGGGGGGTTTAATTTTTTGAGTTCCAAGTATATTTTAGATATGAGACCCTTGTCCGTTGTACGGCTAGTCAAGATCTTCTCCCAATCCGTGGGCTTTCTATTGATCTTGCTAGCTATGTCATTTGCCCTGCAGAAGCTCTGAAACTTTATGCAATCACATTTGTCCAAACATTCTTTGATTTGTTGTGTTTCTGGGTCTCTATTCAGAAAATTTCAGCCTGAGCCAAGGAGACCTAGGGTTTCTCCTATTCCATCCTGTAATGTTTTCAGAGTGTCTGCTTTGAGTTCAAGGTCTTTGATCCATTTGGAGTTGATTCTGGTGCAGGGTGATATATAAGGATCTAACTTAAGTTTTCTAGATGTAGTTAACCAATTTTGCCAGCACTATTTACTGAAAAGTTTGTCTTTCTTCCATTCTATTGTTTTAGCAACCTTATCGAAGATTAGATGGCTAAAGGTCTTTAGGTTCATTTCTGGTTTTTCAATTCTATTCCATTGGTCCTGAGGTCTGTTCTTATGCCAATACCAAGCTGTTTTGATTACTATGGCTTTATAGTAGAGTTTGAAGTTTGGTATTGATATTCCTCCAGCAGTATTCTTTCTGTTGGGGAGCGATTTTGCTATTCGGGGTCTTTTATTGTTCCATATGAATTTTTGGATTGCCTCTTCTATTTCCTTGAAGAATGAGGTTGGAATTTTGATAGGAATTGCATTGAATTTGTAGATAGCCTAGGGAAGTATTGCCATTTTCACGATGTTAATCTTTCCAATCCAGGAGCATGGGAGGTTTTGCCATTTTTTTAGTTCTGTGTTGATTTCCTTTTTTTAAGATTTTAAAGTTTTCATCATAGAGGTCCTTCACTTCTTTAGTTAAGTTAATTCGTATGAATTTTATTTTTTGTGGGGCTATTTCAAATGGAGTTGCTTTCCTAATTTCAGCCACACTTTTCTCATTGTTGGCATACAGAAAAGCCATTGATTTTGGGGGGTTAATTTTATAACCTGCTACTTTGCCAAAGTTTTGAATTAGCTTGAGCTTGAGAAATTTGGGAGTGGAGTCCATGGGATACTTTAAATACAAGATCATGGCCTCTGCAAAGAGGGAGAGTTTTATTTCTTCTTTCCCTATCTGGATCCCATTTATGTCTGCATCCTGTCTTATTGCTGTAGCTAGTCATTCTAATACTAGATTGAAAAGAAGTGGAGAGAGTGGGCCTCCTTGTCTTGTTCCTGAGTTAAGAGGAAATGGCTTTAGTTTTTCACCATTGAGTATAATGCTGGCTGTAGGTTTGTCATATATAGCCTTTATTGTATTGAGGAATGTTCCATGGATTCCTAATTTTTCCAAAACCTTCATCATGAAGGGGTGTTGGATCTTGTCGAATGCTTTTTCTGCATCTATTGAGATAAACATGTGGTTCTTATTCTTTCTCCTGTTGATGTGATGAATAATATTAATTGATTTGTGTATATTGAACCAGCTTTGAATCCCTGAAATGAATCCTGTTTGATCATGGTGTATGATTTTTTGGATGAATTGTTGAAGTCGATTGGCCAAAATTTTGTTGAGAAATTTTGCATCAATGTTCATCAAAGAAATGGGTCTATAGTTCTCTTTCTATGATGAGTCCCTGCCTGGTTTTGGGATGAGGGTTATGATGGCTTCATAGAATGTGTTCGGTAGTGAGCTTTCTCTTTCAATTACATTGAAGAGTTGGAGGAGTATTGGTGTGGGCTCTGATTTGAAGGCCTTGTAAAATTCTGCTGTAAAACCATCTGGTCCTGGACTTTTCTTAGCTGGGAGGTCTCTTATTGCTGTTTCTATTTCAATGCTTGATATGGGCCTGTTAAGCTGGTTTAACTCATCTTGGTTTAGTTTTGGCATGTCAATATTTTCTAGGAAAAGGTCCATTTCTGTCAAGTTCTCAAACTTATTAGCATAAAATTTTGAGAAGTATTCCCTTATAATGTTCTGAATCTTGGTTGTTTCCATGGTTTTGTTTCCATTCTCATCTCTGAGTTTATTAATTTGGGTGTGTTCTCTTCTTTTTCTGATAAGATTTGCTAAGGGTCTGTCAATTTTGTTAAGTTTTTCGAAAAACCAACTTTTTGTTTTGTTGATTCTTTCTATAGTTTTTTTGGATTCTAATTCATTTAATTCTGATTTAATTTTGATTATTTCTTTCCGTCTACTTGATTGGGGTTTATCTTGCTGCTCTTTTTCAAGGAGGTTTAGATGTGTCATTAAAATGCTAATTTCAGATCTCTCCAATTTGTTGATGTAGGAGCTCAGAGCTATAAACTTGCCTCTGAGTACTGCCTTTGCTGTGTCCCAGAGGAGCTGGTAATTTGTGTGTTCATTTTTGTTGAATAGCATGAACATTTGAATTTCCTTTCTAATCTCTTCCATGACACACTCTTGATTCAGCAGTGTGTTGTTCAGCCTCCATGTGATACCGGACTTTCTTTGGTGGCTTTTGGTGTTGAGTTCTAATTTTATTCCCTTGTGGTCAGAGAGAATGCAAGGTATAACTTCAATGTTTCTGAATTTAGACAAGTTTGCTTTGTGGCCTAAAATGTGGTCTATTTTAGAAAATGTTCCATGTGTTGCTGAGAAAAACGTGTATTCTGATGCTGCTTGGTGAAATGTTCGGTTGATGTCTGTTAATTCTAGTTGATCTATGCAGCTGTTTAGATCTTCGGTTTCTCTGTTGAGTTTTTGCCGAGTTGATCTATCTAGTGGGGAGAGTGGTGAGTTAAAATCCCCAACAATTAATGTCTTTGGATTTACATGGGATTTGAGGGAAAGTAGTGTTTCTTTGATAAATTTGGGTGCTCCATTGTTTGGCGAATAGATATTTAGAATTGTAATATCCTCCTGATGGAGAGATCTTTTAATTAATGTGTAGCCACCTTCTTTATCTCTTCTCACGAATTTTAATTTGAAGTCTATTTTATCTGATATTAGGATTGCAACTCCTGCCTGTTTATGTGGGCTGTTTGATTGGTAGATTTTGTTCCAGCCATTATCATTGAAAATGTGATTGTTTTTACGGGCAACATGTGACACCTGCAGGCAACAGATAGAAGGGTCTTGTTTTTTAATCCAACTAGAAAGTCTATGTCGCTTAATTGGAGAGTTCAGTCCGTTAACGTTAAGAGATAGGACTGAGAGGTATTTGGGAGTTCCTGCCATGTTATCCACCTTCTTGGGGGCTGCGAAAACTGAGTTCTTCCTATGGTTCTTGGATTCTTAGTTTGGGTGCAGTTTCTTGTCATTTGTTACGGTCTTGTTTTCTATGTGTAGGACATCTTTAAGAATCTTTTGTAGGGCTGGTTTGGTGGAGATGTATTGTTTCAATTTTTCTTTGATGTGGAAGGTTTTTATTTGGCCTTCAGTTATGAAGGAGAGTTTAGCTGGGTGCAATATTCTTGGTTGATAGTGTTTGTTTTGGGGGCATGGCATACATCATTCCAGGCTCTTCTTGCTTTGATTGTCTCTGCTGAGAAATCTGAGGTGATTCTAATTGGATTCCCTTTATAGGTGATTACCCTTTTCTCCTTGACAGCTTTAAGGATCTTTTCCTTGGTCTGAGTTGATCCTGTGTGGATTATAATGTGACTGTGGGGTGTCCTATTCTTGTCTGGTCTATTTGGGGTTCTAAAAGCTTCTAGTATCTGAATAGGCCTATCTTTTTGTATTTTTTGGATGTTCTCTGCTAGGATCCTGTTAAATAAATTTCGTAGACCATTAACTTCTGTTTCTAGATGCTCCTCTACACCCATTATCCTTAGATTAGGCCTTCTGATGGTGTCTTCCAGGTGTTGGATAGATGTATCATATTTCTTGGACTTGTCTTGGATGGTTGTATGTTCTTTCTCTATAATATATAGGCTGTCTTCAATCCCTGAGATTCGATCTTCTGCATGGTCTAACCTGCTGTCAATACTCTCTACTTTGTTTTTTTAATCTCTTTTCCTTCTAATTGGTCAGCCTTGATGGCTTCAAGTTCTTTGTTGAAGCTCTGTTTTAGGTCTTGTATGAATTTCTTTACTTTCTTAATTTGATGTTCAGTGTTTGTTCTGAAATCACTTAGTTGATTGGTTTTGGTTTCTTTGGACTCCCATTCCTACTGTTGGATTCCATTCAGCATTCCCTTTGTGGTCTCCCTGACTTCCTTCAGCTCTTTGTTAATGGATTCCATGAATGCCCTTAGTGATCTTTGTGTATTCTCTTCCTGCTCTCTCAATTCCTGTATTACTCTTTGATTAGCTACCTCCCGTTCGTGGATTCCTTCAGTTCTCTTTGAATGTTCTCATCCTGCTCACGCCATTCCTTCCTTTCTCTTTGAGTATTCTGAAGCTGCTCATGCAAATCCTGTATCAGTTTTTGAGTAGCTTCCTCACGCTTATGATATTCCTGTATAAACTTATGGATTGCCTCTTCTCTCTCCCTATCACGCTCATATAGACTGCTTTGTATGCTTTCAAACTTGTCATTTATCATGTTTGCCAGCAGTGTTTGTAGAGCTATTTGGGAATTCTCCTCTGGATTATTCATTATCTGTTCTGTCCCCTCATTATCAAGATTGGGAATTGAGGTAGCCGGATTTGCCATTTTTCTTTTGTTTTTCCGGCTTACTCTGCCCATTTGAGATGGAAATAACACCATTTTTGTGCTAGAACACTATCTTAAGGCAAGCATCAACCCAAGTCTGAATTTTCACAGTCAATAGTCTACAGATACAATCTATTTCAACAGATACATCTATTCAACATCAAACAACTATAGGTTAATGGACTACGAACCGCAAAGAAGATTTTGGAAGACCAGAAATTTTTAGGGTTAGGGAGAGATTTGGGTAAAAAATAGGAATAGATTGATATGGGGAGGTTCAGGGAGAGTTAACTAAGTCCTAATCTCAAAGCAGGTAATAGGTTGGGTAGGATGAAAGTAGAGAGAGTGAAAGAAAGAAGAATGGGAACAGGAAAAGATAAGAGACCAGATAAAATAGGAAGTTAAAAATTAATAAAATTATGTAGATTCGATAACTATTTAGATAAGAACGTGATTTTATTGAGAGAAGGGGAGGGATATAAAGGAGATGTGAAAAACTTAAAAACAAAAATTCTTAAAATATTATATAGGTATAAAGAGGTAGTACTGCTATTAAGGAATTTAAGTTTTAGAAGTTTTGACTTGAGTAATAAATTTGTCGATTATGTGTGTACACAATGTGGGATATGGTCTAATAGTCAACTATGGGTTTATCTGTGTATGTGCAAGACAAGAATTAAGTCACATAAAGAAGAATGAAAGAGAGGAGAAGGTGGAAAGGATAAGTAAGGAAGAAGAAAAAGATGAGAAGTTCAGTAGAGCTAAGCAAAAACAAAAAGATAATTAAAAAAGAAAAAAAGTGAAACAAAACCAAAAATGAAAGAGAAACGCACACTCACTTATCCCTAAAGTAAAAATTATAAGAGGAAAAAAAAAGTTTCTGAAAAACAATTTTTTTCTCAAAAAAGGCAAAGATTAAAGATTAAGAAAAAAAGTTTTAGAAAAAAAATTTTTTATATAACGTACCAAGAAAAAAAAAGTTCTTTGATTCTTTTTGGTGGGGAGGAGTGGGAAAAATCCTCTATCTCCCTTGTGTCCGTAACCAGCCCCTTGTTGGAGTCTCTGGTCTGCTTGTGGTCCTGTGGCTTGGTTGGTTTCTTAAGTCAGTTTGTTCGAACAGGCAGAAAAATGCTCTGCTTTACCCAGGATTTGTCGATACTCCTCCCAGGCTAGTTCATTGGGAGGCAGATATGCTTTGAGTATCACAAAAGAGGGGGGTGCAGTGATGAGGCTAGGTTCTGGGTAGAGTTGAGGCCTTTCAACAGACAGTAGCTTTTCAGGAGCTAGTTTGTGAAAACCTCACAGAGCCCTGCCTGGAGCCATTCTCAGGGTTTCTGTTTACTGATTTTCAATTGATTGTCGAGGCTACTAGAGGGAGGGACAGCCTCTGGCTCTGATTACCCAGTGGAGAAAGCCACTCCAAGGGCTGACGCCTGAGTTTGGTGACTTTTCCCTTGGTGGAGCTGAGTCTGGCATGTCACGCGGCCGTTAAGTTCTTGTGACCTGATAAATGACTCGTTTTATTCCAAGGCCTGAGCTGGAGCTAGCAGCTCCGCCGAGCTTTGTCGGTATCCAAGAATGTTAATCCAAATTATTTGTCAATACTAGCACTAACAAAAGTACACTAGTTGTCACTCATCCTAACTTGATTCAAATAAGCCTTCCAAAAATAGGTTTCAAATTTTTTCCAATATATTAGTTTTTTCTAACCCTAAACTTAATCTTAACTGGAACATTGAGAATAACCATAACCCTAATTGCAAGTAGATTCTAATATTAATAGCAATACTGTAGTTCACATTCATTCTAATTCCTGCCAGGCTTATTCTAAAATTTACCTTCAATTTGACTCTCATTATTTTCTCCTTCACTCTAAACCCAATCATGTTTAGAATCCTAACCATCTCCTTGACACTAATGGTATCTCACTTCTAAAATTTTGAATAATTCTTCTTTTGTGTCATCCTAAACCCTATATATTTTCTCACTCTGAATCTACCTTGTTCTTTAACAGGAATCATTATATCCATTGATCTCAAATCCTGATATTATGAAATACATTGTACTTCCACTATCCAAGCTTTTCCTGAATTCCTAGAACCTAAAATAAGTTCAGATTTACTTAACATTTAACACATTTCTTTTCTTTTACTTTTTGTCGAACGTGGGGCTTGAACTCTGGGACTGGGCGTGATCCCTGAGCTCTATGTCATGTTCTCTGAGTGCTCTAGCTGTAAACTTTACCACTTGAGCCACAGCAACACTTTTGGGTTTTCTGGTGGTTAATTGGAGATAAAAGTCTCATGGAATTTCTGTCCTTGCAGGCTTTGAACTGTGATCCTCAGAAACCAGCTTCCTGACTAGCTAGGATAATAGGCACGAGAAACTAATTTAACCAATTTACTTATCCTATTCTAACCCCCTTTAACCAGAAACCTAATCCTAATCACAATCTGATTTAACACCAAATAGTTACTGTAAGGAAAATTGTCTAGTTTCTATTCAATCACACATTTTTTTGTTTCTACTTCTTATTGGAAAACTAAATTTTACACTAAAGCTTATCCTTCCCTAAACCTAATGAGAACAAAATGTAATTCACCTTTAAGCCAAATTATGTCTAAATGTTTAAAGTAATACAGACACTGGTTTTCATTAATTCTAACCTTGATGCCATTCATTCTTCTTAAAATATGTTGCAGTTTTACACCTTTTTATACCTTATATCTTTTTCTCATGCTAACCCCAGCTCTAACTGGAACACCTTGCCTAATCCTAAACCTACATATAACCGAATCATAATGTTAATAGCAAGCCTCTACTGCACTTTTATTCTCTTGCTCAGCGTGTAGGTCGAAATTTTACTTGCATTTTGAGCCTATATTTTTAAGTGTTTTTCTATTTCCTGTCAGGTTTTCTTTTTCTTTTTTTTTTCCTTTCTTTTTTTTTTTTTGGTCAGTCATGGGGCCTACATTCTGGCATTGGCTGTTGTCCCTCCACTCTTCAGATCAAGGTGAGCGCTCTACCACTTGACCCACACAGCCACTTATGGTTTTCTAGTGGTTTGTTGGAGATATGAGCCTCACAGACTTTCCTGCCGGGGCTGCTTTGAACTCCGATCCTCAGACATCAGCCTCCTGAGTAGCAAGGATTACAAGCGTGAGCCACTGACGCCCATCTTCATTATTTTTTAAAATTTTATTTTATTGTAAAGATGCTTAAAGACAGATTAGTTACACGAGTATATTAATGGGTATATTTCTTGTTGAATATTGTTACATCCTTCTTTGTTGTTCTCTTACTACCTCACCTCCCTTACTCCTCCCTCCCCATGGTGTAAAGTTCATTTCAACATAAAGTCTTCTGAGTATCATTGTTGCAATGGGTCATCCTCTATTGAACATATTTCACTAAACCTAATTCTAATTCTGTATGGGATCCTAAACCTAACCATAACAATAATGATAGCTCAATTCAGAAGTTAACAAAAATATTCAAGTTTTCATTCATCTTGTTAATCCACTATACAACTTGAATTAAATTGCAGTTTAGCTTAATTTTTTTCCAAATTAGATTATTTGTGCATATATAAAGATGTAACTTTATGTGAAATACAGAAGCTCTTTGGAAGAAGAAGTAATGAAAACAAAATAGAGGGAGGGAGTATAATCAAATGCTTTAAACATATTATGGAATTGCAAATTCTGACAATTAATAACCATTAACAAAATAACTAAAAATTAAAAAAGAACACACTGCCATCTACTATTTTTTAAGAGAGCCATGATATGTCTTGTGAATAAAATAAACTTAGATAAACTTTGTTCATGCATATTTTATATTGTTATTGGTCAATTATTTAACTTATTGAATAAAAATATATCAAATAAGGTTCCATGAAAAAAACATAAAACAGTTTTTTAGTAATTGTTTGAGAAAAAGTTATACTCATGAATTTTATGAAACTAAATTTCTATTTCCCTATGAAGCAATGATTTAGGTTTGCTAATCTAGTTACTTTAGAGAACATAATTGGCATGAAAAACAACTAACTGTTCATCTTGTTTCTTGAATAAGTGATATTTAAACATAGTCTGTCATTCAAATGAATACTTCGGTTTGCTTTTCAAAATAAGTGCAATTTTATCTCCTTTCATAACAAGTACTTACCCTGCAATTAAATGTATTAGTATATTCAGGTATTTAAAAGTTAAAATTTCTATGTTTCATATGTAGCTCTACGTATTCAGAATGACATGATTTTTGTATTCGTAAATGTCTAACCTCTTGGATGTTTGCTTCATCAATATAACTTATCTCATGAGGTTGTTGCAAAGGCTCCAGTAACCAGTGTGGTCAAAAACATTTCCTGAATTCTAAATTTTAAATCTAATCATTTTTAGCCTTTGATTATATCATTTATTGTCTCTTCAGAGCAATTAAGCTAAACTAAATACTACTTTTTAAACATTTTGCTCACATTGTAAATATATCAACACAGGTCACAAAGAGACTGATTATTTCAGACTCATCATATTTGGTAAAGTTAGTGTGAAGAATGTAGAGAGCAGAAGGTTCTTATACTCAATAAATATTTTTGGTTAATTTAAATTAAATTAAATATCTGGATTTCTAATTTGGAGGTTAATCACATGGAAACCGGAAAATAATTTTTAAAAAATAATTACTTAGGGACCATTTTTCTTCTTAAAATATGAAGCAAAAATATCTCTAAGAAATATATGTTTTCAATAAAATATTTCAACCCTTAGTAAAGTGCTTTATACTTTAAAATAAAGTCTGTCCCAAAATAGAAATTCTGCAACTAATCTAATGTATGTTTTCATGCACAAAATTCTGTGACTTCTAGTGTTCTGTGATTTTAATTATGTTTTATAGTTGTGACATGATCCCTACTGATATTTATTACAAACTTCTGTAATTATACAAATCATGCTGGTACATACTAACTTATGTAAGATAATATTCAAACAAAATTATCTTTTTTTCCTGTCTCCATCAGGGAAGGATGATGTGCTGAAGTATATTAAATGAAAGCACTCTAACAAAGACTCTTTATGGAATGGAAAATTGCAACATGAGGATGGGAACATGAGCACTTTCTACTTGGCTGAACTGGTATTTTTGTTTCTACAGTAATTTCTTACCTTTTAATAACACAAGGAAAGCCATAAAATTTGAAGTTCATATGAAGGAATTGCATTCCTCAAAGATGTGGCAACCCTGCTCAAAAGCTCGATCTTATCACGAGTTCTTTGTGCTTGCTGGCTGATTTATTTCTCTATACCATGTTTCATATTATTAAACATATTAGTAATTCAGCAGTAAGTACATTATAAGAGATTCCTGAAAATCACAGCTTCTGGGGTTTAATAATCAGAAGAGAGGAAAAAGTTTATATTAATCTCTAATTTCTCTCTTTGGCCTTCAATTTGCCAACTAATTTCCAAAACAATCATGTAAGATGTTAGTTTATTTTTCCCTTTTTAATTAGAGATTAAGCAAGTGGTTGTGTTGCAGTAAAAAGTGATGACAGTGGTATCAGAGCTCTGGTAAGGGCACCTTCTCCTTAACAAGTAATGCTCTATGGTCTGTAAATATAGAAGCCACACTAAAATTCTCTACACACACACACACACACACACACACACACACACACACACACACACACAAACACGTGCACACACACACACACAGCTGCCACCAAGACACATCAGAGATAAGTTCCATTCCCTTGTAATGATAATTGATTGATGTTTGCTGCATTGCTTTATCTCAGCTTCAAGATCTTGCCTGGACCTTTATCTTTCCCGGAGATCAAGTCCCTAATCCTTAGTATACTGTGTGTCTGTGTATTCACAATAGGTTCCTGGCTGCTTCAGGCCAATTAATACCCTGAGTACAGTTATCCTCAAACTTCACATCCAAGTCAAACTCCATGAGTTCATACACCGTTGCAAAAATACTAAAATTTATTGGATGTAGAAACCAAGAGAACACCAACCTTGTTACTTTAGTAGCAATTGACATCATGAAAGTAGAAGAATATTGATCAAGAACTGAGGTAAGAGAATGGGATTATGTCTAAAATGTAAAATACTGGATGTGTGTTACAGATACAAAATCATCATCTATAGGCTTATTTATTGAAAACGTGATCATATATTGAAAGCATTATTTACAAATACAGTTTTCCAGTTACTTTGCTTACCTATCACTTCTGATCACAAATCCACTCATGAATTTTTATAGTATCTTTGAATAAATGACACGATTTGCATGTATGTATCATCTTAAGGAAAGATAGTATACTTTTACATCTTTCTATATGACAAGCCCTTATTTTTTTGTTTCCCTGTTTGCTAAATAAATGTATTCCTAGAAACAGGATATTCACATCAAATCTGGGTGTAATTTTTATTTTATAAATTTGAAATATAAACTTTGTTGTGACTCATCATTTTCTAAAGATGAGTGATATTCATGAGCACTAATATGCTGATGCCTTTAAATAAATTGAGACTTGATGTGGTAGGATAGTTCTTGTGTCTAGTTGACTTAACCATTAGATGATTCAAGTATAAACATGTGCATTGCACTTTTTTATTTTTATATATAAAATAGTACCAAAGGATATACATTAAAGTGGTAAGGGGTGTTGTCTCCATGTTCCATACTTCATATTTATTTCAGTAAAAATACTAGAAATAAATGATGTTTACTGGAACAATATAAAAGAGCATATTTTCTTTAGAACATATTTCTAAAGATAATAGATTTATTGTTTAAGAATACAAAAGAGTAAAATAGGTTTCTTGCTTGAGACTGTATAAATTACATATGAATGTAGCTCAAGATGAGACTCAGAGATAAATTCATATTAATATTACTGAGATTTATATCACAATATAAGCAATATAGGTATTTTAAGGAACGGGTCATTCCAAGCCCTAGATACCTAATGGATGAAGAATGGTATTGAAAATAGCAGAGGAAAACAATTCAGCATGCAGATGTTATGATTTTATAATACTAATATGACAAAATGGATCATTTGCCTTTCTGAAGAAGAATGTTTAGCCAGTAATTTCAGTGAAAGGCATCAGTTGTAATCATTCTAAGTCTTTTCCTCATCCTCTGAAGAGTAAATAAGAGTTAATTAGCTTTGCTTATTATTAATTTACTTGTAGTAAATAAGTTAAAATGTCTGCTCTCTTTCTTTCAATGTAATAACTTACATTTGTTTTACCTAGACTCAAGACCCCCCAAAGACCACCAGAGATCTCGACCAATGCAAATAACAAAGATGTCTTTTATTTGCAAGCTCCAGGCTGGTACTCTGTGCATGACACTAAGAGACCCAAGCATAGAATCAGCACAGTGTTTATAGTATTGAAAAAACATCTTTAAGCAAGTTTTACAGGAGAAATTACATGAATGATTAACATTTTAAGCAAACTAAGCTATTCGTATGTGATTGGCTAATATTATTGAGGTGTTATTGACAGGAACTGTCTGGCCACTGAGTCACCATGTCCTGCATGGCCACCCAATGTTTGGTCAATGCATTTGGAGAAAATTCCTGCGGCTTTCCTAAGGATTGTTTATGTCTCAGTTGTCCAGGAATTGTTTTTCTTTTTGTGTCATTTCTGGGTCCAACCCATGGTTATTTTCATAATTCATACCTCACAAGATGGTTGCTAGCTTGCACTGGAGTTATTTAGGCCTTCATTGTGCCTCTTTAAGCTTTAAGCTCTTCACATTTCATATTATTACTGTCTCTTCATACAAGCTTGAAATCACTATTTCAAAGTAACACAAACAGAAAAACAAAAATAACTTCATACAACAATCACAAATCCTAAATTATGTGAAAAAATCCACAATATAATAAATAAACAAGAGGAAGAGGAAAAGCAGTGGCAGAATAACAACAGAAAATTACCCTAGATTTCTCTAATGAAACAGAGATTTAGAGTACCTAGAAGTTACTGCATTTCTAGAGTGTGACACCAAGTTAGGTATAATTATATATAAATATACAATTAACAAGAATATTTTCTACTGTCTTCACAAGAAAACAGAAATCTATGAAAAGTTACCCAGCCAGTAAGGTGACTGCCGTGACTGTGTTGGCCAACATATTCAAAAACAAAACTGCAGTGTGGAAATGAAAGGGCCACATGGGGAAAAAATCATGAACAGAGACAGTCACATATAAACACAGACACAATTCACCTTACCACTAGATAGTCGGAACTGTCATTAGAACCACAAATATTAATTTGACAACATCTCTCACAACATCTCTTCTCCTACACTTAATGGTCTAGACAAAAATCTAATTCCAGAAAAACAAATCACAAATCACAACAGAAGAACAAAGCAACACCTGGCAAATCATCGAAGAACATAGATAGTCACCTATTAAGATCATAGATCCCCCAAATGAAAGCCAAGAACTACTTCAAATGGACAGAACAAATCAGAAAAATATGAGAAAAGTCATGCCAAGGTAATATAATTCGCACAGTAAATAAATAGGCATTAGAACAATCAATTACCTAGAAGATAGTCTCCAAAATACATTACAAATACTGCTGAAAAATGTGATTAATGAAAGATACAAAACCTCTACAAGGAAATTTGTGAACAAGATGAGACCAAGCAAAGATCAGCAAAATAATTCATGGAGACTCCAAACACAAAGAAAAATAAATTCTGAGAAGGCAAGCGAGTCCAATGGAAAAATGGATGCCTAGTTTAAAGATATGAGAGAAGACACACCTAAAATACATACCTCCCAAGCATGCACCCAATAAAAAGTTGTAAGGAAAATCCATACAAGACCTAAAATAAAGCTTTAATGAAGAGATAGAAGCCCTAAAACAATAACCAATTGTAAGACAGGAAAATCAAAGAGATAGGCTCATTCAGATAAGAGAAGCCTTTAGAATGCCAAACAGAGTATACCAGAACAGAACAAACTACCATCACATCATAATCCATTAGAGGATCATTAGACATCAATGAAGGGATTCTTAAATCTGTCAGGAGGAAAGACTGATTACTTATAAAGGAAATACAGTCAGAATAAATGCAAATTTCTTAGCTGATATCGTAAAAAGGGGAGCTTCGCATGATATATGACAAACATAAAAGGCAAACAACTACCAACCGTGAATATGGTCCCAAGCCAAACTCTCCTTTACATTAAAAGGATATATAAAAATATTTCATGACAAAGAAATCTTGAAAAAATGTATCTCCACCAAATCAGGAGGATAGAAGTTAATAAAATATATCCTACATAGAGAAGATCATGAAGAACAGGAACTGGTTATATAAAATGCTCCCTACCAGTGAACAAGGTAAATATATTAAGAGTAGATGAGACACAGAGCCTAACAGCAGGTGAATAACAACAGGACTTATTAGATATTTCACAGTCTTAACTCTCAATATCAATGGACTTAACTTTCAAATTAGAAAACAGACTAAATAGTAGTATAATAAAACAAGATGCATGCATGTAGTATCTACAAGAGACACATTTATTGAGAAAAACAAACATATACTCAAACTGAAAGGCTGGGTGGAAAATTTTCAAGCAAATGAACACCATCAACAGGCCACAGTAGAATTACTAACATAAAATAGAATTCAAAATAAAATTACTAGGAAGAGAAATTATATATTGATAAAGGCACATCTCCATTAGGTGGATATAGCAAGTCTAAGTATCAATACCCTGAATCCTGGAGCACCCACTTCATCAACCAAATACTACTTAACCTAAAAACACATCTCAACACATCATTGAAATGCATGGATATGTCATCCAGGAAAAACTCAACCAAGAAACTGAAGACCTAAATAACTACATTGAATGCCTAGCCCTAACAGACATCTACAGAATATACTTTCAGCATCAGTATACACATTCTTTGCAGCAGCTCATGGAAGAATCTCCAAAATAGAACATATCCTATGTCACATAGAAATTCTATCCAAATTGAAAGAAAAATTATTTGAATTCCCATATCTTGTCAGACCACAACAGAATAAACTTAGAATTAAAAAGCTAAAGCAAAAAAAAGAAAATTCCCAAACCCATGAAGACTGAACAACACATTGCTGAATGACCAGTGAGGCACTGAATACATTAGAATGAAAATCTGATAGTTTCTGAAATTTAACAAATTGAACACACAAAACACCAACTCCTCTGGGAAACAGTAAATGCAGTACTTAGAGGAAAATTTATAGCTCTAAGTGCCTACATCAAGCAATTGGGGAAATCTGAAGTCTGTATTTTAATTATATACCTCAAAATTCCTGAAAACAGGAACAAGCCCAAACCCAAACAGAAGACAGAAACAAATAAAAAATCAGAAATAACTAAATAAAGACAAACTAAAACATAAAAAGATCAACACAACAGAATTGGTTGTTTCAATAAATTAATAAACTTGACAAACCCTTACCAAATTTAAGAAGCGAACTTACATAGAAAGATAAATAGAAAGCCCACAAACTGGGAGAAGTTCGTTACTTGCTCTGCCACAGGCAATGGCCTTACATCTCAAAT
The DNA here is from genome assembly GCF_024711535.1 of Dipodomys merriami. Taxonomy (NCBI): domain Eukaryota; kingdom Metazoa; phylum Chordata; class Mammalia; order Rodentia; family Heteromyidae; genus Dipodomys; species Dipodomys merriami. The sequence continues at coordinate 175,457 of NW_027203827.1, forward strand.
ATATGTAGAGCCCCAAAAGTTAACTTCCGCCCAAAACAAATCTTCAAAGCAACAACCCTCTTAATAAGTGGGCTAAATATTTAAAGAGAGACCTCTCCGAAGAAGAAATGAATGGCCAATTGAAACATGAAGAAATATGCAACATTTCTGGCCATAGAAATATGAAATAAAGCAACACTGAGATTCCATATCCCCCCAGTTTGATGACCATTATGAAGAAAACTAATAATAACAGATGCTGGTCTGGTGGGAATATAGCCAAAAAGGAATGTTACTAAAGTATTGGTTGAAAAGTAAACTTGTTCCAATACTCCATAAAGAAGTATACGCTTCTTCAGAAGATCTCCCCGATGACCCAGCAATCCCACTCTTGGGCATTTACCCAAATGACCACAGACAAGGCCACACTAAAGTTACCATCACAACTATGTCAATTGTAGCATTATTTACCATAGCTAAGATATGGAACCAACACAGATGCCCCTCAGTAGACAAATTATCAAGAAAATGTCATATATGTTCACAACAAAATTCTATGCTTCTGTCAGAAAGAATGACATTGCCCCATTTGTAAGGAAGTGGAAAGACTTGGAAAACATAATACATCAAACAAGCCACACCCAAAGAATCATAGACTACATGTTTTCACTCATTAAAAAAAATAGAATATGTCTAGGATATTAGAGAGTGGATTAAATAGTAATACCTTCCCTGGACTAGGAAGTATAATTTCGCCTCAATAAAACAAACCAAAGAACAAGAAAGGAATTCACAGTTGGAAGTTTGGGTTAATTTTGTCATTATGTTTTGAGAAGTCAAATTTCCTATTGAAATGCAACATAAATACCATCCTCAGTAATGTTTTGAATGCTCTCTTCATTACAGAATACTTCTAGATGCAAAATAGGTCATGATTCAGAACCAAAAATTTGAAACATTTAGTATCATTCTGATGGATTCCAAAGAAATAATGGAGGATTACAAAAGCTTAAGCCTGGAAAAACAGCAAGGTTATCTAATGTAGGACTTTGTAGACCTTACTAAATTAGAATTTTGATTTAAAATAAGTATCTTTTGCTTGTAATTTCATATTCTATAGGATACTACAAAATACTTTTTAAGTAGAAGTTTTAAATCACAAATTCACAAATGATTCTGGTATTCTATTTATCTAGAATATTCTTTCAAGAGAGTTGAACGTAGGACTTAGTTAATTGATAATTGCAACAGTTCATGTATAACATGATAATGTGAATAATCTAGAAAGAGTTGACAATAAATGGGTGCTATTAATTTATAAATTTAGAAAAAGAGCATTTTTTGAGACTTTGGTGTAACATGGTATGAAAAGAGTTATTGTTTGAAATCTTTTTTCTCTATCTGAACATAACATAGGAAGAAATTTCCTTAATTATATACCTCTGTATATAATGAGAAAAATGCTAGGTTTGGGGTTTGTTTTCATTTTGATTTTGCTGTTTTGTTTGTCCTAGGGCTTGACGTCTGGGCCTGGGCACTGTCCCTGAGCCTGTTTCTTGCTCAAGGATACTGCTCTACCACTTGAACCTCAGTGCTACTTGTGTCTGGCTTTTCCTGAACAGGTTATTGTACATAAGAATCTAAGGAACCTTCCTGCTTGGGTGGGCTTTGAACCATAATATACAAATCTTTGCCTGCTGATTATCTATGGTAGATGAAAATATATGTATAAATAATAATTTCAAGTGTTCTAATCTCAAGAATACCACTTGAGAGAAAACGATGCAGCAAAGTTTAGTGTAGTGTTCTTTCAACAATAGAAAGGGCATAACATTAGCAGAAGTGTAGAATTTTTTCACAATAGTGATAAGCTAGTCATGCTGTGAATTTAAGAAATTTTAAGGTGCACCTTACAAGGTGGAAACTGTTGGGATAGAATGACTTTACCACATAAAATGCTGGGATTGATTGTCATTGAAATAATAGCTTACTATGATGAACAAATGTTTACTCTAGAGGAATTAATTATTATAGATACTTCATAGTTTTATCTTCTACCAGAATGTGGCTAGTTTCTCTGTTGACCATTAAATATGTAATGCACCATTAGAAACTGCATCTAATGCAGAATTAAATAAAATGCATACAGGCACTGTTTTAAATGACTCTGGTATGGCATGCTCAGAATTTGAAAATGAGTAGTTAATAGAACACATATTCTGTACTCTTAGCAAATATTCAGTTTTAAAAATTAGGAGTTTCCAGAGAATTGAACTATTTTCTATTTAGTATGAGACAATACTAAAATAATGTTTTTTTTTTAAATAATGGCAAGTATATTCTGAAAATTTTGTATAGTTGATAGCATTCAATCTGATGACCTTCTGAAAAAGAAAGGGGCAATTAATTCAAATTAGAAGCCAAATATTGTTCATTTTTTAAAAAACGTAATACACAGAATATCATTTACTATAGAAATGCCGTGAAATTATATTTTATGTAGCTTATTTTTAACTTTAATTTTATTGTCAAGGTAATATATAGAAGGGGTTGCAGTAATTGTAAGGTAGTGAATATATAACAAGTCGAACTTTTTATGCCCTCCCTCATTTTTCTCACACTTTTACTTGACCCCAATACCCCTCACAAGTTGGAATGTGAATATCCTACATGTTGTCTTGTGAGTATTGCTATTGCATTGGTTTACCCTTTGTCCTTTGTCTCGCATTTTGTTGTTCCTCTTCCCTTGCCAACTTAAGATAAATGTGTATATAATACACAGGATACTGAAATCAAATACAGCAGGGAATAAAGCATGGGGGAAAACACAAAAGAAGAAATAAATCACATAGTACAGTAACAACAACAACCACAAAAAAAACCTCTGTTTCCATGTCTAGGAGTTCATTTTGCTCTGCAACCTCTTATATTGTTATATATACATAGCTATTGAGCCATTCTCCTCATCCACTAGGACTATCTTAGACATTACCTAATTAGTACACATGAGGAAAACCATGGAATCTGTTTCTTTGTGTCTTGCTTATTTTTCTTAGTAGGATTTTTCCAAGTCTTTCCATTTCCTTATGAATTGGAAGCATAAAATTCCACCGTGTGTGTTTAATGGATTCGTTCATCTTCTGAGTGGCATATTGGTTTAAATTATGATTGCATGTAAGTATCATAAGGGTCATTCAAAAATGACAGATGCCACTTCGCCAGATATACTAACATCACGATTTCTAAGTAAGATAGTTTTTTATGGTGGTACAAGTGTTGAGATACCTGGATAAGTCTAATGTATTTCTTGCACTGAGTTAGGCAGGAAGACATCATATAGGATAAAACTGGTATTGACAAAACAAAATATTCCCTTGAGAAAGATTTAGGAGGCTTCCAGAAATATGAAGAAATTCAGATAATTTTGAAGAATTTAGAAATGCAAGCTCAAGTATGTCTCTTTAAATAAAAATTATGTAAGTGGAAATTCAAAAGAAGAGGAAGAGAAGAAATAACTGACAGCAGATCATTGTTCCATGTTAGAGTATAAAAAGACATAATCTATAATTTCCCAGTTAAAAAGAGACCAATATACTACTTCTCACTTAATTTAGGTACATGCAAAATATTTACTTGGCTTTTTCCTACTTTAATGCTCCAAAATAAATGAAAACTTATAAGAAAAGTTATGTAATGGCCATTATTCAACCAGAACACTAACTGTGATGAGCCCTCTTTTTCGCACTTTGAACTTGGAAAATAGTCCCTAAGTTGATGATGTTGTGGGTGAGTAGTCAGAGTTAGGGGCTTCTACTTGTAGAATTATCCCAAAATAGTTTAAAGCAGTTTTTCCCCCAAGATATCCAACTTCATTGTCTGAAGCTGTACTTTGAACACACCCTCAAACATGAGTATGTAATTTGAAATTATACTTCAGCATTTCCTTGACACATTCTACTTTGTGCCTTTGTCTTTTTTGCACATTCCTTTTGAGTTCATAGTTGCTCTATTTCCATTTCATCTTTATAAACTTCTAACAACTTTGTTCAACTACCACTTGTTTGCACACACCCAGTGTATGTATCAAGATACTTTGTCTATGTTAAACAAGAGGGTAGTACTCACTCTCTGAGGAGAAATGTTCCACAGTATAACCCTATGTCCATATTACAGGGTGTAGATTTTAAAGCATCTTGAGACAAACAGTGATATTAGAAGTGAAAGCCTCCCTAGGGACATTTGCTTGGAGCTCATTAGTTTTCCCTGGAGAAATATAAATATCCACAAAATTTGGAGCTAATTAGTAAGAAACCAAATTAACACTAGATATTAGAAGTTGTGTTAATTCCAGTCACCATTGTATTATCGTTATATCAGAATTCTTCCCTATTTAACAATGTGTATGAGAAAATGAAAGATTTGGATTAAATGGTGAGGGAAATGTCTGAACTCTTCCATTCAATAAAAGCTTGATGTTTATTATGTAGCACTTCTTCAATATAAGAATTTGTGGCATATTGATTGACAGGGTTATTTAAGCATGGAGATATCCCTAACAAGAATTAGATTTCAATAGAGTATATGACAGTTATGGTTTGTTAATGTCTATTGAGGCATTTTCTGTTCTAAACAAGAATCAATTCAAGGAGTCTTCAGTCACATCAGTAAAGCTGTATGTTTAACCTAATACTTGGTGTTACTTGTCTGACAATTGTGATGATTAGGCTGCTAAGATATCCAAACAAATCTAAAGATATTTCAATAAAATCACAAGCTGATGAGGATACAAGAGTCACTCATTGGAACTGTAGGACAAATTACACTTGTCTGTGCTGTAGTTCAATTTCTAATCTCCTGTCTAAACAGTCTTGAAAAATATTCACAAAATACTTCTAAGGAAAGTTCATGAGTTATATCTGTATAATTCTTCTAAGGTCAGGATAAAATCATTTGTTCCCAGCATTTAAAATCAACAGGATCTGTTGAATTCATAGATCAATAATTTTTTTTTTTTTGTCGGTAATGGGGCTTGAACTCTGGGCCTGGGCGCTGTCCCTCAGCTCTTCAGCTCAAGGCGAGCGCTCTACCACTTGAGCTACAGCACCACTTACGGTTTTCTGGTGGTTTATTGGAGATAGGAGTCTCACGGTATCTCCTGCACGGGCTGGCTTTGAAAAGCGATCCTCAGATCTCAGCCTCCTGAGTAGCTAGGATTACAGGCGTGAGCCACCAGCGTCCGGCTATGGATCCATAATTTTATAGCTTCACATTTATATCACAAAATTTTATCAATATGACTTTCACCAAAACACTGTTCTTTTTTTTAATTTAATTTAATTTTATTTGTGAACATACTGTACAGAGGAGTTAAAATTAGATGGGCAGGATAATGCATTCATTTATTACCAAACATTGCACCCTCCTACTTTGTTTACCCTTCACATCCCTTCCCAGCCTCCCCCCTCCCCCCAATCCCAATGCTTCTCCTTCCCCCACCTTCCCCCCTTCCGTCCCCCCCCCTGCCGCACCGACGTTGTAAAGCTCATTTTGGACATGACAACTTGTACTTCTCATTGTTGCAACAGGTCCACCTGTATCCTTAAACAACTGGTTTTTCCCCATCTCCTCCACAAGTTATACTGACATCAAATATAGTGAAAGCACGGGTTATAATGTGGGGGAAGGACATACAAAGCAACAAAGAGATAATCTTATAAATGCGTTAGAAACACATGCATGAAAGAAAAAAACATTAAAATACACATCTAAGGGTTCATTTTCCTGACATCACACTATCTGAACTTTTCCACTTGACTCATACATATACTAGATATTACAAATCAGGGAAACCATGGGACCTATGTTTCTTTGGGCCTGGCTTACTTCACTTAATATAATTTTTTCCAAATTTTTTCCATTTCCTAACAAATGGTGCAATGTCATTCTTTCTGATGGAGGCATAGAATTCCATTGTGTATATATACCACATTTTCTTGATCCATTCATCTACTGAGAGGCATCTGCCTTGGTTCCATATCTTAGCTATGGTAAATAATGCTGCAATAAACATGGTTGTGCTGGTAGCTTTAGTGTGGTCTTGTTTGTAAACATTTGGGTAAATGCCAAAAAGCGGGATTGCTGAGTCATAGGGGAGTTCTATGTGAAGTCTTTTGAGGAATCTCCATACTGCTTTCCAAAGTGGTTGAACAAGTTTACATTCCCACCAACAATGAAGTAAGGTTCTTTTCTGTCCACATCCCCTCCAGCATCTGTTGTTGTTAGAGTTCTTGATTTTTGCCGTTCTAACTGGAGTGAGGTGATATCTCAATGTTGTTTTGATTTTCATTTCTTTTATGACTAGGGATGTTGAACATTTCTTCATGTGTCTATTGGCCATCCTTCTTTCTGCTTCAGAGAAGTTTCTCTTTAAGTCTTTTGCCCACTTACTTATTGTGCAGTTATTTCTTTGACGATTTGTTGTTTGGAGGTTTAATTTTTTGAGTTCCAAGTATATTTTAGATATGAGAACCTTGTCCGTTGTATGGCTAGTAAAGATCTTCTCCCAATCCGTGGGCTTTCTATTGATCTTGCTAGCTATGTCATTTGCCCTGCAGAAGCTCTGAACTTTATGGAATCCCATTTGTCCAACCTTTCTTTGATTTGTTGTGTTTCCGGATCTCTATTGAGAAAATTTTTGCCTGAGCCAAGGAGACCTAGTGTTTCTCCTATTCCATCCTGTAATGTTTTCAGAGTGTCTGCTTTGAGTTCAAGGTCTTTGATCCATTTGGAGTTGATTCTGTTGCAGGGTGATATATAAGGATCTAGCTTAAGTTTTCTACATGTAGTTAACCAATTTTGCCACCACCATTTACTGAAGAGGTTGTCTTTCTTCCATTCTATTGTTTTAGCTCCCTTATCGAAGATTAGATGGCTATAGGTCTGTAGATTCATTTCTGGGTTTTCAATTCTATTCCATTGGTCCTGAGGTCTGTTCTTATGCCAATACCAAGCTGTTTTGATTACTATGGCTTTATAATAGAATTTGAAATTTGGTATTGATATTCCTCCAGCAGTATTCTTTCCATTGAGGAGCGTTTTTTGCTATTCAGGGTCTTTTATTGTTCCATATGAATTTTTGGATTGCCTCTTCTATTTCATTGAAGAATGAGGTTGGAATTTTCATAGGTATTGCGTTGAATTTCTAGATAGCCTTGGGAAATATTGATATTTTCACAATGTTAATCTTTCCAATTCAGGAGCATGGGAGGTTTTGCCATTTTTTAAGTTCTATGTTGATTTTCTTTTTTAAGATTTTAAAGTTTTCATCATAGAGGTCCTTCACTTCTTTAGTTATGTTAATTCCAAGGTATTTTATTTTTTGTGGGGCTATTACAAATGGAGTTGCTTTCCTAATTTCAGCCACACTTTTCTCATTGTTGGCATACAGAAAAGCCATTGATTTTGGGGGGTTAATTTTATAACCTGCTACTTTGCCAAAGCTTTGAATTAGCTTGAGTAATTTGGGAGTGGAGTCTATGGGATTCTTTAAATACAAGATCATGTCATCTGCAAAAAGGGAGGTTTTTATTTCTTCTTTCCCTATTTGGATCCACTTTATGTCTGCATCTTGTCTTATTGCTGTAGCTAGGCATTCTAAAACTAGATTGAAGAGAAGTGGAGAGAGTGGGAATCCTTGTCTTGTTCCCGAGTTTAGAGGAAATGGCTTCAGTTTTTCACCATTGAGTATAATGCTGGCTGTAGGTTTGTCATATACAGCCTTTATTGTATTGAGGAATGTTCCATGGATTCCTAATTTTTCCAAAACCTTCATCATAAAGGGGTGTTGGATCTTGTCGAATGCTTTTTCTGCATCTATTGAGATAACCATGTGGTTCTTATTCTTTCTCCTGTTGATGTGATGAATAATATTAATTGATTTGCGAATATTGAACCAGCTTTGCATCCCAGAAATAAATCCTTTTTGATCATGATGTATGATTTTTTGGATGAATTGTTGAAGTCGATTGGCCAAAATTTTGTTGAGAAGTTTTGCATCAATGTTCATCCATGAAATGGGTCTATAGTTCTCTTTCTTTGATGAGTCCCTGCCTGGTTTTGGGATGAGAGTTATGATGGCTTCATAGAATGTGTTCGGTAGTGAGCTTTCTCTTTCAATTTCATTGAAGAGTTGGAGGAGAATTGGTGTGAGCTCTGATTTGAAGGCCTTGTAAAATTCTGCTGTAAAACCATCTGGTCCTGGACTTTTCTTAGCTGGGAGGTCTCTTATTGCTGTTTCTATTTCAATGCTTGATATGGGCCTGTTAAGCTGGTTTAACTCATCTTGGTTTAGTTTTGGCATGTCAATATTTTCTAGGAAAAGGTCCATTTCTGTCAAGTTCTCAAACTTATTAGCATAAAATTTTGAGAAGTATTCCCTTATAATGTTCTGAATCTTGGTTGTTTCCGTGGTGATGTTTCCATTCTCATCTCTGAATTTATTAACTTGGGTGTGTTCTCTTCTTTTTCTGATAAGATTTGCTAAGGGTCTGTCAATTTTGTTAAGTTTTTCGAAAAACTAACTTTTTGTTTTGTTGATTCTTTCTATAGTTTTTTTGGATTCTAATTCATTTAATTCTGATTTAATTTTGATTATTTCTTTCCGTCTACTTGATTGGGGTTTATCTTGCTGCTCTTTTTCAAGGAGGTTTAGATGTGTCATTAAAATGCTAATTTCAGATCTCTCCAATTTGTTGATGTAGGAGCTCAGAGCTATAAACTTGCCTCTGAGTACTGCCTTTGCTGTGTCCCAGAGGAGCTGGTAATTTGTGTGTTCATTTTTGTTGAACAGCATGAACATTTGAATTTCCTTTCTAATCTCTTCCATGACCCACTCATGATTCAGCAGTGTGTTGTTCAGCCTCCATGTGATACCGGACTTTCTTTGGTGGCTTTTGGTGTTGAGTTCTAATTTTATTCCCTTGTGGTCAGAGAGAATGCAAGGTATAACTTCAATGTTTCTGAATTTAGACAAGTTTGCTTTGTGTCCTAAAATGTGGTCTATTTTCGAAAATGTTCCATGTGCTGCTGAGAAAAACTTATATTCTGATGCTGCTGGTTGAAATGTTCGGTAGATGTCTGTTAAGTCTAGTTGATCTATGCAGCTGTTTAGATCTTCGGTTTCTCTGTTGAGTTTTTGCCGAGTTGATCTATCTAGTGGGGAGAGTGGTGTGTTAAAATCCCCAACAATTAATGTCTTTGGATTTACATGGGATTTGAGGGAAAGTTGTGTTTCTTTGATAAATTTGGGTGCTCCATTGTTAGGCGAATAGATATTTAGAATTGTAATATCCTCCTGAAGGAGAGATCCTTTAATTAATATGTAGCGCCCTTCTTTATCTGTTCTCACGAATTTTAATTTGACGTCTATTTTATCTGATATTAGGATTGCAACTCCTGCCTGTTTATGGGGGCTGTTTGCTTGATAGATTTTGTTCCAGCCTTTAACATTGAAAATGTGTTTGTTTTTATGGGCAAGATGTGACTTCTGCAGCCAGCAGATAGAAGGGTCTTGTTTTTTAATCCAACTAGACAGTCTATGTTGCTTAATTGGAGAGTTCGGTCCATGAACGTTAAGATATAGGATTGAGAGGTATTTGGGAGTTCCTGCCATGTTATCCACCTTCTTGGGGGCTGTAAAATCTGCGTTCTTCCTATGGTTCTTGAGTTCTCAGTTTGGGTGCAGTTGCTTGGCCTTTATTGCGGTCTTGTTGGTTTTCTATGTGTAGGACATCTTTAAGAAACTTTTGTAGGGCTGGTTTGGTGGAGATGTATTGTTTCAATTTTTCTTTGCTATGGAAGGGTTTTATTTGGCCTTCAGTTTTGAAGGTGAGTTTAGCTGGCTACAGTATTCTTGGTTGATTCTTGTTTGTTTTTATGGCATGGCATACATCATTGCAGGCTCTTCTTGCTTTGATTGTCTCTGCTGAGAAATCTGAGGTGATTCTAATTGGTTTCCCTTTATAGGTGATTAACCTTTTCTCCTTGACAGTTTTAAGGATCTTTTCCTTGGTCTGAGTTGATTCTCTGTGGATTATAATGTGTTGGTGGGATGTCCTATTCTTGTCTGGTCTATTTGGGGTTCTAAAAGCTTCTTGTATCTGAATAGGCCTACCTTTTTATGTTTGGGAAGTTCTCTGCTAGGATCCTGTTAAACAAATTTCCTAGACCATTAACTTCTGTTTCTAGGTGCTCCTCTACACCCATTATCCTTAGATTAAGCCTTCTGATGGTGTCTTCCAGGTGTTGGATACATCTATCATATTTCTTGGACTTGTCTTGGATGGTTGTATGTTCTTTCTCTATAATATCTAGGCTGTCTTCAATCCCTGAGATTCGATCTTCTGCATGGTGTAGCCTGCTGTCAAGACTCTGTACTTTGTTTTTTATCTCTTTTCCTTCTAATTGGTCAGCTTTGATGGCTTCAAGTTCTTTGTTGAAGCTCTGTTTTAGGTCTTGTATGAATTTCTTTACTTACTTAATTTGGTGTTCAGTGTTTGTTCTGAAATCACTTAGTTGATTGGTTATGGTTTCTTTGGACTCCCATTCCTTCTGTTGCATTCCATTCAGCATTCCCTTTGTGGTCTCCCTGACTTCCTTCAGCTCTTTGTTAATGGATTCCATGAATGTCTTTAGTGATCTTTGTGTATTCACTACCTGGTCTCTCCATTCCTGAATTACTCTTCGCTTAGCTACCTCCAGTTCATGGGATTCCTGTATTTCTCTCTCCTCCCATTCGTGGGATTCCTGCAGTTCTCTTTGAGTGTTCTCATCCTGCTCATGCCACTCCTCCCTTTCTCTTTGAGTATTTTCAAGTTGTTCACGCAAATCCTGTATCAGTTTTTGAGTAGCTTCCTCACGCTTATGATATTCCTGTATAAACTTTTCGGATGCCTCCTCTCTCTCCCTATCATGCTCATACAGAGTCCTTTGTAAGTTGTCAAACTTCTCATTTATCATGTTTGCCACCAGTGTTTGTAGAGCTATTTGGGAACTCTCCTCTGGATTGTTCATTATCTGATCTGACACCTCATTATCAAGATTGGGAATTGAGATACCCGGATTTGCCATTTTTCTAGTGTTTTTTCGGCTTACTCTGCCCATTTGAGATGCAAATAGCACCAGTTTTGTGCTAGAACACTATCTTAAGGCAACCATCAATCAAAGTTTGCATTTCTACAGTCAATAGTCTACAGATACAATCTAGTTCAACAGATAAATCTATTCAACATCAAACAACTATATGTTAATCGGCTTTGAACTGCAGAGAAGAATTTAGAAAACCAGAAGTTTTTAGGGTTAAGGAGAGATGTGGGTAAAAAATAGGAATAGGTTGGTGTGGGGAGGCACAGGGAGAGTTAACTATGTCCTAATCTCAATTCAGGAAATAGGTTGGGTAGGATGCAAGTAGAGAGAGTGAGAAAAAGAAGAAACGTAAAGGGAAATGAAAAGAGACCAGAAAAAAAAATAGAAACGTAAAAATTAATATAGTTATGGAGTTTGAAAGACCATCTATTTAGAGAGTATTGTGAATATATTCAGAAAATAGGAGGGCGATAGAGGAGATGTGAAAAACTTTAAAAAAATGATTAAAGAGGTAGTACTGCTATTAAGGAATTTGGATTAAGTGTGTACACAGTGGGGGATAGGGTCTACTAGTTAACTATGGGTTTATCTGAGGATGTGCAGGACAAGAGTTAAGTCACATACAGAAGAACAAAAGAAAGGAAAAGGTGAGAAGGATAAGAAAGGGAGAAAAAAAAGATCAGAAGTTCAGTAGAGCTAGACAAAAAACAAAAAGATAATTAAGAAAGAAAGAAAAAGAGAAAGAAGACAAGAAAAGAAAGGAAAACGCTCATTCACATATTCCTAAAATAAAAATTATAAGAGGGAAAAAAAAGTTACTGGAAAACAATTCTTTTTTCAAAAAAGGCGAAAATTAAAAATTAATAAAAGTTTTAGAAAAGTAAAAAAAAAAATATTATATATATTAAGTACCAAAAAAGAAAAAAGAAAAGAAGAAGAAAAAAAAAAAAGTTCTTTGATTTTTTTTTTTTGGGAGGGGTGGGAAGAATCCTGTATCTCCCTTTTTGTCTGTAACCAGCCTCTTGTTGGAGTCTCTGGTAAGGTTGAGGTACTGTGGCTTCATTGGTTTCTTAAGTCAGTTTGTTCGAACAGGCAGAAAAATGCTCTGCTTTACCCAAGATTTTGAGATCCCTCTCCCAGGATAGTTTAATGGGAGGGTGATCTGCTTTGAGAATCACAAAAGAGGGGTGATGAGGCTAGGTTCTGTTAGAGTTGAGGCCTTTCAACAAACAGTAGCTTTTCCCAGAGGCTATTTTGTGAAAAACTCACAGAGCCCAGCCTGTAGCCATTCTCAGGTTTTCTGTTTTTCAATTGATTGTGGAGGCTGCTAGAAGGAGGGGAAGCCTCTGGCTCTGGTTACACAGTGAGGAAAGCCACTCCAATGGCTGGTGCCTGAGCTGGGTGACTTTTCCAGGGATGGAGCTGAGTCTGGCAGGTCCCTTCGCCGTTAAGTTCTTGTGACCTGCTAAATGACTCGTTTTATTCCAAGGCCTGAGCTGGAGCTAGCACCTCCTCCGAGCTTTTTCAGTATGCAAGATGGAGATCACCGGTGCTGGGGGGGGAGGGGTGGCCTTCCCTCCTCTGCTCCCTGAGAAGGAGTGAGGACGTCGGGCTTGTACTCACGCTGAGTCTTGGATCCTGGCTTGTCTCTGGTCTGTAAACTGCAGGATGAAGGTGTCCGCTCCTTGTCCGTTCTTGCTGGTGTTGAGTAGAATCCTCTCGCCCGCTGCGTCTGGCTCCTTTGTCTCGGACTCTCTGTGTGAGCGCTCAGGTATGGCCGCGGTTGTGGTCGCCGCTGCGACCCTGCTGCCGCCATGGCGGTGGCTGGCAGGCACTCGGATGTGTCTCCTTGTCTTGGCTTCCCCTCTCTTGTCTAACTCTCTGTCCTGTGGTGGCACACTTGGTGTGATTCTCTGGCTTAGAACTGTTCACTGGAACTCTAAGACTGCTTTCTATGAGAGAGCTTGTTCAGATTCCAGCTTCTCCTCCGCCATCTTCCCGGAACTCCCAAAACACTGTTCTTATTGAACTTGTCTATGTCCTTTTACATTTCAAATCCAAATAGCATATTTCCTTCAATGTATTCCCATAAAAACTTTCCTTCCTTTACTTCTGTAAATCTGTGTTTATTACTTGTTTGTTTCCTTATTTATCTCTTTCTTCCAATCTTGTCCCCACGGGTGCTCACATTGGTCACACTTGTGTCAGAATTTTCCTTTTCCTCCTCCCTTTAATAATGTCCCTGATTTTATTATTCTTTTGCATATTCAAGGTCGTGGATATTTAGATGATGTCTAAACAGATCTATATGTGCATCTCTTTAACATAAACCTTAGAACTGAGAATTTTTTCCTCTAAGTCCATATTTTCCACCTGTAGTCCTTTTCACCAAGAATTTAACTAACAGTTGCCAGCCAGAGATGTGGATGCATTTTCGATTTCTTCTTACCTTTCTTCTTAGCTTTCTTCTTACCTTTCTTACCCTCCCCTTAGATAAGATGAATGATTAAGATTTTCTCAGGTTCTTTCACTAATACAATTTCTATGTACTCTTTTTATGCCCATAACACCAGCCTGTTTCAAGTATTCATCACTGGTAACCTGATCCTAAAAAAACCGTTTACAAAGTATGCTTTTTTCCCCATAGTCTTTTCATATTTGTCCTCTCCTTCACCAAATTACTCTCTTTGTAAGCACACAGAGTGAAGAGCTCAGACAAAAATTCTAGTATCATTATTTACTCACTACGTTGACTGTTGGCCTTACATTTCTCTTCTATAAATGGATGTAATCTACCAGAAATATTGAAGAATATTTGTTGACTTCTAGATCAAGGAAAAAAAGTGAAGAGTCCTTACATTTTCCACTTTAGCTTACAAATAAGGAAGGAGTCAAATTTCGTTTGTTGGTATAAAGTTACAAGTTGTTTCTTGCAGAAATAAACATAAATTTTAACTCCTAGCTCTATGATCTGTGTCTTTTTATGGTAACTACAGATATGTAAGTGGTATTATGTAAATTGTGTCATTGGTTATTGAATACTAAGTGGTATTATGTAAATTGTGTAAATTGTGTCATTGGTTATTGAATACTAACTATAAGAGAATGTTATTTGAATTAATCACACTGAGTTTAAAACTATATCTTAGTCCATCAAAATGTGCAAGTAAACGATTTTATTTATAAGAACACAATACCACCAAGAAAAGTGAGTATACATTAGAGAGACTGTAGGAATAACATTAGGGTTTTTACTGTCTCTACCTATTAATGTAATTTTATTTCTTGGTATTGAAACTCTCCTCTTGTTATTATTGTATGTAATCTAATTCAGTTTATAACTATGTATTCAATGTGGGAAATATAGCTTCAAAGAAGTGTAAAGTTTTTTTCCTTTTCAATCACCTTATCATTGTCAGGCTACACTGTGGTCATCATCATCATCTTCATCAAAATTATTATTAGCATCATAAGTGCTAATTAATGAAAGTCTTATATGTGCCTATTATTTTGCTATTATTTGTCTTTTGATTAATATTTTTAATGTTAACACTGTGCATGCATCCATATTAAAATTTTGAACAAATAAAATAAAAAACTAAACCATATCAGGTAGCTTGACTATGTGCTTATAACAAATTATGGAATAGATTTTTGAAACATTGCTAATTCCTAATCAGTATGGATTAACTTCCTCTTTCTCCCTCACTACACACAAATACTTAAGAGTTTGGACAGAACTTTTTCAAGTAATATACTGTAAATGTTACTACAATGTCATATGTATATCCAAAATTCCCTTGAATGTAAAAGCTCTAATATCTATTGAAATATTAGTTATTTTATTTTATGAGACTTTTAGAAAAATAGACTGTATATCTTTGAAATATAAAAGGTCAAAAAGAGTAGCAAAAATTTTTAGAGGGAATCTGTCTTCAGAAATATATCTATATATATATTAATGTTATGTGTAGAATGACATATATTTTAGAGATTGTCATCAGAAATATATACATATATCTAAATTTATCTGTAGAATGATGTACACTATAGAGAAACAAAAATCTTAAAACATAATTAAAATAAAAAAAATACATCAAACCAAGTGTCAGTGACTCACTCTGATAATTCGACCTATTCCGGGTAATGAGATCTTAGAAGTGTGTTTGAAAGTGGCCCAGACAGAAAAGTACTTGTTAGATTCTTATCTCCAATTAACCACTAAAAACATGAATTAGCTCTGTGCCTCAAGTTGTAGATTGCTGTCCTTGAGCATAAAAATGATTAGGGATAATGCCCAGGCCTTTCAAACAACAACAACAACAACAACAAAATATATCACTTTAATTTCACAAAAGCATCTTTTAACTGCTGTGAACATTTCATAGAAACATGTATACATGAAAATATTAAGTAAAAGTATAGAATATTTACGTTTATGTTAAGACATGACTATTTAGACTGTTTAAGATATTTATGAATAATTAATAATTAGGAAATAAGAATAATGATGGGTAGGTAATATATTGGGACTGGTTTGTTATTCTATTTTACGATAGTAATAGAATGATATTTATAATGATTATATAAAATTACTCTTGCTTCATATTTGAATTCTAATAAATGATAAATATTTTAAATGTTTCCAATGGAAAGTAATATCAATTCTTATGTATTTTCAAAGCAATTGAGAAAATTATTCCAAGCTGGTTTGCTCTAAGACTTTATTTTTTCTTGTTCTAGTTTTCATAGGTTCATAGAAATTAAAATTCCATAAATTCAATGGATGTTGGCATTCAGGAACATCTTCATAGATACTAATATCGGAGTCTCTTAAGTGGAATTGTTTTAATTCATTTGTTACTTTCAAAAATAAATCAAGATGATAGTCTATTTTGTTTCTTTTCACTGATATTGTCTCTTATCTTGAGAATACTTTTTCCCAAGCAAAATAGAGAAAAACAATTGGATTGACCAAGTAACATATGGCTTTCATAAGATACAGATGCATAGATTTGTGTCTTCTGTCATTTGCCAAAAGTTTCTTCCAAAAAGGTTATCAATTATTTATAAGTGTTGCTTAATTCCTAGGTATTCCAGTTATCACAAACACTTTTTGATTGAGTTATCTCTGAATAAACTCAAAATAAACAGACAAAAATCCTCAAAATGAACAGAAATCATATTATTCTTTTAAATGTTTGCATTTTACAAAGTTTTTAAGCAAAAACAGAAAATATCTTTTTAGGTATTCTGCATTTTGTGTGAAGTATTTAACAATAGTTTTTTTTGATGACGTGTAATTCACTTGAAATATATTATCTCCTTTTATTGTATGCATTTTAGTGCTTTGGAAGTGAATTGTACAATCATAGGTTTTCCAAGCCTATGATTTTCACAAATTTGCTTTTCTTCAAATAGAAATGCTGTAAATTTGAGAACAGACATTAAAGTAGATATAAAATTCATTTATAGGAATTTGTCCAGCATACATCCTCTATAGTGAGCCTTTTCAAAATTTGATTTTGGGGATTGTTTCCAGGGTCTCACACAAAGTATTCAAGTGCACTCTCAGTGAACTACATTCCCTGTCCAAACAAGTTTTTTACTTCTCTTTAATACATACATAGAGGTGTAATGGATAGAACCTATTCAATTCTCTTTGACCTTTTGAAAACTTGCTTTCTTTAATGATTGAAGTATTATACAAATTAATTTTCTATGTGGAGTATATCAATTTCTCCACAAGTGCATTACTATATTTTGTGTCATCTTTTTATATTATGGTCCTACTAGTGAGTTTTCTCTTTATTTAATTTTGGATACGAAAGAGGCACTTATTTCATATGCTCCTACTGTTTACACATGTTCTTTAAAGAAATATCCTATTTGGGAAAAAGTTATAAAGAATTAGAAGATATAAAAATACTTAGACTCAGAATCATTGTAGCATTAACATTGTAGCATTAACAAATATGTGTCCTCTATCTGTTAGATATGTTTTCACTTCTGATATATGGTCCTTTGAATTATGAAAGATTATAAGTTGATATTATCCAGTTTATTCTTGCTTTTCTTTACCCACTAATGCTTTCCACGTCATAATTTAGAAACCTTTACTGATCCAATGCTGTGAATTTTTATGTTTATGTTTTAAATGATTTTACCTCTCACATTTAGTTTGATAATCATTTTTTATTTAAAATTTTTAAATTTTTGTATAAGGATTGAAGTAGTAGTCTAAGAACTTTTTTAAATCTAGGGAGGCAATAGTGCCACTACACCCATTTAAGATTCTATTTTTATTTCATAAAGTCATGGCATCCTTTTCAAAATCTATTTGCCATAAAGCTGAGATTTTTTTTTATTGTGAAAATACCATATGGAGGGTTTACAATTACACAACAGTATTAACCAAAGTATGCTATTTGCAAAGGAGTATTTAAAAGGTGTAATTTCTTTTAAAATTCAACTTTTAATCCAACAAAATGAATACTAGGAATCTATCACTTGGAATATGTGAGCGGAAGTCAAAGAGAAGGAATAAAGAGAGTTATGGAGGAAGAGAGAGAAGGCATAATATTCAATGCAGATAGTATGAAACTAGAAAACATGAAAGTGGGGTGAGGTTTGGAAGGGTATAGGAAAGTTATGTAAAGATCCATTGTACTTATAAACTGATTTGTGGAATGGAAATTCTTTTGAACAACTATTTAATGAAAATATAATTAAAAACAATGGAGATATCTGATCTTAAATTTCATTCTCTTAAACCATAAATCTATGTAATAGTTTCCTCCTCAGAATTTTTTTTTGCAGGTATTTTCTTCATAATGTTAGAAAATTGACCAAAGCCTGGCGCTGGTGGCTTACGCCTGTAATCCTAGCTACTCAGGAGGCTGAGATCTGAAGATCGCGGTTCAAAGCCAGCCGGGGCAGGAGAGACCGTGAGACTCGATCTCCAATAAACCATCAGAAAACTGGAAGTGGCAGTGTAGCTCAAGTGGTAGAGTGCTCACCTTGAGCTGAAGAGCTGTGGGACAGCGCCCAGGCCCACAGTTCAAGCCTCACGGCTGACAAAAAAGAAAAAAAAAAGAAAAAAAAAGAAAATTGACCAATGCAATGAATATCAATATATCATATTGCATATTGTAAATAGACACAATATAAAAATCACAGTAAAAATGTTAGAATTCATGACATGATAAAAACAGGTATAAAATATCAAATGCTGAATAATAGTTTTTCCAAGTACTTTACCTAAGGTATCTAACTTAATCCTCACAATAATCCCATAAAGTGTAACTACTTCCATTTTTAATTCTCAGATGATGTTATTGAAGTCCTCAGAATTGGAATTACTAGTACAGCATTGCACACATGGTAAGTGTTAGGCTGAGGCCAATCTCCCACTGTATCAAATAACCTCATTTTATTTTATGACTAAAATACCAGCACTTAAGACTACTAATTCTAAGAAAATTTCCCAGAATTATTGTGTGCACTCTAATAATATTTGACTTTATCTTTGTTAGAAAATAGGTAGCTGTAATATGAAAACTCCAAGTTCTTAATCAATTTATACATCCATGGTGAAAGGAACTGCTAAAGTATAACATATTTTATTTTTAGCACAAAATAGTGGAAATCATATTCTATCCCTTCACTCAACACTGCACTGCCTGGGGACCCCATCTCTGTTTAACACAGTCATACCGAAAGAGTGTCCTGCCCAGTTCCTGATGGAAACAGACTGCAGGTGTTATGGACCAATCATTTCCACATTGTAGCTCACCTAGGTTGTTTACCATTAGAAGTATTTTCATTGCTTTTTATACCCAACATTCTGAGAGAAATGTATTACTTTAAAATGTTATTAAAGCAAGACTGATATAAAAATCACATTTGACCCCAGATAAATATTTTACCTTTCATATACCCAAAATGCAGTCTGAACAATCATTAATCTTAGGAACAAGAGGTTAAAAATCATAGATACCAAGACCTAAGCATGAATTAAAGACTCCACCTTGTCAATACAATTGGTTTAAAAAGTTATCAATACTACTGCATTTTAAAATTTTTCTTATGATATGAAGATTCAATTATAAACTATTAACACTTGAAAATAACTCATTTTCTTGGGAGTAGGACACAAAGCACAAGATTAATCCTAATCATTTTAAAGAACCTTTATTTATACTACAAATTCACTCCCATAACTACAATGATACGAAAAATAACTGAAGTACAGAAACACAAAGGAATTAATTTAACTGCATCATCTACATTCAAAGGACTATGTTAATAGAAAACAAAGTTAAACTAATAATTATCTTACCAAATTCACTTACATTCTTTTATTCTATTTCATTTAGTTTCATAGAAACTGGATTTTCATAAGATGATGCATAAAAAAACCTATATACCCACTTACATTTTCAGATCTTAAAAATATTTATTTCAGAAATGTCTTTAGCTCTATTGTCAATGAACTGAAATAATACTAAAATATTCAAAGGGTTTTCAGAAATTGCAAGACTCGCTCTTGGATGTTATTTATATTGGAAAAGATATTAGAAAAGCCTTATTTGTTAAGTTTCGATAGTTACTCCCACAAAAGAGCCTTAGCCCTTTGCATGTACAAAACAACTTCAGATAGATTCACTATCTGTAGATGACACATGCTTTTTGTTTGTTTGTTTTTGAAAGGAGAATCTAACAAGCATATCAACAATACTGATTTTCAGTCAATATGATGACATTTTCAAACTTGATAAATATTGGGTTGATTACCTCTTAGTGTGAATATATATGATCTTACAAAGAAAGTTATTTTCAACAGAAAACCAGAAAAAGTTTATTCACTTTGTGTTTCATGGGAATAACCAGAGAGCAATACCTATTTGGTCCAGTTCGTCAAACTCACTCCATGAGCATATGTGAAAACTATAACAAATTTAAGAGGTCAAATACATATTTTGTACCGACAGTCATCTTACAGCACTAATTTACACCTAAATATGTGTGAATCTTCTCACCTAACATGTAATAAGAGCTGAAAACAGTCTCTTTTATCTAACTTAATATTGTAAATCCTTTGATTCTGATATTATTTGACAAATAAAATGTACAAAAGGGTGGTCGAACTGAAATGACATGACAGAATATTGATAAATAAATACATTGCAACAAAGTTACCTTTTTCAGCCTCACCTTGTCAACATTGGCAAGCAACATTGCAACAGCGCATGCACACATATACACATACACACATATGCACACATGTACACACACCTATACATGCATGCTAAATTCAGGGTTTATTGTACAAAAAAGTTCAAATAAAAAATTAATGATTAGTACAAATGATAATTTGCCTTACTACACAATAATACACAATACAGTCACCACGGATGTTATATTTTACCTGCCTATCCACATGTGACCACATAATTTATATTTAATTACTTACTTACTTAATTAATTCAATCATTTGTTTGGTGCTAATACTAAGGCTTAAATTCAGGGCCTGTTTCTGTCCCAGAATTTGTACTTTTTTGTTTTAGTTTTCTCAAGGATATCATTTTACTGCTTGTACCACAGCTCCAGCTCTAGCTTTTCTTGGTTTCTTTCAAGTCAGAATATAATGGACTTTTTTTTTGTTTGGTCTGGTTTCAAACCACAATCCTCATAGAAGCAAAATGTACAGTGATGATACTGTCCTGTCAGAAATTCAAGTGAGTAATGTAAATTTCTTCTTAAGAACATACACAAAAAATAGTATAAGAGAACTCACAATTGGACATATGAGCTTTAAGAGCTGTCTAATAGATCAATTATGTATTGGTACCAACCATTAGAAAAAAAATGTATTATGTAGTACTAAAATTAGAAGTCCTTTACATGACTACTTAAATTCTTTGTTTTTTTAAAGACACTTGTTTTCATCTAAAAAAGTAGGTGTGTCTATTGTCTTCATGTGGCCGCCCAGTTTTCCCAACACCAGTGGTTGAAGAGGCTGTGTTTCTTCCATTGTCTGTCTTTGGTTCCTTTGTCAAATATCAGCTGACTGTAGGCATGTGGATTTATTTCTGGATCTTCTATTCTATCCTATTGGTCTTCGGGTCTGTTTTTGTGCCAGTACCATGCTGTCTTTGTTATGATGGCTCTATAATAGAGTTTGAAGTGCAACATGGATATTCCTCCCTTGTTGTCTTTATTCACTAGAATTGTTTTGGCTATTCTAGGTCTTTTGTGGCTCCATATAAATTTTTGGGATGTTTTCTGTATTTCAGAAATGTACATCATTGGGATTTTAATAGGAATTGCATTGAATTTGTATATTAATTTGGGCAGTATTGCCATTTTCACTATATTGTCTGCCTATCCAAGAGCATGGGAGGTCTTTCCATTTCCTATTGTCTTCTGTAATTTTTTTCTTTAACTTTTTATAGCTTTCTCTTTTTTTGGGGGGGGGGTCCACTCATGGGGCCTGAACTCGGCCTGGGCGTTGTCCCTCAGCTCTTCAGCTTAAGGCTAACGCTCTACCACTTGAGCCACAGCACCAACTACAGCTTTTTTCTTTTTGCTTATATGGTGCTGAGGAATCGAACCCAGGGCCTCATGCATGCAAGGCAAGCACTCTAACCCTGAGCCACCTTCACCGCCCACTATAGTTTTCATTAAATAGTTCTTTTACATCTTTGGTTAGGTTAATTCCTAAATATTTTATTTTGGGGGAGGTTGTTGTGAATGGGGTTGCTTCCTTTATTTCCCTCTCTGCTTGTACATTGTCAGTGTACAGGAAGGCAACTAATTTTATTGGATTGATTTTTCTATCCTGCTACTTTGCTGAAGTGATTTTTGATTTGTAAGAGTTTGGGGATGGAGTTTTTGGGATCGTGAAGGTATAGTATCATGTCATCTAAAAAAAGGGATAGTTTAATTTCTTCTTTCCCTATGCGGACCCTTTTAATGTCTTTTTCTTGCCTTATTGACCTGGCTAAGGACTTCAGGGCTATATTGAACAGAAGTAGAGCCAGTGGGCATCTTTGTCTGTTCCGGATTTTAAGAGAATTCGTTATAGTTTTTCCCCATTAAGTATAGTATTAGTTATTGGTCTGTCGTAAATGGCTTTTAATGTTTTAAGAAATGTTCCTTCTATTCCTATTGTCTCTAGAGCTTTTAGCATGAATGAATGTTGAATTTTATCAAAAACCTTTTCTGCATCTATGGAGATAATCAAGTGATTCTTGACCTTGGCTCTGTTGATGTGTTGGATTATATTTATTGATTTATGTATGTTAAACCATCCCTGCATCTCTGGGATGAAGCCTACTTGGTTTTAGTGTATGTATTTTTATGTGTTTCTGGATTCTGTTAGCTAGAATTTTGTTAACGATCTTTGCATCTGTGTTCATCAAGGAAATTGGCCTGCAATTCTTTTTTGGTTGGGTCTTTGCCTGGTTTGGGGATGAGTGTAGTATTGGGATCATAGAATGAGTTTGGGATAACTCCCTTTCTCTGAAGCGCTTGAGGATTATAGGTATTAGTTCTTCTTTAAATGTCTTATAGAATTCTGTTGTGAATCCATCTGGCCCTGGACTTTTTTTTTGTTGGAAGACTTCTGATTGTTTCCAGTATCTCGTTGTAGGATATCGGCTTATTTAATTGATTTACTTCTACTTTGCTCAATTTGGGCAACTTGTATTTCTCTAAAAATGCATCCATTTCTGCCAGGTTTCCTTTCTTTAGAGAGTAAAGCTTTTGAAAGTAGTCCGTTAAAATTGTTTGCTCATCTTGGGTACATGTTGTGATTTATCCCGTGGCATCCTTCATTCTGTTAATATGGGTTTCCTCTCTTCTTTTTTAATTAATCTTGCCAAATGTCTATCAATTTTATTTATTTTTTCAACCAGCTTTTTGTTTGGTTAATTTTGGCTATGAATCTCCAATTCTCTATTTCAATAATCTCGGCACTTAGTTTGGTTTTCTGGCTCTGTCTAGAAACTTTAGGTTCCATTTTTTCATGTTTTTCTAACTGTTTTAATTGCAACATGAGATTTTTTTCTTCGTCTGTGTCTATTTTCTTGATGTGGGCACTGAGGGTACTAAATTTCCCCTCAGGACTGCTTTTGCTGTGTCCCACAAGTTTCTTTGCGAGTTATTTTCATTTTCATTGAGTTGTAGGAATTTTTTAATTTCTTTTTTAATCTCTTCCATTACCCATGCATTGCTTAGAAGTGTGCTGTTCAATTTCCATGTATTAGAGTAATTTCTGCAGTATGCTTTGTTATTGAGAACTATCTTGATTCCACTGTGTTCAGATAGGATACAAGGGATTATGTCAATCTCCTTGAATTTTGCTTAAGTTCCTTCCATGAACTATGATATGGTCTATTTTGGAGATAGTACCATGAGCTGCTGAGAAGAATGTGTACTGTGTTGTTTTTAGGGTGAAATACTTGGTAAATGTCAGTTCTGCTTGAAGTATGGCCTCACTTAATTCAGTAGTTTCTTTTCCAGTCCTCTGGTCGGTAGACTTGTCCTTTGGTGAGAGTGGGGGTGTTAAAGTCTCCTAGTATTATCCTATTGGACTATTTTATTCTGTAAGTTTTCGAGTATTTGCTTAACATATTTGGGTGCACCAATGTTTGGGGAATGTAAGTAGATGATGGTAATATCCTCTTTATATGTTGTTTCCTGTATTAATATGTAGTGTCAATCCTTGTCTTTTTGTATTAATTTTAATGACAAGTTTATTTTGTCAGATATCACAATTGCTACACCTGCTTTCTTACTAGGGATATTTGATTGTTAGATCCTTTTCCAAACCTTCACTCTGAGTTTGTTTGCATGTATGGCTTAGAGGTGGGTCTCCTGAAGGCAACTGATGGATGGGTCATGTTTTAGGATCCAATCTGCAGTTCTTTTTCTTTTGATTGGTGAATTAAGCCCGTTAATCTTAAGAGATAGTATAGAGAGATGCATTATGGTCACTGTTTTTCTTCTTTCCTTTCCTCATGTGCTTGCTTAGATAGACTTCAATTAATGCCTGTCTGGGTGCAGGTCCCTGTTCCTGGTTGCTATTCTCAGGTTGTGTTCCACCTCTTAGTAGTCTTCGTAATGCTGGCTTAATGTTTATGTATTAATTTAGTTTTTCCTCGCTATTAAAAATTTTCAGTTCTCCATCGAAAATGAATGCTACCTTTGCCAAGTATATCAGACTGGGTTGACAGTTATTGGCTCTCAGGCAAATATCTTACTTTCCCAGGCCTTTCTTGCATTCAGTGTTTGTGTGGAGAGATCTGTAGTGATTCTAATATTTTTCCTGTTGTAGTATAGCTCCTTCTTCATTTTTGCTGCATGCAAGATTGTTTCCTTGTCATTCAGATCTATCATTTATACTATAAGGTTTCTAGAAGTGTTTCTCCTGGGATCCTGCTTGTTAGGTGTTCTATATGCTTCTGTTATGTAAGTAAGATGTTCTTTTTTGAGATGGGGAAATTTTTCACTGATTATCTTGTGGAATAGGTGTTGCATTCCCTTGCTTTGATATTCCTCACCTTCGCATATGAAGGTTAAATTTCTTGGCACTATCTGCTTGCTCTTGAATTTCCCTTTGGCATAATTTAAGTGATTTTCCCATATCTGTCATTTTTTGGTCCAGTTGATGTATTCTGTCTTCTGTATCTGACATTCTACTTTCCATATTATTCACTCTATTAACTGTGGCTTCCATTGTGGTTCTCATGGAGGAAATCGACTCATTTATGGATTCGATGTTGGTTTTCAAAATACTAACCTTACTTCTTAATGAATTGTGTACTGCCTCTATTTTGTCACTTATCTCAGGGCTTACTGAGGTCTGTGCTGCCTCTATTTTTGCATGCATCTCCTGTTTGATGTCCAGCATCTCTTTCGATATTTCGATCCTGTGTTCTTTCAATTTCTGGTCTATTTCTCGCTTTATTTCTTGAGTAATTGCCTCCAGCACCTCTTGGATGTAGTGTTTGTCTTCCATTCCGGCTTTGCTCCCACTGGGAATCTCCCCTGGGTGGCTGCTGGCTTTTAGAGATACCTTGCTATCCTAGGTGTTGATAAACCTTGTAATTTTTCTCTGTGATTTTCTCATGGGGATTCAGGGATTATTGCAGACTAATCTGAAATTTTGTTTTGGTCAATAGATGTCTGTCTTTGCTTGGTTACTGTTTCTGTGCAGGTAGAGAGAATCTGTACCTGATCTCAGTTGTTGGGGGCCAACCTCTAGCTGCTGGTCTGACCCACACAGAGTTATCGGCTCTCTGCTGTAGATCACTGGCACTTCCCGCCTTTAGAAGGGTTGAGCAGCCTAGACTGCTCCTGTTTGTTCCTACAGGTGCTCTTGGCGAGTTCGAATGTGCTGGATGTACTCTCCCAGATGTTGGAGTCTGTTATGGGCTCCTGATGTTTTGTTTTATTTTACTTTTTTGGCTAGTTTGGGCTTCAACTCTGGGCTTGGGTGCTGTACCTGAGCTCTTCAGCTGAAGGCTGGCACCCTACCATTTGTCCCACAGCAACAGACCTGGTTCTTTCTGCTTATGTGTTGCTGAGGAATCAGATCCAGGGCCTCCTGCACCTAAGAAAGCACTGTACTGCTTAGCCACCTTACCAGCCTGAGCTCCTGACTCTTATCAGGTGCTGGCAGCCTGTGTTGTCCAATTCCTAGCCTAGAATATATGCGTCGGGTTCTTGTGGGGTTTGGGTTTCTCTTGTCCTGAACTCCCCGGATCTTTTGGTGTCACAGGCATGATTCCGAGGGGGTGCAGTTCCCTGTTTTTCTCCCCTCTGCTGAGGCGTATGCTCAGCTTCTGATTTCAGTTGGAAGACGTTGGTTATGTTGCTCAGGCACCATGTCCCCAGGCCTGGTCCCGGCCCCCAGCCTGGGGCACACCGGTTGGACCTGTGCTGCTGTGTATCCCACCTAGATTATGTAGCCTGGAGTACACAGTTCAAATTTCTTCCACCATTGGGTGTCTAGACACAGGGGCGCTGTTCATGGCTTGGGCGTTTAATCTCCCTTCCAGGGTCTCTCTTGTTCTAGCCTGGCCAGCTTAGTGTGCTCCATGGGCTGGTGGAGCTCTTGAACATTTTCTAGTTTTAGTGGGTCCTGTGGTGCAGGTTTTGGGGTAGGGGGACTGGCGATTTCCACCAGCTCTGGTCTCCCTTGAGGAATATACTCTCCCCTGCAGGGTACTCACCCTGTAGCTAGTTGTTGTTTTTGTGTTGTGTTGTGTTGCTGGTTGTCCTTGCAGTCAGAGTTCAATTGAGGTGGTTGTGGGCTGGCCTGAGAGGTGGTGGCTCTGTGTGTTTCTCTTCTGTCACTGCCTCCATTGATGCTATTCCGGTCCACTCCACGGGATGGGCCTCTGGCCTCCACCGGAGGGGTGGGGGAGGTGCCTCTGTGCAGGTTCTGGGCTCTGGGGTTTGTCTCTGCACTCTCCAGATCAGCACCAGTTCCTTTCAGTTCTTCTGCTCTGGTGTTCTGTGGGCATCTAGTGTATCTCTGGGGTTCCTGCAATGGGGCCAAATGGCTTTGGCGGAATGGAGCCTTTCTGCTCAAACAGAGAGTGAGGGATGGGGTGGGATCTTTGTGTAAGCTCCCTGCTTGGAGGTTTCTTCATTCGTCACAATCAGCGGGTCTGACACTGGTACCTCAGGGGGCTTTGGTGCGGGTGATCTGCAGAGAGCCCTCTGTGTCTCTGGGACACAGGCAGCTCCCACCGGGCTGGGCTGGCCATGACTTGGCACACTGCTGTGTGGCCAATAGACATTGGGGAAGGGGTCTTCACACCTCTCTGTTGTGAAATTCTTCTTTTTAACTTTATTTTTTTGTTTTTTCTGTGCTTCCTGTTTTTCTCTGGATGTTGGTCTTTTTGTTGTTGTTGGTCTCTTGGGGACATTAAACATTGGAACTCCAACTCTCTTTTTGGTTGGGGTGAGCTGTGGCATTCCTCTACTTCCCCGTCGCCATCTTGGTCCCCCTCGAGTTTTTGCTTTTTTTAAATCAGAAATAATTTTAATTTATCTGTTGAAATGAGTACTAAAACAACTAAAGATATTTCTGGTGTTTATATGAAAAATTATACTTTAAAATATTCTGTATTCTGTTTGTATAATGCCCATAATCTATTTTATTCTTTCCTAGATATAAGACTTTGAATACTACATTGTTTTATAATATATAGGTTCATTAATAAATGGATCCTTTTAGATTGCATTCCATACAGAAACAGTTTAAGATTCCTTTTTTACTAGGTCCTTATAGTATATTACTTTGGAATAAAATGGCAATGTTGTCTAATTTTAAAAATTTTATAAAGATTATGTTATGTAAAGGGTTTTCTAAGGCGAAGATTTAATACACTGATATCAAACTAACTTTTATTTATATGAATTACATGTATTGTTACACTGTTAATTTGTAATCAACTTTTTAATAATTGTTTTTCATTTCTAGCATCTGAAGAATGAAAAATAAGGAATAATTCACAGATTTTCATATCATCCTGTGCAATTGCCATGTTAATCTCTGTATTGTTGTAATTTGGGTATATGTGCTTCTGAAGAATGTAATGTTCTCTAGTTAATGATGTAATCTTTTACAGGATTATATCCTTGGGTGCCTATTTGTAACAAAAAAACCTTAATGTTCCTAACAATGCTACTGATCTTATTTCCTTAAAATTCTGTGTATAATGGAAAATAATTATATTGTTCAGTCGAATGCTCACGTTTGTAATTCTTTTGTCAATGATTATTTTAAGTCTTTTTCATTTTAGTTTTAATCATACTTTGAAGCATTTTTAGCTAAGTCCAAAGAGGATGGCTTTTTAAAGGACTTATTTATCCAACTGAGTTAACTCTGTAGAGCTAATGGATTCAAAGAAATCCTTGCTTAAGAGCTCCTTCTAAAATTCTGCAGCTGAAAATTTCCCAAATGAGGTATTATTGGCACCAATTTCTACCTGACACTGTATCCTTCTTCCATGTAGGTTCAGACCAACCAGAATATCTTACCTTGACAGCGTAAATTGTCTTACTTGAACAAAACAAATCTTAGTTACAAGGGATCATAAAAAGATGAACATTTCAGACAGAACTGTTCAGAGTAGAAGGTTTTTTTTATCAAAATATAATTGTTCATTATACCTACCATTTCAAAAGTAGCTAAATCTAAGAAGGTGAAAAAATTGTTCATATGCATGATTACTTAATTTCCTGGCCTGTCTACCTTCCAACCAGGCAGGAACTTACACTACTGCCTTTCTATCACCAAATATTTTCATAGCTCCAGGAGAAGTCCATATGTTTCTCCTTGTTAATAGTCCTTAAATTGGTAATGTTTCCTCTTGCCTCCAGTCTGTAAATCTACAAAAGGTAAAGGTTTAAGTCTAACTCTACCAAACACTGAGGTAGAGATAATGGAATAATACTTTAAAACAGAGTTGCTTTTGATACCCTAACGACAATAGAACAATGTAAAACATGTTCCCTTTTTATTATATTATATATAGTTATATATTTTATATTTGTATGTGCTGATTTTATATTTCACACAGTGAAAATTAATAGAATCAATTGATAATTTGACAAATAAATTGATATTTATTTATCCCAATAAATAGTATTGGAATATAAATAATTAGGTTTAGAATATATATTAGAATATAAAGAGTATCATTGCAATGTCTTCGGTATAAATTTGTGATACCTTCTAAGTGTTCATGGTCTTCTGAATTCACATTGTTAAAAATCAATGTTGTTTTCCTCCAATGTATAAGAGATTTTTCTCTGATGCCCTGTTTATTGTTTTAACTCGCTGCCCCAAACTGTTTTTCTCCATATTTCTGAAGCATTCCTACAGATTATACTCCAATTGTGCTGATATGATATCTAAAAGACATTATTCTTCTATAGATCCATGGGTCCTAGTATCTTATGGCCGAATTACCTGCATCATCAGATAACAGGAGCTAGACTTCTCACCTAGTCCTATGCAACATGCCAGCAGAAAGTAACTGAAAATCCATCTCAATTTCTCATTTCTTATAATATTTCAGGGCCCCAATTCCTTGAGATACAAGAATTAGCAGCAAGAAATTGTGTAATGCAAGGCAACTTAAAATGAAAGATGAGGTCACAAAATCGAGAGAAAGTACTGTATTTCAAACTCAGTTTATAGATGACCAGCCCATATGAGTGAACAAGATCATAAGGTTTCACAAGATTATTTTTAATACCCCTCCCGTAATGATTAATGTAATATTTAAGTCCAGCATATGTGAGCCCAAAAAATAGTTCCTGGAAGGATAGATCCATGATTGATCTACCAAGCCAGGAAAATTTGAATTAGAGGTCAAATATAATTCAGCAAAACATTAATTGAGAAGATCGCTTGTGCTTCAAAATACTGGTACTTTAGTACATCTTGGTTCTGTGGTACAACAATGTTGTCATTCTCAAACCAATGATAACCTACATTTAATCTCCTGAAAGTGTATTCCTTTTCAAATAAACTTTTTGAAATAACACTTACCAAAATAACATTTGATAAGTATATGACACTTAGTGACATTACAAGTTTTTCAAGTGTAGGGAGCAAGTCACAATAGAGTTGATTTATTTACCCACCACTAATGCCAAACAGGTTCAACCATTCATTAAAGTGTAGAAACAGTACCATGCACCATTTGTGTTGTTCAGTAGGTGCCTTCCAGAAATTTGTTAAATAGACCAGCCTCCCATATTTCAACCCCAAACGTTAGCTAATAAAGTAAATTACATCACTTAATAAGGGACATTTTAAAAAGTCACAAATACTTGCCTTATCATATGTTGTTTTGTTTACACTCTGTCTAACATAGTAAGAAATATGTCTTTAAGTCTTGAATATGGGTACTCATCTGAG
Source organism: Dipodomys merriami (assembly GCF_024711535.1). Taxonomy (NCBI): domain Eukaryota; kingdom Metazoa; phylum Chordata; class Mammalia; order Rodentia; family Heteromyidae; genus Dipodomys; species Dipodomys merriami. The sequence goes on from NW_027203827.1 coordinate 205,530, forward strand.
ATGTGACAAAATCTATCTTCTATTTCTATCATATTTCTCTATAGTAGTAAGTGTTAATTTTCTTCTTTTTCCAAAACTTAGTCTTATCCCATGTAAAATAAAATAATCACACACCATTGTACAAAGCCATTTATAAAAATTGGTAGTTAAGAATACATTCAAAGCCATTTTTAAACTTTCTTGTTGACTAAAGATTAATCTTCAAATGGATGAGAATGTAACCATGTCTAGGTGTTTCAAGTCTCCAGTCTTGCAAATTTTTATTGCAGATGAATGACTTATGGAAATATAAGCTTACATCAGTTCAAGTATATGCAAGACTGAAACTCCATGGAATGTATATAAACCTTTCAAAGTATTAACAGAAAGTTTAACAGAATGACTATCAGGAAGTTGAAAAGAGAGAGGAATAATAGTAAAGACATAGAATGAATGAAAAATGGAACAAGGTGCAAGTACAGCTAGAATACTCAATGTACATATTTGAGAAAGGAAATGGTAAATCGGAAATAAATCTTGTAGAAGGGGTTGGGTGAGAATGATAGAAGGAGTCACTGTGATCCAGGAGCAATGGCTAATTAGGTGGACATATTTAATTGTAAGACACTTGCACAACCTTTGGAAATTCATTTAAAAAATAAAAACAAACAAAAAGACACAAAAATCACAACCAAACAGAAATTTCTATAGAGTATGAATATGACCTCTCAAAAATTTTAAGAAGTTAATGGAGGGAAATCTTGATAAAAGCAAACAAAACTGGTCAAAGTAGCAGTTTGGCCTAGGGGAGGATTCTGAACAGATTTAAATAGATTATCTAAGGTTATAAATCACCTATATCTGCTGCAAATATTATCTTTCTTGTATGAGTTCTCTTTGGCTGAACTGGATACTCCAGTCCTGAGCCACAATTGATAGCTTGTGAGGATGGAATGGAAGAAGCAAGATGAAGAACCCATTACTCCACTGTAGAGAAAACAATCCTCTATTTTTTCTCTCATCTCTCTTCACTACTTTTTATTCATATTTTTAGGTCAATTCATTTTGAATTACATTTTCCTTCTTTATTCTGGCAAATAATTAGTCAAATAATTCACTAAATATTATTTGCCATTTTTTGATTATGCAGTTTAATTGACTAAGCGAGTCCATTCAACTTTCCTCTTGCATTTGGTTGCCATGAAACAATATCTATAGTGATGAGGACAAATCTAAGTAAAATTTGTCTCCAGAAAACCAGTCCAAGAAGCTGGGAGCACAAATACTTGGCTATATTTTTTTTTCTTTTTTCTTTTACCTTGAAAGTCTACTTGTGTCTAAATTGCCCAGAAAAATAAGTACTCCATCACTTTTTGTTTCAATCAATTCTAACCTCAAGGATATATTTTGCTAACAAGATGCATAGAGGAAACCAAAAAGTACTCCCTTTTTATCTTCTCTCTTAAGACTGTCCTTAGATAACATATCAGGAACAGTGAAGTTATTCTTTGCAAAATTATTTGAATTTATTATTTTCTCTTGTTCTTGCATTTGCTCACCAAGATGTATGGAGAAGAATAGAGTTAAATCACCCATACCTTGGAAGACAGGTCTATAACAAAAGGACAACACTTCTGTGTCCTACTTCTATGTCCTCCTCTTAGCTATTTCCTGATTTGCAATTAATCACAGCTTCTTGGCTTCAAGTATAGTGAAGCCTCAGCCACTGTACATCTTCATAGTTTCTCTTTTAATACTCTTTTAAGTTGCCTCATTTGGATGTGGAATTTATTTTCATGTCTTCATTCAATCAGTTCTACATTCTCGTGAGTCAAATAGGCTCTGTAAAATCACTTTAGGTAGCAAAAATATTAAGACAATCTGTATCAAAAAGTTTTGGCCTCCCTCTAATGCTGAAGACAATACACTTAGCTAGGGCTTCTAAGAACACTATTTTCTAAACTTTCCCATATGCTAAATTCTTTTCTGAAACCAAAACTTTTTTTTTGGGGGGGGGGTCCAGTCATGGGGCCTGAAACTCTAGGCCTGGGCACTGTCCCTCAGATCTTCAGCTCAAGGCTAGCGCTCTACCACTTGAGCCACAGTGCCACTTCCAGCTTTGTTCTTTTGCTTATGTGGTGCTGACGAATCAAACCCAGGGCCTCATGTATGCAAGGTAAGCCCTCTACCACTGAGCCACCTTCCCAGTCCTTGAACCCGAAACTTTTTGGCTTATGTAGAGAATTCTTCACTATCTCATGTCAATAAAGGTATTATATATTGTGAGCCACTTAGAAATATGAAATCATTGGTTTGACGTACCCAATCAGATTTTTTTCTGTATGTCACTTCTTCATGTGCAAAGACATTGTGGAAAGTATTACAAACAGAAAAGTGTAAACCCAATACCCTCTTTCATTGTAGAGGGCATTTTCTCCATAAATATTTTGACCCCAATTATTTTTTTTTTTATTGGGGGGGGAGGGGGTCCGGCCTTGGGGCCTGAACTATGGGCCTGAGCGCTGTCCTTCAGCTCTTCAGCTCAAGGTTAGCACTCTACCACTTGAGCCACAGCACCACTGCCGGCTTTTTTCTTTTTGCTTATGTGGTGCTGACGAATCAAACCCAGGGCCTCAGGCATGCAAGGCAAGAGCTCTACCACTGAGCCACCTTCCCAGCCCGACCCAAATTATCTGTTTGATAATTAAAGGTTAATTCACAAATTTTGATGTCTTTTTTTTAAAGAATTTGAATTTAAATTGTACTACAACCTTGTTGCACACAGTGAGAGTATATTTCCTGGGTAATGACAATTCTCAAGGGAACCTACAGGATTAAAGCAAGTTTTCTGAGGTTTGTTTGTTTAGTGTGAAAAAGAACCATCTTTAGTCACATTGCTTCCTCTCTACTAAGTCTCCATGGATTTCTTTGAATGAAAGCCTATTTTCCCAGGCAATTTTAAATTTTCTGAATAGGCTAAGGTGTTAAAAATTTTGAACAATTAAATTTTACCTATCATAACTTTAAAACTCTTTTGAAATTCCTTTATCAGAATCACGAATTCACCAATCCTAATACCACCTTAACCACCAAAAAGTTAACATGTTGTTTTCATGATTTAGTGTTTATGCAACTATTATTTTCCAGTGGCATTGTTATGTGTGTATATGACCATATAAGCTGATGCTGAGAAAAATGAACTCCAAGATATGGAAACAGATTTTTATTTGTGGTGTTTTTTTGATGTACTATGTAATTGCTATTTCTTTTAGGATTTTCCCTATGCTTTCTCCCTGCTGTATTTGATTTTGTTACCCTGTGTATTGTGTATACATTTACCTTAACTAGGGAAGGGAAGAGAAACAACAAAATGGTGAGAGAAAGCAGAAAGGCAAACCAATGCAATAGCAATACTCACAAGACGATATGTTGGAAATGTACATTACAACTTGTGAGGGGGAAAGGGGGGAAGAAAACTATGAGAAAAATGAGGGAGAGGTAAAAAGTTTGAAAAATTATGCATTCACTACCTTACAATTACAGTAACCACACTGTACATCACTGTGATAATAAAATTTTTAAATAAGCTGCATAAAATATAATTTCACTGTATTGGTATAGTAAATATTATTCTTTACGTATTAACTTTTTAAAAATCAAAACTATTTGACATATAATTTGAATTAACTACCCTTTCTTTATCAGAGGAACATCTACTTGAATATTATCCATCTAGACAATATTTTCACAATATACTTGCCAATATTTTGAAAAAAGAATAAATTTAGTACTTTCTTATACTAAAACTGAAAAGAGATTAATTAAATGGAAACCCGTAACTTTTAAAAGTAAATAAGTTGTTAAAAGAACAGAAAATATGTGTTATTCAAAATTCCTATGACTCATTTTCATTTTAAAATTCTCAACATTCCATACCTCAGAGATTCAAAACAGTACCTGTTTGCATGTTATAAAATTCTGCAGTAAATACAGTTTCCAATTGGGTGTTACAGATTGAGAATTCAACAGAAAAATAGCCACATTCTTATAGAGGATAAGACTATGAAGCATCTGTAACAATTAATTCTTCAAGAGAAAGCAATTGTTTATCAGAGAAAGCTTTATTTCTATGACCATCAATCCCAAGATTTATGTCATAAAGTCATCCTAGACCAACAGTTTCCATCTTGTAAGGTGCACCTTAAAATTCCTTAATTCACATCATGAATAGCTTAACTCTATTGTGAAAAAATACTACACATCTGCTAATGTGATGCCCTCCTTGTTCTGGAAAGAACGACACAATAAACTGAGCTGCATCATTTTTCCCCCAGTGGTATTCTTGAGATCAGGAAACTTGCAAATATTATTTATATTTTACTTTTTAACTATTATAGATATTCAGGATGCTAAGATCAGAAAATTATGGTTCAAAGCCAACTCATGCAGGAAGGTTTTTTAGATTCTTATCTCCAATAAACTATTCAGAAAAAGCCAGACACAAGTGGCACTGAGGTTGAAGTAGGGCACGAACATTGAGCATAAACAGGCTTAGGGACAGTGTCCAGGCCCAGAATTCAAGCTTTAGGAGAAGCCAATAAAACAAAAACGAAAATGAAAACAAACCCCAAACCTAGCATTTTTCTCAATGTTTAAAGAGGCACATAATTAAGGAAATGGCTTCCTGTGTTACATATAGGAAGAAGAAAGAAGATGTCACACAATTCCTCTCTTCAAACCATAGTATAGCACACCCTCAAAAAATTGCTCTTTTTCCAAATTTATAAATTACTGTCATCCATTTGTTGGCAACTATGTCTAGATTATTCACATTATCATGTTATGCATGAACTGTTGGTATTATTTATTAACTAAGTTCTAATTATAACTCTCTTGAAAATATATTCTAGGAAAATAAGAATGCCAGTATCATTTGTGAATTTGTCAATTAAACCTTCTACTTAAAAAGACTTTTGTAGTAGCGTATAAAATATGAAATTACCAACAAAACCAAAATATTCATTTTAAATCTCAATTCTAGTTTAGCAAGGTCTACAAAGTTCTATGTTAGACATACTTTGCTCTTTCTACAGGCTTAAGCTTTTATAATCCTTCATCAGTTCTTTAAAATCTAACAGAATGATACTTACTTTTGCAATTTTGGGGGAGGGAATCATGAGCCATTTTGCATCTAGGAATGTTCTGTAATGAAGAGAGCATTTAAAACACGTGAGGATAATGCATGTGTTGCATTTCAATAAGAAACTTGACTTCTCAAAACATAGTGACAAAATTAGCCCGAACTTCCAACTGTGTATTCCTTTTTTGTTGTTTGTTGGTTGGTTTGCTTTATTGAGACAAAAGTACACTACCTGGTCAAGGGAAGGTATCACTATGTAATTCCACTCCTTAATCTCCTGTCTTAGTCTCCAGGCTTGTACCACATTGCCCTGCCATATTTTGTTGGTTTATTTCATCTAGATAAAGACTAGCAATTCTGAACTTCTCCTATGATCTTATCCACTCGACTGACTGCTCAGACTGTTTAAGTACTATTTTCAAAGATGTTCTAACATTTGACACAGGATATGAACATCTTCAGATGTATATGCAGAGGTCTCTGATTCATTCCTCCATGGATCTGATCCCATTAATAATGATTACTTGAATCTCTTACTGTCTCTGATCCCTAGCTATGTAATATTCTCAACTTCTTTAAAGAAAGTTCACTTGAGGGCTTTCTAATACTAAAAATTATCACTTGATTGTAGTCTTACTCAGGACATATTTTCTATTGTTTTCTAACTTTTCTACATATACTGAGAATTGTTTCATTTTGTATTTGTGTGTGCACATATAAGTGTCTTTCTGTATATGTGTATGTTTTTATGTATTTATGCAAAAGCCTCAAGCTCTTACTCAGTAATCTTGCTCATGACTGGGATTCCAGGTTTTGCTGATTAATTATAGGTAGTGTCTCAAATCCTGTTCTGCCAAGACTGGATGCAAACTGAACTTCCCAGAATCTTTTACATCCTTAGGTTTTATTTTTCCAGGAGTATCAACTTTTAAGCTACAAACATTTTTTTTGAGTGTAAAGCCTAACCGGTAGCCTAGATTTTTAACTCAAGAATTCATATAAAGATAGATTAACATACACATTACATATCCTGAGTGTACACTGTTAGAAAGGTGATCGCAAGCCTAGTGGTGGTTGGATCTGAGGATTGGGGTTCAAAGCCAGCCCGGGTAGGAAAGTCCTGGAGACTCTTTTCTGCAATAACTACCAGAAAACTGGAAGTGGCACTGTGGTTCAAGTGGTAGAGCAGTAGCCTTCAGCTGAATAGCAAAGGGACAGCAGCCAGTCGCAGAGGTGAATTGCCATGACCAACAACAGCAAAAAAGAATATAAGAAAATGAAAGAAATTTAATCTGATCTTAGCCACCAGTTTCATTGCTAGTATATTCCCTGTTCTCTCAATACGGACTCCTTTTTTCCAGTTAAGTCCATGATCGTATATCTGACTTGCACTGGAAACAGGATCATTCTTCCATTCTACTTTTTACAAATTTACGTGATTAGCCAGCAAGATTTAGAAAGGGAGTGGCCTCATGCTTCATATTCCACTTATGAGTAATGTTTTTTCTATATCACTCTCATAACTCTACATGCTGGACTTGACTTTATAGTTTCAATGCTGTCTTATTTGTAGAGTCTTCTCTATTGTATTGAACCCTAATACATAAACACAGAACTTCTCTTTCTCATATTATTGCTATTGTGTCTCCCACTGTTAACTCATGTACATTTGGGAAATTAATGCACAGCACATACACTCACAAAAAATGATCTGAAAATCCTCTTCCCATTTAAAATTCTCCTTAATTTACAGAGCACTTAAGAAGTTTTTACTCAATATACTCATGGATAATGTATTTATAAGCAATTTAAATTTCACATTTTCTCTTTATTAAGTTGTCTCTGAAACACGTGTTACCACATGTCCAAAGGTGTCCTTGTGCTATTTCAATGAAGCCAGAAAACATTCATTTTATCTGGAGCAGCACCATAGATTGTTACTGGAAGTAAGTGGAAGTAACTGTAACTGGAAGTGTAAAGCAATACCAGGAGAGGAATTGAACATAGAGGAATGACAAAGTTCAAGTTCACTTTTGTTTTCCTTTTTACTATACAAGAAAAGAATCCAAGGCTTGAAAGAAATTCTGTCCCTGACTTTTTTGAGTGTGTCCTTTACTCATATAAAACTTGTCTATAAACTTCTAGTTGAGAATATTACAAAAGGAGACAATATGCCTTTTGAAGGCCAGCATAAAACAAAGGAAATAACTTAGTTTTAAAAGTGTTCTCCTGCAAAGGAACAAAGGCATGGAGGTTTTAAAGTGTCTTAAGGGTAGATGTTTCACTCCTGAGATGATTCTTTTGTTGCAGGAGTCAGTTATCAATTCCTTTAGTCTGGTCCTGAGTTTCCCATAGCAATAAGGATTTCAAAAAAGCAGGAGCCAGTGAGTATGATCAGTAAAAGGAGCCTCTTCCCAGACCAGTACTCCTATAAGGAGGGTCCCAAAGAAATACCTGGGGTTTCTTTTGTTTGCTTGTTTGTTTAGTTTGTGCTGGTTCTGGGTCTTGAACTCAGAGGTTGGACCCTGTCCCTGTACAGTTGTCTTTCCTGCCCACCTGTCCCCAAAGCTAGTACTCTACTGACTGAGCCAATACTCCACTTTTGCCTTTTATGGTGTTTAATTACAGATAAGAGTTTGACTGACTTTGTGCCCTGGGTTGGCTTTGAACTGAGATAGTAATAAATCCAAGTGACATCAACTTATGGACTTCTCTTTTGAAATAAGAAATATTAGATGAAGTTTATAATAAAGCTAATATTTGACAATTTTTAAAAGAAGAGAATATGTTCAGCAAAGAATCTATAATTTACATAACTCAGCAAAAGTAGGTGCACTGAATCATTTTGGAATTATTTTCTCTGATTGAGAAGAGACTTTGTCGTTCCTTTTGGGGAAACTTAAAGTCATTTTTGCACTTTTTCTGTTGGTCATGGGGCTTGAACTCTGATCCTGGGCATTGTCCCTCAGCTCTTCAGCTCAAGTCCAGTGCTCTACCACTTTAGCTGCAGCACCACTTCCGGATTACTGTTGGTTAATTGAAGGTAAGTGTTTCATGGACTTCCCTGACCAGGCTGGCTGTGACCCACAATCCTCTGGTCTGAACCTCCTGAGTAGCTAGGATTACAGGCATGAGCCACCAGCACCCGGCTCCTATTTGTGTTTAGTGCAGTTAATGACACTAAGTAGACAAGAATGGAAATCTGAATCAAGTGATGTGACATTGCAGTTTTTAGAATAATTGAGGTCGCAATAAATATGTCTTCCTTTGCCAATTTGTTACATTAATGACTCAGGAACTGTGGGACCCTTACATTAGCAGCCTCTTCCATCTGTGTAGGTATACTTATTATCAGGAAATATTCATAGAAAAATTGAGAAGGACATAATTTTAGAAAGCACAGGATTTTCACAATAAAAATAATAAAAAAAAGAAAGCAAAGGAGATTGCGTATGAACGAACAGCATAGAAAGAGATATATTTATCACACAGAGATGAAGAACTAGCCTAAGACATTTAGAATGCTAAAGGCAATGAAGAATATGCCTAGTTGATAACTAGTTCTTCAATAACCAAAAACGGTTCCCTAGAATGGTTTCTGCTACACCTTAGTTACTATCATTTATTCCTTCCATCTGGAGTCATTCCTTCTCTTCTGTCACAACTGTTAATTAGCCTCTGCCATTTTGGTGACATGACTGGCCAAAAAGGTTTCCAAATATCATGTAGACTACTCTTCTCATTGTGATTAACAGTGAACACTCAAAAGCCTGAAATCTTTGAATTTCCTGAATTAATCTTGACTTGACATCTAAGCACATTCCTGGCATTAATTGCCGTGACCTTATGAACAAAACTTTTTTTTTTCAACACAGTATCCTAATATTGCTAAAGTGCATGAATTAGGGACTATTGTCAGGTATCAGTATGGAACGAGCAATTAAATATTCCTAGTATGGGTTCTTTATTTTCATTTACTAAATGTTTGTTGTTGTTGTTGTTTTGCCAGTCCTGGGCTTAAACTCAGAGATAGAGAATTATTCCTCAGCTTTTTTCCCCCTCAAGGCCAACATTATACGACATGAGGCACAGCACCATTTCCAGTGTTTCTTTTTCTGTTTATGTGGTAATGAGGAATTGAACCCAGGGTTTCATGCATGCTAGGGAATCACCATACCATGAAGCCACTTTCCCATAGCCCTATATGACTTTCTTAAGATGGCATTACATTTTCATTCTTTAACTATGTATCATAATTTTGGCCAAAATTTTTGCTAGAAAAGGACATTGAGCACAATGCTGAGACCAGTAAGGCTAGAAGGACAATGAAAAACTGTCTTGGTCTAGACAGACACAGAAGGACTTACCTCATAGAGCTGGTACAACAGACTGAGCAAGACATCTCCTGACCCACATCACACCTCCAGAATGAGAGGGCCACCTTGGTTCCAGCCACATGGGGCCGCTGGGCCACCTCCTCCAGCACCCATTCAACAAGTTCCTGTGTGTGTGAGAGAGAGATTGAAAGAATGTCAGAATTACACTTAAGCCTGGTGCAGGTGGCTCAGACCTATAATCTTAAGTACACAGGAGGCTGAGATATGAGGATCACGGTTCATAGCCAACCCGGGCATGAGTGACTATGAGTCTGTTATCTCCAAAGAACCACCAGAAAACCGGAAGTGGTGCTGTGACTCAAGTGGTTGAGCCCTAACCTTGAGCTGAGAAGCTCTGGGACAGTGCCCAGGCCCAGAGTTCAAGCCCCACGACTGACAAGATGTGGACTGCCCACCACAAGAAGTGGACTGAATAGCACACATTGTACTAGGGACCATGGCAGAGAAGTCAGGCCGAGGTTCTTCTCAGCTGGGATTCATGAATAGGTCACTCGGATACTCTGTGCCTCAGTTTCCCCAGCTGCAAAAATGAACAAAGTGAAGGATCCCCTTCCTCATGAGGATAGGGTAATAATGAAAGAAAGCCATGTTTTGTTTCATAATCCCATGCCTGTTGCACCATTAATAACACACACCATCTGATCTCTTTCTGGGAATCTTCCTGTCATATGCTCACAGAATTGCTGAGAACTGCATCTGAAGGCCCCTCCCTTTGTGCCTGGCCTTGCTCCAGACATCTCTCTGTATTAATCCCTAGTTTCCTAACAACTGTCACTTGAAGAGATTGAAGTCCAATGGTCGAGGCCCACCCCAGAGCTTCACCTGTGGTCAAGAATCATCTGCCATAGACTGAGTTTGGGACAATCCATCTAAACCAATGACTGAGCATGGCACCACATGTCTACCATTCCAACTACAGAGGACAAGGCCTGGTGGCTCACACCTGCCACAGATAGGTGGATCATGATCCAGCCCAGCCTGAGCATATATTAAGTCTCCATCTCAGAAATGCCCAAGACATAAAAGCTTGTCTCGCATGTTAGAAGACCTGACTGAAAAGCCAAAGGCCTTGAGGTCAAACCCTAATATACAAAAAATAACCAGAGGCCCAGTGCTGAAGTCTCACTCCTATAATCCTAGCTACTCATGAGGCTGAGATCTGAAGATCACAGCTCAAGATTTAAATTAGGGTTGGCCTCGCCCATCAGACATCATGATGAGAAGACCTGGAGTCTGAGCTATGCTGTTGTACTCCATACTAGCAGGGCTCATATCCTTACTAAGTGTTGGCCATGCTCTCTTTCCCCCTGGGAAGCCACCCCTTTCGGGCCACACTCCCAGGTCCTCCCCAGCTCCCACTGCCACCCACCAGGCCCATGAGAGTACACAGATCCAGGGAACAGAGATCCCTTGTTCTTGTCATTTAACAATGCTGAGTCCCCTTCAAGCCTCTCACCCTTCCAGGTCCCCAGACCTCAGCTATGAAGCCCATGCACCTCCCAAAGATAGCAGGTAGAAGTTACCAAAGCATCCAGCCTCCTTTTTACAACCCACTTCTACATACACACACACACACACACACACACACACACACACACACACACACACACACACACACACTCAGCCTGGTGACAGAACACTCTTCCTTGCAGCACCTGCAATTTGCCAACAGATCACTCACCTTAGTACAGTCAGGATGTACAAAGAGAAAGATGACCTCTCTTTCTCTGTCTCTCTATGTATGTCTCTCTGTCTCTCTTTGTCTCTCTGTCTCTCTCTGTCTTTCTTTGTCTCTTCCTGTCTCTGTCTCTGTGTCTCTGTCTCTGACTCTCTCTTTCTCAGCCTCTGTCTCTCTATCTGTCTGTCTCTGTCTGTCTGTCTGTCTGTCTGTCTGCCTCTCTCTCTCTCTCTCTCTCTCTCTCTCTCTCTCTCTCTCTCTCTCTCTCTCTCTCTCTCTCTCTCTCTCTCTCTCTCTCTCTCTCTCACACACACACACACACACACACACAAACACACTCAGAGCTGTGTATCTCCTGAGTTTGTTGGAGACCAGATGGACCGGGAGCACCAGCAGAAGCTGGTAGAGCTGGGAAATGTGATCAACTTGTGAGAACTTTGACAGTTGCGGGCGGGGAATAGGCCAATTGTATGTGTGTGTGGGGGGTGTCTTCCCAGATATTCACCTTCTGTTTTGACCCCCAGCATCCTCACCTCCATACTGAGTTTTCTGGGATTCTGTTCAGTTGAAAATGGTGACCAAGCACAGAAGACAAGGTCTCACACAGCAAGAGGGGTCTATCTACTGCATCCAACACCCTCACCCCCAGGAAAAAGGAAAAGACCCCAGAAGTCAGGTGTGGAATGCTGCTCCCCACCTCTCACCAGAGAGAAGGGTGTACAAGTGTCCCTTTGTAGCTCCCACTGCTCCAGGCATGGGGCATTTTGGTGCCTACTCCTCACCCAAGCCTGCATCTCCCTGTTTCCTGGGACACTGGCCAGTAGAGATGGGGGTGGGATCCTCAGGTCAACACCCACCCCCACCCTTGGGGCACATTTGTGGCAGGGCCTGGGCCAGATTGTGGGGCACAGGAGAGGTGTGGGTCTGGGTCAGGAGGGGGGAAGGGGGAATATGGGGTGTGGCCTCCATCCTTGTATCCCATTGGTCAGAAAGAACCATGAAAGAATGGGGGTGTGGCTGGAATCCTGTGATGCAGGCAGAATAGGCAGAGTCAAAGGACAGCAGAACCTTTCCCAGGAAACTCTGTCCAATCCAGTTGGGAACAAGTGGGTGACCTGTTTTAGCTGGATGGCTGCACAGATTGTTGTATATGGCTGTTTATTGCTAGTCCTGGACCTAGAACTCAGCATCTAGGCACAGTCCGTGAGCTGCTTTTGCTCAAGGCTGCTCTCTACAATTGGAGCCACACAGCTCTACTTCTTGATTTGTTGCCACAAGTTGGACAGGAGTTTCAAGGACTTTCCTGCCTAGGGTGACATTGACCATGATACTCCTATCACAGCCTTGTAAGTATCAAGGACGACTGGTGAGAGCCACTGGTGCCTGGCTAATCATGGGCCTTACTGATGTTCTTGGACAGAACAGTGAGTTCCCTATCCTCAGGTTGAAGTAGTAGGAGATGGAGCCCACAATTCAATTCCTGGTCCTGCCACCTCCAAATGTCAGGAGATCCTAAGAAACTCATTTTTATCCATATGATTACCAATGGAATGTGATGTATGTCATGATTGAATGGGTAGTTCTTGAATGATTATAGGACAAAATTATACGCAATTATATTATGGTACACTGATCAATTTTAATTAATACTGTATGAAGCATTTAAACAATCACATTCATTTAAATGGAGGCATAACGAAATACCTAAGAATTGGGCATCACATGGTATAAAGGTGCCATTTTTTCTGCCAGGACTGGGAATTGAACTCATAGTCTGGGTAATGATGTTTCACTGTGTGGGAAGGCGAAGCTTGCCTCCTTGATGTCAAGAAATTCAAGTCTGTTCCTTAGGCAGGAAATCGATCTCCATCACTAGAAAACATACTGTTTGTATACATTTTAAATATATGATTTATATTTATCTACATATTTTGACTCCATATTACATACAGTGTAGTTATTCACTTTAATTTTTGATTTATTCATGTATTGACTGTTCATTTTATTGACTATGATGACACATAGAATAGTGATTACATTGATTACATAGGATATAGGTCTGCATATGTATTCCACTTCATACCTGACACACAGGACTTTCACAGAAAAGGAAAACATGTGTTACTATCTGCTTCTTACTCCACGATTCATTTTTTGGGAGTTCTGGCATATCAACTCATGGCCTACAAAGCCCAATTCATGAATGGGTAAGTGTCAACACGCCATCCTGGGCAAACTGAGCTGACAGGCAGTTCCCAGGACCTGAAAACAAGTCCCATCAGTTGACAAAATAAGAACAGATTGACACGCAGATGGTAGTATGCTAATAAATGTATATCTTTATAGAGTGCCAGAGGTGTCTATACATTATTCAGTTATATGCACTACATTCCTACCAATTCTTGGGTATTTATTATGCCTCCATGTAATTAATGTTATTGTTTTCATCATTAACAAACTATTAAGTAAATTAATCAGTGTCCTGAAATTATTGCATTCCTGTAATAATATTCTTTTAATGATTCATACATATTAAATAAAATCAGTCTCCTGAAATGATGCTGTCTAATTTTATAGGAGCATCATTCATGATCAATTCATTCAACCATGACATTGATAACATTCCATTGTTATTCCTATGTATGGGAACTAGTCTCTTAGTATCTCCTGCCATTGGTTGGTGCCATGACGGGGATTCGAAATCAGGGCCTACCTTGCCATGTGGGCCTATGGCTTCCCCAATAGTCTGCCAACCTTCAGAAATGCAAGAAGTACCCTTTGCAACAGTGTCATTCAGACCCAGGAGGGTCACCAGGAAATGAAAGAAAACGTAAAAAGGCCATCACACCACACTTTTTCTGTGCATTTTTTCCACACAAGGCCTGGGGTCTAGGATCCCGGGATCAGCTGTGGGTCTAGTGGTTGCACCCCAGCATAGGGTGATTGAAGCTGTGGCAGAGTTGCCACGACCTGAGCTCAAGCCCCCTGCTGAGGAGAAAAATTAAAAGAAATTAGCTCCCTGGCTTGCAATTCACCCTGTTTATTCTGCCAGGCTTTGGATTTGAACTCACGGTCTGGTAAATCTGCAGCACTGTGGAAGAAGGGGAAGCTCACCATATTTAAAGATAAGGAAGTCAGGCAGGCCTGTACTCTAGGCCTGAATTCAAGCCTCAGCCCTGGAGAACATACTATTTATATACATTGCAAAAACAGTATTTGTACTTACCTATGGATGTTCAGTCCATACACATTTGGTGTGGTTGTTCCTTGTACTTTTTGTTTTATTCATTTGTTTACCGTTGATTTTACTATGATGACACCCATTCCGTTTATTCCATTGATGACATCCTATCACATGGCATCTAGATTTGTAGACATGTACTCCAGCATGCCTGACACCCTGGACTCTCAGAAAAAAATAAAAAAATTTGCACACTTGGCTTCATACTCCATGATCAAATTGTTGGGAGTGTTGGGATCTGAACTCAGGGATTAGCAGGACCAATTGGTGAATAGTTCACAGTGAACACACCAGCCTGTGAGCAAATAAGGAGTTAGGCCATTCCCAGGATTTGACATTGATCCCCAGGATGGGCTACTGTAGTCATAAATTCATTATTTAAACAAAGGATCTATATTTACTTGTGTGGACAGCATCTTGTATTTGGTGTACTTCTCATTATTTTCTGTCTTATCCATGGAAGTATTGTGTGTTTTCCTGAGCATGGTTACAGATATAACCGTGTTTACATTGATGACAACCTATTGCTATGGCTATAGGACTTCCTATGCATTCTCCATCCTCGCTGAGACCCAGGACTTTCACAGGACAGGAAAAGAGGTGAATTGATGGGCTTCTCACATCAGGATTCACTTTTTATCAGTGTTGGGATGTGAACTCAGAGCCTAGCAGTTCTAATTGGGGAAAGGGTCAAAGTGAGGACACCAGCCTATGAGCAACCAAGGAGATAGGCCATTCCCAGAACCTGACATCCAGTCCCAGGGAGGGCTAGATAGGCATAAATTCATAATTTCAACATAGGATCTATATTTACATACCTGTAAGGACAGTAGCTTGCATTTGGTGCACTTCTCCTTATTTTGTGTCTAATTCCTGAAGGTATTGTGTATTTTGTTGAGTATGGTGACAGTAATAACTGTGCTGACATGGATGACAACCTGTTCCCATGGTTATAGGGTTGGTTATGCATTCTCCATCCTAGTTGAGTTCCGGTACTTTTACAAGAGAGGAAAACATGTGCAACAACTGGCTTCTGACAACAGAATGAAAATTTTGTCAGTACTGGGATGTAAACTGAGGAATTGGTAGCTCTGTTGCACTTTGGGGGAAGGAGAAGCTCACAATCCTTGAAGACTAGAATGTCAGGCCTGACCCAGAGCCTGATTTGAAGCCCCAACACTGGAAAAATAACAAGCCCACCTTTTTTAAACATAGGATTTCTCTTTACCTGCAGGTATGGTATGCTCCTTGCATTCAGTGTAGTTATTCTTTTAATTGTGTCTTATTCATGGATGTATTATGTATTTTATTGAGTATGGTGATAGATATAACTGTGCTGACATGGATGACAACCTATTCCCATGGCTATAGAGTTGCCTATATAGCATTTTGCATCCTCGCTGAGACCCAGGACATTCACAGGATAGGAAAACAGGTCGATCAATTGGCTTCTCACATTTAGGTGAACCTTTTGGCAGTGCTGGTATTTGAACTCAAGACCCAATTGGTGAAAGCGTCCTAGTGAGCACACCAGCCTGTGAGCCACTAAGGGGCTAGGCCATTCCCATGACCCGAGATGGAGCCCTGGTGGGGGCCAATATCGTCATAAATTCATCATTTAAACAGAGGATCTATATTTCCATACATGGATGGGCAGCCTCTTGCATTCGGTGTAGTCATTGTCTTTGTTTTGTGTCTTATTCATTGATGTATTTTGTATAGGATGACAGATATAACTGTGGTGACCTGGATCACAACCTATTGCCATGAGTATAGAGTTGCCTATACATTCTGCATCCTAGCTGAAACCCAGTAATTGCACAGCACAGGAAAACTGGTGCAATAGCTGGCTTCTCACATCAGGGTGAATTTTTGGCAGTGTTGGGATTTGAACTTTGGGCCTAGGAGGCCCAACTGCCCAATGGGCCCTAGTGATCACACCAGACTGTAAGCCACTAAGGAGATGGACTGTTCCCAGGAACAGAGATCGAGCACCAGGGAGGCCACAATTGTCCTGAATGCATCATTTAAACATGGGATGTATGTTCAAATCCGTGTGTGGACTGCATTGTGAATTTAGTGTAGTTATTCTATTTTGTATGCTATTCACGGATGTAATTTGTATTTTCTTCAGTATATGATGACAGGTATAACTGGGCTCACATGGTAACAACCTATTCCCATGGCCCCCGGGTGGCCCATGCATTCTCCATCCTAGTTGAGACACAGGACTCGCATAGGAAAGGAACACAAGTGCAACAATTGGCTTTTGACATAAGGATGAATCTTTTGGCACTGCTGGGATCTGAATTTGGGGACCAGCAGACCCAATTGACGAACGGGTCCATGTATGCACACCAGTCTGTGAGCCACTAAGGAGTAAGGCCATTCCCAGGACCTGAGATGGACCCACAGGTGGGGATATGGGGGGAAGGCACACCACAGTCCTCCATTCATAAGTTGAAGGTAGTATGCAAATAAGTACACATTTGTATAGAGTAGGAGAGATGATAACCTGTGATGGAATCCAATCTACCATGTGTCTACTGATTCTTGGATCTTTCCAGATGCCTTCATTTCATGACTGTGATGATTATTGTCACACTTAATCTACACTGCTGTACAACTAAGCGATATCCCATGAGTCTTGCCTATCATTTCCTAGTCACATCATGCATGAACTACTCATTCAAGGATGAGATCGATCGCATTCCATGACTTTTCCTGGTCCAGAAACCAGTATCTCGGGATTTCCCACCATTGCTTTCTCATGGGGGTTGGCTGAGTTCAAGCCTCACGCATGGAAAACATACTCCTTATTTACATTTTAAAGATAGGATTTATGCTTCCATACATATGTCCAGTAGATACCGTGTTTGGTGTGGTAGGATTTATACTTCCATACAGATGTTCAGTCCGTATCCTGTTTTGTGTGGTTATTCATTTTATTTCTCGTTTTATTCATTTATTTACGATTTATTTTATTGACTTTGATGACACCTATACCATTTATTACAATGTTTACATCCTATCACATACCATCTTGATTTGTAGATGTGTTCTTCATCATGCCTGACACCCTGGACTATCCCAGAAAAGGAAAACATGTGTCACACTTGGCTTCTTACTCAAAGATTAAATTTTTGGCAGTGCGGGGATCTGAACTCAGGGCCTAGCAGGCCCATTCATGATTGGGTGAATGGGAGCACAGAAGCCTCTAGTCAATAAAGCTGTCAGGTGGTTCCCAGGCACTGAGATCAAGCCCCAAGTTTGGCTAAAACAGCAATACATGCATAGGCAGAGGGTGGTTTACAAATAAATATATATTGTTAAAGAGTTCCAGAGCTGTCTATCTATGAGTGAGTGACGTCTACTACGTTCCTACCAACTCTTAGGTATTTATTATATCGCCATTGAAATAATATTCTTTTCATGCTTAATAAACTATTAATTAAGATCAATCCTAGGATTATTGCATCCAATTTTAGACTAGACAAATGCATGAACTACTCTTTCAATGTGTATTCTTTTTCATAGGAACGACTCTTTTGTGATCTCCTGCCATTGGAAGGTGTTAGGATTAGGATCTGAAACCAGGGCCTATGTTGACATGTTGGCTTATGGCTTCCCTGATAGCCTGCCAAGCCATCAGCAATGGCCGGCCAGGTCCACTTTGTAACCATGTCATTCAGACCCAGGATGGTCACCATGCAAAAAAAATTATAAAACCCTGAGCCCTCTACAGCTCACCACTTTTTGTGCTGTTCTGCTTTTTTTTCTTCCTACAAGCCCTCTGGGCCTAGGGTCCCAGGATAGGCTGTGGGTCCCGAGGCTGCACCCCATCCTAGGGAGAGTGAAGCTCAGTCAGAGTTGCCATGACCTGAATTCAAGCCCCGGGGTTGGCAAAATTAATGAACTAATTAATTAATTAATTAACTTACTAACTAACTAAATTGAAATAATAAAGCTCCCTGGTTTGGAATTTCTACCGGTTTTCTTTCCTATCCTGGGATTTGAATTCAGAGTCTTGATGAAAGTGTAGCAATATGACAGAAGGTGCAGCATTGCCACTACTTGAGTTCAAACCCCATGCCAAGCCAAAAATAAATAATTAAGTCACTGACCTCGACAGGGAAAGTTAGTTGTGAAGATTGGAGGGAAGGGATGGTAGGGTGAAAATAAATGAGGAGGCAACAATGCTCAATAGGAAATGTACTCATTACTTTGCTCATCTAACTGTGACCCCTCTGTACAACATTTTTACAGTAAAAAATGTACAAAAATTATGTAGTGCTCAAAAAGCACTTTGGGGGTAAGGGAAGGATGTCTGAGTAGCTGTACAAAATTCTACACTGATATTTTTTAAGGTTCAGTATGGAACTGATTAAACATAACTGCTTCTGTTACATATATTAAGTCACTGTCTTGTAACTGGGGCCGGTATTTCTGCCATTGCTGGGATTTGAGCTCACTGTCTAAGTAACACTTTTGCACCATGGTTGAAGGCTAAGTGCACTCTTCTTGAGGAAATGATTTTCAAGCTAGATTTTCCAGGACCTGAATTAAGGCCCTGCAATAGAAAAAATACTTGTATACATGTGTAATATATGATATATAGGTACATATGTATGTTTATTTGATATTATGATTATTATTATTGATGTATTTAATATTATTTTATTCATTTTATTGTTTATTGTATTTAGTATTATTATACACATAATATTAATTATGTTTTGTACATCTATTATAAAATTATACAAAATAATTTAGTACATTGACTCACTTTTCATTAATACTTTATTAAGTGTTGAAACATGATACATAATTAAATGGAGGCATTTGTCAAGTCATCACATCATTAGAGTCTGTCCCCAGTATGAGCTTTGTCTTATTTATCTTTGGACAACTTCCTATAGGGATTTATTTATATGACTTATACGCAGAAGCCTTTTCTTGTGGACAGGCAAGTTGAGGGATAAAATCATGAGGTTGGGGCTGGGAATGTGGCTAAGTGGTACAGAGCTTTCTCAGCATGCATGAATGCCAGGGTTTCAATCCTCAGTCCCACATACTCAGAAAAATCCAGAAGCTATGGTGTGGCTCAAGTGGTAGAGGGCAAACCTTGAGAAAAAGAAGCTCAGAAACAGTACCCAGTCCCTAATTTCAAGCCTAGGTCTGGCAAAAACAATACGCCAGATTCCAGTGGCTCTGGAAACCTACTTTCTTAGAAGGCTGTGATCTGAAGATCACAGTTTGAAGATAGCCTAGGGAAGGAAAGCCTGTTAGACTCTTACCTCCAATGAACCATCAAAAAACCCAATGTGGCACTGTGGGTTAAGTGGTAGAGTGTTTGCCTTGAGCTGAGTGGCTCTGCTGTTGTACACCAGAATTGGAGTCAGACCTCAAGGTTCAAGTGTAACACATCCATTAGCCCAGCCTCTCAGACTCTAGCATTATCAACTTTTGTCCTACAGGGTTCTGAAAGGCCCACTGTTGCAAGTCTTAATATGATTGCCAAGACCCTTTGTGATAATCAGTTGACTTGTATTTTCAATGTCATTACAGTTCTGACCCTAGCAGAGAACCAATAGCTCATGCCCATCACCCTAGCTCAGGAGGCTGAGGTCTCTATCACAGGGTGAAACCAGCCAGGGCAGGGAAGTCTAGGACACTCTGACTTCCAGTTCTGAAAGGTCAGATGCTCAAGAGATTCCTGTGTTTCCCTTGGTGAGGAGAAGTTACTTGCACTCTAAATGTTCTTGGAGTTCTTGAGCTACAAATGGAAAGAAATATTATTGATCCATCCTGGGTTCAAATGAAGTTCTCAAGATCCAAGACCTAGCCCTGTTAGCAGGAAGAACTGCAGTGTAACAATGTATTTGAAGGACAGAAAACAGTTTCAAAAGCTAGGCTAGTTGCAGAGACCTAGGCCTGCAGGATTAGGAGGCAGAATGTACACACTCTACAGGGAAGTGAGCTGCAAAACCACTTCATTCATTCCAGGCACAACCAGTAATGGGGGAAACCTGAAACATTTGTTAGAGTTCCAGCAGGGTCAGGCTTTTCTCAGCCTCTTCAAACGATGACTAATTAACCTTTCTCCCTCAGGTGAAAGGAGCCTCGGGCTATCTTTAGGTTACCAATAGAGAGCCAGTTTAGTAGGGGAGAGGGGCGGAACAGAGTAGAAAAACCCTGCTCTCTGGTCTTAGGGAGTGGGTTTTTGACTCTCTATCAGTCTGGTTTGAAGACCCTTCTATCTCTGCCAGTCCATTCTCCTTCCTTCATTCTCTACATCATTAATGCAAATCCCCAGTCCAAGGAGGGGCAGGGCCATTTCTCTTCTGGACCCAAGAAGCTGAGGTAGGACCTGGCTCTGCCCTCTTGATTCTGGGGCTCTTGGCTGCCTGAGAATTGGGACAGAGACAATCATCCTGTTCTGCATTTGTGTGAATGTGATGCTGGTGTCCTGGCACACTGCAGAAAGCCTCATGACTGGGAATTGTTCCCTTCCTTAATTCTGAGGTGAAAAACAGCTTCATCTATCAACTTTCTTTCTTTTCTTTTCTCTCTCTCTCTTTCTTTCTTTCTTTATTTCTCTCTTTCTTTCTTTCTTTCTTCCTTCCTTCCTTTCTTCCTTCCTTCCTTCCTTCCTTCCTTCCTTCCTTCCTTCCTTCCTTCCTTCCTTCCTTCCTTCCTTCCTTCCTTTCTTTCTTTCTTTCTTTCTTTCTTTCTTTCTGTCTTTTTTCTGTCTTTCTTTCTGTCTTTCTTTCTTTCTTTCTTTCTTTCTTTCTCTTTCTTTCTTCCTTTCTTTCTTTCTTTCTTTCTTTCTTCCTTTCTTTCTTTCTTTCTTTCTTTCTTTCTTCTTTCTTCCTTTCTTTCTTTCTTTCTTTCTTTCTTCTTCCTTCCTTCCTTCCTTCCTTCCTTCCTTCCTTCCTTCCTTCCTTCCTTCCTTCCTTCCTTTCTTCTTCTTTCTTTCTTTCTTTCTTTCTTTCTTTCTTTCTTTCTTTCTTTCTTTCTTTCTTTCTTTCTTTCTTTCTTTCTTTCTTTCTTGGTAGCTATCTCTTTGTCAGTTGTTGGGTTGAACTCAAGGCCTGGGCACTGTCTCTAGCACTCTGCTACTTGAGCAAAAGCACATATTCTGGCTTTGTCTGTGTACGGGTGCCTGAGGAATCAAACCCAGGGCTTCTTGCATGCTAGGCAAGCACTCTCTCAATAATCCATATTCCCAGCCCTTTCATTTTTTTCTTAATGATAGGTTTTACATAAGTATGCTACCATTTTATGTTCTCAAGTTTAATTTTCTGAATACCGGTTACTTCTAAGAAACCTGATCTGCTCTTCCCCTGCCTAATTTGTGACTGTTCCTGCATTGGCCTCATAATAAATTTGTAAATAAAGGCTGCTGAGAGCTTCAGTGTGCATAATATAAAGACAGAGGCCTAGAACCCTGGAAGAGAAAAGCAATGGACCTGAAATGAAGAGAATGATGCAGTATGCACAGCTAGCATATCTGAAAAATAAACCACTAAATAAAAGCAGAAGCATTGCATAGGTCTGTTTGCACTATGGGAGGTTATATACATACACACATAAGTAGGTAGGGCACTGATACATAAACTTGGCCTTCTCTTTTTGAATTTTTTGTGGCCATCTCAGGGTTTAAACTCAGGGCCCCATGTGTTCCTGAGCTGCTTTGCTCAAGGCTGAGACCCTACCACAACCACAGCTCCACTTATCACCATCTCATAGTTAATTGGACATAAGCAATTCCCAGGCTTTCCTGTCTGGTCTGGATTGTATCTCCTGCTCAGTTTTTTCTCTGAAAGCAGGAGCTCAATCCTCTGGGCAACTGCTCCACTTCTGGTTCTCTGGTGGTTTTTTTGGAGAAAATTGTCTCAGAGACTCTACTGCTCGGCTGGCTTGAATGGCGATATTCTGAGGAGGCTTCAAGTCGTTTCCTCAGGGATTCACTGAGGAGCCTCTCCACATAAAACCTTAGTCGAAATATCGAGGGCTGCTAGAGAAAAATGGAAACATTGTTATACCCAAGTCGCAGGACCCCCACCAGAAAGACCACAAAGAGTCAGACATTACAGCTGTTTTAAGGTTTTACTTAAACGAGCTGCAGCTCGGGCCTCATCCTACACTCCGACACAGCATAGCCTAGGCGGAAAGCATCAAGCTGAAGATTTGCAGGGTTTATAAAGGCACACAACCAATCAGGTGTTTGGATTACCACCACATGTTGCTCTGCTGGAAACAAGCAACAAATGGTCACTGCCTCAAAACTTTAACCCTTCATTCCTCCCCTTGAATTATGGTCCTGAGACACCATCTTGTGGCTCTGGCCCAAAACTAAACTCCAACAGCTCTTGATTTTGAATGGGTAGGGTCCCTCTCTGACCTTAGCCATTCTATTAAACAACAATACCAATAACAATCAGTTCATTTTTCTTTTCTTGAGGCGTATGCGGAGTGGTTGGGTAGGATGCTTGGAGACTTCCCCATGTTTCCCACGGTTGTCCACGGCAAAGCGGTCAGCTGTTCTGGTTTGGGAGCAGTGGATCCAAGCAGCAATGCCATCCACCTTAAGGGCAGTAGGTGTAGCCAGTAGTACCATGTAAGGTCCCTTCCATCAAGGTTCCAGAGATCTCACGTTGTGCCTTCAAACAAACACCCAGTCCCCTGTTTTAAACAAATTGGGGGTAGGAATAGAAGCAGAATCATATAATGCTCTAAGCTGGGGCCCCATCTTCTTATGCACCAGCTGTAAATAGTCAAGCTTACACAGAAATTCAGTATCATCCAAATCAGCAAGCAATTCAGTCTGGAGGCTAGGTTGGAAGGTGTCCATACATTATTTCAGAAGGTGTAAAGCCAAGCTGATAGGGTAAATTTCTTACTCTAAACAGGGCAAAAGGAAGCAGCGATACCCAGTCTGCACCAGTCTCCAAGGCCAATTTAGTTAAGGTCTCTTTTAGAGTCCTATTCATTCTTTCTACCTGCCCTGAACTCTCGGGTCTATAAGCACAGTGCAATTTCCAATCCATCTCCAGTGCAGCGGCTATTCCCTGACTTACTTTTGAGACCAAGGCCAGTCCATTGTCCTGCCAGATGGTGGATGGGAAGCCATACATGTGTAGGATTTCTTCCAGGATCTTCTTAGACATGATCTTCTTAGTCTCATGCTTTGTTGGGTAGGCTTTGACCCATCCTGAAAAGGTGTCTACAAAAAGTAGCAAGTATTTATATCCAAATTTTCCAGTTATAATTTCTGTGGTCTACTTCCCAATACACACCTGGCCTGTCTCCATGGAGGTGAGCTCCTTTTGTAACCAGTTGATTGGGGCAATTGGTGAGCTGACAGGCTTTAAAATTTTTAACAATGTCCTCAATGAGTTGATTTCCTTGCCTGATTTTTACTTCTGAGTGTCAGCAAGTCCTGCATTCTTCGGGTTCCTATGTGAGACACCCGATAGATTCTCATAAGAATTCCCTTGCCCAATCTTTGTGTCAAGATAAGTTTCCCCTCACCAGTTTTCCATCAGTCTTCATTTCTTTCTCTGTTCAGGGGTTTATAGGCCATGAAAATTTTCTTTATTCACTCCAAGACTTCTTGTGAGTACTGAGGCTCAAGAGGCATAGCTCGTGGCCCTGGGTCTACTTCCACTCTGGGCTTGAGGGCCGCCTCTTTAGCTGCCTGATCGGCCAAGTTATTTCCTTTGGTTATTGAATCAGTTATCTTTTGATGGCCAGGAGAGTGCATAATGGCAATCTTTGCTGGTTCCCATAAGGCCTGGATGAGGCTTAAAATTTCTTGTTTGTTTTTAATAGCCTTTCCCTCAGTAGTCAACAGCCCCCTCTCTTGGTAAATGGTTCCATGGACATGCACAGTGGCAAAAGCATACTGACTGTGTGTAAATGTTTAGTCTCTTCCCTTTTTCCATCTGTAGGGCTTTTGTTAGTGCCACTAGTTCTGTTCTTTGTGCAGACGTTTCCTGGGGGAGTGCTTCTGCCCACACTATCTCAGTGTCCGTGGTGACTGCTGCACCGGCGTACCTTTTTCCATCTCAAATGAAACTGCTGCTGTCTGTGAACCAGGTATGCTCGGCATGCGATAGTGGCCAGTCCAACAAGTCTGGCCTCTTTTCCTTGGACTGGTTGCTCTTTTCATGCTCAATTTCATGTTCTCTGTCCTTCCTTTCCTGTCTTTGCTACTCTGTCTCTCTCTTATTGTAAACCTTTTCTGCCGCAGCTACTAGATCCCTAATAGACTTTTCACCAAGACTGTCTAGAGCCTGCAACTTTCACTCTATGTATGGTGCAGCTTGACTTATATAGGCAAACAATCATCTGAGCTGACTCCTGGGTCTCGAGATCATATGGGGTATATTGACTACAAGCTTCTATGAGCCGTTCAAGATATGCTGCCGGACTTTCACTTCCTCCCTGTCTAAGATAATAAACTTTGGCCATATTAGTAGGTTGGCAAGCTGCCGCCTTGAAACCTGCCAACAGAGCCTCGCGATAGATGAGGAGTCGCTCCCTACCTTGAACCATATTGTAGTCCCATGTTGGTTGGATCACAGGAAAATAGGCAGGGATCATGGCAGGATCCATGACAGGTGCTCCTGTGGGGCCAGGTATATGTTTCTGGGCCACCTCTTGGATACAGTCTCTCTCTTTGGTGGTAAAAAAAAGACTTGGAAAAGCTGATTACAATCATCCCAAGTGGGCTGATGAGTAAAGTGAATAGTTTCAAGCAAACTAATTAAATCCTGGTGTTTCTCAGAAAAGGGGGCATTTTGTGTGTGCCAATTGTATAGGGCACTGGTAGAAAATGACCAATATTGGAGTTGCTGTTGACCATCTACATACACAGGACCTACAGTGCATAAGGGAAAAACAGCTGCATTAGAAGGGGGATTGATCCCATGGCACCGTGGAGTGACTGGCCCCTCAGAAAGTTTAAGCGCAGGTGCCGAGGATTCTATAGCTCCCTCCTCCTCTTGACCATTCTCAGATTCTGCAAAAAGAACCTGGAAAGGAGATTATGGGGGTTGATACATTTCTTCTTCCAAGTTATCTCCCTGAAAAACTGGGGGTTACCTCTTCTTTACCTCTCCCAGTTTCTTTTTGTAAGTCTAGGGGGCTAGATGGAGTGGTGCTCATGGTTTCTAGTCCCATCAGTTGTACAGTCCAAAAATCAATAAACAGTACAAACAAAACACACGCAGGCCTGACAGTTATCAAAAAAAGCTTACGAAGTGGAGATTTCCCAAATTGGTACACTGAGTCCTGTCATGGCGGGGTTCCACACCCATACCCCACAGCAGAAGGAGCAGAGCCAGAGGGGCAAGTTAGGCCTCGGTTAGGAGGCCCTCTTGGTCAGTTCAGGCCCAACACAGAAACAACCCCCTTCCCAAAATTCACACGGCGGTGTTTCAAGAACCAAGCCCCCAGCTTGCCTGCCCCACTCAGTGGGGTTCCAACTCCCTCCCCACATGGCAGGGTTCCAAGGACCCCCTCCCCACAAGAGGATCTGGGACTTCTCCCAGTTCCTTCAGGGTTGTTGTGCAAGCGCGTCTGCTTGGACAACCCTTTACTAATCGGAGCGGCCATCCTCACAAAGGAAAATGAAAGTAAAACAGACAAATGACAGGACAAGACAAATGAACAAAGATAGCGCTGTTTTACTTTTGGAGTCTGAGATCTCGGGGGTTTTTGGGGGGATCCCGGAGGGCCCCCACTAATGTTATACCCAGGTTGCAGGATCCCCACCAAGAAGACCATCGAGAGTCATACTTTACAGTTGTTTTAAAGTTTTATTTTAACGGGCTGCAGCTTGGGTCTAGTCCTACACTCCAACACAGCAGAGCCTAGGAGGAGAACCCTGAGCTAAAGATTTGCAGGGTTTATAAAGGCACACAACCAACCAGGTGTTTGGATTACCACCACATGTTGCTCTGCTAGAAACAAGCAACAAAACTTTAACCCTTCACATGAAGATGCTACTAGTATTTTCTAGACACTTAAGGTGGAGACACAAAACACTCAAAATTATTAAATCATTTTATAGGTAAAAGGAGAGATTCAGACTCTATGAGGATTGCTCCTCATATCCTGAGGCAATAAATTCACAGAGCTCAATACTAAGTGACAGAACTGGCATGTACTGTGGATATTTGCTCCCAAATCCTGTGACACTCATTTCTCACTTTTGGCCTCAAACCTGGGACCAGAGGTTAAGATGAGGAGAGAAAATCCTTCTCAGAGAAAGCACCTATAAAGAACATTGGGTAGATTACTTATAAATTCAAACCATGGGAATGACCCTGTTATGAAGACAGATTGTCCAGATTAAAAACGTGAAGATGAGAAGAAATAAGGTGCCAGTGGCTGCTGTCTGTAATCCCAGGTCCTCAGGAGGCTGAGATGTAGAGAAACTTAGTTTGAATCCAGCCAGTGAAGGAAAGTCTATGACACAGTTATTTCAAAGAGATCATAGAAATACCCAGAAGTGAGTCTGTGACTCAAGCTTAATGCACTATCCTTGAGCAAAAGGAGCTCAGGGACCACGCATAGGACCTGCCCCCTCAAAAAGAGCTTGTATTTCCATGTCTTTGTCTATCCTATAGGTGAAATTCCCGAGTAGCTATGATGAATGGCACCAACCTAGGAAATTTTATTCAATACAATGAGTTCATAACAGAGAGACTTCTTTCAAGACAATGCATGTTCCGAGGCTCCATTCACTGTTCACAGTGTAACCTGAGAGTTTCTCTGCATCCCAGGCCTGCTGGAGGGAGTCTCTCCTTGTCTGGACAGGCACACAAAAGACCTCACTCCTGTACAGCTGGGTAACAAACAACTCCATCTGGGCCAGTTAGTGAGGATTAGTGTGGGTGGACTCTGAAGATCAGGGAAAAAAAGCCTGTTTGTAACCTTAGCTATCTCTCTCCCCAGTGCTCTGTTTTAACAGGAGGCCTTCATTTTTGCCACCTCCCATGGAAGGCCAAGTTCTGTGCACTTATCATGCCTTTATGAGACTATATTCCGCTGTTCAGTTACAGTGCTCAATAAAATTCAGGAGTGCTTTAGGCAGACAACTAGGGCACTGAACATAATGAAACGTTTTATTGTAGGCAATGTTGGGCCTATGATGCCTATCCTATGTTTCTGGAAGCTTGGGAAATCCAAGCACATGTTGGATATCACAAAGCTTCCTGTCATCTAGGACTGGTGAAGCTCATCAGGTTTTGAAACCTTTGACTTCTCCTAGTTGGGCCCTGGGCTAGATTTGGGGGTTGAACACAGGGCCTGGGTGATGACCATGAGCTCAGTGCAGAAGCCCAGTGCTTTACCATTTTGTGTAACAACATCACTTCTGGTCTGTGAATGTGTGTGTATGTGTGTGTGTGTGTGTGTTGGTCTGTGAATGTGTGTGTATGTGTGTGTGTGTGTGTGTGTGTGTATGTGTGTGTGCACCATGGTGGGTGTGTGAGCGGGTGTGTGTTTGCATGCACACACATACATTAGTCCTGAAGCTTGACCTCAGGACCTGAGCACTGTACCTAGTTTCTCTTGTATAATGATATCCCTCTCCCACTTGAGCCACAGAGCCACTTCAGGCTTTGTCCTAGTGATGTGGTCCTGAGAAATGAAGCCCAGGATTTCATATACAGAAAGAACTCTACCACTAAAGCACATTCCCAGCCTTCTACTTCAGCTTTGTTAGTTTATTTCTGTATTTTTTATTGTTGATGTTGTCAGTTGAAGGAGTTTAAGTCTTGGCCTGGGTGCTGTCCCTGACCTCTTCAGCTCAAATCTTGTGCTCTACCACTTGAGCCACAGAGCTACTTCTGTTTTTCTGGTGGTTCACTGTAGCTAAGTTTCTCAAAGACTTTCCTGCCTAGGCTAGCTTTGAAGCATGATCCTCAGATCTCATCCTCCTGAGTAGCTAGGATGAGAGACATGAGCCAACTTCCCCTTCAGGTACTTAGTAGTAAATTGGAGATAATAGTCTCATGGTACCTTTTGTGTCTGAGACAGTTTGGAACCCAGATCTTTAGCACTCAGCTTCCCGAGAAGGCAGAATGACAGATTTCAGCTACTGACCCTTTGGCTGTGTCCTCTGCTGCAAGGGGGTCCATGGCTCCACGTGGTGGAGTGCTAGCCATGAGCCCAAGAGGTAAGGGTCAGTGCCTCAGCCCCGAGTTCAAGGTTCATAACCAAGAAAAAACCAAAGCAAACCATTGTCTGCTGTAGACAACTCACGAGTCTTCAGTAATACATAATTTTGTCCCTGACATGGGGACCTATCTGAGCCTCAATATTCTTGTCTGCATAATCATCTAAGTTGTGGAGTTTTTACATAGACAAGATGTAAGAATGCACCTGGTTAAAGACAAAGCACATGGCACTCTGCACCACTCGGCACACAAGATCCTGTTAAAGACTCAGCACCCAGCACCCAATGCAGGACTCAGCACACTGCATCCTATGAAAGACTCAGCACATAGCATCCTGTGCGGGACTCAGAACGGAGCACCCTATGGAGTACTCAGCACATAGCTCCCACAAGCTGTCATTAGAATTAGGGTGCTTTCATCAGTATCTCCATTCTTTGAGGAAAATTTTACAAACCATACAAGGTCACATCTAATGGTTTAGTGGGGTATTTTGGGGGACAGGGGGTGTTAGCCATGGGGCTTGAAGTCAAAGCATGGGGATACTGTTCTAATAACATTTGCTCAGGACTAGAGCTCTACCTCTTGGAGCCACATTTTGAGGTGTCTCTCAGACTTCCTGCCAGGACTGGGTTTTAAAGCCCCTGAGCAGCTAGGATGACGGGCATAAGCCAGGATGACATGGGTAACCCATGGAGCTGGGTTGCAGCGGTTTACATGTGGCTAAGTCAGGTTAGGTGGCAGCTGTCAGCACAAGACTCCTAGCTTGATCTGTAATGAGGTATTTGAAGTTCTGTCCTTCTATAATTGTAGTTAGAACATTCTACCTTTTTTTGGCATCAGACCTGGGGCTTGACTAAGAGCTTAGACATTGTCCTTAAACGTTTGTGCTCAAGGCTAGCACTCAATTGACTGAAAGACAGCAGAACTTCTGGGTTTTCTGTTTTGTGGCTCTGAGGAATCGAACCCAGGGCTTTGTGCTTATTAGGGGAGCACTCAACCACTGAGCCCCAAGAGTGAACGAGGTACAAATAGATAGAGATTGCTGTATATAAATATTATATACACAAAAAGAGATTTCTGCATATTATTAAATTGTAGATAATATTACTACCAATTATTAGGTATTAAATTATGTCTCCATTTAATGATGTGTCCCAGTTAACAATTAATAAAGCATTAATTAATAATTACTCAATATCCTATAATTGTTTATCATATATGTACATATATCCATACATATAATTAGATATTTCATAGAATGACACCAATGTCTATATATTATTAAATTATGCATCATGTGTTACTACCAATTATTAGTTATTTAATTGTCTACATGTAATTTTTATCCTGTTAATGCTTAATAAAATATTAATTAAACTTAGTGCACATCTTACACTTACTGCATCTAATTTTATCCTAGAATGATTCACTAATAATTCAATCTGTTTATCATTTACTGTAGTGGCAATTTTTCGACCTATGATTTTTTAACCTTTATTACATCCTATTACATAGCATATAGATTTGCATCCAAATTATACATCCTACCTGACAGCGAGCACTTTCACAGAAAAGGACAACATGTGTCACGCTCAGCTTCTCACTCCAAAATTACATTTTGGCAGTGCTGGGATCAGAACTCAGGGCAAAGAAGGCTCAATTCATGAATGGGTGACTGCCAGCACAGCAGCCACTAGCCAATTCAGCTGCCAGGCAGGCCCAGGGCCTGAGATTGAGTGCTGTATGTTGACTCCAAATTGTGCTTAATGAAGTTATTGATTTTATTTTTTTATTCATTTACCATTTGTTTTATTGACTGCTATAACACATGGAATATTTACTACATTTATTACATAGGATATAGAATTGTCTATGTATGAAACTTCACACCTGACACCCAGGAGTTTCACAGAAAAAGAAAACATGTGTCACCCTGTGTCGTACTGCACGATTCAATTTTTGTGAGTGCTGGCATCTGAATTCACAGCCTACTAGGCCCAATTCATGAATGGGTGAGTGTCAGCACAGCAGCCTGGTGCATATTAGGCCAACAAGCAGTTCCTAGCACCTGAGATTGAGCCCCAGGGGTTGACAAAGCAAGAACAGATTGACATGCAGATGCTAGTACACAAATAAATAGGGATTCTTATAGAGTGCCAGAGATGTCTCTACATTATTCTGTTATATAGGCTACATTTCTACTAATTCTTGGGTACTTATTATGCCTCCATGTAATTAATATTACTGTTTTCATCCTTAATGAATTATTACTTATATCGACCACTGTCCTGAAACTATTGTGTCGATGTAATAAATAGCATTCTTTTGATGTGCCAAAAAGTATTCACTAAAATCCATCGGCCTACTAAAATCACTCTCTAATTTTATACTAGTATCATTCAGGAACAACTAATTCAACCTTGACATTCATAACCTTCCATCGGTATTCCTGTGAATAGGAATGAGACTCTTAGGATCTCCCTCCATTGGTAGGGGTCAGGACCCAACTTCAAACACAGAACCTATGTCGTCGTGTTGGCCCATGGCTTCCCTGGAAGCCCAACAGCCTTCAGCAATGGCAGGTTACCAACACTTTTCAGCCCTGCCATTTAGACCCAGGATGGTCACCTTGAAAAGAAAACAAATGTAAAACCGGCAGACATCTGCAAGTTACTGGGGTTTTTTCTGTGTCGTTTTATTTATTTATTTTTCCTCTCAGCCTTTGAGGCCCAGGAAACTAGGTTCACCTGTGGGTCCAGTGGCTGCAACCCAGCCTAGAGTGATCAAAGTTGAGGCAGAGCTGCCATTGAGCTTGACAAATTAAAAAACATAATACATACATGCATACATACATATATACATAGATACATTAAAAATATTTAAATAATTATGAGGCTACTTGGCGTATTCATGCCATTTTTTTCTGCCAGGCCTGGGATTTGAACTCAGGGTCTGGATAAATCTGCAGTACTGTGGGGGAAGGGAAAGCTCACAATGCTGGAAGAAAAGAAAGACAGGCCTGTTCCCAGGGGCTGAATTCAAGCCCTAGCATTCGCAAAAATAATATTCATATGCATTTAAAATACACGATTTATATTTACATACACATGTTTACTACATATTGCAGTTAGTGTAGTTATTCATTTTATTTTGTGTTTTATTTATTTATTAAATATTTTAGAGAGTATGATTACATGTATAAATTTTTTTACATCCTATTAAATAGAACATAGATTTGCCTATGTATTATACATCATTCCTGAGACCCAGGACTTTCACTGATAAGGAAAACAAGTGGGACAATTGGCTTCTTCTACCAGGATTAAGTTTTTGGCAGTTATGTGATTTGAACTCCGGGCCTAGAAAGCCCACTTCATGAATGGGTCAATGTTAGCACACCAGTTGGTCACAAGTTAAGTTGTCAGGCAAATTTGAGGACCTGAGATGAAGCCCTAGGAGTGGCCAATATATGAACAGATAGATATGTAGATTGCAGCGTGTGTATTTACATATGTATATGCATCTATAAATAAAGTTATAGAGAGACACGTAGACATTTATGTAGATTCTAGTGTATAACTCTATATAAATAGTGATGTCTATATCTTATTTTTATATATTCTAATACTATGAATTATTTGGTCTAAAATTATGTCTCCATTAATTAATCACAGTGGGAGACTTAATAATGTATTAATTAATTTAAACAATGACCTATATTTATTGTGTACAATCTTATACTCCAATGACTAGCTAATTAGTAGTTCAATTCGTACATTACAAAGATTCTATTATTGTTCCTATAGATAGGAACGAGTAGGTGGAATTCCCAGTATCAAACTCAGGGCCTTGGTTTGTGGGTTTGGCTCAAGCTTCACTGACAGCCTGACAGCCTTCAGCCATGAAAGATCATGTACAATTTTTAAGCTGAGTCATTGAGACCCAGGATGGTCACAGTGAAAAGGAAACAAAGGTAAAACTTTTGTCTAAAACTTCCTGGTTTTTCCTCCTCCATCTTAGTTGGTTTATTTTTTTGTCAGAGCTGGGAGTTGAACTCCGGTCCTAGGATACCTGGATCATCTGTGGGTGTAAAAAATGCATCCCAGCCTAGGGTAATCAAGGCTGAGGCAGAGTTGTGGCGACCAGAGTTCAAGTTCCATGCCTGCCACCCCAAAAAGTTAAGGTCCTGGCTAGGAGTTTGGGCCATTTTATTTGCCATACCTGGAATTTGAACTCAGGGAATTTGTAACTCTATTGTGCTCTAGGTGAAGTGAAAGCTAACCTCCTAGAAGAAAAAAAAATCCGGAGCATTTCCCAATGTGTGAATTCCAGCCCTAGAACTGGCAAAAATATTTATATACATGTATAATATATATCATATATATGTATTTACATAGATATTACATATTGTACCTAGGACACAATATTTCCATAGAAAGGAAATCAGGTCAACATTGGCTTCTTACTCCACCTATTGACTTCGGCACTGCTGGGATTTGAACTCAGGGCCTGGAATATCTAATTCATCAAGGGGTCAGTTTAAGCACAGCAGCCTCAAACAAATTCAATGCCAGGCAGTTCCCAAGACCTGAGTTCTAGCCGCAAGAGTGGTCAATATATAAATAGATAAACGTGTAAATTGCTGCAAATACATGTATATAAATATGTATTTACAGAGAAAAAGAGATAGAGATGTATATGTATATTCCACTGTACATTTAAATATAAATATATTTATAGAATGTGAGATGTCTATATATAACTAAATTACAAGTAATATATTACTAATAATTATTAGGTATTAAATTATTCCTCCATTTAATGAAGTATCATGGATTGAGGCACAATAAAGTACTTCCTTGTGTAAATGGAGCTCAGGGACAATTTCTAGGCTCATAGTTCAAGCCTCAGGACCTGCCCTAAAAAGAAAGAGCCAGTAATTACATGTGTCTGTGTATATATGCATGTATTTCTATCAGTGAATATTTCATAGTTCTTAGGAAGAATAGCACCCAGCTAAGAAATTTTCGTTGAATAGAATGATGTCATAGCACAGAGAGTGCTTTCAAGACAGTGCATGTTCCTTGTCAAAAAAAAAAAAAAAATTAAGACCCTGGCTTGGAATTTGCACCATTTTTCTGGCAGGCCTGGGATTTCAACTCAGTGTCTGATTAACTTTGTGGCACTGTAGGGGAGGGGAAACTCACCATTGTTGAAGACAAGAATTTCAGACCAGTTTCCAGGGCCTAAATTCAAGCCCCAGCACTGGAAAAAATAATATTTATACATGAAATCTATTTACATACATGTGTATACTCCCTATGACATTTATTACCCTTATTTATTTTTTATTTATTTTATTTAGTATTATTACATATATAACATTTATTTCATTTATTACATTTTATCACATGGATTTATTTACATATGGATTATACATCATACTGAGACCCACAACTTTCACAGATAAGGAAAAATAATAGGTCAAATTGGTTTCTGACTCCACATATAAACTTTTGGCCATGCTAGGATTTGAATTCCCAGCCCACAATGCACAAATCATGAATGGGTCAGTTGTAAAACAAAAGCTTTTGGCAAACTGAACTGCCAGCCAGTTCTGAGGACCTACGATCAAGCAATAGTAGTGGCGGATAGATAGATAGACAGACAGACAGACAGACAGACAGACAGACAGACAGACAGATAGATAGATAGATAGATAGATAGATAGATAGATAGATAGATAGATAGATAGATAGATAGATAGATAGATAGATAGATAGATAGATAGATAGATAGATAGATAGATTGATTGATAGATTGATAGATAGATTGATAGATAGATGTGTAGTTTGTTATGTATATGAGAGAGAATGTGAGAAGATTAAATTATATATATTATGAATTGTTAGTTATTAAATTATGCCTCCTTTTAATGAAGTATCATGGTTGAATACTTATTAAACATTAATGTAAAAGAAGTCAGTATACTATAATTGGGAGAATCATACTATGGTGGTAGAATGGAAGACATTATCCAATACTTTTTGTGTGGCATTCTATAAGAGAATCATGAACTAAATGCAAATTTAATTGTTACTTTTATAACATTTCATTAGGCATTCCCATGGATAGGAATGATTTTCTCAAGATCTCCCTCCATTTATAGGTGGCAGTACTGGCATTTCAACTCCAAGCTTTGGTATTTTACTTCGAAATGCAAACCATTGGAATGACACTGTGAAGATTTCAGATTGTCAAGATGAAAGAAACGAATGAGAAGAAAAGAAAGCCAAGTGTCAGTGGATCCCACCTATAATCCTAGCTCTTCAGGAGGCTGAGAGGTAGAGAATGCCAATTTGAATTCAGCCAGGACAGGAAAATCCACCACACTCTTATTTCTGAGGGATTACAGGAATAAAAAATCCCCATGAATGGGGCTATGGCTCAATGGCAGAGTGCTAACCTTAAGCACAAGAACTCAGGGACAGTGCCTAGGCTCATAGTAAAACCCCCGGACATGGCAATAAAAAAAGCCAGTAATATCATGTCTCCCCATGTATGTATGCATGTATTTCTATTGGTGAAGGACCAGAATCCCTATGATGAAAGGCATCCAGCTAGGAAATTTGCTTTGAATAGAATGATTTCATAGCACAGAGAGAGTTTTCAAGACAGTGCATCATCCGGGGCTCCTCTCACTGTTCCCATTGTAGCCTGAGGTTTCTCCACATCGGGGACTGCTGGAAGAAGTCTTCCTCATTGTTGGAACAGACAGACAAAAGGCCTCTCTCCTGTACAGCTGAGTAACAAAAAACTCCTTCTAGGCCAATTAGTGAGGAGTGTGGGTGTGCTCTGAAGGCCAGGAGAAAAAGGCCTCTTTGTACCTCAACCTATCTCTCTGCCCAGAGCTCTGTTGTGACAGGAAGTCTTCATTTGTGCCACCTCCCGTGGCAGGCCGTTTCCTGCACTTATTCTGTCTTTGTTAGACTATGTTCCAGTGTTGAAATAACCTGCTACAATTAATTCAAGGGTCCTTCTGGAAGACAACTAGGGAGCTGAACCTAATGAAATGATTCATTATTGGCAATGATGCCTCCCTGGGTTTCCAGAAGCTTGCTAAATCAAAGCATATGTGTAATATCACTATGCTTCCTGTCATCTAAGGCTGGTGAAACTCATCAGGTTTTGAAACTTTGACCTCTCCTAGTTGGGTCCTTGGTGACTGTGTTTCAGGGTTGAACACAGTACCTGGATACTGACCATGAGCTCAGAGCAGAAGCTCAGTGCTTTATCATTTCGTGTCACAGCTTCACTTCTCTTATCTGTGTGTGTGTGTGTGTGTGTGTGTGTGTGTGTGTGTGTGTGTGTGTGTGTGCGTGTGTGCATGTATGTGTGTTCATTCACTTGTCCTGGAGCTTCAACTCAGGACCTGAACACTCTACCTGAGTTTTTCCTGTACAAGGATAGCACTCTACAACTTGAGGCACACAGTCACTTCAGGCTATTTTCTAGTGTAGTACTAAGGAATCAAACCCAGGGATTCATACATGCAAAGCACTCTACTCCTAAGACACATTCCCAGCACTCTACTTCAGGTTTCTTTCTTTCTTTTGTTGGAATTTGGAGGAATTTAAGTCTAGTCCTGGGTGCTGTCCTTGAGCTCTTTATAGCTAAAGCCAATCGCTCTACCACTTGAGCAACAGCACCACTTGAGTTTTTTGATGGGTCATTGGAGAGAAGCGTCTTAAGGAATTTCCTGCCCAGGCTAGCTTAGGACCATGATCATCAGCTCTCAGCATTCTGAGTACCTAGGATGACAGGCACGAGTCAGCAGCAACTATCTTCCACTTCAAGTTTCTAAGTAGTGAATAGGGGATAAAAGACTAATGGGACCTTTTGTGTCTGGGATAGTTTTGAGCCCAGATTGTGACATCTCAGCTTCCTGAGTAGACAGGATGACAGACCTCAGCTACTACACACCTAGACTGTAACACTCGGTTGCAAGGGGGTCCTTGGCTTCATGTGGTAGGGCGCTACCCATGATCCCCACAGGTAAGTGTCAGTGGCTAGGCCTTGAGTTCAAAGTTCATGATCAAGAAACATAAACCAAAACAATTGTCTGCAGGAGACAACTCACTAGAGTTAGGTACATACATAATTTTGGCCATGAAATGGGGCCACAAGTTTCTCATCTGCATAATCATCTTACTTGTGGAGCTCTTACAAGAACCAGATGAAAAAATGCACCCTATGAAGGACTCAGCACACAATTCATGAATGACTCATCACATAGCTTTAACCCACATAATGCCATTATAATTAGGGTGCTTTCATCAGTATCACCATTCTTTCAGAAACTCATCACAAACAGTCCAAATTTAGATTTTAGAGGGGTGAGATTTTTTGGAGGGGAGTCAGCAATGGGGATTGCACTGAAAGTTTGGGGTACTGTCCTAAAATCTTTTGCTCAGGCTAGAACTCTACCACTTTGAGCTACAGCTCAGAGTTTCGTAGACTTCCTGCCAGGGCTGGGTTTTAAAACCACCAGTGTCATATCTCAGCTCCTGAGTATCTTGGATGACAGGGTTGAGAAAGCCAGCAGCATCTAGTCCATAGAACTGGGTTGAAGTGGTTTACCTCTGCCTAATTCAGGTTAGATGGTAAATGTCAGCAATAGACTCCCAGCTTGCTCTGTGAAGAGGTATTTGCAGACCTATCCTTATATAGTTGCAGTCAGAACATTCTATCATTTCCTTTTTTTTTGTTTTGTTTTGTTTTGTTTTGTTGCCAGTCCTGGGTCTTGAGTATGGGTCTAGACACAGGCCCTAAGCCTTTATGCTCAAAGCTAGTGCTCGAGTGTTTGAAGTACAGCACAACTTCTGGATTTTTCTATGCAAATGGTAGTGAGGAATCAAACCCAGGGCTTCATACTTACTAGGCAAGCACTCTACCACTGAGCCCCCATAATGACAAGTGAATAAACAGATAAATGTGTAGATTGGTAGATAGATAGATAGATAGATAGATAGATAGATAGATAGATAGATAGATAGATAGATGTAGATATATTTAACAAGAGATGTCTGGAAATTATGAAATTGCATATATGATATTTCTATCAAATATTGCCAATTAAATTATTCCTTCCTTTTGAAAGTATCATGATTGAATACATAATAAATATTAATTGAAAATTAGTCAATGTAGTATACCTGTTGTGTATAATTTTATAATATAATCGTACACTAACTACTAATGTAATTGTTACTTTTACAACATTCCATTTGTACAGCTGTCTATTGGAAGCGTTTCTTAGAATCTCGCACCAGCCATTCATTAGTGGCATCCGGGGATTCAACCTCCAGGCCTAAGTTGCCGATTTTGGCTTGGCTTCCCTAATAGCCCGCCAAACATCAGCAATGTAAGGTCATGTACATTGTCTGAGCATTGTTATTTAGAGTCAATTTTTTTTTGTTCAGTCATGGGGCTTGAACTCTGGGCCTGGGCGCTGTCCCTGTGCTCTTCAGCTCAAGGCTAGCACTCTACCACTTGAGCCACAGTGCCACTTCTATGAGCATTGTTATTTAGACCCAGGAAGGTACAATACAAAAGGAAAAAAAGTGAAATCACCTGATTGAACTTCTCAGTTTTATCCTTTTCCTTTTTATTTTTTTCCAGCCCTGAGATTTGAACTCAGGACCTAGGATCCCAGGATCGACTTTGATAGAGAGGCCAAGACCTGAGTTCAAGCTCGGTACTTGGCCTAAAACCAAATAATAATAATAATGATAACAACAACAATAACAATAATAATATGACCCTGGCTTGCTATTTGCACCAATGGTAACTCCATTTTGGCAGGCCTGGCATTTAAACTCAGAGTCTGCGTAACTCTGTGGCACTGTGGGTGAAGGGGAAGATCGCCGTCCTTGAAGAGAAGTTGAGAAAAGTTCCAAGGGCCTGAATTGAAGCCCCATTATTGGAAAAAATAATACTCATTTATGAGATTTATTTACATACATGGGTTTACTCCATATGACATTTATTACCCTTATTTATTTAGTATTATTACACATAAATCATTTATTTTATTATATCATCTCACATATACTGAGACCCAGGACTTTCACAGAGAAGGAAAAAAAATGTGTCAAAATTGGCTTCTTACTCCATGAATACATTATTGGCCATGCTGGGATTTCAACTCATGACCTACAATGCCCAATCCATAAATGAGGTAACAGTCTTAGCACACTAGCCTCCAGAAAACTGAGCTGCCAGGAAGGTATGAGGACCTGTGATCTAGCCACAGTAGCTCCAAATATATATATATATATTTACATATATATAATATAATATATATTATATTATATATATTATATTATATTATATTATTATATTATATGTAAATATATATTTATATACTGACAGAGGGAATGTGAGGATATTATTAAATTATATATTATTACAAATGATTAGTTATTAAATTATGCTTCCATTTAATGAAGTATTGAAGAGTTGAAGTAACTCCATTTTGAGGCAGCAGCCATTCTGTTCTTTATGTTAAATTATGAGTGACCCAGAGCAAACATAAATTCCAGGAACTGACGTGTCCATGTTGCAGTTAACCAGAGTTCACATAAATCCCAAGGACAGAGTTATCTTTGGCCACAAACTTCCCTTGCTTCACAGATAACCCCTGCCCTTTATTGCCCTAGCCCAAATGGTTTGATAACCCCTGCCCTTTATTTTCCTATCCCAATTGGTCTGATGACCCCCTGCCCTTTATTGCCCTAGCCCAAATGGTCTGATCACCCTGATCACCGCCTATCACCCCTTATCACCCTAGAATGTCCTGTTAACATATCTGTTTACTGTAACTTTGTAGTTTTTGCCTTCATAAGCCCTATGAAATTCCAGCTCGGGGCTTCCTCCTAGAATCCGCAGTGTCAGTGTGTAGGACAAAACCTGAGCTGTAGCCCGACTGAATAAAGCCTTGCTTTCTGCATTTCGGAACATCTGACTCTAGGTGGTCTTCTTGGTGGGGGTCCTGCGATGGGGGCACTTCAGTATCATCATCTAATACATATGAAATCATTAATAAAAAAATCAGTCAATATCCTTAATCATACCATGGTGCTAGATTGGAAGATATAAATTCAGTAATTTTTGTGTGGCATTCTAAAATAGAATCATGAATTAAATGCAAATTTAATTATTACTTTCATAACATACCATTAGCATTCACATGAATAGGAATCAGTTTTTCTGGATCTCCCTCCATTTGTGGGTGGTAGTCTTAGCATTCAAATTCCAGGCCTGGGAAGTTTAATTTGAATGCAAACCATTGGAATGACACCTTAAAGATTTCAGATTGTCACGAAAAAAAAAGAACAACAAGAAGAAATGGAAGCCAAGTGTCAGTGGCTCTTGCCTGTAATCCTAGCTCCTCAGGAGGCTGAGATGCCAATTTGAATTCAGCCTGGGTAGGAAGGACCAATACACTCATATTTCTTAAGAGATCACAGGAAATCAAAACAAAATAACAACAAAAAAATCCCTGATTGGCCCTGTGGCTCAAATTGCAGAGCACTACCCTTGAGAAAAAGGGCTCAGGGACAGGGCCTGGATGATGGGCATTCAGCAGGTTGCCCATACCCAGCCCCCCAACCTGGAACAAGCTGGGGAAAGTTGGAATAAGCCCTCAGAGAGTACTAAGTCTGAGCAGGGAGGTTGAACAAGAATCCTTCACTGCAATTTAAGAACTGAAGCCACGAAGGCTTTGCCTGGGCTGGTGTGTGCAACTGGTGTGTACAATGGGTGCATTATGTCCTGGCACTTCTCAAGGGAAACCACAATTCTTAGGCTGTAGGCTTTGTTGAAGGTTGTGGCTTCATATCCTCTATCCCTCATTAGGATGTGAGCCTCGACCTCTGGGGCCTGGTGGCAATCACTCAAACATCATTCCTCATTGCTGAGTCTCAGGCTCGTCCCAAATCCTGGGAAAGATAGGAAATAGTCAGAAATTTCTGTGCCAAAAGAGGTAATCCAATAAATCCTACCGTCATAACTCCCCTTAGAAGTAAGGCTTGGGCTTCAATATGGTTTACTGGTAGAGTGCTTACTTAGCACACATGGAACCCTGAGTTCGATTCCTCCCTACCACAGAAACAGAAAAAGCCAAAAGTGACACTGTGGCTTAAGCAATAAAAGTGCTAACCTTGAGCAAAAGAAGCTCAGGAACATGCCCAGACCCTGAGTTCAAGCCCCAAGATTGGCCAAAAAAAAAAAAAAAAAACCCAAAAAACAAAAAACAAAACAAAACAAAAAAAAAGAAAACAAAATTAAAAAACAACAGCAACAAAAAACGTGAGCATACTGAGACATATTCTTCTGGGACTTAGAGGAGCCCGAGCTTATGTGTAATAGGTAGAGGGCAGGTGCTGTTTGCTCATCCCTGCAACCTTAGCTACTCAGGAGGCTGAGATCTGAAGATCCCAAATGCAAGCAGTAAAGTCTATATGAAACTCTTTTCTCCAATTAAGCAACCAAAAAGCCAGAAGTAGAGCTGTGGTTGAAGTAGTAGAGTGCTAGTCTTGAGCACAAAAGGTCAGGGATAACATCCAGGCCCTGAATTCAAACCCCATGAGTGGCACATGCACATGCACACACATACATACACACATACACACACATACACACACACACACATACACATACATACACACACCAAGATAGAGAATTTGACAGTCAGCCTGCACAAATTCCACCTCTAGAAACTTAGTATTTTTTTTAAAAAAAGAGGGAGAAAGGAAGGAAAGACTTGCTCCATGAAGTGATATAATCAGTGCCAAAATTCCACAGGAGTTGTAAGATGTGGAACAGGACAGAGAGCTTTAGGCCCAAGGTACAGCATGGTCAAAGGTCTTGAGGTGTGGTGTAGAGCAGTTGGTGTGGATGGAATGAATGTTCTGTGGTTTCAGACAAATCTGGCTGAACACCGAAGGCTGGGTCAAGGTTTGTACTTGAGTCACAAGTAGGGCAGAGGGTGGGGTCCTAGAATGAGGCCCAGGGAAAGATTAGCTTGATATTTCACCAAAGACACCAGCCAATTTCTGTGGCTGGAAGCCTATTTTTCACAGCTCCTGACCCTCAGGCCTTCTTTGCATGGAGGAGTCAGGGCAAATGCAGGGAAGAACTCTTGCTTAAGAAAAGCTTCTAGCTCAATCCCACCAGTGGCTCAACCCCTGTAAATCCTAGCTACTCAGGAGACGAGATCAGAGATCAAGGGTCTAAGCTAACTTAAGGGAGGAAAGTTTGTGAGACTTTCTTGCCCAAAAGCCAGAAATGGAGCTGTGGCTCAAGTGATAGCATATCTGCATTGAGATAAAATGTTAAGATACTTCAGGCCAGACCCTGAGTTCAGGCCCCAGTAGTGGCACCTAATAAATAAAGAAAAGCTTTCAGGAGCTCCTAGACCACTGTGGTGAAAGGTCAGATAAGCCAGGCATGGGTGGCTTATGCTGGTCCTCCTAGCTCCTCAGGAAGCTGAGATGTGAGGATTGCCGTTCAAATCCAGCCTGGGCAGGAATGTCCGGGAGACTCTGATCTCCAAGGATCCACCAGAAAACCAGAAGCGGCGATGTGGCTGAAGTGCTAAGCTAAAGAGCTGAGAGATGGTGCCCAAGCCCAGACTTAGAGACCCATGACCAATACCTGGCCTGCTTTGACCTCATATTGTGGCTCTAGGCAGAGTACATTCCAATGGGCTCCTGATGGTCTTCCAATGTCTGTGTGTCCTACAAGTCTTGAGAGCAGCCTCCTTGAAGGCCTTTGCTTACAGAGCAGGACACAGTACCAGATAAGGACCAAGCCTTGTGGCATTCAGGTCATCGGCCAGTCAACAGAAGGGCATCTGTCATGAGTGCAGTGTGGATCTGAGCACTAATTCGACGTCTCAGACCACGGTTCTGGGCCAGAAGGGGTAGACCAGTTAACGCCGGCTCACAAGGGAATCACAAGAATGTGAATATGTCAGGCACACCTTGGGCATGTTTTGAGTTGGGCTCATGAAAGACTTGTAGACTGAGGAATCCAAAGCAGGCTGCCTGCTGCTTGTAGCAGTCACTATATTCCAGGAGTCCCGGGGCTCAGAGCCCTGCTTAACTCATCAGTGTTCAGGGACAGATGAAGGTCTGCAATCATGGGACAACTACA
Organism: Dipodomys merriami; assembly: GCF_024711535.1. NCBI lineage: Eukaryota > Metazoa > Chordata > Mammalia > Rodentia > Heteromyidae > Dipodomys > Dipodomys merriami. The sequence goes on from NW_027203827.1 coordinate 248,380, forward strand.
AAGGAGCATCCATAGTGTACCTCCCTTGTTTCTATGTCCCCATGCTGGGATGGAGGGGCAGGTTCCATGGAACTTACTACCATAGCCCAGACCCCTCAGGCCAAGAAGGACTTAAGGAGAAACAACTGATGTGGCTTGAGAGTTTACTATGATTATGCCTCAGGACTGCCCCCCAGTTCTAGCTCAGCTCATCATTACTACCTTCCTCTGTGTGTGTGTGTGTGTTTGTGTGTGTGTGTGTGTGTGTGTGTGTGTGTGTGTGTGTGTGTGTGTGTGTGTGTACGTGTGTATGAGTGCATCTTGGTAGTAGGGCTTGAATCCAGGGCCTGTGCTCTGTCCCTCAGTTTTTTCAGTCAAGGATACCACTCTACCACTTAAGCCACAGCTTTTCTTCCAGCTTTCAGGTGGTTATTAGGAGAGGAGAGTCTCACAGACATTTCTTACTGGGTTGCATCTGAATGTTAATCCTCCAATCTCAGCCTGCTGAGCTAGCTAGGAATATGAGAGCAAGAGCCATTAGCATCTGGGCACGCTTTCCTTCTTGGATAAAACAGAGTACCTATTTCCTAGCCATGCACCCATCTACAGCTATCCCTCGAACCCCTTCCCCTACCCCTCCAGGCTTCAGAGGAAACATACCCTCCCCTGAGGACAAAGAAATAGGATGCACTGAAAAGTTTGAACATTATGGTCTCCACACAGTCATTGGCTGCTGGGAGCTGATGTAGAGGTCAGCGATCTAGACCAGGGCAAGTAGACAGCTGTTAGAACAGAAAGTATGAAAAGATATCCATGCAGCTGGATGTCAGTGGCTCATGCCTATAATCCTAGCTACTCAAGGCTGACACTGGAGGATCAATCAAGATTCAAACCTAGCCTGGGCATACTCTTATCTCCAATGAATCACCAAAAAGCTGGGAAGAAGAAATACTATAGTTCAAGTGTTAGAGCACCAAACTTGTGCAAACAAGCTAAGGGTTACCACCTAGGCTCTTCAACCCTTGGTAAACACACACACACACAAACACACACACACAAACACACACACACACACACACACACACACACACACACACACACACACAACCCATATGCTAGAATATCAGCCTTCCCCAATCCCAGCTCCTTGATTGGGTCATGGTCTATACAGGCCCTTTGGTGTTCCTTTTACAGACTTGCCAATATCCTTTAAAAAGGAATCACATGCTGAGAACTGGTGGCTCATGCCTGATACGCTAGCTACTCAGGAAGGTGAGTTCTGGCTTCCAAGCCAGCTTGGGCAGGAAAGTGTTTGAGACTCTTATCCTCGAAGAACCATGAGAAAACAAGAAGTGTCCCTGTGGCTCAAGTGGTAGAGTGCAAGCCTTGAGAAAAAGAGCTCAGGGACAATGCTCATGGACAACATCAACAAGGAGAGGTATTGAATGTTGGCTTTGGGATTGGCATGGGCCAAATATTGGAAATTTCAATTGCACAAAGATAAAGCAGTACCTCCTCTAGTTGCGTGCTCCTCTATCTTCTCCACCCCCTGGCCTTGGCCGTGCTTTGGGTCAGGATGACTCTGGCTTGAAGGGAGGGGTACAAGGAGGAGGATCCCAGACCAATTGCCTTGGCTCCTTTCTCCCTGCTCATCCTGCTGCTTCTGCTCTTTGCCATAGACCTTCTTCCTGAAATCCATCCATGAGATCATTGACACCAACATAGTGGTGAGTGGTGGGTCCAGCCTAACTCGGGGAAGTCAGAGGTGAAAATCAGTTTGGGACTAGGAGTATCTACCCTGGGTGTGGGATGAGGCTAGGGCTGACATTTATTTCATTCTGAGCCTTGAAGGGGTAGGGAGACAGTGTAGACACAACATTGAGTCAGGTAAGATGGGAATTTATAGGACCAGTAGTGTGGGGGAGGCTGTGGGGCTCAGGGGGCCACTGTTCTTGGTACTCCTTTTCAGGCGTCCCTCTCCCTCTCTCATCCCTCAATAGTAAAAGAGAATCTTTAAATAAGGGTGTCGAAGAGGGGACAGGGAAGTATTTCCGTGTGAACCAGACTTGTGCTTCATATTAATCCTAGCCCCTAATTCCTATTTATCTGAGGAATGGCCCTAAGGGTTTGGGGGCGGGGGATAATTCTAGCTGAGAATGTGGCTCAGTGATAGAGTGGTCGCCTAGGAAGCCTGAAGCCCTGGGATCGAGGGTTCAATTCCACAAACAAAAAGCTGCAAGAGGAGATCTGGCTCAACTTTTAGACCACGAGTCTTGATCAAATTGAACTCAAGGACAGTGGACAGGCCCGGAGTTCAAGCCCCATGACTGGAAGAACAAATCTTTGTGAAGGCTTTTTTTTCCCCTTTGGAAACAATTTATTCTTTTTATAAGCATAACATGGGCTCTTCCCTGGCAACCAAGGGGCCATTAGATGTCCCTGGAATTTGGGCCTCTTCCCAGCAGCCTCTGCTCTACCAGGCCCGTAGTTTACCCTTGCTATCCCCAGGCAGATTGAGGCCTAGAGAAGCCCATCTGGCCACCTAGTTCTGGTGGCTGCTAAGGATTTTGGGTCTCAGTATGTCACATAGGGAGTCATCATCTCCATCTGTCTACAGAAAAAAGGGACAGAGCACTGCAAGCCTGAGCTCACCAACTGTGGGCAGTTCTGGATGTGGGGATCTGCAGCAGGACATGCTCTGTGGGGGAGTCCTGTACGGGGCAGGAAACCCTGACCTCTCCTCTTGCAGTTTCCACACTATCCTGAAGTTGCAATTCTTCAAAACCTTTCTGCTTCTCCCTCATTTTGACCACCCAGGAGCCTGAGGCCTCTGAAGCAGCTGCACTGGTGGGGAGCTCAGCCTGTGTCGGCATCTGAAGCCCCGTGTAGGAGCGACAGCAGCTCCTGCAGCTATCCACTCTTCATCTTCTCCTGGGACAGCCGACACAGCTGATCCAGAATGAATATCTGTCCTTTACATGCCAGGAGGGACTCCTGGATGATGCAGGTATATGCGGACAGCTGGTTGCATTGATGGTAGAGCTCATTTGCAGGACTCTGGAAGTGCACCTCATCAGGCAGGTTGTGGATCAAGCAGATTTTCTTCTCGGACACCCATGTGTCCCACTTCCCATCCTCACACATGCTGTGGTGGCAGTTCATGAGGCGGGGGACCTGTGGCTCCAGCTCTATCTGGCACTGTGCTGTTGAGGGGAGGGGGGACTACCTGCAAGAGTCCTGCCGCTCCTGTGGCAGGAATTTCCCCCTGTGGATCTCAGCCTCTGAGATTACTATCCCAGCCATGTCCCACTCAGTTTGAGGGACATCTCCATCCTCTGCCATGGGCACTTCGAGGAGAGTCTATTCCTCAGCTTTTGCTTCTCCAGGGTTCACAGCTTCCCCTTCCCCAGGGAAAGCCAGGAAGCTCAGCTGTGCCTGCAGGCACTCCTCCTGTGGACTGGTCACTTCCAGGCACTTGAAACTGTCCTGCCACTTTGGGGGCACCACCTAGGCCCCCCAGTTGGTCAGACCCTGCACTTGTTTCAGCTGGTCCAACAGCTGGGTCTGCCTCTGCAGGTGCTACTGCAGGACCTACTACTTGGTGCACAGCTCCTTATTGGAGGCGATGTGCTGCTCACAGGTGACTCTGAGCTCTGGAAGCTGGGCCAGGGACTGCTCGTGCTGCTCCTGGTGCTCCCGAGTCGTTTGGCTCTCTCTCTCTCAGTCACCTCTTTCCCTTCCTCTATCTTCTCCTCTGAGCAGTGCAGCTGTTCCCGCAGATGTTTCTTCACTTGCTGCTCTGAGTCCACGATACTGGTGAGCTCCTTTTTCTCACTGCTCACCCTGTGGACAGTGTCCAGCAGCAAGGCCAGCTGTTCCTCCACCTGTGGGTTGCACACACATGCACATCGTGGGGTCTCGGGGTCTCCTGTCGATCCTTGGTTTTCTCCTCCAATCTTCCCAGTTGCTCCCGCTGCTCTGCATTCTGGAGAAGTAGCATCTAGTTTTCCTGGACCTGGATGTGAAGTTGTACCTCCAGGTTTTTCAACTCCATCTGCGTGCAGTAGGCATGGGCCTGCAGGGGCTGCTCCTCCTGAGATGGACTCGTGGAGGGCCATGGCTCTGCCAGCTTCCTTCTCAGTTCCCCCAGCTCATTTGCTAGGTGCAGCACCTACCCCCATTCTCACTCCTTCTCCTCTGTCAGTTGGTTCACCTGTTCGGTCAGCCACCAGGGCTCCTCCTTCTGCATGGACCTCTCAATGCTCAGGTTCTGCGAGAAGGTGTCTGCCTCCAGATTCACTGCGGTCACCATTCAGCTCAGGTCGTCCTGAAGTCTCTTTAGTACCTCACACCCTTCCAGCACTTTTGGAACTTGCAGATTCTGTTCTTCCTGTTGCTCCTCTATGTCCAGAATGCTTCCTGCTTCTCCTAAAACTTTGTGTTCACTTGCTGTAGGTCATAAAAGCTTTTGATCTCTTTCTTGAGCTGTAGTGTTACATCATTCAGCTGTTCAAACAACATTTCGGTCTCCTTTTGTAAGTAATAACCACAGAAGCAACCATCTCCAGCTCTGCCATGTGCTGCTCTGTGGCCTGTAGGCAGCTGGTGAGAGCTTTGTGCTCCATTTCTCTGTCATTGGCTGTGAGCTGCATGTGGGCTGGTGCAAATTGTAAATCACTTTCTGCTGAAACCAACCTTTGTATGGGTGGCTTGTAGATATCTAGCTCTGTTTTTGGTGTTTTTTGTACTTGGACTACCTTCTCCTTCTCTTTCTCTTGTCAATCCTGCAGGTCTGTGTTTTCCTGCTTCAGTGGTGGAATCTTGGCATATAGCACCTGGTTTCTTCATTTGCTGTGGTCCAGGCCAGGCACCACATGTCGGTAGCACCTCTGTATATTCTTGGTGGTATTGGGACCCTTGACACTCTGGACCCTGGTGGCTGTGACTGTGTCCAAAGGCAGGGGAGGCCTGTGGTCGGCATCACCTTTGGCCAGACCGTCCGTTGAATCTCCCTGTCCAGTGGTATTTGTCTTTGGGATCCTTCCCTTTTATGTATTCTTTGTTTTCTTAAATGCTGAAGGTCTGATTGGAGGATTCCTCTGCTGGTGTTCTGGCAGTAGTTTGTTGCCCGCAGCTCTCTCATGGAGTCTTGATGTTTGAGACATCTGAGCGCTGGGATGGGAAAGATTGGCTTGCCACATTCCCAGGCTCTGGGAAATCCTCTATTCTCCCACTCTCTGACTAGGTCATTAATTTCCTACTGTACTCCAAATTCGCCTCGAGACTCTTGTTTACCACTCAGTTACCTCTACCTTCCTCAACTGCTGGTAGTGGTTTCAACCAACAGAGGGAATCTTGGTGCTACAGGGCAGCATGGAATGTGGGTGTGGCCACGATTCTTCTATCCCGTTGGTCAGAAAGAACCCTGAAAGAATGGGGGTGTGGCTGGTATCCTGTGATGCAGGCAGAATGGGGAGAGTCAAGATGACAGCAGCCCCTTTCCCAGGGAACTCTGTCCAATCCAGTTGGAACAAGAGGGTGACCTGCTTTAGCAGGATAGTTGCACAGATTGTTGTGTATGCCTGTCCGTTGCCAGTCCCGGACATAGAACTCAGGACCTAGGCACAGTTCGTGAGCTGCTTTTGCTCAAGGCTACCCCTCTACCACTGGAACCACACGGCTCTACTTCTGGTTTTGTTGACACTGAAGTTGGACAGGGGTCTCAAGTACTTTCCAGCCTAGGGTGACTTTGACCATGAATCTCTTTTCACAGCCTTGTAAGTATCATGGAGGACTGCTGAGAGCCCCTGGTGTCTGCTTAATCATTGGTCTTGCTAATGTTCTTGGACAGACTGGTGAGTTCCCTATCTTTGGGTTTAAGTGGTGGGAGCTGGAGCCCACAATTCGAATCCTGGTCCTGCCACCTCCAAATGGCAGAAGATCCTAAAAAACTCATTTCTATCCATACGAATACCAATGGAATGTGATGTATACCATGATTGAATGGGCAGTTCTTGAATGATTCTAGGATAAAATTATACACAATTATATTCTAGGACACTGATTGATTTTAATCAATACTTTATGGAGCATTTAAAAATTACATTCATTAAATGGAGAAATAATGAAATACCTAAGAATTGGCATAGAGATGCCATTTTTTTCTGCCAGGACTGAGATTGGAACTCATGGTCTGGGTAATCTGTTGCACTGTGTAGCAAGGGGAAGCTTGCTTTCTTGAAGTCAAGAAATTCATGTCTGTTCCTTAGGCCTGAAATTTATCCCCACCCATAGAAAACATCCAATTTGTGTATATTTTAAATATATGATTTATATTTACATACATATATTGACTCCGTATTGCATTTAGTGTAGTTATTAATTTTATTTTTTGTTTTGTTCATGTAGTGACCATTTATTTTATTCACTATTATGGCACATAAAATATTAATTAGATAGGATATAGGTCTGCATATGTATTCCACTTCATACTTGACACACAGGACTTTCAGAGAAAAGGAAAACGTGTCACAATCTTCTTCTTACTCCACGATTCATTTTTTGGGAGTGCTGGCATCTGAACTCATGGCCAACAGGGCGAAATTCATGAATGATTGAGTGTCAGCATGCCATCCTGGGGCAAACAGAGCTGACAGGCATTTCCCAGGACCTGAGACTGAGCCCCAGGGATTGACAAAATAACAGATTGACACGCAGATGGTAGTATGCTTATAAATATATATATTTATAGTGTGCCAGAGATGTCTATCTATTATTCAGTTATATAGACTACAATCCTAACAATTCTTGGGTATTTTTATGCCTCTATATAATTAATGTTATTGTTTTCATCATTAATAAACTTTTAAGTAAATCAGTGACGTGAAATCAATTTATCCCTGTAAGAAATAGTAGTCTTTTTAGAAACAGAAACCTTTTTTTTTTTTTTTTTTTTTTTTTTTTTTGTCGGTCGTGGGGCTTGAACTCTGGTCTTGGGCGCTGTCCCTGCACTCTTCAGCTCAAAGCGAGCCCTCTACCACTTGAGCCACAGCACCACTTCCAGAAATAGTAGTCTGTAGTCTTTTAATGCTTCATATTAAATAAAATCAATCATCCTACTGAAATCATAATGTGTATTTTTATACGAGTATCACTCATGAGCAACTCATTCAACCATGACACTTACAACATTCAATCATTATTCCTATAAATGGGAATGAGTGTCTTAGGATCTTCCACTATCTGGAAGTGACATGACTGGAATTCGAGTCTAGGCTTATATTGCCTGCAGGACTATGTCTTCCCCAGTACCCTGCCAGCCTTCAGCAATACAAGGTGAATACCCTTTGGAGCCGTGTCATTCAGACCCCAATGGTCATGCTACAAAATGTTAAAACTTCATCCTACCACTTCTCTGTGCGTTTTCCCTCCCACAAGGCCTGGATGTCTAGGATCCCAGGATCGCCTGTGGTTCCAGTGGCTCTACCCCAGACTAGTATGATGGAAGCTGAGGCAGAGTTGCCTCAAGACCTTGCTTTGCAAAAAAATAAAATAAAAATAAATAAATAAATAAATAAATAATCTCCCTGGCTTGCAATTGGTTCTGTATTTTCTGCCAGGCTTTGGATTTGAACACAGGGTCTGGGTAACTTTGCAGCACTGTGAACAAAGGGGAAGCTCACCATGCTTGAACACAAGAAAATCAGGCTTACTCCCTAGGCTTGAATTCAAGCCCCAGCCCTGGGAAACATACTATGTATATACATTGTAATGATAGGATTTGTACTTACTTATAGATGTTCAGTACATATCCTGTTTGTTGTGGTTATTTATTGTATTTCTGTTTTATTCATTTATTTACCATTTATTCTATTGACTGTGATAACACGCATTCCATTTATTATTTTGATGACATCCTATCACATAGTATCTAGATTTGTAGACATGTTCTCCATCATGTCTGACACCCATAACGCTCAGAGTAAAGGAAAACAGGTGTCACACTCGGCTTCTTACTCCACAATCCAATTGTTGGCAGTGCTGGGATCTGAACTCAGGGCCTAGCAGACCCAATTCATGAATGGGTGTGTCAAAACGGCAACCTCTAGCCTAGGAATTGCCAGGCAGTTCCCAGACCCTGACATCGAACCACAGGGATGGACATAATAGCCATACATGGATAGGCAGGTGATAGTGTACCAATAAATATATATTTGTATAGAGTGCCAGAGACATCTACCTAGGATTCAATGACATCAAGTACGTTCCTACCAACTCTTAGGTAGTTATTATGCACCATTGAAGGAATAGGATTCTTTTCATGCTTAATAAACTATTCAATAAGATCAATGCGTCTAATTTTAGACTAGACCGCTGCATACAGAAAATTCTCAATCATAGTTTGCTAAAATTCCATCAGTATTCCGATGCATAGGAATGAGTCTCTTGCAAAATCCCCCGACTGGTAGGTGTCATGACCAGCATTTGAACTCAGGGCCTACATTGCGGCATGGGCCTATGGCTTCCCTGATAGCCCACTGGCCTTTGCCAATGCAAGGTGAAGTACCCTTTGTAGGCGTGTCATTCAGACCCAGGATGGTCACCATGGAAAGGGAAAATTAATTTTAAAAATCCATCCTGTGGCTTTTTTTCTCTGTTTGTGTGTGTGTGTGTGTGTGTGTGTGTGTGTGTGTGTGTGTGTGTGTGTGTGTGTGTGTGTGTGTGTTTTCCTGCAAGACTTCAAGGCCTAGGATTACAGGATTGTCTATGGGCCCATGGCAGCCTGTCACCCTGAGGTGATTAAAGCTGAGGCAGAGTTACCACAAACTGAGTTCAAATCCCTTCCTTGGCAAATAATAATAATAATAATAATAATAATAATAATAATAACAACAACAACAATAAAGCACCCTGGGTCAGAACTCGCACCATTTTTCTGCCACAGCTGGGTTACCAACTCAGGTCTGGGTAAATCTATTCCACTGTATAGGAAAGGGAAGCTCACCATCCTTGAAGACTACAATATCACGCTAGGTTACAGGGCCTGAATTGAAGCCCCAGTATTGGCAAAAATAATATAACCACCTATTTTACATATAGGATCTCTATTTACATACATGTGTGGAATGCCTCATGCATTCAGTGTAGTTACTCTTTTTATTTTGTGTCTTAATCATGTATGCATTTTGTGTTTTATTGAGCATGATGACAGACATAACTGTGCCGAAACGGATGACAACTTATTCCCATGGATATAGACTTGCCTATATAGCATTCTCCATCCTCCCTGAGAACCTGGACTTTCAAAGGAAAACAGGTGTATCGATGGGCTTCTCACATGAGGGTTCATCTATTGCCACTATTGAGATTTTAACTCAGAGCCTAGCAGGCCCAATTGGCGAAAGGGTCTAGGTGAGGATACCAGCCTGTGAGCAACTAAGTAGCTAGACCTTTCCCAGGACCTGACATCAAACACCAGGGAGGGCCAGGATAGTACTAAATTCATAATTTAAACATGGGATCTATACTGACATACATGTGCAGACAGCATTTTGCATTCGGTGCAATTCTCCTTATTTTGTGTCTAATTCATGGAAGTATTGTGTATTTTACTGAGTATGGTGACAGCTATAACTGTGCTGACATGGATCACAACCTGTTCTCATGTTGCCTATGCATTCATTCTCCAGCCTAGTTGAGACCCAAGACTTTCACAGGAGAGGAAAACAGGTGCAACGACTGGCTTCTGACATCAGGATGAACCTTTTGTCAGTGCTGGGATTTGAACTGAGGTGTGGATAACTCTGTTGCACTGTGGGGGAAGGGGAGGCTCACCATCCTTGAAGACTAGAATGTCAGGCCTGGTCCGGGGCCTGATTTGAAACCCCAGCACTGGACAAAATAAGAAGCCCAGCTCTTTTAAACATAGGATCTCTATTTACATACAGGTGTGGTATGCATTTTGCATTCAGTTTGGTTATTCTTTTTATTTTGTGTCTTTTTCAAGGATGTGTTGTATATTTTATTGAGCATAGAATGACATATAAAACTGTGCTGACATAGATGACAACCAATTCCCATGGGTGTAGAGTTGCCCGTGCTTTTTTTTTTTGTATTGTTATTTTTTTAATTTAATTTTATTTTATTTGTGAACATACTGTACAGAGGGGTTAAAATTGCATGGGCAGGATAATGCGTACATTTCTTACCAAGCACTGCAGCCTCCTCTTTTGTTTACCCTTCACATCACTTCCCAGCCTCACCCCTCCCCCCCAATCCCAATCCTTCTCCTTCCCCCCTTCCCTCCCCCCGCACTGACGTTGTAACGTTGTAAAGCTCATTTTGGACATGACAACTTGTATTTCTCATTGTTGCAAAAGGTCCACCTGTATCCTTAAACAACTGGTTTTTCCCCATCTCCTCAAAAAGTTATACTGACATCAAATATAGTGAAAGCAGGGGTTATACTATGGGGGAGGGACATAAAAGCAACAAAGAGATAATCTTATAGATGCATTAAGAACACATGCATGAAAGAAAAAAAATTAAAATACATATCTAAGGGTTCATTTTCCTGACATCACATTATCTGACCTTATCTGCTTGACTCATACATATACTAGATATTGAAAATAAGGGAATCCATGGGACCTATATTTCTTTGGGCCTGGCTTACTTCACTTAATATAATTTTTTCCAAGCCTTTCCATTTCCTAACAAATGGGGCAATGTCATTCTTTCTGATGGAGGCCTAGAATTCCATTGTGTATATATACCACATTTTCTTGATCCATTCATCTACTGAGGGGCATTTGGGTTGGTTCCATATCTCAGCTATGGTAAATAATGCTGCAACAAACATAGTTGTGTGGTCTTGTTTGTAAACATTTGGGTAAATGCCCAAAAGTGGGATTGCTGGGTCATAGGGGAGCTCTATGTGAAGTCTTTTGAGGAACCTCCATACTGCTTTCCAAAGTGGTTGAACAAGTTTACATTCCGACCAACAATGAAGTAAGGTTCCTTTCTGTCCACATCCCCTCCAGCATCTGTTGTTGTTAGAGTTCTTGATTTTTGCCGTTCTAACTGGAGTGAGGTGATATCTCAATGTTGTTTTCATTTGCATTTCTTTTATGGCTAGGGATGTTGAACATTTCTTCATGTGTCTATTGGCCATCCTTCTTTCTTCTTCAGAGAAGTTTCAATTTAAGTCTTCCGCCCACTTATTTATTGGGCAGTTGTTTCTTTGCGGATTTGTTGTTGGGGGGTTTAATTTTTTGAGTTCCAAATATATTTGAGATATGAGATCCTTGTCCGTTGTATGGCTAGTAAAGATCTTCTCCCAATCCGTAGGCTTTCTATTGATCTTGCTAGCTATGTCATTTGCCCTGCAGAAGCTCTGCAACCTTATGCAATTCCATTTGTCCAACTTTTCTTTGATTTGCTGTGTTTCCGGGTCTCTATTCAGAAAATTTCGGCCTCAGCCAAAGAGACCTAGGGTTTCGCCTATTCCATCCTGTAATGTTTTCAGAGTGTCTGCTTTGAGTTCAAGGTCTTTGATCCATTTGGAGTTGATTCTAGTGCAGCGTGATATATAAGGATGTAGCTTTAGTTTTCTACATGTAGTTTACCAATTTTGCCAGCACCATTTACTGAAGAGGCTGTCTTTCTTGCATTTTATTGTTTTAGCTCCCTTATCGAAGATTAGATGGCTATAGGTCTGTAGGTTCATTTCTGGGTTTTCAATTCTATTCCATTGGTCCTGAGGTCTGTTCTTATGCAAATACCAAGCTGTTTTGATTACTATGGGTTTATAGTAGAGTTTGAAATTTGGTATTGATATTCCTCCAGCAGTATTCTTTCCATTGAGGAGCGTTTTTGCTATTCGCGGTCTTTTATTGTTCCATATGAATTTTTGGATTGCCTCTTCTATTTCCTTGAAGAATGAGGGTGGAATTTTGATAGGTATTGCATTGAATTTGTAGATAGCCTTGGGAAGTATTGCCATTTTCACGATGTTAATCTTTCCAATCCAGGAGCATGGGAGATTTTGCCATTTTTTAAGTTCTGTGTTGATTTCCTTTTTCAAGATTTTAAAGTTTTCATCATAGAGGTCCTTCACTTCTTTGGTTAAGTTAATTCTTAGGTATTTTATTTTTTGTGGGGCTATTACAAATGGAGTTGCTTTCCTAATTTCAGCCACACTTTTCTCATTGTTGGCATACAGGAAAGCCATTGATTTTTGGGGGTTAATTTTATAACCTGCTACTTTACCAAAGTTTTGAATCAGCTTGAGTAATTTGGGAGTGGAGTCTATGAGATTCTTTAAATACAAGATCATGTCATCTGCAAAGAGGGAGAGTTTTATTTCTTCTTTCCCTATTTGGATCCCCTTTATTTCTGCATCTTGTCTTATTGCTGTAGCTAAGCATTCTAATAGTAGATTGAAGGGAAGTGGAGAGAGTGGGCATCCTTGCCTTGTTCCTGAGTTAAGAGGAAATGGCTTTAGTTATTCACCATTGAGTAAAATGCTGGCTGTAGGTTTGTCATATACAGCCTTTATTGTATTGAGGAATGATCCATGGATTCCTAATTTTTCCAAAACCTTCATCATGAAGGGGTGTTGGATCTTGTCGAATGCTTTTTCTGCGTCTATTGAGATAACCATGTGGTTCTTATTCATGCTTCTGTTGATGTGATGAATAATACTAATTGATTTGCGTATATTGAACCAGCTTTGCATCCCTGAAATGAATCCTGTTTGATCGTGGTGTATGATTTTTTGGATGAATTGTTGAAGTCGATTGGCCAAAATTTTGTTGAGAAGTTTTGCATCAATATTCATCAAAGAAATGGGTCTATAGTTCTCTTTCTTTGATGAGTCCCTGCCTGGTTTTGGGATGAGGGTTATGATGGCTTCATAGAATGTGTTCGGTAGTGAGCTTTCTCTTTCAATTTCATTGAAGAATTGGAGGAGAATTGGTGTGAGCTCTGCTTTGAAGGCCTTGTATAATTCCACTGTAAAGCCATCTGGTCCTGGACTTTTCTTAGCTGGGAGGTCTCTTATTGCTGTTTCTATTTCAGTGCTTGATATGGGCCTGTTAAAATAGTTTAACTCATCATGGTTTAGTTTTGGCATGTCAATATTTGCTAGGAAAAGGTCCATTTCTGTCAAGTTCTCAAACTTATTATCATAAAATTTTGAGAAGTATTTCCTTATAATATTCTGAATCTTGGTTGTTTCCGTGGTGATGTTTCCATTCTCATCTCTGAGTTTATTAACTTGGGTGTGTTCTCTTCTTTTTCTGATAAGATTTGCTAAGGGTCTGTCAATTTTGTTAAGTTTTTTGAAGAATCAACTCTTTGTTTTGTTGATTCTTTCTATAGTTTTTTTGGATTCTAATTCATTTAATTCTGATTTAATTTTGATTATTTCTTTCCATCTACTGGATTGGGGTTTATCTTGCCGCTCTTTTTCAAGGAGGTTTAGATGTGTCATTAAATTGTTAGTTTCAGATCCCTCCAATTTGTTGATGTAGGAGCTCAGAGCTATAAACTTGCCTCTGAGTACTGCCTTTGCTGTGTCCCAGAGGAGCTGGTAATTTGTGTGTTCATTTTTGTTGAATAGCATGAACATTTGAATTTCCTTTCTAATCTCTTCCATGACCCACTCATGATTCAGCACTGTGTTGTTGAGCCTCCATGTGATGCCGGACATTCTTTGGTGGCTTTTGGTGTTGAGTTCTAATTTTATTCCCTTGTGGTCAGAGAGAATGCCAGGTATAACTTCAATGTTTCTGAATTTAGACAAGTTTTCTTTGTGGCCTAAAATGTGGTCTATTTTCGAAAACGTTCCATGTGCTGCTGAGAAAAACGGGTATTCTGATGCTGCTGGGTGAAATGTTCGATAGATATCTGTTAAGTCTAGTTGATCTATGGAGATGTTTAGGTCTGCGGTTTCTCTGTTGAGTTTTTGCCGAGTTGATCTATCTAGTGGGGAGAGTGGTGTGTTAAAATCCCCAACAATTAATGTCTTTGGATCTATATGGGATTTGAGGGAAAGTAGTGTTTCTTTGATAAATTTGGGTGCTCCATTGTTTGGCGAATAGATATTTAGAATTGTAATAACCTCCTGAAGGAGAGATCCTTTAATTAATGTGTAGCGACCTTCTTTATCTCTTCTCACGAATTTTAATTTGAAGTCTATTTTATCTGATATTAGGATTGCAACTCCCGCCTGTTTATGGGGGCCGTTTGCTTGGTAGATTTTGTTCCAGCCTTTAACTTTGAAAATGTGTTTGTTTTTATGCCCGTGCTTTCTTGATTCTTGCTGAGACCCAGCACTTACACAGTACAGGAAAACAGGTGCAAGGTTTGGCTTCTCACGTCAGGATAAACCTTTTGGTAGTGCTGGGATTTGAACTTGGGTCTAGGAATACCAAAAGCCAAATGGGTCCATATGAGCCTAACAACTTGTGAGCCACTAAGGAGCTCGGCCATACACAGGACCTGAGATCGAGCCACAGTGTGGGGATGGGGCACAATATTCATCCATTCCTAAGCTAAAGCTAGTATGCTAATTACCTATTTGGATAGAGTAGGAGATGTAGACATCTGTGTTCGAATCCTATCTACCATTTGAGTACTGATTCTTGGATCTTTCCCAATGCCTCCAATTCCTGAATGTGATTCCTATTGTCACACGTCATGAACTCTTAATTAAAACTAATTGTTGTACCATACATCTTGTCTATCATTTTCTATGAGAATCATGCATGAACTAAACTCTTCCCTAGGCCTGAATTCAAGCACCTCATAACATTTATAGACATGTTAAATATATGATTTATACTTAAATCAATATATTCAGTCTATAACATATTTTTGAGTGATACATTATATTTTATCATTTATTTATTTAGCATTAATTTTATGGACCGTGAGTGCACCTATAACATTTATTACATTTATTCCCATCTATCCCATAGCATGTAGCTTTGCAGACATATTTTGAACTTGTACAGAAAAGGAAAACAGGTGTCAACCTTGAAATCTTATACTAGGAAGAAATTTTTGGCAATGATGGGACCTGATGTGAAGAAGGCCTGAGAGGCCCAATTCATGAATAGGTGAGTGTCAGCACCGCAGCCTCTAGCCCATTCAGCTGTGAAGTGGATCTCAGGACCTGGGATGAAGCCCCAGGTTTGGCCAAAACAGCAGTAACTTTCTATGACCATGTTGATTTATAAATAAATAAAATTATATATTTATTTTGGTGTCTAGTCATGGGGCCTGAACTCTGGGCCTGGGCGCTGTCCCTCAGCTCAAGGCTAGCACTCTATCACTTGAGCCACAGTGTCACTTCTGGCTTTTTTCGTTTTGCTTATGTGGTGCTGAAGAATCGAACCCAGGGCCTCAGGCATGCAAGGTAAGAGATCTACAACTGAGCCACTTTTCCAGCCCAAATATAAATTTAGATATTTAGGTACTGCCATAGATGTCTGTCTACTAGTATTCAATGACATATATTACCTTCATACCAATTCTCATGTATTTAGTGAGAACTCCATTTAATCAATAGTATTCTTTTGATGCATAATAAACTATTAAATAAAGTTAATCCCTGTCCAGTGATTATTGGGTCTAATTTTGTGCAAGACTGATTGACGGACTACTCATCCAACCATGACATTGATCACATTCCTGTGGTGTTCCTAAGGACAACGCCTAGATTTTTAGGCTATACAGCCCCCTGTAAGTGGCATGACTGGGATTCGAACTCAGGGCCTAGTGTCCACGTTGGCCTATGGCTTCGCTGATAGAACCAGCCTTCAGAAATGCCAGATTACTACAGGTTGCAGCCATGTCATTACCATCCAGTATGGTCAACATGCAAGGAAGGAAATCAGAAACAGCTGACCATCCGCGGTTTGTGGCTTTTTTTTCGGTGCTGTTTTCATTTTCTTTTCCTGTGAGCCCCTGAGGCCTAAAACCACGGGATGGGCTCTGGGTCCAGAGGCTGCACCATCCCAGGCCAAGTTTATAGAAAATGAGGAGGAGTTGCCACAACCTGAGTTCAAACCCAGTGCTTGGCAAAAACTAATAAATAAATAAATTAATTAATTAATTAACAACACTATTGAAGCTCCCTATCTTGGATTTCATGCCATTTTGTTATCTGACAGGCGAGGGCTGTCACCTTGGGATCTGGGAAACTCTGATGCACTTGGGGGAGGGGGAGGAAAGGGAAGGTCTCCTCCCTTGAAGACAAGCAATTCAGGCCTGTTCCCTAGGCCTGAACTCAAGCCCCAGCCCTGGAGAACATAACATTTATAGGCATTTTCATTTTATCATTTATACTTACATCCATACATTCAGTCTATATCTTGTTTGTTGGAATGATTCATTATATTTTATTATATATTTATTTGTTTACCATTTATTTTATGGACTATGAGTGCACCTCTAACATTTATTATATTCATTCAAATCTATTCCATAGCATGTACCTTTGCAGACATATTATAAATATCATACCTGACACCAAGCACTTGCACAGAAAAGGAAAACAGGTATCACACTTGCAATCTTACTCCAGGAAGACATTTTTAGCAATGCTGGGACCTGAACTGAGGCCCTAGAGGCCCAATTATGAATGGGTGAGTGTCAGCACGGCAGCATCTAGCACATTCAGGTGCCAGGTGGATCCCAGGACCTAGGATGGAGACACAGGTTTGGCCAAAATAGCAATACCTTTCTATGCAGAGGGTGGTATACAAATAAATATATATTTAGATATTTAGATACTGCCAGTGATGTCTATCTAGTATTCAATGGCATATACTACCTTCCTAGTGATTCTCAGGTATTTAGTGAGGACTCCATTTAATCAATAGTATTCTTTTATGGGATGGGAAGGTGGCTCATTGGGAGAGTGCTTATCTTGCATGCATGAGTCCCCGATTCGATTCCTCAGCAACACATGATCAGAAAAAGCCAGGAATGGCACTGTGTCTCACTTGGTACCGCGCTAAACCAGAGGTGAAAAGCTGAGGGACAACGCCCAGGCCCAGAGTTCAGTCCCCACTACTGACAAAACACACACACACACACACACACACACACACACACACACACACACACACACACACACACACACAAACACAAACACACACACAAACAATGTATTCTTTTAATGCATAATAAACTATAAATTAAAATCAATCCACATCTTGTGAATACTGGATTTAATTTTTGCTAGACGAATTGACCAACTAATCATCCAACCATGACATAAATCACATTCCTCTGGTGTTCCTATGGACAGGCAATAGTTTCTTAAGCTCTCCAGCCCTTTGTAAGTGGCATGACTGGGATTCAAACTCAGGGCCTAGGTGTGCAGATTGGCCTGTGGCTTCACTGACAGCCTGCTGAAAGCAATGCCAGGTGACCTACAGGTTGCAGTTGTGTCATTTGGACCCGGGATGGTCACCATGCATGGAAGGAAAACCGAAAAACCTCTAACTGTTCACAATTCCTGGCTATTTTTCCTTGCCATTTTGTTTTCTTTTTCGTGTCAGCCCCTGAGGCCTAGGATCCCACGATGGGCTATGGATCCAAAGGCTGCACCAACCCAGCCTAGGGTGATGGAAGCTGAGGCAGAATTGCCATGAACTAAGTTAAAATCCTGTGCTTGGCAAAACAAACAAACAAACAAACAAATAAAATATATAGAAAATAAACTAAAATGAATTTTAAAAATGTAAAAATACTAGTGGTGCTCCCTGGGTTGGATTTCATGCTCGTTTTTTTCTGCCCGGCCTGGGAGTTGCACTTGGAGTCTGGGAAACTCTCATGCATTCTGGGGGATGGGGAAATTCACCCTCTTTGAATACAAGCAATTCAGGCTTGTTCCCTAGGCCTTAATTCAATCCCCAGCCCTGTTAATTAATATTCATCAACATTTGAAATGATTAATATCTACATACTTATGTTTAGTGCATATTGCTTTGAGTGTATTTATTTTTTGTGTTATTAATTCATTATATTTATTGATTATTATTACACTTATAACAGGTATTAAATTTATTACATCTTATGAAAATTATACACATTTACATATGTATTATATATCTTATTTCAGACCCAGGTCATTCACAGAAATTTTATAGTAGATGATCCCATGCTAAGAAAAACAGAAAGAATACACCAACCAAAGTCTAATTTACCCCAGTGGCTCACATCTTTAATAATAGCTACTCAGGAGGCTGAGAACTGGAAGATTAACTTTCAAAGCCAATGAAGGCAGAAAAGCCTGAGAGACATCATCTCCCATTAACTGGCAAAAAACCAGGCTACAGGTATAGCTGAAGTGGTAGAAAATCAGCTATGAACAACGAAGCCAAGAAAGAACAAGCTGAGTTTAAATGTGAGGAGAGGGGGTACGGGGATAAAAGGGAGAGAAATCCTCCAAAAACAGAGTACAAAACAATACACAAATCCTACCTAATTTATGGTACCAACCAAACTGAAAAGAAAAATGAAGCTTTTTCATTTGTATAACTTTACATGAGCACATATGCTCTTAAGTACACTTCAAAGCTATGTTTAATAATATATATAGATAGATAGATAGATCGATCGATAGATAATGCATATATATATTTAAATAAACTAAGAAACCAGCCAATGAATAAATACTTCTGAATTAGTGCCTTAACCATGGCATTATAAATTATTTATACTAAAAGTGTTTTCCAAGTTTCTTTTCTCAGAATCAATCTTTAAGTAGTTTTTTCATATGCCTGGCACCGGTGGCTCATGCCTATAATCCTAGCTACTCAGGAGGCTGTGCTCTGAGGTTGGCGGTTCAAAGTCAGCCCAGGCAGAAAAGTCCGTGAGACTCTTATCAGCAATAAACCACCAGAAAACCGAAGTGGCATTGTGACTCAAGCAGTAGATCACTTGCCTTGAGCTGAAGAGCACAGAAATAACCCCTGAGATCAAGCCCCAGGACCAAAAAAAAAAAAGTTTTGTTCATGCAGATCATAAAATTCTAACATGCTGAGCTTTAGGAAACTTTTCTGCCAGGGTCTTATAAGTACTCCACTATTGAGATACCATCACAGTTCCATTGCTTTTGTTTTTCATTTTACGATCCAGTTTATTCCCAAAATGCTTAGAATTACCTACTGTCCTCACAGAAGTGAGGTTTTATTCAGAAACCCTACCTTTTGTGCTATGAGGACTCCCCTAGTGTATTTCGTGGTAGGCACTGAGGAAAACTCATATGACACAAATGCAGACAGTTTATAATTGTAGAAATAACTCTAAATAGAAATAAACTCAACTGTCCCGACCTTCTAGGGAGAAATGATGTCCTTATTTTCATTCTCACTGTTCAGGGCAGATGGTCAAAATAGAAATACCAATGTGCTATGCTGAAATGTAAAAGTTTAAACCCCTTTTTTGAAAAACTCTCATGTTATAAAATCAATATGTATCAAATAAATGTGAAGTGAACTTAAAAAAATATTAAAAATGCTAAAGAAGCTCCCTGGCTTGGAATGTGTGCCATTTTTTGTCTGCAAGTCCTGGAATTTGAACCCGGGGTCTGGGTAACTCTGTTGTACTCTGGGGGAAGGGGTAGCTCGCCCTGCTTGAAGACCAGTAAGTCATTCCTGTTCCCTAGGCCTGAATTCAAGCCCCAGACCTGGAAAACGTACTCCTTATATACATTTTAAAGATAGGATTGAACTTCCATACACATGTTCAGTCTATATTATGTTTGGTGTGGTTATTCATTGTATTTTTTATTTTTTCATTTATTTACCGTTTATTTTATTGACTGTGATGACTCCTATGTATTACATTGTTTACATCCTATCACATACCATATAGATTTGTAGATGTGTTCTCCATCATGCCTGACACGCAGGACTCTCCCAGAAAAGGAAAACAGGTGTCGCACTTGGCTTCTTACTCCAAGATTAAATTTTTGGCAGTGCTGGGATCTGAACTCAGTGCCTAGCAGGTCCAATTCATGAATGGGTGAGTGTGAGCACAACAGCCTATAGCCAATGAAGCTGTGAGGTGGTTCCTAGGTGCTGAGATTGTGACCCAGGATTGGCCAAAACAGCCATACAAGGATAAGCAGACAGTAGTATACAAATTAATATATATTGGTAAAAAGCACCATAGCCGCCTATCTATGATGCAATGACATATACTACATTCCTACTAACTCTTGGGTATTTATTATACCACAATGAAAGGAATACTATTCTTTTCATGCTTAATAAAACATGAAATTAAGATCAATCAGTGTCCTAGGATTATTGCATTCAATTTTAGGCTCAACCAATGCACAAACTTCTCTTTCATTTGATATTCCTATGCATTGAAATGAGTGTCTTGTGATCTCCTGTCATTGGTAGTTGTCAGGACCTGGATTTGAACCCAGGGCCTATGTTGACAGGTTGGCTTATGGCTTCCCTGCTAGCCCGCCAGCCTTTAGCAATGGCAGGTCAGGTGTACTTTGCACCCGTGGCATTCAGTCCCAGGATTGTCACTGTGCAAAGATTTAAAAAAAATTAAACCCCCATCTCTCTCTAGCCTGCCACTTTTTGTACTATCCCACATGTTTTTTCTTTCCCCAAGCCCTCTGGGCCTAGGATTCCAGGATTGGGTATGGGTCCTGAGGCTGCACCCAGCCTAGAATGATCGAAGCTGAGGCAGAGTTGCCACGACATGAGTTCAAGTACTAAAAAAGGCATAAAAAAGAAAAAAAAAAGAAAAAAATATTTAACTAAATTAAAAAAAATAGAGCTCTCTCGTTTGGAATTTCTGCCAGTTTTCTTTCCTAGCCTGGGATTTGAACTCAGGGAATTGTAGCAATGTGAGGGAAAGTGCAGATTTGCTACTACTTGAGTTCAAATCCCGTGCCAAGTCAAAACTAAAAAATTAAGTCACTGAGCTTGGTAGGGGGATTAGTAGTGGAGATGGGAGGTAAGGGATGGTAGGGGAAAACAAAGGTGGAGGTAACAATGTTCAATATGAAATATACTCATGAGCTTGCTCAAGTAACTGTGACCATTCTGTACAACATTTTTACAATAAAAAAACATATAAAAAAGAAACAATGTAGTATTCTGAGAAGCACTTTGGGGTTAAGGGAAGGATGTCTGAATAGATGTACAAAATTCTACACTGCTTTTTATTTAATGTTCAGTATGGAACTGAATAAACTTAACTGCTTCTATTAAAAGATTAAGTCACTGTCTTGGAACTGGGGTCAGTATTTATACCATTGGTGGGATTTTATCTCACCAGCCAGGTAATTCTTTTGTACCATGGGTGAAGGAAAAATTTACTGTCCTTGAGGAAAAAAAATTCAGGCTAGAGTTCCCATGGCCTGAATGAAGGCCCTGCAATGGAAAAGATATTTCTATACATGTGTAATATATGATATATCCTTACATATGCATGTTTATTACATGTTATAATTTTCATTATTGATTTTGTATTTATTTTATTTTTATTTGATTCATTCTTTTATTATTTATTTTATTTAGTATTATCATTCCTATTTACATTTTGCACATCTATTATAAAATTATACACAATAATTTAGGACATTGACTCATTTATCATTAAAACTTTTTGTGTTGAAACATGATACATAATTAAATGGAGATATTTGTCACAGTCTTCTCACGTTTAGAGTTTCTCCCAAGAATGAGCTTTGTCTTATTTATCTTTGGACACCTTCCTATAGGGATGTCTTTACATGATTTATACTGAGAAGCCTTTTCTTGAGGACAGGCAAGTTGTGGGATAAAATTGTAAGGGGGAGGCTACAAATGTGGCTTAGTGGTAAAAAGCTCACTCAGCATGCATGAATACCAGGGTTTTAATCCTCAGTGCCACATACTCAGAAAAAGCTAGACGCAGTGGAGTGGCTCAAATGTTAGAGGGCTAGTCTTGAGAAAAACAATCCCCAAGAGTGTCAAAAACAATAGGCCAGACGCCAGTCGCTCACACCTGGAAAACTACCTTCTCATGTGGCTGAGATTTGAAGACCACAGTTTAAAGAGAGCCTAGGCAAGAAAAGCCTGTTAGACTCTTATCTCCAATGAACCACTAAAAAATCCCATGTGGAGCTGTGGCTCAAGTGGTAGAGAGTTAGCCTTGACTGAATTGCTCAGGGACAGTGCCTAGGGTAGATACAAGACACACAACTGGAAAAAAATTGAGGGTTAATCAAAGTACTTTTCCTATTTGCTAATTATGAGAACATTCTCTGGAAAATCAACGCTGATATACACCAGAAAATGGAATCAGACCTTCAGGCTTAAGTGTAGCAGATCCATATGCCCAGCCTCACAGAATCTAGCATTGTAACCTTTTGTCCACAGGGTTCTGAAATATTCAATGTTGAAAGGCTTAATATGCTCCCCAAGCCCTTTGGGATAAGCAGTTGAATTGTATAGTCAATATCATTACACGTCTGAACCTAACAGAGCACCAGTAGCTCTTGCCCATCACCCTAGCTCAGGAGGCTGAGGTCTCAGTATCACACTGAAGAGAGCCAGGGCAGGAAAGTCTATGATACCCTGACTTCCACGTCTGAAATATCAGATGTTCAAGAGCTTCTTGTTTTTCCCTTGGTGATGAGAAGTTACTCTAAATGTTCTTAGTGTTCTTGACCCATTGACCCATCCTGGGTTCAAATGAAGTTCTCAGGATCCAAGCCCTGGCACAGTTAGTAGGAAGAACTCCAGTATAACACTGTATTTGAAGGACAGAAAACAGTGTGAAAAGCCAGGCTAGGTGAAGAGAACAAGGAGGTAGAATATACAAACTTAACAGGGAAGTGACCTGCAAAATCACTTCATTCATTCCAGGCACAGCCAGCAATGGGGGAAACCTGAAACATTTGTTAGAGTTACACGAGGGTCAGGCTTTTCTCAGCTTCCTCAAACAATGACTAACCTTCCTCCCTCAGGCGATCTTTAGGTTACCAATAGAGAGCCAGTTTAGTGAGGGAGAGGGGAGGAACAGAGTAGAAAAGCCCTGCTCTCTGGTCTTAGGGAGTGGGTTTTTTACTCTCCATCTATCATATTTGAAGGCCCTTCTTCTACCTCTGCCAGTCTTTTCTCCTTCCTTCATTCTCCACATCATTAATGCTAATCCCCAGTCCAAGGTAAGGCAGAGTCATTTGTCTTTTGTCTCCAAGCAGCTGAGTTAGAACCTGGCTCTGCCCTGTTGGTTCTGGGGCCTTCGGCTACCTGAGAAGTGGGAAAGAGACATTCTTCCTGCTCTGTGGTTGTGTGAAGGTGATGCTGGTGTCCTAGCACACTACAGAAGCCTCATGACTGGGAATTGTTCCCTTCTTTCCTCCTGAAGTCCAAGACCAGATTCAGCTATCATTTTTCTATCTATCTATCTATCTATCTATCTATCTATCTATCTATCTATCTATCTATCTATCTATCTATCTATCTATCTATCTACTTTTCTTTTTTCTTCCTTCCTTCCTTCCTTCCTTTCTTCCTTCCTTCCTTTCTTTCTTTCTTTCTTTCCTTCTTTCTTTCTATCTCTTTCTTTCTTCCTTTCTTTCTTTCTTTTTTCTTTCTTTCTTTCCTTCTTTCTTTCTATCTCTTTCTTTCTTCCTTTCTTTCTTTCTTTTTTCTTTCTTTCTTTCTTTCCTTCTTTCTTCCTGTCTTTCTTCTTTCTTTCTCTTTCTTTCTTTCTCTTTCTTTCTTTCTTTCTTTCTTTCTTTCTTTCTTTCTTTCTTTCTTTCTTTCTTTCTTTCTTTCTT
The DNA here is from genome assembly GCF_024711535.1 of Dipodomys merriami. Taxonomy (NCBI): domain Eukaryota; kingdom Metazoa; phylum Chordata; class Mammalia; order Rodentia; family Heteromyidae; genus Dipodomys; species Dipodomys merriami. The sequence continues at coordinate 272,177 of NW_027203827.1, forward strand.
CCTTCCTTTCTTTCTTTCTTTCTTTCTTTTGGTCTTTCTATGTATGTATGTATGTATGTATGTATGTATGTATGTATGTGTGTATGTATGTATGTATGTATGTATGTATGTATGTATGTATGTATGTATGTATGTATGTATGTATGTATCTATCTATCTATCTATCTATCTATCTATCTATCTATCTATCTATCTATCTATCTATCTATCTATCTATCTATCTATCTATCTATCTATCTATCTATGTACCAACATACCTACCTGCCTGCCTACCTACCTGCCAACCTACCTACCAACCTACCTACCTAACTACCTATATAGTTATCCCTTTGACATTTCTTGGGCTGAACTCAAGGCTTGGGCACTGTCTCTAGCACTCTGCTACTTGAGCCACAGCACCAATTCTGGATTTTTCTGTGTATGTGTTACTAAGGAATCGAACCCAGGGACTCTTGCATGCTAGGCAAGCACTCTCCCACTAATCCACATTCCCAGTCCCCTCCTCTTTTTTCTTAATGGTAGTTTTTACATATATATGTTACCATTTGACATCCCCAAGTCTAATTTTCTGAATATCGCTTATTTCTATGAACCCTGACCTTCTCTTCCCCTGCCTGATTTGTGTTTGCTCCTGCATTGGCCTCATAATAAATTGTAAATAAAGGCTGCTGAGAGCTTCAGTGTGCATCATATAAGGGAACAGGGCTAGAACCCTGGAAGAGAAAAACAATGGGGCTGAAATGAAGAGAATGATGCAGTATGTACAATGAGCATATATAAAACATAAATCAGTAAATAAAAGCAGAAGTTTTGCATACAGCCTCTTTGCACCTAGGGAAGTAATATACACACATAGGTAAGTAGGACAATGATACATAAACTTGGTCTTCTCTTTTTGAATTTTTTTTGTGGCCATCCCATGGCTTAAACTGAGGATGCGATGCATTCCTCAGCTGTTTTTCACAAGGCTGAGGTTCTACCACTGCCACAGCTCCACTTCCAGCCATCTGGTTGTTCAATGGACTTAAGTGCCTCCCACGCTTTCCTACCTGGTCTGGCCTGTATCTCCTGCTTGGCTTTCTCTCTCAAAGCTGGAGCTCTACCCTCTAGGCCACTGCTCCACTTCTGGTTTTCTGGTGGTTTATTGGAGACAATAAACCTTTCCTGCTAGGGCTGGCTTTGAATGGAGATCACCTGAGGAGGCTTCAAGTGGATTTCCTCAGGGATTCACCTAAGAGCTGCTCCACCCAAACCTTTAGTCTAAATCTCGAGAGGTACTAGATAAAAACGGAAACAGGAACATGCTTCTAGTGTGTCCTAGATAATTAAGGTTGGAGCTATAAAACACTCGTAATTATTAGATCATTTTATAGGCAAAAGGAGCAATGCAGATAGTATGAGGATCACTCCAGCTTTCGGTCCTCATATCCTGAGACAGTAAATTCACTGCAGCTCAATGCTAAGTGACAGAACTCTCATTTCCTCTGGATATTTGCTTCTAAATCCTGTAACAGTCATTTCTCACTTTTGGCTTCAACCCTGTGACCAGAGGGTAAGATGAAGAGAGAAAATACTCTCAGAGAAAGCAGCTTTAAAGAACATTTGGTAGTTTACTTATAAGTCCCAACGAAAGGAATGACCCTATTAAGAATCAGTCTAGAGTATAAAGCAAAGAAGAAAATAAAGAAGGTGAAAGTGCCTGCTGAGTGTAATCTCAGCTCCTCAGGAGGCTGAGATGTAGAGAATTTGAGTTTGAAACCAGCCAGTGTAAGAAAGTCCTTGACAATGTAACTTCAATGAGATCACAGAAAAACCCAGAAGTGGGGCTGTGACTGAAGCTTAATGCAGTACCCTTCAGCAAAAGGAGCTCTTGGACCAGGCCTAGGCTCATAGTTCAACGCCAGGACCTGCCCCCTAAAAAAAAACCTGTACCTCAATTGCTTTGTGTATGTATGGATGTATTCCTCTAGGTGAAACTCCTGAGTAGCTATGATGAAGGGCACCAAGCAAGAAAAATTGTATTCAATACAATGAGTTTATAACACAGAGACTGCTTTTATGATATTGTATATTTCAGGGCTCCCCTCACTGCTTCCAACGTAGCCTGAGGGTTTCTCTGCATCCCAGGCCAGCTGGGAGAAGTCTCTTTCATTGCCTGGATAGGCACACAAAAGGCCTCACTCCTGTAGAGCTGTGTACCAAGTAACTCCATCTGGGCCAATTAGTGAGGATGTGTGGGCAGGCTCTGAAGGTCAGGAGAAAAAGGCTATCTCTCTTCCCAGTGCTCTGTTTTACCAGGAGACCTTCACATTTGCCACCTCCCATGGCAGGCCAAGTTCTGTGCTTTTATCCTGCCTTTATGAGACTATATTCCGGTGTTCAGATACAGTGCTCAATATAATTCAGGAGTCCTTCAGGCAGACAACTAGGGCACTGAACATAACGAAACGTTTCATTGCTGGCAATGATGGGCATATAAAGCCTCTCCTAGGTTTCCAGACCTTGGGAAATCCAAGCACATGTTGGATATCACAAAGCTTCCTGTCATCTAGAACTGGTGAATCTCATCATCTTTTAAAACCTTTGAGCTCTCCTAGTTGGGCACTGGTGGCTAGGTTTTGTGGTTGAACATGGGGCCTGGGTGCTGACCATGAGTTCAGAGATGAAGTCTAATGCTTTACCATTATGTCACAGCTTCACTTTTGCTTTCTCTCTGTGAGTGTGTGTACATGCATCTGTGTGTGGATACACTAGTCCTGGAGCTTGAACTCAAGACAAGAGCACTGTACCTATTTTCTCTTTTACAAGGTTTGCCCTCTCCCACTTCAACCATAGAGCCCCTTTAGGCTTTTCCTAGTGCTGTCGTTCTGAGAAATCAAGCCCAGGGTTTCATATATGCAAAGCACTCTACCCTAAGGCCTATTCACAGCCCTCTACTTTAAGTTTGTTCATTTGTTTCTGTCTTTTTTGTTGTTGTTGTCATTGTAGGAGTTGAAATCTGGGCCTGGGTGCTGTCCCTGAGCTCTTCAGCACAAATCTTGTGCTCTACCACTTGAGCCACAGAGCCACTTCCGGTTTTCTGGTGGTTCAGTGGAGCTAAGTGCCACAAGGACTTTCCTGCCCAGGCTAGCTTTGAACCATGATCCTCAGATGTCATCTTCCTGAGTAGCTAGGATGACCGGCATGAGCCACAAGCACCTAACTTCCACTTCAAGTTTCTTAGTGGTGAACTGGAGATAATAGTATCATGGTACCTTTTGTGTCAGGGATAGTTTGGAACCCAGATTTCAGCTACTTGAGAAGGCAGGATGACAGACCTCGGTTATAGAACCCTAAGCCATGGCACACTGCTGCAAGGGGATCCATGGCTCCGTGTGCTGGAGTGCTAGCCATGAGCCCAAGAGGTATGGGTCAGTGCCTAGGCCCTGAGTTCAAGGTTCATGATTTAGAAAAAATAAGACAAAACAATTGTCTCCTGTAGACAACTCACTAGTCTTCAGTAATACATAATTTTGTCCCTGCCATGGGGACAGATCTGAGCTTCAATATTCTTTTGTGCATAGTCATGTCAGTTGTGGAGTTCTTATAAAGACAAGATGAAAGAATGCATGCTTTGAAGGACAAAATGCATAACACTCTTTTTTTTGTCGGTCATGGGACTTGAAATCTGGGCCTGAACTCTGTCCTTCAGCTCTTCAGCTCAAGGCTAGTGCTCTACCATTGAGCTACAGTGATACTTCCAGTTGTCTGGTGGTTTATTGGAGTCAGAGTTTCAGTGATTTTCCTGCCTGGTCTGGCTTTGAACCACTATCCTCAAATCTCAGCCACCAGAGTAGTTAGGATTACAGGCGTGAGCCACTGGTGCCCTGCTCCAAATAATCCTCTTTACATGACTCAGCACACAGCATCCTGTGAAAGACTCAGCACCCAGCACCCAATGCAGGACTCAGCACACTGAACCCTGCGAAGGACTCAGCACATAGCATTCTGTGCAGGCCTCAGCACACAGCATCCTTTGAGGGCCCCAGCACCCCAGGAAGGACTTATCAAATAGATGTATCCCACAAGCTGTCATTAGTATTAGGGTGCTTTAATCAGTATCAGCATTCTTTAAGAAACACATCACAAACTGCACAAAGTCCACATCTAATGATTCAGAGGGTTATTTTTTTTGGGGGGGAGTCAGCCACAGGGATTGCATTAAATGTTGGGAGTACTGTCTTAAGATCTTTTGCTCAAAGCTAGAGATCTATTACTTTGATCCACAGCTCAGAGTTTCACAGACATCCCGCCAGGGCTGGGTTTTAAACCCACCAGTGTAAGATCTAAGCCCCTGAGTATCTTGGATGACAGGGGTGAGCAAGCCAGCAGCATCTGGTTCTGTGGGGCTGAGTTGCACTCGTATACCTCTGACTAAGTCAAGTTAGATGGCAGCTGTCAGCACCAGACGCCCGGCTTGCTCTGTGATGAGGTATTTGAAGTCCTATCCTTATAGAGTTGCAGTCACAACATTCAAACTTTTTTTCATGCCCATTCTGGACCTTGAGTAAGAGTGTAGACACAGTCCCTAAGCTTTTATGCTGAAAGCTAATCCTCGACTGCTGGAGCAAGAGCACAACTTCTGGATTTTTATGTGCATGTAAGTAGTGAGGAATCGAATCCAGGGTTTTGTATGTAGTAACCATCAGTATACCACTGAGCCCCAGGAGTGACAAGTGTATGAGCAGATAAATGTGTATATTGTCATATATGTATATGTATATACATATATATATGTACACATATATATGTATAAAACAAAAGAAAGTTGTCTGTATATTATGAAATTACATATATTATATTACTATCCATTACTGACATTCAAATTATTCCTTCCACTTTTAAGTATCATGTTTGAATACATAATAAAGTATTAATTGAAAATTAGTCAATGAAATAAAATCGTTGTGTATAATTTTATAGTATACTCATACACTAACTACCAATTTGTTACTTTTATAAAATTCCATTCGTATGGATGTACATGGAAATGGGTTTCTTAGAATCTCCCCCCAATACTTAGTGGCAGCCCTGGGATTCGATCTCCAGGCCTAAGTTATGGTTTTGGTTATGGCTTCCCTAATAGCCAGCCAAACATCAGCATGCAATGTCATGTACACTTTCTGGGCTTTGTCATTTACACGCGATGGTCACAATGCAAAGGGAAATAATGTAAAACCACCTTCTTGAATTTCTCCGTTTTGTCTTTTTCCTTTATATTTGATTTCTTGCCAACCCCGAGATTTCAACGTGGGTCCTAGAATCCCTGGGCCAGCTGTGGCAGAGATGCCAAGACCTGAGTTCAAGCCCTGTGCTTGGCAAAAAAAATTATAAAATAAAATAAGGCCCTGGATTGGAATTTGCACCATTTTTCTAGCAAGCCTGGGATTTGAACTCAGCATCTGGGTATCTAGTGGCACTGTGGGTGAAGGGAAGCTCACTGTCCTTGAAGAGAAGAAATTCAGACCAGTACCCAGGGCCTGAATTGAAGCTCTAGCACTGGAAAAAACACACACATGAGTTTAGTGACTATTACTTTTATTACCCTTATTCATTTAGTATTATTACACATATAACATTTCATTTATTACAACCTATCATACAGGATGTATTTGCATATGAATTATACATCATACTGAGACCCGGGACTTTTTTTCAGGAAAAAGAATGTGTCAAAATTGGCTTCTTACTACATGAATAAATTTTTGGCAATGCTGGGATTTCAACTCACAGCCTACAATGTCCAATCCTTAAATGGGATCAAAGTCTTAGCACACGAACCTCTGGCAACTTGAGTTGCCAGGAAGTTCTGATGACCTGTTATCAAGCCACAGTAGTGCCATATATATATATATATATATATATATATATATATATATATATATATATATATATATATATATATATATATATATATATGTGTGTGTGTGTGTGTGTGTGTGTGTGTGTGTATGTTTGTGTGTTTGTGTGTGTGTGTGTGTGCTTGTGTGTTGGTGTGTGTGTAGATTGCTGTATATATATATATATATATATATATGTAGAGAGAGAATGTGATGATATTATTAAATTATATATATGTAGATATAGTTACCACTAATTAGTTATTAAGTTATGTCTCCATTTAATGAAGTATCATGGTTGAATACTTATAAAAGCATTAATTAAAAATTAATATCCTTCCATTAGGGGAATCATAACTTGGTGCTAGAATGGAAGATGTAAATCCAATGATTTTTCTGTGGCTTTCTAAAATAGAATCATGAATTAACTGCAAATTTAATTACTTTTATAACATTCCATTAGCATTCACATAAATAGGAATGAGTTTGTTAGGATCTCCCTCCATTTGTGTGTGGCAGTCCTGAGATTCGAACTCCAGGCCTGGGAAGTTTACTACGAATGCAAACCATTGGAATGACACTGAAGTTTTCAGATTGTCATGATTAAAAAAATAACATCAAGAAGAAAAGAAAGCCAGGTGTCAGTGGCTCCTGTATGTAATCCTAGCTCCTCAGGAGGCTGAGATGTAGAGAATGCCAATGTGAATTCAGCGAGGGGAAGGAAAGTCTGCAACTCTCTTATTTCTAAGAGATCACAGGAAAATATGCCCAGGGGTTGGGGCTGTGGCTCAAGGGTAGAGCACAACTCTTGAGAAAGAGAAGATCAGGGATAGGGACTAGGCTCATATTTCAACCTGAGACCTGCCAAAGAAAAAAAGAAGGCAGTAACTCCATGTCTCTGTGTATTTATGGATGATGTATGGATGATGGGACCACCAACTGGGCAAGCTGGCACAAAACCTCAGAGAGTACTGTCTGAGCCAGTAGCTTGAACAAAGCATCCTTTTCTGCCATTTAATAACTGAAGCCCAGAAGGCTTGCCTCGTCTGTGGTATGCAACGGGTTCATTATGTTCTGGCTGAGGTGTCCCATTGGGACACCTAGCAGCCAGCCACTGCCTCCAGGGAGACCACTGTTCCTAGGCTGTAGGACTTGTGGAAGGTTCTGGCTCCATATTCCCAGTCCCTCTGTAGGACATGAGTCTAGATCTCTGGGGCCTGGTGGCTATCACTCATTCATCATTCCTCATTGCTGAGTCTCACTCTGGTCCCAAATCCTGGCAAAGATATGAAATGACCAGCGATTTCTGTGCTGAAAAGTTTATGCTAATAAATCCCACCCTCATAGTTCCTGTTAGAAGTAAGCCTTGGGCTGTGAAGGTGGTTAAGTGGTAGAATGCTTACCAAGCAAGAATGAAGTCCTGGGTTGGATTCCTCAGTACCACATAAACAGAAAAAGCCAAAAGTGTCACTGTGGCTTACGTGATAGAATGTAGCCTTGAACAAAAGCAGCTCAGGAACATGCCTACACCCTGAGTTCAAGCCAAAACACTGGTAAAAAAAATGTGAGCTTGGTGAGAGATACTCTTCTGGGACTCAGAGGAGGGTCAAAGTTATAGGTAAGAGGTAGAGGAAAGGTTCTGGTGGCTCACCCCTGTGATAATAGCACTCAGGAAGTTGAGATCTGTTATAACTGCAAGCCTGTGCAGGCAGGAAAGTTTATATGAGACTCTTTTCTCCAATTAAGCACCATAAAACCAGAGCTGTGGTACAAGTAGTAGAATGCTAGCCTTGAGCATAAAAACTCAGGGATAACATCCAGACCATGAATTCAAACCCCAGGACAGTTGTGCACGTGCGCACGCATGCACACACACACACACACATACACACACACATCAAGATAGAGCATTTGAGAGTCAGCCTGCACAAGTTTGATCTCTAGCAACTCAGTATTAAAAAAAAGTGAGAGAAGGGAAGGAAAGACTTGCTCCAGGAGGTGATATGACCAGTGCCAAAATTCCACAGGAGTTCTAAGATGTGGAGCAGGACAGAAGGCTTCGGGCAGAAAGTAAAGAGCATGTGCAAAGGTGCTGAGGGGTGGTGTAGAGTAGGTGGGGTGGGTGGAATGAAGGTTCTGTGGCCTCAGACAAGTCTGGCAGAACACTGAAGGCTGGGTCAAGGTTTGTACTTGAGTCACAGGTAGGGCAGAGAATGGGGTCCCAGAATGGGACTCAGGGGAAGATTAGCTTGACTTTTTACCAAAGACCCCAGCAAATTTTGTGGCTGGAAGCCTATTTTTCACAGCTCTTGACCCTCAGACCCCCTTTGCATGGAGGAGTCAGGGCAAATGCAGGGAAGAACTTTTGCTTAAGAAAAGCTTCTACCCAATCCCCCCAGTGGCTCAACCCCTGTAAATCCTAGGTATTCAGAAGTCTGAGGTCAGAGATCTTTGGTCAAAGCCAGCTCAGAGGAGGAAAGTTTGTGACACTTTTTTGGCCAATCAACTACCAAAATCCAGAAATGGAGCTGTGGCACAAGTGGTAGAGTACCAGAATTGAGGGAAAAAGTTAAGAGACCAGAGCTCAGAGCCTGCGATCAAGCCCTGGTACTGGCACAGAAAAAAATAAAGGAAGTTTTCAGGAGATCCCAGTCCACTGTGGAGAAAGGCCATTATCAGCTGGGCACCAGTGGCTCATGCCTGTCAGCCTAACTACTCAAGCCTGAGACCTGAGGATTAATCAAAATTGAAAGCTAGCCTGGGCAGACTCTTATGTCCAGTGAATCACCAAAAAGCTGGATAGCAGAGCTACTGTAGTTCAACTGATACAACCACAACCTTGTGAAAACAAGCTAAAGGATAGCACCTAGGCTCTGAGTTCAAGTCCCGGTACACACACACACACACACACACACACACACACACACACACACACACACACACACACACACACAAACACACACACAAACACACACAAACATCCTTAACAGGTGCCAGTGGCTTATACAAGCAATCCTAGCTACTCAAGGAGCTGAGATATTAGGATGGCAGCTTGAAGCCAGAACAGGCAGGAAAGTCCATGAGACTCTTATCTCCACTAAACTATATTAAAAAAATGAAAGGTGAGCTCTGGTTCAAGTGGTAGAATGTTAGCTTTGAGCAAAGGAAGCTCAGGGACATTGCCTAGGCCCTGAAGCCCAGCTCTAAGATTTTTTTAAAAGACATCCTTTGCCACCCCCCAAAGGCCATAAATCCTGATTTTGGTCATCCTAGACCTCACTTCCACTCCTTCCACTTCCACAATACTGCCACTAGTGACCGGTGTGTGGCCAACAGTGGGTTAAGAAGTGAAAGTAGGGGCTGGGAAGGTGGCTCAGTGGTAGAGTGCTTGCCTTGCATGCCTTTGGCCCTGGGTTCAATTCCTCAGCACCAAATAAGCAAAAAGAAAAAAACCAGAAGTGGCACTATGGCTCCAGTGGTAGAGCTCTAGCCTTGAGCTGAGGAGCTGAGGGAAAGCACCCAGGCCCAGAGTTCAGGCCCCAAGAGTGGACCCCCCAAAAAAAGAAGTGAAAGTACATAAGGGGGTGCATATTCAGGTCAACACTAATACCCCAAAACAATGAGTTATTGGTCATACCAGTCTCTCATCCCCCAGTTCCCAGGCCCTGGAATCTAAAGTCTGTATTGTGAGCATCTGGAATTTTCTAGAAGGACCTGAGAGGCCCAGATCGGGCCGGAAGTTAGTCCTGTGATAAAGTAAATTTACATTTCCTAGACACTGACTTATACTTCCAAACCACCTTGGCCTCACCTCCCATGTAGCCCTAGATCCTCCTTGCTTGGGCAGCCTTCATTCAGCTGTCAAGCTCAAGTGGGCTAGAGCCACCAGCAATCCCCCATTCCGCATTCCAGTGCCAGCCTGTTGAGAAGGATGTGCAGTCAGAAGCCCAGATGAGGAAAAGGATAGGACACCGCATGACTGAGGCCCTCCCTCTCAGGCAGAGGAGACCCTATGCCAGCTGGCATCGCTGACCCAGAATCCCTTGGAGGCAGCCAAATATTGGGACAGCCAGACTTGAACCCCAGAGAAAAGTTGGAACACAGACCTGTGACAATTTAGGACTCATTGTAGACCCTGATAGGGGGCTAAAGGCAAGATCTGTGTGAAGGAGGGGCACCATCTGAGGTCAGAAAGAGGCAGACCAGCAACCAGGAAGGGGACAGAAAAAGATGAGAGAAAATTACACAAACAAACACACACACACACACACACACACACACACACACACACACACACACACACACACACACACACACACGGATATCCCAAGCCCTTAGCTGTTCATGGGAACAAAACCATGAATTTCCTCTATTAGTATCACATCTAACCCGGGAGAAGATGGCACTATCATACTCAGACTAACTGTAGACACAGCATTGAGCCTCTCAGATCTGGAATGCCTCATTACCCAGCATGGAATTTCCTACCGTACAAACTGCAATGTGGAAAACTCAGCCAACCTCTTTGTTTATGGTTGATCATGGGGTTTGAACTCGGTCAGAGCGCTCTCCTTCAGTTTTTCAGCTGAAGATGAGCAGTCTACAATTTGAGCCACAGTGCTGTTTCCTGTTTTCTGGTGGCTCATTGGATATCAAGACCCACAGCCTTTCCTGCCCAAGCTGGCTTTGAACCATGGTCTTCACATCTCAGCTTTATGAGTAGCTAGGATTACAGTTGTGAGCCACCAGAGGTGCCAGACTTCATCCATCTTTATATACCCAGAGGAAACCCAATTCATCAGGCCACAAACTTCTTGCAACCCTTTACTTCAGACTTTGACACCCAGCATCCAAATCCATCCTTCATTAAGGAGAATACAGACACAACACTCCCACCCCTGCACCCATTTGCCCACTCCCTGCCTGCCTTAGGCCTCGACCACTTGTGTTCCTGGTAAAGCACCATCCATTCTACCATGGCTTAAAACTGGTTCAAACTTGGGGAGTTCTTAGAAATGTCTGTAAAGTGAGGCCAGCACCTGGTCTCTCAATCACAGCACCCTCCCACACACAACTCCACATCTTTGCAGCAAAGATGTTTTACTGTCTTTCTTTTTTGTTCGATTATGGGCTTGAACGCTGGACCTGGGTGCTGTCCCTGATCACTTCAGCTCAAGGCAAGCACTCTACTAATTGAGCCACAGCACCCTTTCCAGTTTTCTGGTGGTTTGTTGGAGATAAGAGTCTCAGGGTCTTTCCTGCCCAGTCTGGTTTGAACCATGATTCTCAGATCTCACCTCCTGAGTACCTAGGATGACAGCCATGAGCTACTGGCACCCAGCAAAACATATTTTTCAATGACTATCATCATATCCTCTCAGGAGACTGAGATCTGGGGACTGCAGTTGGATGCCACTCTTGGCAGCAAAGTGCATGAGAACCCTTTATCTCCAATTAAACTCTGAAAAACTCTGATCAGCCCCATGCCTGATCAAAAAATTTCAGTTTTCACTAACAAGTAGGAGCAAAAATGTGAAATTGAATAGTAACTAGAGCATTATCATCATATTTATTTCTCAGTGATCATTCTTGTAATGATTAATGAGAGTTTTCCAGCCAGGTTTAGCTTGAGAGTTAGTGTTAAGTAATGGATTAGATGGTAAGTAAATCGGAAATTGTTTTAGGGTACAGGTAAAGGTAGGATCATTGGAAACTACAGTATTTTTCCTGATAAGAGAATTTGAGGACAAATAATATAATACTTCATGTTAGGGAACAAGATAACTTCAGAGGAAGAGTCAGAAAATTTGTGGGAATTAGGGCAAATTGAAACGCATTTCCAGAGTGCAAACTGGAGTATCCATTAGACTGATTAAAAACTAGAGTCTTTTTCTTAAACATTAGAATTTGACTATCATTAGAGTGAAAGTTAGGTTTCAATTCCAGCTGAAATTAGAGTTAACCTTAGAGAAATGGAATGTTTAAGGTCAAACTCAAAGTAAATCTTCGAAGAAAAAGTCTAGTTAGAATTAGGATGAATGTGAAATAATAAACTGCTAATAATATTAAGATTAGGGTATAATTAGTGTGAGGGTTAGCCTCAATATTCCAGTTAGGCTTAGGTTACAAAAATGGCAAGATAATGAGTAAGATTACAAACTATTTTAAGAAAGATGAGTTGAATCAAAGTGAGCATGAATAAAAACTAATGTATTTGTATGGCTTTTAGAATCCAAAGGCTATTAGTTTTAGGGTTAGGGCTACTGTTCTACTTCAGGTTAGACTTAGGCTTAGGGAAAGGTAAGCTTTAGTAAAACTGAGTTTTCTGCTAACATTTTCAAGTAAAATAAGTTTGAAATTTAACAAAAGCTACAGAGTTTTCCTAAGTTTCCTATTCAAGGTTGAATAGGGTTAAATTTAGAGTTAGGTTTCTAGTAAGGTTTATATATTAGGGGTAGGTACTAATGTAGATTTTAAATAAACCTGCAACTTCTTTTTGCAGATATAGGAGTTCAGTAAACGTTAAGATCAGTGGAAACTGTGATAGTTTTCATGATATGAAGATTTGAGGGAATCTGTAGGATTTGGAGCAAACTGCAAATCATTTCAAAGACAAGAGTATCTGTTAGAATGTGTCTAAACTCGAGTAATTTCCATTAATTTTAGGATAGGGTTACTATTATCATCAAGATTACTCTAAGGGTTCTGTTCAAGATTAGAGTTAGTGTATGTATATGCAATATTCTAAGGCTTGAACTCAATGCTTGGGTTCTTCCCCTGAGCTTTTTGCTGTAGGCTAGCATTTTACCACTTGAGTCCAATTCCAGCTTTCTTTGACCGTGAATTGGAGATGAGATTCTCACAGATGTTCCTATCTAAGCTGACATTGAACTTAGGTCCTCAGATCTCTGCCTTCTGATTTAAGGTAGGATTAATGCATGAGCTACTAGTGCCCAGGAAAGTGCCTGAATTATACTGATTGTTTTTACTTTTGTTCGAGACTGACACTTGAATTCATTATCTGACAGCTTTGCTCACTAAGTAGCACTCTGCCACTTGAGACATATCTTCAAAAATGATTATTTTAAGTAGCTGGAAATCATTAAATTTTCTTCAGATGATATGGATCATTAGTGTTGTTCTAAAATTATCCTAACCAAAAAAGATTTATTGACCCTAGAGATTATCTGAGCAGATTCTCATGCTTTGCTTCTAATTTCATAACATTTTAGGGGCATGATTTTTTAATTATTATTTTAAGTAGCAAAGCAGTTATCATTAAACAAAGCAGTTTATGCGTACAATATACCTTGATCAATGCCAACTCTTTCAACATTCTCATCCATCCCTCCCCTATACACCTCTTCCTTCACTCTTCTTAATTTTGTAGGATATTTACTGGATTCCTCTCCGTATTTTCTCCCTTTTCTCCTATTCAATCTTCTACCTTTTCCCACTTCACTCCTCTTTTGACTACCCACTTCCCTATGATCCAGCAACTCTACTCCTGGGCATTTACCCAAAAGATTACAAACCAGGATATAGTAATGGTTTCAGCACAACCCTGCTTACTGAATCAGCCCAGATACTCCTCAAGAGAGAAATGAATCAAGTAAATGTAATAAACACACACACACACACACACACACACACACACACTTTAATTCTACTTACCCATCAGAATGAATATTGTACCATTTGTATCTCTCATTTCTCATTTCATCTGCCTGGTATATCATTGCCGTCGTATTGTCCCTGTACTGCAGAAACTGACACATGCAAACTGATATAAAAGATTTTCAGGGTTATGGGCTAACCATAGATTCCTGAGTATGAGTTCTCTGCTCATTGTCTTTGTCTATTCATGCTTTTGAGTAGTGATTGTACAGATTCATTTTTACCATTTGCTACACAGAAAAGAGATTAACCATACATATGTATGTATGTATATATATGATTATATACATACATATATACATACAAACATGGATATATGCACACATATGGAAGTATATTAAATACTTGAGTACATTTTATGTTTTCAAGAATTATGGAGCTAACAAAAATCCCATGCAATTTCCTACCTTTTCAATTGTTTCAAAACCTAAAGGACTTTGTCTCTTTTGAATAACTAATTTTTGAGATAATATCACTATCTCTGATCTGTCATTGGCCTTGAAATTAGATGTTCAAATAGGACAAAGTTATTTAGGCTTTTTGGTGGAAGAAAGGCATATTACTAGGGTTCTATTCAGGGGTTCTCTGCTTGCTAGACAGGACTTTGTATAGCACCAAGCATCTCAACTACTTTTGCCATACTTCTAGTCCATTTCATTTATTTGAGGTCTTGAACTTTTGCCCTGGTTGGATCTTAGATTGACTGAAACCTTGCTACCTATGCCTCAAAACATAAATAGCTAGGATTACAGATGTGAACCACTATTGCCAGCTCATTTGTTGAGATAGCAGTCTTGGCAGTTATTTCTTTGGCCTGGCCTCAGACTAAGATTCTTGTCATTTCTGCTTCGCAATCAGCTGGGATTACAGATGGGGCTACTATACTTGGTGTACATGACACCTTCTGATTTTTTTTTGTCGGTCGTGGGGCTTGAACTCTGGGCTTGGGCACGGTCCCTGCACTCTTCAGCTCAAGGAGAGTGCTCTATGGCTTGAGCCACAGCACCAGTATCGGTTTTCTAGTGGTTTCATTGGCGATGAGTCTCACGGTCTTTCTTTCTCGGGCTGTTTTTGAACTGTGATCCTCAGATCTCAGAATCCTCAGTAATTAGGATTACAGGCGTGAGCCACCGGTGCCAGGCACACCTTCTGTTTTTAAAAAGAGGTTTTCATTGTAAAAATCTGTGTAAAGGGGTTATAGTTACATGAGCAAGTTAATGAGTACATTTTCTATCAAGCATTGTTACCTCCTTCTTTGTTTTTCCCCTCCCCTCCCCTCCCACCTCCACAACTACACTCCCCTCTACTCCCTTCCCTTCTTCCCCGCCTATATTGTAAAGATAATTTTTCAACATAGTGTCTTGTGCATCTCATTGTTACAATGGGTCAGCCTGTATCACTATTTATCTATTTTGTTTTTTTCCCTTCCCCTCTCCAAGCTAGAGAAGGGAGTGTACAAGATGCAGGGCACCGACATTAATACAGTGAAAACAAGCGTTAAACCATGGGGGAGAAAAGAAACACATGATAGATTATAAGTCCTATCTTGGGGTTCATTTCATTAACAGCATCTTATTTGGTTATATGTACATAGCTTTTGAATTTTCATGCTTGTCCCAGACATGTAATAGTTATTGCAAATAAGGGAAACCATAGGACCAATGTTTTGGTTTTGGCTTACTTCACTTGATATAATGTTTTCTAAGACCTCACTTAGAGCTCCCCTATGATCCAGCAGTCCCCATTTTTGGGTATTTACCCAAATGATCACAAACAAGACCATGCTAAGCTAACGGTACAACTATGTTTATTGCAGCATTATTTACCATAGCTAAGATATAGAACCAACCCAGATGCCCCTCAGTAGATGAAGGGATCAAGAAAATGTGATACACATACACACACATACACACACACACTCACTCACACACACACACACACACACACACACACACACACACACACACACACACACACACACCACTGAAATTCTATGCCTTCATCAGAGATAATGACACCGCCCCATTTGCTAGGAAATGGAAAGACGCAGAAAAAATTATATTAAGTGAAATAAGCCAGGCTCAAATAACTATAGGTTCCATGGTTAATCTTACTTGGAGTAATTAGTACATGGTACCATATAACCATATAACAGGATGTTATGTGAAATGAACCCCAAGATAGGGACACAAATGATTTTTATTCCATGAGATTCTTATCTCTATATAATCCCCCCAAACAAAGTTGGAAGGAGAACTGTCATTCAAATACAGAGCACCACTCTTGAGGGAAAAAGCCTAAGTGACAAGGTAAGGTCCTAAGTTTAAACCATAATATCAGCACTCAAAAAACTTGATTTGTTTTCCTTGAGGTTTTTATTAAATTGCTCGGGAAAATAATCGACATTGTTTTTATGTTTAGCATTACTATTAAAATCATGTTATATTTATTTATGTTATTCGTTATTTTCTTAAATTTTTCTTACATTTTAATACCCAGTAATGATAAGGGATGACTACTATTTTACAAGTTTTTATGTCAGATGCATATATAGATGGGAGGTGCATTCAAGGATTTTGGACTGAAAATAGATATGTGCAAGGTCTTTACATAAGAAATGATAGTTGAAGGAGCTGTGGGCATGTATGAAATAAACTAAAGAAACCAGCATGGAAAGATAAGGTATGATTCTGGAAAGCAAACAATTTTGGAAGAAAAAAAATCAAGGAAAATATGTAGCTTTCGGTAGGAACTTTGTAACCCAACTACACATTTAATTCCTTATTTATAGTGGAAGGCATTTCAGTTAACTTTATTTTACAAAGTTAAACATGATTGACATTTAATACTAACTGGCCTCTGTCTCAGGTAAGCAATTATTCTAGCCAGGTGCAAGGGGCTCATGCCTATAATCCTAGCTACTCAGAGAGCTGAAACCTCTAGATCCTAGTTCAAACCCAGGCTACAGAGGAAAATTGGTGAGACTTTTCAGTGGCACTGTGGCTCAAAGTGACAGCACTAATCTTGAGTAATAAATCTCAGAGACAGAACCCAGGCCCTGAGTTCAAGCTCTCTGAAATTATTCTTAAAATACTTGTTCTCACTATTTCTTTAACTTGTCTAGAAGAATGTTTTAAACTTAGGGATTTTTTATTTCATGTTGTCAGAATTGATTTTTAAGATGTTCAGAGAAAAATTCTTTATAGTAAGAACTGGTTTGTATTGCTTTGTATTACGTTTTCCTTCTACACCTATAGATCAGATGGAAAGTACATGGCCAAACCCCTCCTCCCCCACCAAATTTGTAAAGTTCATTTTTCGACATAATGACTTGTATGTCTCATTGTTGCAATGTGTCCACCTGTAACCCTACTTAAACGATTTGTTTTTGCCCTTCCCCTACACAATTTGTACCAACATCAAATACAGTGAAAGCAGGGGGAGAGACATAAAAAGCAATATAGAAATCATCTTATAAATATGTTAGAAACAACTGCATGGAAGAAAAAAATTGAATATATGGGGTTCATTCCGCTAGCATCAATTTATCTGACCTAAACTGCTTGACTCAGACATATACTAGTTATTGCAAATAAGGGAAGCCATGGGACCTATGTTTCTTTGGGTCTGGCTTAATTCAATTAATATAATTTTTTCCAAGTCTTTCCATTTTCTAACAAATGGGGCAGTGCCATTCTTTCTGATGGAGGCATAGAATTCCATTGTGTATATATACCACATTTTCTTGATCCATTCATCTATTGAGGGCGATCTGGGTTGGTTCCATATCATAGCTATAGTAAATAATTCTACGATAAACATAGGTGTGCTGGTAGCTTTAGTATGGTCTTGTTTGTGATCATGTGGGTAAATGCCCAAAAGTGGGATTGCTGGGTCATAGTGGAGCTTATGTGGACTCTTTGAGGAGCCTCCATCCTGCTTTCCACAGTGGATGAACAAGTTTACACTCAACCAACAATGAAGTAATATTCCTTTTTGTCCACATCCCCTCCAGCATCTGTTGTTATTAGAGTTCTTGACTATAGCCATTCTAACTTGGGTTAAATGATATCTCAATGTTGATTTTTTTTAATTTTTTTTAAGTTTAATTTTAATTTTTTGTGAACATACTGTACAGAGGGGTTACAATTACATGGGCAAGATAATGAGTACATTTCTTATCAAGCATTGCAGCCTCCTCATTTGTTTACCTTTCACAGATTGATTTGCATTTCTTTTATGGCTAGGGATGTTGAGCATTTCTGCATGTGTTTATTGGTCACCCTCCTTTCCTCTTCAGAGAAGTTTCTCTTCATGTCTTTAGCTCACTTATTTATTGGACAGTATTTTCTTTGAGTATTTGTTGTTGGGGGATTTAATTTTTTGATTTCCAGGTCTGTTTTAGAAATGATAGCCTTGTCCCTTGTATGGCTAGTGAAGATCTTCTCCCTAACCATGGGCTTTCTAGTGATCTTGCTAACTATGTCTTTTGCCATGCAGAAGCGCTGAAATTTCATGCAGTCCCATTTATCCCATTTGCCTTTTATTTTTTTTGTATTTCTGGGTCTCTATTAAGAAAATTTCACCCTGTGCCAAGGAGAACTAGAGTTTCTCGTATTCCGTCCTGTAATGTTTTCAGAGTAAGACTTCAAACTGTTAAAGTTTCAAATATTATAAGAAGATCTTTGATTCATGTTGAATGGATGTGAGTAGATTGAGCTGTTGCATCCATTCGTGTGTGTGTGTGTGTGTGTGTGTGTGTGTGTGTGTGTGTGTGTGTGTGTGTGTGTACGGGTGTTATGCGTATCATTGAAATCAAGGATAAGGAACTTGGTTCCTTTTTCTGAGATATACATTATGGTGTTTGTTTGTTGGAGGTAAGCTCTGATTGCTTGCCTTTACCTGATTTGCTCATTCCAGCTCAATTTTTCAATTAAAGTTTCTTAATTATTATTGAACATATAATGCTCTGATATAGCTTTGTCTTTAGTCTATCATCTAGGTTCTTCTTTTCCTCTTAAATATTAACATTCAATATTAATTTTAATTCCTGACTAATTTGCCCCTTTAATTTGCATTCAACGTCGGTGCTGGGGGGGGGAAGGGGGAAAGGAGAAGGATTGGGATTGGGGGGGAGGGGGGAGGCTAGGAAGGGATGTGAAGGGTAAACCAAAGGAGGAAGCTGCAATGCTTGGTAAGAAATGCACGCTTTATCCTGCCCATGTAATTGTAACCCCTCTGTACAGTATGTTCACAAATTAAATTAAATTAAATTAAAAAATTAAAAAAAAGAAATAAGAATTATAATACCTTTGAAATCTGTATTCATGAAGCAAAACCATTTTGAATTCTCTGTTTAATGTAATAACACCTGGACATATTTGTTAGCACCAAAACCTTAAATTTTTTTTGTTTTAGTTTAAAATAACACTCTTCCATGTTTTTAGAATGGGTAGACAAATAATTCCCACAATGCCGCATAATTTTTATTTTTCACTTTGTCTATGCTTCCTGGTCACTGCTAAATTGTTCTGGATGCCTGTATTAGCTATCCCAACCCCTGCAAAGTTGTTGCTGCTACCCAATTTCCTGTCACTGCAACTCAGCAATTGCAATCACAATTACCCTTTCCCTGGTACTCCCTTTCTCTGCTACTCATTTTTCTACCCATAATTCTTAACACCATGGTTCCAGCTACCTGATCCCTGACAACCCTGTCTTTGCTACCACATTCCCAAACAAAGCAAGGCAAGAGTAGGCACAGACAGTCGACTTGGGTACTCCTCTTGCAGGCACAATGGGACGTTGTTCCTTGGGTATTTAACATGAAGGACTAACTAGTGGTGGAAAGAAAAGAGGTTACTCAGAGGGGACTAAAATCCAAGGATATCAATTTATAACTTGTTGCTAGGAAAAGCAGGCCTTAAGGTGAAAGTTAATTAGAAAAGAAAATTTGACAAAAATACTGGGGACTATATAAATAAAAGTTTTAGCTTAGTCACTTGTACCAGTGATCTGAATTATTTTATGACATAGATATGTAACTACTTTGCATTTTAAAAAGTATATGAAGATGCACATTTATATGGTACTTATATTAATTTATGGAATAGTTGCATATGATCATGTTAATGATACTCAATAGTTTATGCTTTATGATATGCTCATGAGTCTGGCTTTGGCAATATGAAGTGAACTCTCTAACAATAAATGGAATTTCATTGTCAAATACTACAAGGATATAACTGAGGCTAATACCAAAATGAAAGCTAGTACAAGAAAACTGAACAAAGCTACAAGTTTGAAGGGAAGGTGTCAGTGGTAAGGGCTATGATAAAAGAGAAATCCTTCACCGTGAATTCTTGGAAGAAAGGAATGTGTCTTGTTGAATTACTAGTTTTTTAAACATTCTTAGAAAGCCGAACATGATTTTTTGATTCTTGCTTTTTGGAACCTCTTTATTGAGTGGTTAAACAAAAAAATATCGAAATGACTAAAAATCCACTGACATGAATTATTAGATTAACATTATTCTCAACGTTGCCTTGAGATGCAGGCATGCTGGATTCCTTTTCTACTAAATTAACGGAATAATCTTCCTTTTGAATGGTTGGACAGTCCACGATACTTATTCCCAAACAAGAAAAGATACTGGAGAGAAAAAAAAGAGGAAGGAGAGTCATCACTGCTGAAATTAGCATATTTCCCATTTGGACTTAATGGGTCTTTTCTACAAAGAATTAGAATTTCATCTTAAGATAATAATTTCAAAATGGATATGCTAAAGGATAGCTTAGAAATGTAATATTTAATGCTGTTTTATTACTTGAAGACAAGGGTTTACAGAAAACTTTAAATTCCAGAAAAACTGTAATGTACCAATAAACACCTAGAAGAAATATAATTTAAAATTCACCTGTTCGAAGCAAATCCTGGCATGAAAGTCTGAGAATCACTTATCTCCAAACAGGAAGTGGCACTGTGGCTCAATTGGGAGAGGGATCCCCTTGAGCTGAAGAACTCTAGGATATGTTAATACCCAAGCCCTGAGTTCAAGGCCCATGACAGACAAAAAAAAGAAATTTTAAATAATTAAATCATTAGGGCTGGAAGAAGACTCAGTGGTAGAGTGCTTGTCTTGCATGCATGAAGTCCTGTGTTCAATTCCCCAGCACCACATAAGCAGAAAAAAACTGGAAGTGGCACTGTGGTTAAAGTGGTAGTGCACTAGCCTTGAGCGGAACAGCTCAGGGACAGCACCCAGACGCAGAATTCAGGCCACCCCACCAACAACATCAACAACAACAAAAAATTAAAGCATCAAACAACGTGAAGATGTTGTCCAGAATAATGAGTGCAGCATTATCAGTTGACATAACTCAGTGACTTGAAACCAAGTTTACCAGGGGAAATGGTGGGCATTTTGTGTGTGTGTCAAAACCTGCAAAATTATTTTATATATTTTCCCAGGGAGGGAGAAAGGAGGAAATGGGGGGAGTGAGATGTTTGGTGACTTGCCTTTTGTTTCACTGATTGTTTTCTGAACTCAAATTCAGAGAAATTCTGCTTGCAATCCTAGTTGCATGGGCACTGACGAAGCCATGGCCTGGAAGTGGTTTTGTCCTGTCCTTGGCCTGGTTCCAACCACCACTGGATAATCCAAGTCCCAGTGCAGGACCAAGATGACTTGAAGACTACTGATCCATTGGGCAGGTGGACCTAACCACAGCCAGAATAGGCAGAAAATACAATTCTGAGGGCAGCACTGGAAAACTACAGCAGGCAGACATTTTTTTAAATATATTTTTATTGTAAAAATACTGTACAGAGGGCTCAGAGTTACAGGACTATGACTATACAGCATTGTTACCTCCTCCTTTGTTTTTCCCCTACCATCCTTTCTCTTCCCACATCTCCACCTCCTCCCTCCTCGAACCCTGCCTGACATTGTAAATTCATTTTCAACATAGTGTCCTGTACATCTCATTGTCACAATGGTCAACCTGCATCCCCATTTAAGCATTCTGCTATATCCCTTCCACTCCTCACATATATATATATATATATATATATATATATATATATATATATATATACACACACACACACACACACACACACACACACATATATATATATATATATATATATATATATATATATATGATGCAGAACACTGGAATCAAATTCAGTGAAAACAGGGGTTTACCGTTGGAGAATAACATACAAAAGAATCACACAGTGTACTATAAGCATATTAAAAACAAAAGAAAGAAAGGAAAAACCACTTCTGTTTCTGACTTGGGGTACATTTTGCTTAACATCATCTCTTATGGTCATAGGTACCTAGCCTTTGATCTCTGCTTGTCCTAGACATGTACTAATCCTTGCAAACAAAGGTAAAACAAGGTAAACCATGGGACCTATGTTTCTTTGGATCTGGCTTACTTCACTCAATATAATTTTTACCAAGTCTTTCCATTTCCTAACAAATGGGGCAATGTCATTCTTTCTGATGGAAGCATAGAATTCCATTGTGTGTGTGTGTGTGTGTGTGTGTGTGTGTTTGTATGTGTGTGTGTGTATGTGTGTTTGTGTGTGTACCGCATTTTCTTGAACCACTCTTCTACTGAGTGGCATTGGGGTTGGTTCCATATCATAGCTATGGTGAATAATACTGCAATAAACATGGTTGTGCTTGTAGTTTTGTGATCATTTGCGTAAGTGTGCAAAAGTGGGGTTTCTGGGTCATTGGGGAGCCTTTTGAAGAAATTCCATATTGCTTTTCAAAGTGGTTAAACAGGTTTACACTCCTACAAGTAATGCAGCAGGGTTCCCTTTTAGCCACATCCCCACCAGCATCTGTCATTATTATATTTCTTGATTATAACCATTCTAACTGGAGTGAGATGTAATCTCAAAGTTTTGATTTGAATTTCTTTTATGACTAGAAAAATTGAGCATTTCTTTATGTGTCTAATGGACATTTTTTATTTCCTCTTCAAAGATGTCTGTCTCTCTTTAAGTCTTCAGCGCACTTAGTTATTGGGCAGTTGTTCCTTTGAGGATTTGTTGTTGGGGGATTTATGATTTTGAGTCCTAAGTATATTTGAGATATAAGACTTTGTCTGTTTTATGACTCATGAAGGACTTCTCCCAGTAATTTTGGGCTTTTTATTGATCTTGCTATCTATGAACATTACCTTGCAGAAGCTCTGCTGTTTCATGCAATGCCATTTGTCCAACCTCTCTTTAATTCTTTTTGTTTCTGGTTCTCTCTTAAGAAATTTTTGGCCTGTGCTAAAGAGCCCTAGAGTTTCTCATGTCCTTCATGTAATGTTTTCACGGAGTCTGCTTTTATTTTGAGGTCTTTGATCCGTTTTGACTTGATTCTCATGCAGGGTGATATATATATATACATATGGCTAGCTTGAGTTTTCTACAGGTGTTTAACCAATTTTACCAGCACCATTTACTGAAAAGGCTGTCTTTCTTCCATTCTATTTTTTTTAGCTCCCTTTTCAAAGATTAGGTGGCTATAGGTCTAGGGGTTTACTTCTGAGTCTTCAGTCCTATTCCATTGGTCCTCAGGACTGTTCTTGTGCCAGTTCCAAGCTGCTTTTATTACTATGGCTTTTTAGTATAGTTTGAAATTTGGAACTACTATTGCTCCAGTGCTGTTCTTTCTGCTAAGAATTGACTAACCTTTGAGGATTTGTTGTTGGGGAATTTAATTTTTTGAGTTACAAGTATATTTCAGATATGAGACTCTTGTCTGTTGTATGGCTAGTGAAGATCTTCTCCCATTCCGTAGGCTTTCTATTGATCTTGTTAGTTATGCCCTTTGCATGCAGAAGCTCTGAACCTCATGCAATCCCATTTGTCCAACCATTCTTTGATTTGTTGTGTTTCCAGGTCTCTATTAAGAGAACTTTGGCCTGCTCCAAGGTGACCTAGGGTAAAAATTAAAACCCCCAACAACAAATCCTCAAAGAAACAACTGTCCAATAAATAAGTGGGCTAAAGACTTAAATAGAAACTTTTCTGAAGAAGAAAGAAGGATGGCCAATAGACACATGAAGAAATGCGCAACCTCCCTAGACATAAAAGAAATGCAAATCAAAACAACATTGAGATACCAGCTCACCCCAGTTAGAATGGCAAAATCAAGGACTCTAATAACAACAGATGCTGGAGGGAATGTGGACAGACGGAAACAGTACTTCATTGTTGGTGGGAATGTAAACTTGTTCAACCACTTCAGAAAGTAGTATGGAGGTTCCTCAAAAGACTCCACATAGAGCTCCCCTATGACCGAGCAATCCCACTATTGGGAATTTACCCAAATGTTTACAAACAAGACCACACTAAAGCTACCACCACAACTATGTTTATTGCAGCATTATTTATCATATCTAAGATATAGAACCAACCAGATGCCCCTCAGTAGATGAATGGATCAAGAATATGGGGTATAGAAGCGGCAGAGACCGCAGCCGGGGGCCATACCTGAGCGCTCACACAGAGAGTCCGGGACGACGGAGCCAGATGCAGCGGGCGAGCGGATTCTACTCAACACCAGCAAGAACCAACAAAGAGCAGACATCTTCATCCTGCACCTTGCAGACCAGAGACGACCCAGGATCCAAGACTCAGCGTGAGTAGAAGCCCGACGTCCTCACTCCTTCTCAGGGAGCAGAGGAGGGAAGGCCACCCCTCCTCCCCAGCACCGGTGATCTCCATCTTGGATACCGACAAAGCTCGGAGGAGCTGCCAGCTCGAACCCAGGCCTTGGAATAAAACAAGTCATTTAGCAGGTCACAAGAACTTAACGGCAAAGTGACCTGCCAGACTCGGCTCCATCCAGGGAAAAGTCACCCAGCTCAGGCGCCAGCCATTGGAGTGGCTTCCCTCACTGGGTAACCAGAGTCAGAGGCTGACCCTCCCTCTAGCAGCCTCAACAATCAATTGAAAAACAGAATCCCTGAGAACGGCTCCAGGCTGGGCTCTGGGAGATTTTTTTTGGCACAAAACAGTCCCAGGAAAAAGCTACTGATTGTTGAAAGGCCTCAACTCTACCCAGAACCTAGCCTCACCACTGCATCCCCCTCTTTTGTGATTCTCAAAGCAGATCACCCTCCTAGAAAACTAACCTGGGAGGGGCATCTGAAAATCTTGGGTAAAGCAGAGCATTTTTCTGCCTCTTCCAACAAACCGACTTAAGAAACCAATCAAGCCACAGGAGCTCAAGCTGACCAGAGACTCCAACAAAAGGCTGGTTATAGACAAAAGGGAGATACAGGATTCTTCCCACCCCTCCTCCCCAAAATTTTTTTCTTTTTTTTTCTTTTTTTTCTTTTTTTTCTTTTTTTTGTTTGTTTTTTGTTTTTTGTTACCATATATATATATATATATATATATATATATATATATATATACACACATATATATATATATAAATTTTTTTTCTCTTTTAAAACATTTATTATTCTTTTCTTCTGAAAAAATAATTGATTTCCAGTAACTTTTTTTTCTCCTCTTATAATTTTTATTTTAGGAATATGTAAATGAGAATTTTCCTTTCTTTTCTTATCTTCTTTATCTTTTTCTTTCTTTCATAATTATCTTTTTGTTTTTTGTCTAGCTCTACTGAACTTCTGATCTTTTCTTCTCCCTTTTCCATCCTTAAAGTTTTTCACATGTCCTCTATGTCCCTCCCTTTCTCACAACATATTCACATTCCTCTCTAAATAGATGGTCTTTTAATCTCTACAATAACATTAATTTTTACGTTTCTATTTTTTTTCTAGTCTCTTATCATTCCCCTATCAACCTCTTCTTTTTCTCTCTCTCTCTACTTGCATCCTACCTAACCCATTTCCTGCATTGTGATTAGGACATAGTTAACTCTCCCTGTACCTCCCCACACCAATCTATTCCTATTTTTCACCCACATCTCTCCCTAATCCTAATAATTTCTGGTTATCCAAATTCTTTTCTGCGGTTCGAAGTCCTTTAAAATATAGTTGTTTGATGTTGAATAGATGTATCTGTTGAACTAGATTGTATCTGTAGACTATTGACTGTACAAATGCAAACTTTGGTTGATGTTTGCCTTAAGATAGTGTTCTAGCACAAAACTGGTACTATCTTCATCTCAAATGGGCAGAGTAAGCCGGAAAAACACAAGAAAAATGGCAAATTCGGGTATCTCAATTCCCAATCTTGATAATCAGGGGTCAGATCAGATAATGAACAATCCAGAGGAGACGTCCCAAATAGCTCTACAAACACTGGTGGCAAACATGATAAATGAGAAGTTTGACAACTTACAAAGGACTCTCTATGAGCGTGATAGGGAGAGAGAGGAGGCATCCCAGAAGTTTATACAGGAATATCATAAGCGTGAGGAAGCTACTCAAAAACTGATACAGGATTTGCGTGACAACTTGAAAATACTCAAAGAGAAAGGGAGGAATGCCGTGAGCAGGCTGAGAACACTCAAAGAGAACTGCAGGAATCCCATGAACGTGAGGAAGCTAAACAAAGAGTAATACAGGAATTGAGAGACCAGGTAGAGAACAC
This sequence comes from Dipodomys merriami, assembly GCF_024711535.1. Classification (NCBI taxonomy): domain Eukaryota; kingdom Metazoa; phylum Chordata; class Mammalia; order Rodentia; family Heteromyidae; genus Dipodomys; species Dipodomys merriami. The sequence goes on from NW_027203827.1 coordinate 298,318, forward strand.
ACAAAGATCACTAAAGGCATCCATAGAATCCATTACCAAAGAGCTGAAGGAAGTCAGGGAGACCACAAAGGGAATGCTGAATGGAACCCAACAGAAGGAATGGGAGTCCAAAGAAACCATATACAATCAACTAAGTGATTTGAGGACAAACACTGAACACCAAATTAAGGAAGTAATGAGATTCATACAAGACCTAAAACAGAGCATCAACAAAGAACTTGAAGCCATCAAAGCTGACCAATTAGAAGGAAAAGAGATTAAAAACAAAGTAGAGAGTCTTGACAGCAGGTTAGACCATGCAGAAGATCGAATCTCAGGGATTGAAGACAGCCTAGCTATTATAGAGAAAGAACATACAACCATCCAAGACAAGTCCAAGAAATATGATAGATCTATCCAACACCTGGAAGACACCATCAGAAGGCCTAACTTAAGGATAATGGGTGTAGAGGAGCACCTAAAACAGAAGTCAATGGTCTAAGAAATTTGTTTAACAGGATCCTAGCAGAGAACTTCCCAAACATTCAAAAAGATAGGCCTATTCAGATACAAGAAGCCTTTAGAACCCCAAATAGACCAGACCAGAATAGGACATGCCATGGTCACATTATAATCCACACAGGATCAACTCAGAATAAGGAAAAGATCCTTAAAGCTGTCAGGGAGAAAAGGGTAATCACCTATAAAGGGAAACCAATTAGAATCACCTCAGATTTGTCAGCAGAGACAATCAAAGCAAGAAGAGCATGGAATGATGTATGCCATGCCCTAAAAACAAACAACTATCAACCAAGAATACTGTACCCAGCTAAACTCTCCTTCATAATAGAAGGCCAAATAAAAACCTTCCACAGCAAAGAAAAATTGAAACAATATATCTCCACCAAACCAGCCCTACAAAAGATTCTTAAAGATGTCCTACACATAGAAAACCAAAAAGACCACAATAAAGGCCAACAAACTGCACCCAAACTGAGAATCAAAGAACCATAGTAAGAACCCAGTTTTCGCAGCCCGCAAGAAGGTACATAACATGGCAGGAACTCCCAAATACCTCTCAGTCCTATCTCTTAACGTTAACGGACTGAACTCTCCAATTAAGCGACATAGACTGTCTAGTTGGATTAAAAAACAAGAACCTTCTATTTGCTGGCTGCAGGAGTCACATCTTGCCCGTAAAAACAAACACATTTTCAATGTTAAAGGCTGGAACAAAATCTACCAAGCAAACGGCCCTCATAAACAGGCGGGAGTTGCAATCCTAATATCAGATAAAATAGACTTCAAATTAAAAATCGTGAGAAGAGATAAAGAAGGTCGCTACATACTAATTAAAGGATCTCTCCTTCAGGAGGATATTACAATTCTAAACATCTATTCGACAAACAATGGAGCACCCAAATTTATCAAAGAAACACTACTTTCCCTCAAATCCCATATAGATCCAAAGACATTAATTGTTGGGGATTTTAACACACCACTCTCACCACTAGACAGATCAACTCAGCAAAAACTCAAGAGAGAAACCACATATCTAAACAGCTGCATAGATCAACTAGATTTAACCGACATTAACCGAACATTTCACCCAGCAGCATCAGAATACACGTTCTTCTCAGCAGCACATGGAACGTTTTCTAAAATAGACCACATTCTAGGCCACAAAGCAAACTTGTCTAAATTCAGAAACATTGAAGTTATACCCTGCATTCTCTCTGACCACAAGGGAATAAAATTAGAACTCAACACCAAAAGCCACCAAAGAAAGTCCGGTATCACATGGAGGCTAAACAACACACTGCTGAATCATGAGTGGGTCATGGAAGAGATTAGAAAGGAAATTCAAATGTTCATGCTATTCAACAAAAATGAACACAGAAATTACCAGCTCCTCTGGGACACAGCAAAGGCAGTACTCAGAGGCAAGTTTATAGCTCTGAGCTCCTACATCAACAAATTGGAGGGATCTGAAACTAACAATTTAATTACACATCTAAACCTCCTTGAAAAAGAGCAGCAAGATAAACCCCAATCCAGTAGATGGAAAGAAATAATCAAAATTAAATCAAAATTAAATGAATTAGAATCCAAAAAAACTATAGAAAGAATCAAGAAAACAAAGAGTTGGTTCTTTGAAAAACTTAACAAAATTGACAGACTCTTAGCAAATCTTATCAGAAAAAGAAGAGAACACACCCAAATTAATAAACTCAGAGATGAGAATGGAAACAACACCACGGAAAAAACCAAGATTCAGAACATTATAAGGGAATACTTTTCAAAACTTTATGCTAATAAGTTCAACAACTTGACAGAAATGGACCTCTTCCTAGCAAATATTGACATGCCATAACTAAACCAAGATGAGTTAAAGTATCTTAACAGGCGTATATCAAGCATTGAAATAGAAACAGCAATAAAAGACCTCCCAACTAAGAAAAGTCCAGGACCAGATGGTTTTACAGCGGAATTTTACAAGACCTTCAAAGCAGAGCTCACACCAATTCTCCTCCAACTCTTCAATGAAATTGAAAGAGAAAGCTCACTACCGAACACATTCTATGAAGCCATCATAACCCTCATCCCAAAACCAGGCAGGGACTCATCAAAGAAAGAGAACTATAGACCCATTTCTTTGATGAACATTGATGCAAAACTTCTCAACAAAATTTTGGCCAATCGCCTTCAACAATTCATCCAGAAAATCATACACCACGATCAAACAGGATTCATTTCAGGGATGCAAAGCTGGTTCAATATACGCAAATCAATTAATATTATTCATCACATCAACAGGAGAAAGAACTAGAACCACATGGTTATCTCAATAGACGCAGAAAAAGCATTTGACAAGATCCAACACCCCTTTATGATGAAGGTTCTGGAAAAATTAGGAATCCATGGAACATTCCTCAATACAATAAAGGCTGTATATGACAAACCTACAGCCAGCATTTTACTCAATGGTGAATAACTAAAGCCATTTCCTCTTAACTCAGGAACAAGGCAAGGATGCCCACTCTCTCCACTTCTCTTCAATCTAGTATTAGAATGCCTAGCTACAGCAATAAGACAAGATGCAGACATAGAGGGGATCCAAATAGGAAAAGAAGAAATAAAACTCTCCCTCTTTGCAGATGACATGATCTTGTATTTAAAGAATCCCATAGACTCCACTCCCAAATTATTCAAGCTGATTCAAAACTTTGGTAAAGTAGCAGGTTATAAAATTAACCCCCCAAAATCAATCGCTTTTCTGTATGCCAACAATGAGAAAAGTGTGGCTGAAATTAGGAAAGCAACTCCATTTGTAATAGCCCCACAAAAAATAAAATACCTAGGAATTAACTTAACTAAAGAAGTGAAGGACCTCTATGATGAAAACTTTAAAATCTTGAAAAAGGAAATCAACACAGAACTTAAAAAATGGCAAAACCTCCCATGCTCCGGGATTGGCAAGATTAACATCGTGAAAATGGCAATACTTCCCAAGGCTATCTACAAATTCAACGCAATACCTATCAAAATTCCACCCTCATTCTTCAAGAAAATAGAAGAGGCAATCCAAAAATTCATATGGAACAATAAAAGACCCCGAATAGCAAAAACGCTTCTCAACGGAAAGAACACTGCTGGAGGAATATCAATACCAAATTTCAAACTCTACTATAAAGCCATAGTAATCAAAACAGCTTGGTATTGGCATAAGAACAGACCTCAGGACCAATGGAATAGAATTGAAAACCCAGAAATGAACCTACAGACCTATAGCCATCTAATCTTCGATAAGGAAGCCAAAACAATAGAATGGAAGAAAGACAGCCTCTTCAGTAAATGGTGCTGGCAAAATTGGTTAACTACATGTAGAAAACTAAAGCTAGATCCTTATATATCACCCTGCACCAGAATCAACTCCAAATAGATCAAAGACCTTGAACTCAAAGCAGACACTCTGAAAACATTACAGGATGGAATAGGAGAAACCCTAGGTCTCCTTGGCACAGGCCGAAATTTTCTGAATAGAGACCCGGAAACACAACAAATCAAAGAAAGGTTGGACAAATGGGATTGCATAAGGTTGCAGAGCTTTTGCAGAGCAAATGACATAGCTAGCAAGATCAATAGAAAGCCCACCTATTGGGAGAATATCTTTACTAGCCATACAACGGACAAGGGTCTCATATCTAAAATATAATTTGAACTCAAAAAATTAAATCCCCCAACAACAAATCCTCAAAGAAACAACTGCCCAATAAATAAGTGGGCGAAAGACTTAAAGAGAAGCTTCTCTGAAGAAGAAATAAGTGTGGCCAATAGATACATGAAGAAATGTTCAACACCCCTAGCCATAAAAGAAATGCAAATCAAAACAACATTGAGATATCACCTCACTCCAGTTAGAACGGCAAAAATCAAGAACTCTAACAACAACAGATGCTGGAGGGGATGTGGACAGAAAGGATCCTTACTTCATTGTTGGTGGGAATGTAAACTTGTTCAACCACTTTGGAAAGCAGTATGGAGATTCCTCAAAAGACTTCACATAGATCTCCCCTATGACCCAGCAATCCCACTTTTGGGCATTTACCCAAATGTTTACAAACAAGACCACACTAAAGCTACCACCACAACTATTTTTATTGCAGCATTATTTACCATAGCTAAGATATCGAACCAACCCAGAAGCCCCTCAGTAGATGAATGGATCAAGAAAATGTGGTATATATACACAATGGAATTCTATGCCTCCATCAGAAAGAATGACATTGCCCCATTTGTTAGGAAATGGAAATGCTTGGAAAAAATTATATTAAGTGAAGTAAGCCAGGCCCAAATAAGCATAGGTCCCATGGTTTCCCTTATTTGCAATATCTAGTATAGGTATGAGTCAAGCGAAAAGGTCAGATAATGTGATGTTAGGAAAACGAACCCTTAAATATGTATTTTAATGTATTCGTTTCTTTCATGCATGTGTTTCTAACGCATTTATAAGATTATTTTTGTTGCTTTGTATGTCCCTCCCCCACAGTGTAACCTCCGCTTTCACTTTATTTGATGTCAGTATAACATGTGGAGGAGATGGGGACAAACAAGTCGTTTAAGGATTCAGGTGGACCTGTTGCAACAAGGAGAATTACAAAATGTCATGTCAAAGCAAACTTTACAATGTCGTTGAGGGGGGTGGAGGGGTGTATGATTGGGTGGGCGGGGAGTGGGGAGGCTGGGAAGGGAGGTGAAGGGTAAACAAAGGAGGAGGCTGCAATGCTTGGTAAGAAATGTATGCATTATCCTGCCAATGTAATTGTAACCCCTCTGTACAGTATGTTCTCAAATAAAATAAAATTAAATTTAAATTAAAAAAAAAGAAAAAAAAGAATATGTGGTATATATACACAATGGAATTTTATGCCTCCATCAGATAAAATGACATTGCCCCATTTGTTAGGAAATGGAAATACTTGGAAAAAATTATATTAAGTGAAGTAAGCCAAGCCCAAAGCAACATAGGTCCCATGGTTTCCCTTATTTGCAATATGAGTCAAGCAGAAAATGTCAGATAAGGTGATGTTAGGAAAATGAACCTTAAGATGTTTATTTAAATGGTTTTTTTCTTTCACACATTTGTTTCTAACGTATTTATAAGATTATTTCTTTCTTGCATTCTATGTCCCTCCCCCACAATATAACCCCTGCTTTCATTGTATTTGATTTTGGTATAATTTGTGGATGGGAAGGGGATAAACAATTCAGGACACAGGTGGACCCGTTGCAGCAATGAGAAGTACAAATTGTCATGTCAAAAATGAACTTTACCACTTTGGTGGGGGTGAGGATTGGGTGGGGGGGTGGGTGGAGGCTGGGAAGGGATGAGAAGGGTATACAAAGGAGGAGGCTACAATGCTTGATAGGAAATGTACTCATTATCGTGCCCATGTAATTGTAACCCCTCTGTACAGAATTTTCACAATAAAAAATAAAAATTTAAAAAAAGAATTGACGAACCTACAGCCAGCATTAAACTTAATAGTGAAAATTTTGTCATTTCTTATTAATTCAGGATAGAGATAAGGATGTCTGCTCTCTCCAGTCCTCTTCAACATAGTATTAGAATGCTAGATGGGGCAATAAGACAAGATGCAACTTAATGGGAATCCAAATAGGGAAAGGTGAAGTAAAACATACAAGATGACCAATGGAATAGAATTGAAAACCCAGAAATGAACCTACAATCCCATAGCCATCTAATTTCCGATAAGGGAGCTAAAAAAGTAGAATAGAAGAAAGACAGCCTCTTCAGTAAATGGTGCTGGCTAAATTGGTTAACTACTTTTAGAAAACTAAAGCTAGATCCTTATTTATTAAACTGCACCAGAATCAACTCCAAATGGATTAAAGACCTCGGAGTCAAAGCAGAGACCCTGAAAATATTACAGGATGGAATATGAGAAACCCTAGGTCTCCTTGGCACAGGCCGATATTTTCTTAATAGAGATCCAGAAACACAACAAATCAAAGAAAGGTTGGACAAATGGGATTGCATGCAATTGCAGATCTTCTGCCTGGCAAAGGACCTAGCTAACAAGATCACTAGAAAGCCCACGGATTGGGAGAAGATCTTCACTAGTCATACAACGGACAAGGGTCTCATATCTAAAATATACCTGGAACATAAAAAATTAAATCCCCCAACAACAAATCTTCAAAGAAACAACTGCCCAATAAATAAGTATGCTAAAGACTTAAAGAGAAATTTCTCTGAAAAGGAAAGAAGGATGGCCAATATACACTTGAAGAAATGCTCAAACTCTCTAGCTGTGAAAGAAATGCATATCAAAACAGCAATGAAATACCATCTCTCCCGAGTTAGAATGGCAAAAATCAAGAACACTAATAACAACAGATGTTGAAGGGGATGTGGTCAGAAGAGAACCTTACTGCACTGTTGGTGTCAGTGTAAACTTGTTCAACCATTTTTGAAAACTGTGTGGAGGTTCCTCAATAGACTCCACATAGAGCTCCCTTATGACCCAGCAATCCCACTATTGGGCATTTATCCAAATGTTCACAAACAAGACCACACTAAAGCTTCCAAAACGACTATGTTTATTGCTTCATTATTTAGCATAGTTAAGATATGGAATCAACCCAGATGCCCCTCAGTACATGAATGCATCAAGAAAATGTGGTATATATACACAATGGAATTCTATGCCTCCCTCAGAAAGAATGACATTGCCCCATTTGTTAGGAAATTGAAAGACTTGGAAAATATTATATTAAGTGAAATATGCCAGGCCCAAAGAAACATAGGTCCCATGGTTTCCCTTATTTACAGTAACTAGTATATGCCTGCATCAAGCAGAATAGTTCAGATAAGTTGATGTTAGGGAAATGAACCATAAGATATGTATTCAAATGTTTTTTTTTTCTTTCATGGGATTGTTTCTAACACATTTATAAGATTATTTCTTTTTTGCTTTATATGTCCTTCCCCCACAGCTTAACCCCTGCTTTCACTGTATTTGATGTTGGTTTAATTTGTGGAGGGGAAGGGAAAAGACAAATCCTTTAAATAGGGATACAGGTAGACCCATTGCAACAATGAGATGTACAAGTCGTTATATCGAAAATGAACTTTACAACTTTGGTGTTGGGGAGGAGGATTGGGTGGGGGCAAATGGGCATGATGGGACGGGATGGGAAGGGGAAACAAAGTAGGAGGCTACAACGCTTTAGAAGAAATGTACTCATTATCTTGCCCAGGTAATTTTAATCCCTCTGTACAATTTTTTCACAATAAAATATATTATATTTAAAAATAGAAAAAAAGAAGAAAAAAACATGAAAAGGACATGATCTTGTATTTAATGGACCCCATGGACTCCACTCCCAATTTACATAAGCTGATCAGAAACTTTGGCCAACTAGAAGAATATAATTTTGTCTCAATAAAACCAACCAAGAAAGGATTAAAAAATAAACAAGAAAGGAATACACAGTTGGAAATTTGGGCAAATTTTGTCATTATGCTTTGAGAAGTGAAGTTTCCTATTGAAATGAAACTCAGTTGTGTTTGAAATTTTGTCTTAATTACAAAACATTTCTAGATGCAAAAGAGCTCATGATTCCCAACCAAAAACTTGAAAAAGTAAGTATCATTCTTTTAGAGTCCCAAGAAATGATGAAGGATTACAAAAGTTAAAGCCTGATGAAATAGGAAAGTTCATTTAATGTAGGACTTTGTAGACCTGTCTAAATTAGAATTTAGATTTAAAATAGATATTTTTTGTTTGTAATTTAATATTCTATAGGATCCTACAAAATTATTTTCAAGTAAAATATTTAATTTACAAATTCACTAATGATTCTAGCATTCTAATTGACTAGACTATTCTTTCAAGTGAGGTATAATAAGAACTTAGTTAATAGATAATTCCAACAGTTCATGTGTAAGATGATAATGTGAATAAACAAATTGTCAACAAATTCATTATATTCATTTATAAACATAGAAAAGGAGCAATCTTTTGAGACTTTGGTGTACCGTGGTATGAAGAGATTAATTGTGTGACATCTTTTTTTCTACCTATACATTACACAGGAAGAAATTTCCTTAATTATGTACCTCTGTATACAATGAGAAAAATGCTAGGTTTGAGGTTTGTTTTTATTTTATTTTTGTTGTTTGTTTTGTCCTTGGACTTATCCTCTGGGCTTGGGCACTGTCCCTGAGCCTGTTTTTGCTCAAGGCTACTGCTCTACAACTTGAACCTCAGTGGCACTTGGGTCTGGCTTTTCCTTATGAGTTTATTGGAGATAAGAGTCTAAGGAATCTTCCTGCCTGAGTGAGCTTTCAACCATAATCTTCAAATCTTAATATTAAGATATACAGATCTCCTGAATATCTATGATAGATAATATACATATATATAATAAAATAAATATAAAATAAAAATAAAAATAAATAATATTTGCGAGTGTTTGGATCTCAAGAATCCCACTCTGGGGAAAATGATGTAGCAAAGTTTAGTGTAGTATTCTTTCCACAATAGGAAGGGCATCACATTAGCAGAAGTGTAGTATTTTTTCACAATAGTGATAAAGTAGACATGATGTGAATTTAGGGAATTTTAAGGTTCACTTTACAAGTTGGAAACTGTTGTGCCAGGATGAATTTATGGCATAAAAACTTGGGATTGATTGTCATAGAAATAATAGCTTACTCTGATGAACAAATGTTTACTCTTAAGGAATTTATTATTATAGATACTTCATAGGTTTATCCTTTATGAGAACGTGTCTACTTTTTCTGTTGACTTTTAAATATGTAATGCCTCATTGGAAACTGCATCTATATCTGAATTAATTAATATGCAAACAGGTACTGTTTTGAATGTCTCTGGTATGGCATGTACAGAATTTGAAAATGAGTAGTTAGTAGTCATAGGAATGTTGAGGAACAGATATATTCTGTCCTCTTAACAATTAGCCAGTTTTAAAAGTTAGGAGTTTCCATAGAATTGAACTGTTTTCTGTTTTAGTATGAGACAATACTAAAATAATTTTTTTCAAAATAATGGCAAGTATATTCTGAAAATATTGTATAGTTTGATAACATTCACGTTGATGTCACTCTGATAAAGAGGTAATTCAAGCTAGCAGGCAAAATGATGATTTTTTTAAAAGGTAATACACATAGAATAATATTTACTATACAAATACAGTGATATTATATTTTATGTGGCTCATTTTTAACTTAATTTTATTGTCAAGGTGATATATAGTAGGGGTTGCAGTAATTGTAAGGTAGTAGATACATACCAGGTCAAAATTTTTACCCCCTCCCTCATTTTTCTCACACTTTTCCTTCACCCCAATACTCCTCACAAGTTGTAATGTAAATTTCTAACATGTTGTCTTGTGAGTATTGCCATTGCATTGGTTTGCCTTTTGTCCTTTTTTTCGCCATTTTATTGTTTCGCTACCCTTGCCAAATGAAGATAAATGTATATACAATACACAGGATACTGAAATCGAATACAACAGTGGAAAAACCATAGAGGAAAACAAAAAAGAAAAAAGAAAGCACATAGTACATTAAAAACAACAACCACAAAGAAAAACCTCTCTTTCCATATCTAGGAGTTTATTTTGTTCAGCCTCATTTTATGTGGTCATTTATACATAGCTATTGAGCCATTTTTCTCATCTTCTAGGACTATCCTTGATATTTCCTAGTTATTACAAATGAGGGAAACTATGGAATCGGTTTCTTTGTGTCTTGCTTATTTTTCTTAGTAGAATTTTCCAAGTCTTTCCATTTCCTTATGAATTAGAAGCATAGAATTCCCCGTACATATATAAACCACATTTTGTCAATTTGTTCATCTACTGAGTGGAATATTGGTTTAAAACATGATTTCATGTAAGTGTCACTTAAGGCCATTCAAAATGACAGATGCCAACTCACTAGATATACTAATATGATTTCAAAGTAAGATAGTATTTTATGGTGGTACAAGTGTTGAGATATCTAGATGAGTCTAATGTATATCTTGCACTGAATTAGGCAGGAAGATATCCAATATCATATAGGATAAAAATGGTAGTGACAAAATATTTCCCTTGAGAAAGATATAGGACGCTGCCAGAAGTATGAAGTAGTTCAGATAATTTTGAAGAATTTAGAAATGCAAGCTCAATTATGTCACTTTAAATAATAATTATGTAAGTCGAAGGGCAAAAGAAGGGTAAGAGAAGAAAATAACTGACAGCAGATCATTATCCCAAGTTAGAGTATAAAAAGACATAATTTACAACTTCCAAGTCAAAGAGAGACCAATATAATATGTCCCACTTAATTTAGGTACATGCAAAATATTTACTTGGCTTTTCCCTACTTAAATGCTCCAAAATAAATGAACATTTATAAGAAAATTCATGTGATTGACATTGCTTCAACTTGAACACTAACTGGAATCAGCCCTCTTTTTCTCATTTTGCACTTGGAAAATAGTCCCTAAGTTGATGATGTTCTGGCTGATTCGAGTCAGAGTTAGGGGCTTCTACTTGTACAATTATCACAGAATAGTTTAAAGCAGTTTTTCCCCAAGATATCCAACTATATTTTCTTAACCTGTACTTTGAACACACACTCACACCTGAGCACATTATTTGAAATTATACTTCAGCTTTTCATGGCATATTCTACTTTGTGCCTTTGTCTTATTTGCATATTCCTTTTGAGTTCATAGTTGCTCTATTTCCATTTCATCTGTACAAACTGTTAAGAACATTGTTCAACTACCACTTCTTGATTGCACATGCCCAGTCTATGTATGAAGGTACTTTGTCCATGTTAAGCAATAGAGTAATACTCACTCTCTGAGGAGGAAAGTTCCACAATATAACCCTATGCCCACATTAGAGGATGAAGAATTTAAAGCATTTTGAGAAAACAGTGATATTAGAATTGAAAGGCTCCTTGGAGCTCATTAGTTTACCCAGGAGAAATATAAATATCCACAAAATTTGGAGCTAATTAGTAAGTATCCGAATTACCATTAGATTCTAGATGTTGTGCTAATAAAAATCACGATTGTATTATTGTTATATCAAAAACCTTCACAACTTGAAAATGTGTATGAGAAAATGAAAGAAAGGCATTAAAGCAAAATGTCTTATCTTTTTAGGCATTTAATCTTAGTGGTGAGGGTAATGTCTGAACTCTTACATTCAATGAAAGCTTGAAGTTTATAAGAACACTTTCTTACATATAAGAATTTGTGTCAGGTTGATTGACAGGGTTATTTCAGCATGGAGATATACCTAACAAGAATTAAATTTCAATAGAGTATTTGGCAGTTATGATGTGTCAATGGCTATTGAGGCATTTTCTATTCTCAATTCCAGGAGTCTTCAGTCACATCAGTAAAGCTGTATGTTCAACCTAATACTTGGTGTTACTTGTCCTACATTTATAATGAGTAAGCTGATAAGATATCCAAACATATCTACATATATTTCAATAAATCCCAAACTGATATGGATAGATGGGTCACTAATTGGAACTGTAGGACAAATTATGCTTTTCTGTGCTTTAGTTCAATCTATAATCTCCTGGCTAAATAAAGTTTTCAAAAATGTTCACAGAATACCTCTAAGAAAAGTTCATGGCAGTTATATTCGAATAATATTGCTAAAGTCAGGATTAAAGTATTTATTTCCAACATTTAGAATCAACAGGATCTGTTGAATTAATGGATCCAGAATTTTATGTCTTCACATTCATATCTCAACATTTTATCAATATGACTTTCACCAAAATACTGTTCTTATTGACCTTGTCTATGTCCTTTTACTTTTCAAATCCAAATAGTAGATTTCCTTTAATATCTTCCTGAAAATTCTTTCCTTCCTTTTCTTCTGTAAGTCTGTGTTTATTTCTTTTTTGTTTCCTTATTTATCTTTTTCCTCCAATCTTATCCACACTGGTACTCACATTGTTCACACTTTCGTCTGAACTTTCCTTTTCCTCTTCCCTTTAATAATGTCCCTGATTTTATTATTATTTTTCATATTCATGTTCGTGGATATTTTGATGATGTTCAAACAGACCTATTTTTGCATCTGTTTAACATATCAGAGAGTTTTTTTTCCTGTATATCCATCTTTTCCACCTGTAGCCCTTGTCACCAAGAATGTAACTAACATAATTAGGAGACAGAGATGTGGAAACACTTTAGATTTCCTCTTACCCTACCTCCATCCATTAGATAAGATGAATGATCAAGATTTTCTCAGTTTCTGTCACTAATGTAATTTTTATGTACTCCTTTTTATGCCCCTGACACCAGCCTATTGCAAGTACTCATCACCAGTCACCCAGTCCTAAAACAACTGTTTACAAAGTATGCATTTTTCCCCATAGTCTTTTCATATTGGTCAGCTCCATCACCATATGCCTCTCCTTGTAAGCACACAGAGTGAATAAATCAGACAAAAATTCTAGTACCATTGACGGTTGCTCTTACATTTCTTATCTGTAAATGGATGTAATCTACCAGATATATTGAAGAATATATTTGTTGACTTCTAGAGCAAGGAAAAAGAAAGTAAACAGTCCTTACATGTTCTACCTTAGCTTACAAATAAGGAAAGAGTCAAATTCAGTTTGTTGGTATAAAGTCAGAAATAGTTTCATGCAGAAATAAAAAAATAAATTTTAACTTCTGGCTCTGCAGCTTGAGTCCTTTTATGGTAACTTCAGATATGTAAGTGGTATTATGTAAATTGTGTCATGTATTTACAGGTGTAATGAAGAACATACTCTTACTATACCATTGGAAAACATTGGTTATTGAATAGTATCTATATGAGAATGTTATTTGAACTAATCACACTAAGTTGAAACCTACACCTTAGTCCATCAAAATATGGAAATAAATGATTTTATTTATAAGAAATTAATACCACCAATAATAGTGAATATAAATTAGAAAGACTGCTGGAATAACATTAGGGTTTTTACTGTCTCTACCTGTTTATATGATTGTATTTCTTGATACTGAAACTCTCCTTTTTATTCTGGTTTTTGTTTTGTTTTGTTTTTTTGGTTCTTCTTGGGGCCTCGACTCTGGGCCTGGCACTGTCCCTCAGCTCTTCAGCTCAATGCACTTTACCACTTGAACCACAGTGCCACTTCCCGCTTTTTCTGCTTATGTGGTGCTGAGGAATCAAACCCAGAGCCTCATGTAGGCAAGGCCAGCACTCTGCCACTGAGCCAACTTCCCAGCCTTCATCTTGTTATTGTTATTGTATATAATCCAACGCTGTTTATAACTATGCATTCAATGTGGGAAATTTAGCTTCAAAGATATCTAAAGTTTTTTTTTTTTTTTCAATCACAACATCGTCATTATCAGGCTACACTGTGATCATCATCCTTTCCATCCAAATTATTATTAGCATCAAAAGTGCTAATTATTGAACATTGGATATGTGTCTATGATTTTACTATTATTTGTCTTTTGATTAATAATTTTAATGTTACCAATGTGCATGCATCCATATTGAAATTTTGCACAAACGAACAAAAAAACAACAACCATATCAGGTAGCTTGACTATGTGCTTATAACAAATTATTGAATAGATCTTTTGAAGCATTGCAAATTGCTAATCAGTTTGAATTAACTTCCTCTCTCTCCTTAACTACAAATATTTAAGAGTTTGGGCAGAACCTTTTCAAGTAATATACTGTAAATATTACTACAATATCATGTGTATATCTAAAATTCCCTTGAAAGTAATAAACTCTACTTTCTATTGAAATATAAGTTATTTTATTCTAGGAAACTTTTAGAAAAATAGACTGTATATCTTTGAAATGAAAAAGGTCAAAAATAGTAAGATAAAATTTTAGAGGGAGTCTGTCATATATATATATATATATATACACATATATATATATATATATATATATATAAATGTTATGTGTAGAATAGTACATTTTTAAGATTATTTGTCATCAGAAATATATACATATATCTAAATTTATTTGCAGAATGATATACATCATAGTGAAACAAACATCTTAAAACATAATTAAAATTAAAAAAAAAAACTTCATGAAACCAAGTGCCAGTAACTCACTCTTATAATACGAGCTATCCTGGATGCTGAGATCTTATAATTGTTTTTGAAACTAGCCCAGACAGAAAAGTAATTGTTAGATTCTTATCTCCAATTAACCACTAAAAACAGGAATTAGCTCTTTTCCTCAAATTGTAGAGTGCTGTCTTTGAGCATAAAAAGGCTTAGGGACAATGCCCAGGCCTTGCAAACAAGCCCCACAACAACAAATTGTATCACATTAATTTCACAAAAGCATCTTTTAGCTGCTGTGAACATTTCTTAGAAACATGAATACATACCCCTGGAAAATATTAAGTAAAAAAATATAGAATATTTACGTCTATGTTAAAGACATGACTATATAGATTGTTTAAGATATTTAGGTAATAATTAGAAGTTAAGAATAATGATAGGTAGGTCATATATTGGGACTGGTTTTTTAAATTTTATTTTACAATAGTAATAAAATGATATTTATAATGATTATATAAAATTACTCTTGCTTGGTATTTGAATTATCATAATTGATATTTTTAAATGATTTCCAAAGCAAAGGAGTATCAATTCTTTTGTAATTTCAAAATAATTAAGAAAATGATTTCAATGCTGGTTCACTCTAAGTCTATATTTGTTTTCTTGTTCTCGTTTTCATATGTTAGTAGAAATGACAATTCAAAAATTTAATGGATATTGGCATTCAGGAACATCTTCACATACACTAATATTGGAATAGTTTCATTTCATTTGTTACTTTCACAAATAAATCAAGATGATTGTGTATTTTGTTCTTTTCACTGCTTTTGGCTATTATCTTGAGAATACGTTTTTTTCTAGCAAAGTAGAGATAAGCAATTGGATTTAGCAAGTAACATATGACTTCCATAAAATTCACATGCATAGATTTGTGTCTTCTGTCATTTGCTCAAAGTTTCTTCTAGAAAAGTTTCTCGATTACTTGGAAGTTTTTCCCCTTCCCCTCCACAAATTATACCGATATCAAATACAGTGAAAGCAGGGGTTATAATATGGGGTAGGGATATACAATGCAACAAAGAAATAATCTTATAAATGTGTTAGAAACAATCGCATGAAAAAGAAAAAATCATTTGAATACATACCTTAGGGTTCATTTCCCTAACATCACCTTGTCTGAACTTTTCTGCTTGACTCAGACATATACTAGATATTGCAAATAAGGGAAACCATGTGGGAAAAATAGGGATACAGGTGGACCTATTGCAACAATGAGATGTACAAGTCGTTATGTCGAAAAATGAACTTTACAACTTTGATGGGGGGGGTAGCGGTTAGAATTGGGTGGGGCGGCGAGGGAGGATGGGAAGAGATGGTAAGGGGAATCAAAGAAGGAGGCTACAATGCTTGATAAGAAATGAACTCATTATCTTGTCCATGTAATTGTAAACCCTCTGTACAGGATTTTCACAATAAAAATAAAAGTAATAAAAAAATACTTAGAAGTGATGCACAATTCCTAGGTATCCAGTTATCACATATACTTTTGGATTGAGTTATTTCTGTATAAACTCAAACGAACAAAATACCCTCAAAATAAACAGAAATCACATCTTTGTTTTAAATACAGTAGTTTACAAAGAGTATTTAGCCAACACCAAAAACATATTTTTAGCTATTCTACATTTTGTGTGAAGAAGTTTTAACAATAGTTTTTTCCTGACATGCAATTCACTTACAATATATTATCTCATTTTATCTTATACATTTTAGTGGTTTAGAAGTGAATTGTACCTTCATAGGTTTTTCAAAGCCTAATTTTCACAAACTTGCAGTTCTTCAAATAGAAATGCTGCAAATGTTAGAAGAGACATTAAAATAGATATAAAATTCAGTTACAGGAATTTGCCCAGCATACATCCTCTATAGTGTGTCTTTTCAAAATTTGATTTTGGGGATCATTTCCAGGGTTTCACACATACTATTCAAGTTCACTGTCAATTAACTACATTCTCTGTACAAAAAAGTTTTATACTTCTGTTGAATATATTCATAGAAATGTAATGCCTGGATCCTATACAATTATCTTTCACCTTTTGAAGACTTGAAAACTTATTTGCTAAAATGATTGCAGTATTATACAAATCGATCTCTATGAGAAGTATATCAATTTCTCCATAAATGCATTATTATATTTTTCGTCCTCTTTTTATATTATGGTCATACTAGTAAGTTTTATTTTTATTATTTCTTTGACACTAAAGAGGAGCTTATGTCATATGCTCCTCCTATTGACTATTAATACTCATATGTTATTTAAAGATATATCCTATTCAGGAAAAAATTAATATAGAATTAGAAGATATAAAAATACTTAAGTTTCAGAATCATTGTAGCATTAACATTGTAGCATTCAGGAATATTTGCCCTCTGTGGATATGTTTTCATTTCTGTTATAGTGTCACTTGAATTATGAAAGGATATCACTTGATATAAGCCAGTTCTTGCTTTTCTTTAGCCATTATTGTTTTTCTTGTCAAATTTTTAGAAACCTTTACTAATCAATGACATGAATTTTTACATTTATGTTTTATAGGGTTTTACATCTCACATTTAGTTTGATAATCATTCTTTATAAGGTTTAAGGTAGTCCAGGTGCCGGTGGATCACACCTGTAATCCTAGCTACTCAGGAGTCTGAGATCTAAGGATCATGGTTTAAAGCCATCCTGGGCAGGAAAGTCCTTGAGACTCTTATCTCCAATAAACCACTAGAAAACCGGAAGTTTTGCTGTTGCTCGAGCGGTAGAGTGCTCACCTTGAGCTGAAGAGCACATGGACAGCGCCCAAGCCTAGAGTTCAAACCCCATGACCAACATACAAACAAACAAACAAAGGTTTGAGGTAGTAGTCTAAGATCATTGTTTAAATCTAGCGAGGCAATAGTGCCAATACAACCATTTAAGATTCTGTTTTTATTTCATAAAGTCATAGCATCCTTTTCAAAATCTGTGGACCATAAAACTAAGAATTTATTTTTGACAAATTTGTTACCTTCTTCTATGTGTCTGTTCTTATAGTAGAACTATGTTGTATTCACTACTAAACATGGTAATACTATTCAAAGCTAGTATGAAGGCTGAAGCTACACCATTTTACAAGATTGCTCTGACTGACCTGTATTCCTTGAATTCACATACGAGATTATTGAGCAGATGGACCAATATTCTACAGAGATATCTCAATATTTGATAGTCACTCATAATTCGCACCTGGTGAAAATAAAACCCCCTGATATTATATATAGGAAATGTCTTTAGAGACTGATCAATGCAACTAAAATTAATTTTTGAATGAGTTAAGATTTAGATAACAGTACAGCATAATAAAGCTGAATGATAATGACTTGAGCTGTACTCCAGAAGAGAGTAATGGGGGGGGAGAATGGTGGACCACATAGGAGCTGTATGTCATTGGTATTGTTTCAAAAAACACAAAGACTTCAGAGAAGAGAAGGAGAAAAATAAAATATCCTGAATCTAGTTTCTTTTTAATCCACCTGATAGTTTGGACTGAAAGTCAGATCACATGGGAAAAATAAAATAGAAAATAAAGCATTGTATAGAGCTGTTACAATGTAAAGAAGTTGTAATAGGAATATAATTAATTTCCAAAGAAATAAGAGAAAGAAAAACAATAACAATTGCTAATGTGGATAGAAGATGGATCACATTTTATCATATATAATTTTGAAAAAATCTACTAGGAATGAAAATTTAAAAGTCATAATTTAAAATACTATTTGTATTATAACTAGATAGTATAGCTCAGTGGTAATACATTCGGCTAACATATGTGAAGCAATTGTGTGATCTCCCTAGCATACAAAGTACACACAAAGCACAAACACAAAAAACCCACATAAACACACACACACCACATACACACATTTGTTTTTATCATATTAAACAGAGGAAATTATCACAAATAGTAAAAGTATTTTAATATATGAAATCATAATATTCTCATACTATGTAAAATAGTAATAAAATAAAAATGAAATAAAATAGTCACAAGATACTTGGATTCTTATAGATTAAGTAAATTGAAAATTAAGAAATAAAAGATATGAGGACTTTGCAAACAAGTTTTAAATAATAAATATTTTGAAATGTGTGTCATTTTATTTTCACAAAAGATTGATTTTACTGGTGTTTTAACTCAAGATTTAGACTATGATAACCATGTGCTCTATATCTTGCTAGGGATGGCTTTATCTCTAATCATTCACTCTGGAAATTTTATGATAAGATCTCATATTTTCTCAGTATCTCCCGAATTACAAACCCTTTTTACACTTCCCACCATAGTTAGAAAATGGAAACCACAAATCACTACACCCAGCTCAAAAAATTTTTTAATTCAAGTATAAATATTTCCAAAAAGTGCCAGGTAATAAAGCCTTTATTAATAAAGTATGTGCTTCTTGAAAATACAGTATTTGTTACATTTACAAACATGTTTAGAACTATAACAAAATAAATTTATTTAAATTAACCAACCAAATAAAATTTAAGAAAATAATTTCTACATATTCACATGTTAACTATTTTGAAAGCAAAATATATGTCTGAATAATTTACATGTATTAATATTATGCAAAACTAAATTAACTAATCCTACAACTCTGAAAAAAGAATTACCCTAATGAAACAAAACAAAAGAAGTTCAAAATTTGAAATTTAGAAAATAAAATGAAGTGTACTCTTTAGTTTACTTAAGCAACTGTAAACCTTCTGTATATCAATTTTATAATAAAAAATGCATGAATAAAGAAAAAAAAGTACCCATTGGTCAATAGCGACAGGAAAAACATCAGTAGTTTTGTTTTGTGTTCAAAAAAATCATTGGAAAAGATAACAATATTCTTTCCATAATAAATATACTCATTAACTTACTGATGTAACTATATCCCCTCTGTACATTACCTTTAAAATAAAATTAAATTGAAATTAAAAATATACTTAATAATATACCAATTAAGAATTCGTAGAGAGCTAGGAAGGTGGCTCAGTTGTAGAGCGCTTGCCTTTCATGCTTGATGCCCTGGGTTCGATTCCTCAGTATCACATAAACAGAAAAAAAGCCAATGTGGGGCTGTGGCTCAAGTGGTAGAGTGCTAGCCTTGAGGGACAGCGCCCAGGCCTAGAGTTCAGGTTCCACGACCGGACCCCCACCCAAAACAAAACAGAATTACTAAAAGCCATTGGATAAAAACTTTTTAGAAAACTGCCCTAAGTACCCAAGTAATATACTTTTATGATACTATTTAAATACTTCGGTAGAGAAGCCAAAGTTTAAAAACTGTTACAAAGTAAAGTAATAAATCAGAATATATTACTATTAATAATAATCATAAGATGAATTAATAGTGGTAGTCAAATATGTAAGAAATGAGGCAATTTGCCATTAGTTTGCACTTAATAAGTGAGAAAGAATTTTCTAGGTCTTTTTAAATATATAATAAGTTTAATGAAGAAACTATTGTGTAACATCATATGATAATCAGATGAAGCTGATATTAGAACCAAGAGCAGATTGTACTGTTTTGGATATTAATGTATATACTTAATTTGGTTGTGGGAAATTGTGTTCAACTTGGGGTATTGTTTTTGTTAGACTGGTGTCATATCAGTGGTTAATTTTAGGATAGGGGTTCCTTTCCACAACAACATGCACCTGATCTGTCTTTTTAGCCTTCCCATTATCAATGGCATAAG
Source organism: Dipodomys merriami (assembly GCF_024711535.1). Taxonomy (NCBI): domain Eukaryota; kingdom Metazoa; phylum Chordata; class Mammalia; order Rodentia; family Heteromyidae; genus Dipodomys; species Dipodomys merriami. Next base: position 318,706 of record NW_027203827.1, read on the forward strand.
AGTTGCACACCAACTTGTCTAGCTTCCTACCTTGGCTGGCCTAGATTCTGCAGTCCTTCCAGTCTTAACCTGTAGATAGTGCAGGATGGTGGAAATAATCCAATGCACAAACCTATACATTGAGAAGGAAGTCCATTAAACTTTTGGCCTGGGTTCTGTTCTCAAGCCTCCTCAATAGTTAAGAGTTCAGATGGGAGCCCATGGTGCCAAGCAGTAAGAATATTTTTTTAAAGCAACTAGACATATATATGACTTAGGCAGGTGAACACCTCAGGACAAGAATAAAAAGCAGTGAAGCATAGAGGACAGGCCCAATTTTAACTAGCTAATTAGAGGCTGAATAAACTTAGCTAGCTACTCAGGAGGCTGAGATATGAAGACCACTATTCAAAGCCAGTCCAATCATAAAAATAAACGGATTATCTCCAAAAAAACAGAAGTGGAACAATGGCTCAAATGGTAGACCACTATCCTTGGTCACAGAAGCTTAGGGAGAGTGCCCAGGCACTATCAAGCCTCAGGAATGATGAATGAATGAATGAGCACTTGCACATGCGCATGCATGTATACACATGCATGTGTACACACACACTCTCTGTCACACACACATAAATGAGTATTTCAATGCAAAGTTTTTTTTTTTACCTTGCTGTAATCTATTTCCCTGTATTAGTTTACAAATTAACAAAATCACCTAAGCACCTATTTACATACAACTCAACATGTTTCTCTAAAGTCAACTCTCTTTTTGGAAGCATGCTTTTATTTGACCCAAATGTAAATTACTCAGAAGGTCGATTCATCTCCTTCAATTCTGTAGAATTAGATGATTGTTTTGCTTCCTCCAAGCATTATAATTTTGTGAAATCCTGTATCAAGCAACCTATTTCTTTCAATAGAAATGAATCCTCTGTCAAAGAATTAATACGTTTTTCTTCTCTTTGCTAGCATCTGTAGTATTATTAACTTCATATATTTCATGATCTGTCTGTGTTTGACAAAGACTGCTGTGAAAATGAAAAGACCCTTCACAGCACTTATCATTTATATACCATTCATAGATATGAAGGTGTTTAAATATTACTGAAATTGCTTTGGAATAAATCATGTTAAAATTGACTATCGTGAAAAATAAGAATTGGCTTCTCAGCACTTTAGGTAAGAACTTGATTGAAAGAAACAAAAGGAAAAGTGAGGAACAACACAACACATACATTCAAATGAAACAAAACAACCCAAGAAAACAAATTAATTCAGTACTCAAGAACCTGGAGGAAATTCAAAGACTTAAAAAAACATCAGCTATGACAAGCTTATGAAAATCCTGACTACATGGAATTTACTCTTGTGAGGATAGAGGTTAAAGCCCAGACTGGACAGAAAGATCTGTACACAATGCCATGCACCTGTTATTTTAAATTCCAGGAAGAATAACATAACGTGGACTGAGACCAATATCATGCACAAGTATAGGAAAAATCAGGATAATTTAGGGCTGGAGACATGACAAAGTGGTAAGAACACCCATTTAGGGGGCACAAGACACTCAATTCAAACTCTAATATTATGGGTATTAAAGTAAAAAGCTATGGTTTTAAATAATTGGAATAATTGTAAGATTTGAGTATTTGAGTGGAAAAATGCATGAAAGAGATAGAATGAACCCATGGTGCAATGCTTTCAACTTAAGTGAAAATGTTTTGTGGTACTTCAGACAAAACAGAGTTACCTTCCAAATGAGCATGGTTGTGCATTTGGGTGATGGAAATATTTTACTTACACAGGTGTAAATTAAATAGATTTTATTTGGGTAGATTGTACTTCTTGAACTAAGAACCTGCATGATGTCCCTGAAATTTTTCTCTCAAGGCTACCACTCTACTACATTGAGCCACAGTTCCAATTCTGATTTTCTGTTGGTTGTTTGGTGATAAGAGGCTCCTGGACATTCCTGCCCAGGATGGCTTCAAACCATGATCGTCAGATCTCAGCCTCCTGAGTAACCAGGATGCCAGGCATGAGCCGTCGATAGTTTTAATAATTTAGTAAATTGTACAGTTACTGAAGTTATGCATTATCATTATAACCTGTGTAATATATGTGTGTATGTATATATCAGTGAATACGGATAGACATATTTAACATATTTTTGAACCTACAGTAATTATGAAAATATCCATTATTAAATAAAATGGAAACAAAAGTTCATAAGGAGCAAAACAAAGGAAATTATCACATGTTTCTTGTTGTTGAATGGAATACAAATTGCAAAAATCAGTTTGGGAAAACCATCTCTACGTTAACAAAATCGATAAGAGCTATTAATTCCATTCCATCTATTTGCTCATATAGTGCAACCTCACACATAAGTGTCAAAATCAAACCACACTTTTTGCCATTGCTTTTAACTCACCTGTTATAATTTATGGGTTAGATAAAGTAATCAAATAAAGATGAAAATAATATTATGTAAGACTATGAATTAGAGCTGAAAATGATTTTAAATGTGATAATTGCTAATTAAGTTGCATACTTCTTACTTTTACTCTGTCATGTCCTTCATTCCCACATTAAGAAAGTACATAGAAGGTTCTCACTAAATTATATGTACAATTATGAAATAATCTATTGAAAGAATATGGGCACAGTGTGATTTTAGCTTATTGAGACCTGTCGGGGGAAGTGTGTTTCTGAAGACTTGCAATATATTGTGATGAAGATGAAGGGAGGGATGTGCTTATTCTGGAAAACTGGCTAGAGGATTGCTCTCATAAAGGTAATGATGAATTCTTCCAAAAGGTTACAGTAAAATCACTTTCACAACCATGTTCAATGCTGCACTATTCATCATGGCCAAGTTACGGAAACAGCCCAGATGCCCTTTGGCAGAGTGATGGTTGGAGAAAGTGTGGCACATATACACAATTGGATTGCACCCATCCATTATGAAGGCTGTTACATTATTTGCAATGAAATGGATAGATCTAAAAATATATTAAGTGAACTAAGTCAGAGCCAGACACACAAAGGACCCCTGTTCTGTCTCAAATTTGGAAGTTTTACACAAAAATATTAGCCAAAGCATGCTATTTGCAGAGGAGTATTTCAAAGGTGTAATTTCTTATAAAATTGAACTTTTAATCCAACAAAATATATATATCAAGAAACTATCACTTGGAAGATGTGAGGGGAAGTCAAAAGGAAGAGAGTGAAAGTATAATATTCAATGCAGATAGTATGAAACTAGAAAAAATTAAAGTGGGGTGAGGTTTGGAAGGGTGTGGAAAAGTTATAAAAATTTCAATTATATTAAAAAAACTGATTTGTTGAATGGAAATTCCATTGACCAAGTATTTAAGATAATAAAAACATAATTAAAAACAATGGAGACATCTGATCTTAAATTCTATTTCCATCTCTTTTAAAAAATAAAATTGTTTGCTCTATAAATTGATCAGAGGGATGGATTTTGTGACTAGCTAGATCATTGCACATTTGTCTCTCTCTTCCTCTCTCCCTTTCATGGCTCTCATAGGTAATATGATTGCTCCATAAGTATCCTAATTTATTTTGCTTTTATATTTTTGGTTGAATCATTTCACTTTCTGCTCTGCCATTTCCCAACTAATTTACATAGAAGGCATTATTTCCTATGTTCTCATTCCTAGGATAAGCTGAACATGAAGACACCACTGGTGCTCATTTCCAGTCTGTACCTTTGAATATGGAGGAAAATCTTTCCTCTGCTCTCTCTCTATCAATTCCCTACTCTCCAGTTAGAATAATTTAGAATAGCAAAAATGAAAAAAGAGAAGATAAATAATAGTGAAAAATATAGATGCAGAAAATGTACCGTATTTTTCTGACCAGTTCATCCAATGTGAACTATTGGGGAAATACATGGACACCTCATTCTCACTGGCACTAAAAGTCTCTGGCTAGGCAATTCTGATGAAGATGAGAAACAAGATGAAAAAGTGATAAATGGTATCAATTGCAAGAGACAAATGGAGAAGGATTCAAGCAAATTTCTTCTTTGGTCTGCTGAAAATAATCGCCTTACTACAGTGCAGACACTACATTCCAAAAAGGCCACTCATGTGAATACTAGGGATATCGATGAGTATACCCCTCTTCATCGAGAAGCCTACAGTGGACACTTCTACATTGTCCATTAGTTGGTGGCTCAAGGTAGATATTCATGTAATAATTGTGAATGGCTGGACACTCCTGCACAGTACTTTTATACTTGGAATAATAACAGAGTGGCTTCTTTATTTCATCATGATGCAGATACCAATGGCTAAAGTAAAGGCCTCTTGACCCCCTTGCATCTTCCTGCTGGGATTAGAAATAGCAAAGTTATGCTAGATCTCCTTCTGTTGAACCATTATATCAAATCAGGTCTGAAGCACTACTTGAAAGAAACTGCATTTGATATTGCCAAAAGAAGAATTATTTATCACTACCTCTTTGAAGTTGTGGAAGGCTGTACAAATAGTTCTCCTAAGTCCTACTTGTTTGGGTAAGTTTCTTAAATTTCAAAATTGCCAGTCCATCCTGTGTGTCCATACAAAATATTTTCACAATACAAAGCAACAGCAATATCTTACTTTAAAAATTCATGGATTCCATGGTATTCTTCCAAGTGAATTGCCTGACTTTGATGTCAAAATATATTTGAGTTGTTTGTATACATCTATAATTATTTCTGTAGAGTTTGTGATTTTAATAAGAAATAATTTTAACTTATGTGTTGAAATGTGTAGTACAGAAACTAAAGATATTTCTGGTGCTTGTCTGAAAAAAGTATATTTTAAAATATTTAGCATTCTGTTTTTAAAATATCCATAATCTATTTCATTCTCTCCTAGATATAATACATTGAATTCGACATTGTTTTATAATATACAGGTTCATTAATAAGTGTGTCCTTTCCGATTGCATTCCATATAGAAACAGTTTAAGATTCCTTAAATTCCTAGGTCCTTATAGAATTTTATTTCTTTGGAATAAAATGACAATGCTATCTTATTTCAAAAGTTTTATAAAGGTGATGCTATGTAAAGGCCTTTCTGAAAAGGTGAAGTTTGAATACACTGATGTCAAACTGACTTTTATTTCTATGAATTGCATGTATTATTACACTTGTATATTTGTAATCAACTTTTTAATAACTGTTTTTCATTTCTTGCATCTGAAGAATGAAAAATATGGCATATTTAACTAATTTTCATATCATTTCATATCATTGCACAAGAGCCATGTTAATCTCTGTATTATAATTCGGGTTGATGTGCTGCTGAAGCATGTAGTATCCTGTAAATTTAAGTAGTTAATGATCCAATCTTAAGACAGGCATATATCCTTGGTTGCCTATTTGTAACAAGGAAACCTTATTGTTCCTTAAATTGCTATTCATCTTATTTCTGTAAAATTCTGTTTATGGTGGAAAAAACTTATATTGTTTGTTCGATTGCTCACATTTGCAATTTTTTGTCAATAAGTATTTTAAGTGTTTTTCATTTGAAATTTGATCATACTTTGAAGCCTTTATAGGTAGATCCAAAGGTGATGGCTTTTCAAGTACTTATTTATCAACTGAGTTAGCTTTGAAGAGCTAATGGATTCAAAGTAAGCCTTGCTTAAGAGCTTCTTCTATAATACCAACATCTAATACTGTGAAAGCAGGGGTTATACTGTGGGGGAGGGACATACAAAGCAACAAAAAATAATCTTATAAATGCATTAGAAACAAATGCACGAAAGAAAACAAAACATTAAATACATATCTTAGGGTTCATTATCCTAATATCACATTATCTGACCTATTCTGCTTGCCTCATACATATACTAGATATTGCAAATAAGGGAAACCATGGGATCTATGTTTCTTTGGGCTTGACTTACTTCACTTAATATAATTTTTTCCAAGCTTTTCCATTTCCTAACAAATGGGACAATGCCCTTCTTTCTGAAAATAAGTCGTTTAAATAGGGATACAGGTGGACCCATTGCAACAATGAGATGTACAAGTCGTTATGTCGAAAACGAACTTTACAACTTTGCTGGGGGTGGCAGGGAGGATTGGGTGGGAGGGCAGGGGGAGAAGGGATGGAAAGGAGAAAAAGAGGAGGAGGCTACAATGCTTGATAAGAAATGTACTCATTATCTTGCCCATGTAATTGTAACCCCTCTGTATAGTATTTTCACAATAAAAAAATAAAAATTAAAAAAATAAAGGAAACAAGCTGGGAAGGTGGCTCAGTGGTAGAGCGCTTGCCTTGCATGCTCGAGGCCCTGGGTTCGATTCCTCAGCACCACATAAGCAAAAAGAAAAAAGCCGGAAGTGGCACTGTGGCTCAAGTGGTAGTGCGCTAGCCTTGAGCTGAATAGCTGAGGGAGAGCGCCCAGGCCCAGAGTTCAGGCCCCACGACCTGAAAAAAAAAATTAAATAAAGGAAACAAGTATTTTCAGGGTTGTGTAGGACCTGAGTGATGGTAACTATAATGAATTGTCTCCATTGAGAGGTAAAGAACATGCAAAGACAAAAGAATGAAACTAAAACAAGTAGATACAATAAAATGAAAAATAAAAAGACATTTATTCCTCGTTAAAAAAAGAGCTAATTCTAAACTTCTGCAGCTTAAAATTTCCCAAATGAGGTCTTACTGTCACAAATGTCTGCCTGACACATTACCCTTGCTCCATGTAGGAACAGACCAACCAGAATATCTTACCCTGACAACATAGCTTGTCTTACTGGAGCAAAACTTATCTTAGTTACAAGGGATCATAGAGAGATGAACAGTTCAGATAGAACTGTTCAGACTAGAAGGTACATTTTCAAAATATAATTATTTATTATCCCTACCATTTCAAAAGTAGCTAAAGCCAAGAAGGTGAGAAAATTGTTCATATGCATGATTACCTCATGTCCTGGTCTGTCTACCACCCAACCAAGCAGGAACTTACAACACTGATTTTCTATCACCAAATATATTCCATAGCTCCAGGAGAAGTCCATATGTTTCTCCTTGTTATTAGGCCTTAAATTGGTAATGTTTTAATCACAGTGTTTTCACTTGACACTAGGCTGTACATCTCTGAATGGTAAAGTTTTAGATCTAATTATACCAAACACTGAGGTAGAGGAAATGGAATAATATTTTAAAACAGTTGCCTTTGTTACCCTAACCACAACAGAACAATGCAAAACATTTTCTTACATTATATATACTTATATATTTCATATATATATGTGCTGATTTTATATTTCACACAGTGAATCTTACTGGAATTAATTGATAATTTGACAAATTTATTGATATTCATTCCAATAAATGGATTGGAATATAAATAATCAGGATTAGAATATATATTAGAATATAAAAAGTATCAATGCAATGTTGTCAGTATAAACTTGTGATACCTTTTAAGTGTTCTTGACTTCTGAATTCACATGGTAAAAAAAAATATTGTTTTCCTTTAATCTATAAGGGATTTTATTCTGTTGCTCTCTTTATTGTTTTAATTCGCTGGTCCCAAAATGTTTTTCTCCATATTTCTGAAGCATTCCTATTGATTATACCCAAATTTTGCTGATATGATGTCCAAAAGGTATTATTCTTCTACAGGATCCACGGGTCCTAGGATCCCAGCTCCCAGTTATCTGCATCATCAGATAACTAGTGCAAGAGATCTCACCTAGGCCCATGTAACATGCCAACAGAAAGTAATTGAAGACCCATCTCAATTTCTCATTTCCTATATTTCAGGGCCCCAATTCCTTGAAATGCAAGAATTAGCAGTAAGCAATTGTGAAATGCCAGGCAACCTAAAATGCAGGATGAGATCATAAAATGTTAAAGTACAGTAATTCTAACTTTCAATTTTCAGATGACCATCCCATATGAGTGAACAAGACCATAAATGTCACAAGATTATTTGTAATACCCCTCTCCTAATGATTAATGAACGATTTCAGTCCAGCATCATCAGGCCAAAAAATAGTTCCTGGAACGATAGATCCACAATTAGTCTACCAAGGCTAGGAAAACTTGACGTAGAGGTCAAATATAATTCAGAAAAACATTAATTGCTTCAAAACATTGGTATTTCAGTAAAACTTGGTTCTGTAGTATAAAAATGTTGTCATTCTCAAACAAATGATAACCTACCTTTAATCTCCTGAAAGTATATTCCTTTTCAAATAAACTTTTTAAAATCATATTTGCCAAAATAACACTTTACAAGTAGATAGTATTTAGTGACGTTACAAGTTTTTGAAGTGTAGGGAGAAAGTTACAATAGAGTTGATTTATTAACCCAGCACTAATTCCAAACAGGTTCAACCATTCATTAAAGTGTAGAAATAGTACCCCCCACCATTTGTGTTTTTCAGTAGGTGCCTTCGAAAATTTGTTAAATAGATAAGCCTCCCATATTTCAAACCAAAACATTATTGGCTAATAAAGTAATTTTCATCGCATAATGAGTACATTTTAAAAAATCATGAATAGTTGCTTTATCATATGGTGTTTTATGTTTTCCCTAATAGTTGCCTTATCATATGGTGTTTTATGTTTTCCCTGTCTAAAATAGTAAGAAATATGTCTTTAAGTCTTGAATATGGGTACTCATCAGAGATTTGACAAACATAAAATCTATCTTCTATTTCTCTCATATTCCTCTACAGTAGTAAATTTTAGTTTTCTTCTTTTTTCCAAAAGTTATAGGTAGTAGAAAATATTATCATAAGTATAACAAAATAATCACAAATCATTGAAAAAAGCCATTTATAAAACTGGTACTTAGAAATACATTCTAAGCCATTTTTAAACTTTCTTGTTGACTACAGATTAATTTTCCAATTGGAGGGGAATAAAATCATGTCTAGGTGCTCCATGTCTCCAGTCTTGCAAATTGTTACTTCAGATGAATGAATTACGGAAATATAAGCTGACATCAGTTCAATTATAATCAGGATTGAAACTCCGTTGAATGTATATAAACCTTTCAAAGTACTAGCAAACAGTTTAACAGAAGGACTATTAGGAAGTTGAAACAAGAAGGGAATAATAGTAAAGACATAGAATGAATGAAAATGGAACAAGTAGCAAGTACAGCTAGAATACTCAATGTGAGTAAAGACGTGGTAAATTGGAAATAAATCTTGTAGAAGGGGTTGGTTGAGAATGATAGAAGGAGTGACTCTGATCCTGGAACATTGGACAATTAAGTAGACATGTTTTATTGTAACACACTTGCACAAGCTTTTGAAATTCAGTGAAAAAAACACAACAAAAAACAAAAACACACAAAAAGCTCAAGCAAACAGCAATCTCTATAGAGTATGATTATGACCTCTCAGAATTTGAAATAGTTTATGAAGGACAATCTTGGGAAAAGCATACAAAGCTGTTTAAAGTGGGCAGTTTGAGGTAGAGGAAAGTATTTAAGAGATTTAATTAGATTGTCTAAGATTATAAATCATGTACATCTGCTGTAAATATTTTCTTCTGCGAATTCTCTTGGTCTGAACTGGATACTGCAGTCCTGAGCCACACTTGATAGCTCATGAAGGTAGAATGGAAGAAACAAGTCAAGAACCCATTACTCCCCTGGAGAGAAAAGTCCTCTATGTTTTCTCTCATTTCTCTTGACTACATTTATTCATAATTTTAAGTCAAGTGATTTTGAATTATATTTTTCCGTCTTTGTTCTGGCAAAGTAATTGTTCAAAGTAATTTACTAAATATTATTTGCCATTTTTTCTATCATGCTGTTTATGTGTCCAAGTGAGTCCATTAAACTTCCCCCTTTCATTTGGTTGCCATGGAAATCCAGCATCAATGTTAATGAGGATAAATTCTAATGTAAAACTTGTCTCTAAAATACCAGTCAATGAAGCTGTGATCACAAATATTTAGCTATACTTTTTTCTTTTTTCTTTTACCTTTAAAGTCTTCCTGTGTCTAAAGTGCCCACAAAAATAAGTACTCCACCAGTTTTTGGTTCAATCATTTCTAACCTCAAAGATATATTTTGCTAACATGATGCTTAGAGGAAACCGAAGAATACTCCACTTTTATCTTCTCTCTTTAGACTCTCCTTAGATACCATATCAGGATCAGTGAAGTTATTCTTTCCAAAATTATTTCAATAGATTATCTTTCTCTTGGTCTTGCATTTGCTCAGCAGGATGTTTGGAAAAGAATAGAGTTAAATCATCCATACCTTGGATGACAGTGTGTGTTACAAAAGAACAATGCTCATATGTCCTATTTCTCTGTCCTCCTCTTAGCTCTTGCCTGATTTCCAACTAATAACAGATTCTTGGCTTCAAGTCTAGTAAAGGTGAAGGACTATAAGGCCTTCCCCACTGCTACATCTTCATGGTTTCTCTTTTAAAACTCTTTTATTTGGATGTGGAATTAATTTTCATGTCTTCATTCAATCCGTTCTAAATTGTAATGAGCTAAATAGGCTCTGTAAAATAACTTTAGGTAGCAAAAATATTACAACAATCTATATCAAAAAGTTTGGCCTTCCTCCACTGCTGAAGCCAATATGCTTAGCTAGGGCTTCTAAGAACGCGTTTTCTTGACTTTTCAATTTGCTCGATTTTTTTTTATCCCAAAACTTTTTGGCTTATGTAATAAGAGAAGTCTTCACTATCTCATGTTAATAATGATATTATATTTTTTGAGTTACTAAGAAATGTGAAATCATCGGTTTCAAGTAACCAATCAGATTTTTTTCTGTGGTTAAGTGCTTCACATGCAAAGACATTTTATAAAGTATTACACACAGAAAAGTGTGAACCCAATACCTTCTTTCATTGTTGAGAGCACTTTCTCCCTAAATATTTTGACCCAAATTATCTTTTTCAGAGAGTTACTGTTTGGTAAATAGTCAATACACAAATTTTGATGTCTTTTTTTTAAAGAACTTTGAATTTAAATTCCACTACAACCTTGCTTCACACAGTAAGAGTATTTCCTGTGAAAGGACAATTCTCAAGGGAACCTTGATTTATAGCATGTTTCTGAGGTTTGTTGGTTTAGTGTGAAAATGAGCCATCTTCACCCACATTGCTTATTCTCAGCTAAGTCTCCATGGATTACTTTGCATGAAAGCCTATTTTCCCAAGCAATTTTAAATTTTCATAATAGGCTAAGTTGTTAAAAAGTTTGAACAAATCAAAATTTACCTGTCATAATTTTAAAACTCTTTTGAAATTCCTTTATTAGAACCGCGAATTCAACAATCCTAATTCCACCTTTACCATCAAAAAGAGTTATGTTGTTTTCATGATATAGTGTCCATGAAAGTATTATTTTCCAGTGGCTTTGTTATGCATATATATAACCTTATAAGCTAATTCTGAGCAAAATGAACTCCAAGATATGGAAAGAGAGAGTATTATTTGCGGTTGTTGTTTTTAATGTATTATGTGATTTCTATTTTTTGGGGGGTTTTTTCCCCTATGCTTTATTCCCTGATGTATTTGATTTTGGTAGCCTGTGTATTGTGTATATATTTGCCTTAATTAAGGAAGGTAAGAGTAACAACAAAGTGGTGAGACAAAGGACAAAGGCAAACCAATGCAATAGCAATACTAACAAGACAATATGTTGGAAATGTACATTACAACTTGTGAGGGGTATTGGGATGAAGGAAAACTGTGAACAAAATGAGGGAGGGGGTAACAAGTTTGAAAAGTTATGTATTCACTCCTTTAAAATTACTGTAAACCCACATCACGGTGACATTACAAGTAAATTTAAAAAATAAACTGCATGAAATAAAATTTCACTGTATTGGTATAATAAATATTATTCTTTATGAAGTAACTTTTTAAAAATCAATACTGTTTGGCGACTAATTTGAATTAATTACAGCTTTTTAATCAGAGGACCATCAACTTGAATGCTATCTGACTAGACAATATTTTCAAATATACTTACCAATATTTTGAAAAAAGGATAAATATAGTACTTTCTCATACTAAAAGCGAAAACAGTTTAATTCTAAGGTAACCTATAACTTTTAAAAATAAATAAGTTGTTAAGAAGACACAATATATGTGTTCTTCAACATTCCAATGACTAGTAACTACTTATTTTCAAATTTGGAAGATTCCATACCTGAGAGATTCAAAACAGTACCGGATTGCATGTTATGTAATTCTGCAATAGATGCATTTTCCAATGGGGAGTTACAGATTGAGAGTCAACAGAAAAATAACCACATTCTGGTAGAGGATAAAACTATGTGGCATCGGTAATAATTAATTCTTCAAGAGTAAGCAATTGTTTATCATAGTAAGCTATTATTTTTATGACCATCAATACCAATATTTATGATATAGAGTCAACCAAGCCCAAAAGTTTCGAACTTTTAGGGACCACCTCAAACATCCCTTAATTCCCATTATGAATAGCTTATCTCTATTGTGAAAAAATACAACTCTGCTAATGTGATGCCATACATGTTCTGGAAAGTACACCACAATAAACTGGGTTGCATTATTTGCCGCCCACTGTTATTCTTGAGCTCAGAACACTTGAAAATATTATTTATGGTTATACATTTTTAGCTATCATATTAATTCTGGTTGCTAAGATCAGAAGATTACAGTTCAAAGCCCACCCAGGCAGAAAGATTCCCTAGAATCTTATCTCCAATAAACTTCTCAGCAAAAGCCAGATGCAAGTGGCACTGAGGTTGAAGTGGTAGGGCACGAGCCTTGAGCATAAACAGGCTCAGAGACAGTATCCAGACCCAGAGTTCAAGCCCTAGGACACACCAATAAAACAAAAACAAAAATAAAAGCAAACCCCAAACCTAACATATTTCTCAGTGTATACAGTAGCAAATAATTAAGGAAATTGCTTCCTGTGTAACATACAGGTAGAAGAAAGAAGATGTCACACGATTATTCTCTTCATACCATGTTATACCAAAGATTCCAAAAATTGGTCTTATTCAAAATTTATAAATTAATATCATCAATTTGTTGGCAACTCTGTTTACAACATTCATATTATCATTTTATTCATGAACTGTTGGAATCATCTATTAACTAAGTTCTAATTATAAGTCTCTTGAAAGAATATTCTAGGTAAATAGAATGCAAAATCATTTGTGAATTTGTCAATTAAAACCTCTACTTAAAAAGTATTTTGTAGAATCCTATAGAATATAAAATTACAAACAAAACCAAAATACTTATTTTAAATCTAAATTCTAATTTAGCAAGAACTTCAAAATCCTACATTAGACGAACTTTACTATTTTTCCAGGCTTAAGCTTTTGTAATCCTTCATCATTTCTTTGGGATACAACAGAATGATGACAACTTACTTTTTCAAATTTTGGACGGGAATCATGATTCATTTTGCACCTAGAAATGTTCTGTGATGAAGAGAGAATTTAAAACACAAGTGAGGAGTGAATATGAGTTGCATTTCAACAGGAAATTTGACTTCTCAAAACATAAGGACAAAATTAGCCCAAACGTCCAACTATGTATTCCTACCTTGTTTGTTTTATTAAGACAAAATTATACAACCTGGTCCAGGGAAGGTATCACTATGTAATTCCATTCTCTAATCTCCTGTCTTAATCTCAGTGCTAGAATTCTAGACTTGTATCACATTGCCCTGCCATAGTTTCTTGGTTTATTTAATCTAGATACAGATGACCAATCCCGAACTTCTCCAGTGATATAATACACCAGAGTGACTGCTTAGACTGTTTATCTCCTATTTTCAAAGATGTTCTAACATTTGACATAGGATATGAACATTTTCAGATGCACCTGTGGGATCTCTGATTCATTCCTCCATGGATCCAATCCCTTTAATAATGATTATTGAATCTCTTACTATCTCTGATCCCTACCAATGTAATATTCTCAAACTAATTTGAAGGAAGTTCATTTGAGGAATTTCTAATATTAAAAATTATCACTTGATTCTAGTCTTATTCTGGATATATATTTATTGTTTTCTAACTTTTCTACACATTCTGAGAGTTGTTTCATTTGTGTATTTGTGTGTGCACATATAAGTGCCTCTGTGTGTATGTGTATGTTTGTATGTATGCAAAAGCCTCAAGCTCTTATTCAGCAATCTTGCTCGTGACTGGTATTCCATCACCTGAGCCATTCTTCCAATCCAGGTTTTGACTGCTAAATTGTCTATACTGTTGCAAAGAGTGTTCTGCCCAGGCTGGATGCAAACTGAAATTCCCAGACTCCTTTACATTCTTAGGTTTTATTTCTAAAGGAGTATCAACTTTTAAACTACAAACATTTTTGTGAGGGTAATGTCTAAGCTGTAGCCCAGATTTTTAACTCAAGAATTATTTTTTTGTTGTTTTGGTGAGGGTTCCTGTCATGGGGCCTGAACTCTGGGTCTGGGATCTGTCACTCAGCTCTTCAGCTCTAGGCTAGGACTCTACCACTTGAGTTACAGCGCCAATTTCAGCTTTTTTCTTTTTTGCTTAAGTGGTGTTGAGGAATCGAACCCAGGGCCTCATGCATGCAAGGCAAGTGCTCTACCACTGAGCCACCTTTCCAGCCCCTAACTCAAGAATTCTTATAAAGATAGATGAACATACACATTACATATCCTGAATGTACACTGTTAGGAATGTGATCGTAAGCTAGTTAATGATGAGATATGAGTATTGAAGTTCAAAGCCAGCCCAGGTAAGAAAGACCCAGAGACTCTTTTCTCCAATTAACTAAAAGAAACTTGGAAATGGCACTGTGTATCAAGTGGTAGATCTTTAGCCTTTAGCTGAAAAACAGAGAGACAGCTCGCAGGCCCAGAGTTCAAGCGCCAAGACCATTTGCCAACAAATATATATATATATATATATATATATATATATATATGTGTGTGTGTGTGTGTGTGTGTGTGTGTGTGTGTGTGTGTGTGTGTGTGTGTGTGTGTATAAAGAAAAAAAAAGAAATGTGATCTTAGCCACCAGTTCATTTCTAACATAATCCCTGTTCTTACAAGATGGACATTTTTTTCCAGTTAAATCCATGCTCTAATATCTGACTTGCGTTGGAAACAGAATTATGCTTCCATTCTATATTCTACAAAATTTCATGATTAGCAAGCACGATTTAGAATGGGAGTGGCCTCATACCTCATGTTCCATGTAGGAGTCTTGCTTTCTGTATATCACTCCCATGAATCTACATACTGGACTTGGCTTTATTGTTTCAATGTTGCCTTATTTGTAGTCATCTATATTGTATTGAACCTTTGTACGTAAACACAGAGCTTCTCTTTCTCCTATTATTGCTATTGTTTCACCTACTGTTAGCTCATGTACATTTGGGAAATAATGAACAGCATGTACACTCATAAAAAGAATATTCTGAAAACCTTCTTCCCACTTAAAATTTACCTTAATTTACAGAGAACTTACAAAGTTTGAACTCAATGGTCTCATGTATCATGTATTTATAAGCAATATAAATTTCATATTTTCTCTTTACTAAGTTGTCTCTGAAACACGTGTTACCTCAGGTCCATAGGTGTTCTAGTGTTATTTCAGTGAAGCCACAAAACATTCATTATACTTCAAGCAGCACCATCGATTGTTACTGGAAGTAACTGTTACTGGATGTGAAAACTGACCCCAGGAGAAGAATGGAACATAGAGGAATAACCATATTCAACTTGCCTTGTGCTTTCCTTTTTACTGTACAAGAAAAGTATCCCAAGGCTTGAAGGAAACTCTGTCCCTGGCTTTCCTGAGTGTGCTCTTTACTCATATAAAATTTTTCTGTAAACTTCTAGTTGAGAGTATTAAAAAGGAAATAATGTACCATTTGAAGGCCAGCATAGAACAAAAGGAAATAACGTTGTTTTAAAAGTGCTCTCCTGCAAAGGAACAAAGACATGGAGGTTTTAAAATGTCTTATGGATGGATATTTCAACCCTGAGATGATTCTCTTGATGCAGGAGTCAGTTATCAATTACTTTGGTCTGGTCCTGAGTTCTCCAGAGCAATAAGGATTCCAAAAAAGCAGGATCCAGTGAGTATGATCGGCAAAGGAGCCTCTTCTCTGACCAGTACTCCTTTAAACAGGGTCCCAAAGAAATATCTGGGATTTTTGTTTGCTTGTTTGTTTAGTTTCTGCTGGTTCTGGGGCTTGAACCTAGAGGCTGGATCCTGTCCCTGAACAGTTGTTTTCCTGCCCACCTGCCCCAAAGCTAGTATTCTACTGCTTGAGCCAAAACTCCACTTCTGGTTTTATGGTGTTCAATTTGCGATAAGAGTTTGACAGCCTCTCCTGACTGGTTTGGCTTTGAATTAATATAGTGAGAAAGCTAAGTGACATCAATTGTATAGTCTAATCTTTTGAAACAAAAAATATTAGATGAAGTTTATTATAAAGCTAATATTTGACAATGTTTAAAGGAAGAGAATATATCTAGCAAAGAATCCATAACTTAAATAACTCAGCAAAAGTAGGTGCACTGAATCATTTTGAAATTATTTTTTCTGCTTGGGAAGATTGATATTGTCCTTCCTTTTGGGGAAACTTAAGGTAATATTTGCACTTTTTGTTGGTTGTGGGGCTTGAACTCTGATCCTGGCGCACTCCCTAAGGTCTTCAGCTCAAGTTGAGTGCTCTACCGCTTAACCTACACCACCACTTCCGGGTTTCAGGTGGTTAATTGAAGATAAGGGTCTCATGAACATTCCTAACCAGGCTGGCTTTGAACCACAATCCTCTGGTCTCAACCTCCTGATTAGCTAGGATTAAAGGTGTGAACCACCAGCACCCAGCGCATATTTGCACTTATGTTCACTGAATGACACTATGTAGACAAATAATAGAAATTTAAATCAAATGATGGCATTGCAACTTTTCAGAAAATTTGAGGTAGCAATAAATATGTCGTCCTTTCCATGTTGATTCATTAATGACTCATGAGCTATGGCATCCTTACATTAGCATCTTCTGCCATCTTTTTAGGTGTATTTAGTATCAGGAAATGTTCATAGAGAAATATAGAAAGACTCAGATTTTTAGAAAGCAAAGAAGATAAGGTATGAAAGAACAGCACAGAAGGAGGTACAGTTATTGTACAGAAATTAAGTAGTCTAAGAGATTTAGAATGCTAAATGCAATGAGTAATAGAACTAGTTGATAACTGTTCAAAAACCAAAAATGGTTCTCTAAAAAAAAATTCTGGCATACCTTCGTTACTGTCATTTCTTCATTATCTCTGGAATTATTCCTTCTTTTCTGTCACAACTGTTAATTTGCCTCTGCTGTTTTGGTGCCATAAATGACCAAAAATATTTCCAAATCTCACTTAGACTACCCTTCTTATTGTGATTAGCAGTGACCATTCAAAAACCTGGAATCTTTGAATTTCCAGAATTAATCTTCACCTGACATCTAAGCACATTCAAGCCATTAATTGCTGTGACCTAAAGAACAAACTCTTTCTTCAAAACAATATCCTAATATATGTAAAGTACATGAATTAGGGATTATTGTCAGGTGTCATACGGCAGGAGCAATTATCTATTCCAAGTATGGTTTCCTTATTTTGTATTTACTAACTTTTTTTTGTTTTTGTTTGTTTTTGTTTTGCTAGTCAAGGGGCTTAAACTCAGGCCTAGGGAATAATTTCTGATTTTTTTTTTGCTTAAGTATATCACTCTACCACTTGAGGCACAGAACCACTTCCAGTGTTTTTCTGTTTATGTGGTACTGAGGAATTGAACTCAGGGTTTCATGCATGCTAGGGAATCACCGTATCATGAAGCCACATTCCCAGAGCCCTAAATGACTTTCTTAAGTTGACATTATATTTTCATTGCATAACTATGTACCATAATATTGGCCAGGTGCTAGAAATTGATGTAGAAAAGAATACAATAAAATAAATCCAGTAAGGCTGGATGGAAAATTAATAACCCTTACAGTCTAGCAAGGGCACAGGAGGCTTATTTGATGGAGATGTATCAACACGCTGAGTAAAACCCCTCCTGACCCACAGAACACCTCCAGAACCAGAATGAGTAGGCCATCTTGGGCTCCAGCCACCTGGGGATGTTGGGCCACCTCCTATAGCACCCATTCAACCAGTTCCTGAGAGCGGGAGAGAGAGAGAGTGAGAGACAGAGAGAGAGACAGATAGAATGAGAGAGAGAGAGAGAGAGAGAGAGAGAGAGAGAGAGAGAGAGAGAGAGAGAGAGAGAGAGAGAGAGAGAGAGAGAACCAGAATTACAGTAAAATCCAGTGCTACTGGCTTAGAACTCTAAACCTAACTAAACAGAAGGCTGAGATATGAGGATCAGGGTTCATAGACAACCCAGGCAGGAACATCTGTGAGAATCTTATCTCCAATGTTCCACCAGAAAAGTGGAAGGTGCACTGTGGGCTCAAGTGATAGAGTGCTAGCCTTGAGCTGAAGAGCACAGGAACAGTGCCTAATCCTAGAGTTCAAGACCCACGACTGAAAAGAAGTGGACTTCCCACCACAAGAAGTGGACTGAATAGCACCCATTGTCCTAGGGATCATGGTAGAGAAGTCAGGCCAAGCTTCCTGTGAACTTGAGGTCATAAGTAGGTCACCTGGCTTCTCTGTGCCTGTTTCCCTAGCTGCAAAATTTAACAAAGTGAAGGATCCCCTTCCTCATAGGGATAGGTTAATAATGAAAGATAGCCATGTTTCGGTTCATAATCCCACACCTGATGCACGATTAATAGCAGGTCCCAACTGAGCCCTTTCTGGTATCTTCCTGTCATATGCTCACAGAATTGGCAAAATCTTATCTGAAGGCCGCTCCCTCTCTGCCTAGATATTCTCCAGAGATCTCTCTGTATAAATCCCTTGTTTCCTCACAACTGTCCTGTGAGGAGAATGAGGTACATTGGTTGAGGCCCTATCAAGAGCTTCATGTGTGGTCAAGAATGGACTGAGTTTGGGATAATCCATTTAAACCAATGACTGAGCAAGGTGCCACATGTCTACCATCCCAACTAGAGAGGACCAGGCCTGGTGGAGCATATCTTTCACAGGAGGACCGCGATCCAACACAGCCTGAGCATATATTTAGTTTCTATCTCAGAAATGCTCAAGGCAAAAGGTGGCTCATCAGAGCCGGAAGAGGAAACAAGCAGGGGGATCATGGTGCCCCCAGAGGGGTGTTTGACCCGGATTGAGTTGGTGTTGTGGCAGCCACTCACCTGTGCTGCTGAGAGAAACTGTTGGCAGCTGCTCCAAGTGGGGCAGCAGTGGACACATGAGCGCAGAGCAGATGACTAGGGGCAGGGAGCAGGTCGTGGATTTAGGCCTGCTGGCAGCACGCCATTGCCTGGGTTTTGAAACCTGGCACCGCCTGAAGGGAGGGAAGGGGCAGGATGGGGGTGGGAACATCAATTTCCTACTATACTCCAGAGTCACTTCGAGGCTCTTCCTCACCACTCAGCCACCTCTACCTTCTTCAACTACTGGTAGTGGTGTAAACTAACAGAGGGAATCCCAGTGCTACCTGGCAGCATGGAATATGGGCGTGGCCAGAACTCTTGTATCCCATTGGTCAGAAAGAAACAAGAAAGAATGGGGGTGTGGCCAGAATCCTGTGAAGCAAGCAGAATGGGTGAGTGTCAACAGGCCATCCTTTGGCAATTTGAGCTGACAGGATGTTCCCAGGACTTGAGAAGGAGCCCCAGGGGTTAACAAAATAAAAACAGATTGACATGCAGATGGCAGTATGCTAATAAATATATATCTTTATAGAGTGCCAGAGATGTGTATACATTATTGAGTTATATAGACTATATTCCTACCAATTCCTGAGTATTCATTATGCATCCATTTAATTAATGTTATTGTTTAAAACCTTAAACTATTAACGAAAGCACTCAGTGTCCTGAAATTATCATGTTCCTGTAAGTAATTATATTCTTTTAATGCTTCATAAATATTAAATAAAATCAACCAGCCTTCTAAAATGATGCTGTTTAATTTTATAGGTTCATCATGCACAATGAATTCATTCAGCTGTGACACTGACAAAATTCCAATGTTGTTCCTTTGTATGGGAGCCAGATTTTAGTATCTCCTGGCATTGGTTGGTGTCAGGATGGGGATTCAAAATGACGGCCTATGTTGTCATGTGGGCAAAGGTTTTCTGATAGTCTGTCAGCCTTCAGCCATGCAAGGTGAAGTACCCTTTGCAACAGTGTCATTCAGACCCAGAAGTGTCACAGCAAAGAAAGAAAACATAAAAGGCCACATTTTTTCTGTGCATTGTTTTCCTTGCAAGACCTGGGCTTCTAGGATCACAGGAGCACCTGCGTGTCCAGTGGCTTCACCCCATCCTAGGGTGATCGAAGCTGAGGCAGACCTACCACAACCTAAGTTCATGCTGAGAAAAAAAAGCTCCCTGGCTTGCAATTCACACAGTTTTTTCTTACAGGCTTTGGATTTGAACTCAGGATTTGGGTAAATCTACAGCAATGTGGATAAAGGGGAAGGTCACCTTACATGAAGATAAAAATTCAGCCCTGTTCACTAGTCCTGAATTCAAGACACAGACCTGGAAAACATACTATATATATATATATATATATATATATATATATATATATATATATATATATATATATATATATATATAGTAAAAATAGGATTTTTACTTACCCATTGATGTTCAGTCCATACATGTTTGGTGTGTTCCTTGTATCTTTTGTTTTATTCATTTATTTAACATTGATTTAACTATGATGAAATCCATTCTGTTTATTACATTGATGACAACCTATCACAGAACATCTAGATTTGTAGAAATGTTCTCCATCATGCCTGAACCCCAGGATTCTCAGAGAAAAGGAAAAAAAGTTTCACACTCTCCTTCTTACTCCACGATCCACTTGTTGGTAGTGCTGGGATCTGAACTCTGGGGAGAACAAAACCAATTGGCCAATCAGTCAAGGTGATCATATGAAACTGTGAGTAACTAAGGAGTGTGGCCAATCCCGGAATCTGACATTGATCCCCATGGTGGTCCACTATAGTAAGAAATTCATAATTTAAACATAAGATCTATAATGACATACATGTGTGGACAGCATCATATGTTCAGTGCAATTATTCTTATTTTGTCTCTGATTCATGGAGGTATTGTGTATTTTAATAAGCATGGAGACAGGTATAACTGTACTGACACAGGTATAACTGTACTGACATGGATGGCAACCTGTTCCCATGGTTACAGGGTTGTCTATGCATTCTCCATTGTATTTGAGACCCAGGACTTTCACAGGATAGGATAAAAGGCACAACGACTGGTTTCTGACATCCAGATGAATCTTTGGTCAGTGCTGGTATTTGAGCTCAGGTCTGGGTAACTCTGTTGCACTGTGGGGGAAGGGGAAGCTCACCATCTTTGAAGACTAGAATGTCAGTCCTGGTGCAGGGCCTGATTTGAAGGCCCAGCACTAGACAAAATAACAAGCCCACCTTTTTTTTTTATTAATTGTATTTTATTTTATTTGAGAACATACTGTACAGGGGGGCTACAACTACACCTGACTGTGAGCCACTAAGGAGCTGGGCCATTACCAGGAACTGAGATGGAACCCCAGGGAGACCAAAATTGTCCTCAATGATCATTGAAACATGGAATATATATGCACATCACTGTGTGGACTGCATCGTACATTGAGTGTAGTTATTCTCTTTATTTTGTATGATATTCGTGTGTGTATTTTATATTTTCTTGAGTATATGATGACAGGTATAACTGGGCTTATTCCCATGGCCACAGGGTGACCCGTGCATTCTCCATCCCACCTGAGATCCAGGACTTGCACAGGAAAGAAAACAGGTACAAAGATTGACTTCTGACATCACGATGAATCTTTTGGCAAGGCGTGGATTATGAACTCGGGACCTAGCAGGACCAAGTGGCAAATGGGTCCACATGAGCACCCCAGTCTTTGGAACCTGCGATTGAGCCCTCTCCCCCGAGGGGACAGCGGGGAGCACAATAGTCATCCATTCATAAGCTGAAGGTTGTATGCAAATAAGTACACATTTGCATAGAATAGAAGAGGTGGTAACCTGTGGTAGAATCTAATCTGTGTGACTACCGATTCTTGGATCTTTCCTGATGCCTCCATTTCATGACTGTGATGATTATTGTCATGCTTCATCAACTTCTTTACAAATAATGGATACCCCATGAGTCTTACCTATCATTTCCTACTTGCATCATGCACGAACTACTCATTCAAGGATGAGATCGTTCACATTTTATGACTCATCCCATGTCCAGTAACGAGTATCTCAGGATCTACTGCCATTCCCTCCGCATAGGGGGCTGAATTCAAGCCTCAGGCCTGGAAAAGATATTCCTTATATACTTTTGATTTTTTTTTTTTTTTTGGTCCACTCATACGTCTGAACTCTGGGCCCGGGCACTGTCCCTCAGCTCTTCACCTCAAGGCTAGTGCTCTACCTCTTGAGCCACAGTGCCACTGTCAGCTTTTTTTCTATGTGCTGCTGAGGAATCCAGCCCACGGCCTCATGCAGGCAAGGCAAGAGCTCTACCACTGAGCCACCTTCCCACCCATCCATATATATATTTTAAAGATAGGATTTATACTTCCATACAGATGTTCAGGCCATATTGTTTTTGGTATGGTTATTTATTTTATTTCTTGTGTCATTCATATATTTAGAATTTATTTTATTGACTCTGATGACACCTATACCATTTATTACATTGTTTACATTCTATCACACAACATCTAGATGTGAGATATGTTCTCCATCATGCCTGGCAGTGCCAGCATCTGAACTTAGTGTCTAGCAGGCCCAATTCATGATTGGGTGAGTTTGAGCATGGCAGCCTCTAGCCAATGAAGATGTCAGGTGGTTCCCAGGCTCTGAGATCAACCCCCAGGTTCGGTCAAAATAGCGATACATGGATAGGCAGACGGAGGTATACAAATATATATATATATATATATATATATATATATATATATATATATATATATATATATATTGGTAAAGAGTTCCACAGCCATCTATTTATGATAGAATGACACCTACTATGTTCCTACCAACTCTTAGGTATTTATTAAACCACCATTGAAGGAATATTATTATTTTCATGCTTAATAAGGTATTAATTAAGCTCAATCAGCATTCCAGAATTATTGTGTCCAATTTTTTGTAGACTGATGTTTAAACTACTCTTTCAATCAGTGTTCCTATTCATAGGAATGGTCTCTTGTGATTTCCAGCGACTGATGTCAGGACTGCGATTTGAACCCAGGGCCTATGTTGACAGGTTGGACTATGACTTCACTTATAGCTCACCAGCCACCAGCAATAGTAGGTCACTTCACTTATAGCTCACCAGCCACCAGCAATAGTAGGTCAGGTCCACATTGCAGCTTTGTCATTCAGACCCAGGATGGTCACTGTCCAAAGGAAAAAATTGTAAAACCCAGGTCTCTGTAGCTCACCACTTTTTGTGCTTTCCAAATTGTTTTCCTTCCTGAAAGCCCTCTGGGCCCAGGATCCCAGGATCGGCTATGGGTCCAGAGACTGCACCCAGCCAAGGGAGATCCAAGCTAAAGGAGAATTTCCAAGACCTGTGTTCAAACCCCATGCCTGGCCAAAAATACCAGTACATACACACACACACACACACACACACACACACACACACACACACACACACACACACACACACACATACATATATATATATATAAATTATTTAACTAAATTAAAAAAATAAAGCTCCCTGTTTTGGAATTTCTGCCAGTTTTCTTTTCTAGCCTGGGATTTGAACTCAGAGTCTTGGTAAATGTGTAGCAATGTGAGCGAAGAGTTGCCATTACTTGAGTTTAAACCCCGTGCCAACCAAAAATGAAAAACTAAGTCACTGACCTTGGCAGGGCAAGGTAGTTGTGGAAATATGAGGGAAGGGTTGGTAGGGGAAAAAAACAGGAGGAGTAAACAATGCTCAATAGGAAATGTACTCATTACATTGCTCCTGGAACTTTATCCCCTCTGTAGAATATTTTTACAATAAAAAAACATACCAAAAAAAAAAAGAAAAACAATGTAGTTCTCAGAGAAGAAGGCTTAGATGGGACTGACCATGCACCAAGTTGGGACATTCAAATACAATCTCATACTGAAGATCCCCTGACCTTATCAAAGATCAGGATCTCTCACTGACCTGCCTGAACACTGGGCAGTGACCTAAGGTCTAGTATCCAACCACATTATATGGGAACCAAAGGGATGCCTGGTCAAGGGACAGAGACTGGGGGGATCTAGGTCCCACTTGTGGAGGTGAAGAGGGCTGCTCTATTCCAGAAATTTTCCTATGTTGTGAGTATTATCAAAGAAACAATCCTGCTCAGAGCCCAGTGCCTCTGGTTTTCCCACCAGCCTCTACCCAGCTCTGCCCCACATTCAGCCTGCCCTCTCTGAATCCCAGATCTGCCCTCTAGACTAAAGACTGAGCCAGCCAAGAGACCCACTTCCTGTCCTCATTCCTAGGCTGTCCTGTGGCAGTGGCATGCTTAGCTCAGTCTTTGGTGAAGGAATGAACACCGGGGGTGGGATCGTCAGATTGAGCCCTTGAAAGTCCTAGTCCCCAAGGATGTACTGCACAGGCATCCTGCAGTGAATGACAGCCAGGTCGTCAATGATGAACCCAAGGTTCCAGGACTTTTAATAGCAGTGTAGTTGGTTCAAAGGCTGGTAGTCTATGGTGTCAGGCGAGATCATGGCTCCAATTTCCTGACACACCTGAACTGGAACCATCCTCCCTCTTCAAATTCCAGCTTATCTCTTGACCCCCCATTGAAACTCTCTCACCCCAATACCTCTGTAGCCCTTGGAAACCTGACCAGAAAATAAACTCGATGAGGCTGGGGATAATTGAAACCTGGTTACCCATCCTGAGCCCTAGGTTCTACCTGAGGCTGGTTCCCTCTACAGCCGGTGACCACACAGCTCCTGGCTGTCATGAATTTGTTCAGGAGTCAGTGGCTTGATCCTACATACTGCCTTTAGGCTCTGAAACTCTCCCCACATAGATTGTGAATAGTTGGCTCCCTTGATCCTGGGACTCCAAACCAAGGCTTGCATGTTGTCCCTTCTTCCTTACTTTCCTCTTTTTATCCTTCTGTCTTTCCATCCTCTCTCTCTTTACTTTCTTTGTGTCAGTTCTGGGCCTTGTACTTGGAGCCTAGGTGCTGTCCCTCAGCACCTTTTTACTCAAGGCTAGCAGTCTATGGCTTGAGCCATACAGCCACTTCTGACGTTTTGTTTTTGGTAGTTAATTGAAGACAAGAGTCTTATAGGCTTTCCTGCCCAGTCCAAAAGCCTCAATCCTCTGATCTCATCCTCCTAAGTAGCTAGGATGACAGGCTTGAAGCACTGATATCCAGATCAATCCAAGGTTTCTTCATGGGCTGTGGAACCAGTCCTGGAACTTTTCATTGTCTATGACCCCCCAGAGCCTGATACACAATGTAATGATTTGTTAGATGAATAAAGGAGCATCTGTCTAAGACAATACTACAGAAAAGTCCCATCTGATTCAGGTAAGAATCCTCTGTGGAGAAGGGGGAACGAAGCCTGATGTAGCTCTCTCTCAGTTCTCCCTCCTCCCTCTTACCCCCTCCTGGTGCCACCACACTTAACTGTTTTGGCTCTCAGGATGTGAGCCAGTATATACTCGCTGGACTCCAGGGCCTCTGGGATACCTATCTTCTCAAAGATCTCTGTCCAGCATCTGACCAGCTCTGTGGCACTCAATTCGCCTTCTAGGTGTGAATGAGGTTTCTGTGAGCTGAAGGCCTGGCTCAAGGGGCCTCCTCTCCTCCCCCTAGGGCCAGTCAAGATTACCACATCCGGCCCCCAAGTTTCATGTTGCAGAAGAAGGATCCTCGAGGAATCCCTGGTTTCTGAATCTCCCAAAGTCCAGTGCAGGTGTTGGGAATCGTCTCTGCTCACAGCTGGCAGGCTAGCGATGGTGAGGTCACAATCTCTGCTGCCTACGACATCCTTGACTGTAGTGGTCACCCTAGAGAGAGCCGGAGGAGAATCAACAACTGCCGAAGACAGTCAGTCAATGCATGACATTCATTACAGCAGACCATCTGGCTTGGGAACTCTTCCTGTGCTGCTTTGAACGTCATTGTTTGGGGGCTCTAATCATCTGTCTAATTTGACCCATCATCCCAGGCATTAGTAGAAATTGCAAGCTTCAAGAAAAAAAAACCTGGAAAACATTGCATTTGAGTTGTCCCAATCAAACTTGAAGGGTTCTAAATTCAGTGGTCTGCTTTTTCTTCCAGACAGCTTACAGCAGGGTACAGAAAGTGGCATTCAGAGAGCCCTAGCTAACTGCCAGGGCAGTTAGCAAGCAGGCTTCAGCAGGGGGAATGCACTTGCTTACCACGCCCTGCTGGAAATGGCCCAGGCTGGACACAGACTGGAGTCTGCAGGACTCCAGGGAGGACTGCCCACCAGTACATTGCCCCAGGAGGGAATCCATGCGACCAGTGGGGACCTGGAGTCCCCTGCCCAGATGCCCATGGACACAGTCAATGCCCTTGGTAAGTTTCCCTTCTCTTTCTCAGTGATGGTGAACAATCTGCCATGTCACAACCTTCACCACTCCCCATACCCTCCTAGCCTCACAAACCCTGCCCTACTGCTCCCCCCAATCTCGTTCCCTTATTACATTTGGCAGACACAGTCCCAACCATTGAATTAGCTTGAACTATACACACTAGAGCAGACTGTCTGGCTGGAAGAGTACAGCTGTACAGAGTACAGAGAGTCCTCTGGCTGAAGAAAGAAGGACAGGTGTCCACTCTGGTCTGTGGTTCACACAGGCCTCCTAGGGGAGACCCACGCAGTCCCAGCAGCTATTGTGGGCTACAGGAAAGGGAGAACAGAGAGGTGGAAAGGAACGTGTACTGAAACCTTCCCCAAAGGAGCCATGAAACCGTGAAGGAAAAAACACATATTATCGCTAGACTTGTACTTGGCATTGATGTAAAAAGAACACACACACACACACACACACACACACACACACACACACACACACACACACACACACCACATCCATGCAAAATCAGAGATTTCTACAGTGCAATCTTTAGGTATTCTCCACGTTTTCCCCACTAAGCCTCATGGCTGTTGGCCTAGATGTTTGACACATACAAAACCACCTGGTATCTTTAATTTTCCGGAACAGTATGGCTAGAAGGTCAGCCTTCCCCCATCCCAGCTCCTTGATTGGCTTGTGGTCTATCAAGGCCCTTTGGGGCTCCTTATACAGACTCACCAAGATGCCTTCAAAAGGAATCACATGCTGGGCACTGGTGGCTCATACCTGTCATCCTATATACTCAGGAAGCTGAGATCTGGAGGATTATGGTTCCAAGCCAGCCTGGGCAGGAAAGTGTGTGAGACTCTTATCCTCAATGAATTATCAGAAAACAAGAAGTGTCCCTGTGGCTCAAGTTGTAGAGTGTCAGCCTTGAGAAAAAGAGCTCAGGGACAGTGCTCACAGCCAGCAACAAGGAGAGGCATTGCATGTTGACTTTGGGATTGGTATGGGTCAAATATAATTGGAATTTTCAAGTGCTCCAAGACAAAGCAGTACCTCCTTTAGTCCTGTGTTCCTCCATCTCATCCCACATTCTGGTCTTGGCCATGCTTAGGTTAGCATGACTCTGGCTTGACAGGAGGGCTCCAAGTAGGAAGATAGAGCAATCACCCCTACCATATCCTTCTGCCCTTCTCACTCTGTTGCATCTACTCTTTGCTACAGACCATCTTCCTGGAATCCATACATGAGGTCATTGCCACCAACATTATGGTGAGTGGTGAGTCTGGCCTAAATGGGGGCAGTCAGAGATGGAAGTCGGTCTGGGACTAGAAGGTTCTACCCTGTGTGTGGGCTGAGGCCAGGGCTGAGATTTATTTCATCCTGAACATTGAAGAGGTGAGGAGCCAGTGTAAAATCCACACTGAGTCAGCTAAGATTGGAATCTAGAGGATCACTTGTGTGAGGTAGGCTTGGGGTCAGGGGGCCACTGTTCTTGGTACTCCTCTCTTGAGACACCCCCATCCCTCTCTCACCCCTCAATGGTAGAAGAGAAACTTCAACTAAGTGGGTCCAAGAGGGGGCAGAGGAGTATTTCTGTGTGAACCAGACTGTGCTTCATATTCATCCTAGCCCCTACTTCCTATTTATCTGAGGAATGGCCATATGAGTTTGTGGGGGGAGGAATCATCCTAGCTGAGAATGTGGCTCAGTGGTAGAGTGGTCGCCTAACATGCCTGACACCAGGGGTTTCATTCCACACAGAAAATGCTGGAAGGGGAGGTGGGGCTCAACTGGTAAAGCACCAGCATTGATCAAAAAGATCTCAGGGACAGTGGCCAGGCCCTGAGCTCAAGCCCCAGGACTGGAAGAACAAATCTTTGTTGGAGGCTTTTCTTCCCTTTGCAAACTATTTATTGTTTGTGATAAGCATAACATGGGTCTCTTCCCTGGCCACCAATGGGCCATTAGATGTCCCTTGAATTTGGGCCACTTCCCGGCATCCTCTGCCCTACCTGACCCATAGTTTACCCACATCTTGTGACAGATGGAGGCCTGAGAAAATGCCACCTGCCACCTACTTCTGGTGGCAGCTGTTTCTTTTGAGAGTCAGTATGTCACATAGAGAGTTATCATCCACATCAGTCTAGAGAAGAAAGGGAGGGAGTGCTCCTTGCCTGAGCCCTCAAGCTGTTGGCGGCTCTGGATGTGGGGCATCTGCCACAGGATGTGCTCAATGGTGGAGTCACTATGGGGTTGGAACCCCGACCTCTCCTCTGGCAGTTTCCAAGCTGTCTTGAAGTTGCAATTCTTCAAAACCTTTCTGCTCCTCCCTCATTTTGCCCACCCCAGAGCCTGAGGCATCTGAAGCAGTGGGGAGGGGGGCTCAGCCTGTGCTGGCATCTGGAGCCCCCTGTCCGCGCCTTCCCATCGAGGACCCACAGCAGCTCCTGCAGCTTTCTCTTCTTCTCCATCTTCTCCTGGGAGAGCCAGCACACGTGCTTGGCTTTCTCCTGACACAGCTCATCCAGGACAAACATCTGCTCTTCACATGCCATGAGGGAATCCTCAATTGTGTGGATGTGTGCCAAAAGCTGGCTACGTTGACGGTGAAGCTCATCCACTGGACTCTGGAAGTCCACCTCATTAGACAAGTTGTGGATGAAGCAGATTTTCTTCTCGGATGCCCACGTGTCCCACTTGCCATCCCCACGCCAGCTGTGGTGGCAGCTCACAGAGCATGGGGCCTGTGGCTCCAGCTCTGTCTGGCACTGAGCTGCAGGTGGGCTGGACACCTGCAGCAGGGCCGCTGCTACTGCAGCAGTTTTCCCCTGTGGATCTCAGCCTCCGAGAGGGCTCGCAGATCCACGTCCCTCTAGGTCAGGGCCATGTCTCCATCCTCTCATATGGTCACATCGGGGGGAGTAACCTCCTCTCCTTTTCTTCCCCAGGACCCACACTTTCCACTTCCCCAAGGAAAGCCAGGAAGCTCAGCTGGGCCTGCAGGCGCTCCGACTATTGTCTGGTCACTTCCAGGCACTTGAGAATGTCCTGCCACTTTGGAGGCACCACCTGGCCCCCCCAGTTGCTCAGGCCCTGCACTTGCTTCAGCAGCTCCAGCAGCTGGGTCTGCCTCTGTAGGTGCTGCTGCAGGGCCTCCTTCTCAGAGTTCAGCCTCTCATTGGAGGCAATGTGCTGCTCACAAGTGGCTCTGAGTACCTGCAGCTGGACCAGGGACTGCTCCTGCGGCTCCTGCAGCTCCCATGATGCTTCTCTCTCTCTCTCTCTCTCTCTCTCTCTCTCTCTCTCTCTCTCTCTCTCTCTCTCTCTCTCTCTCTCTCTCTCTCTCTCTCTCTCTCTCTCTCTCTCTCAGCCACCTCTTTCCATTCCTCTATCTTCTGCTCTGAATGGTCTAGGTATTCCGGCAGTTCTTTCTTCACCTGTTGCTCTGAGTCCAGGATGCTGATGAGCTCCTCCTTCTCACCCCTCACCCTGTGGAGAGTGTCCCACAGCAGGGCCAGCTCTTCCTCTGGCTATGGGTCACACCAACACATGCGCCTTGAGGGGTCTAGGGTATCTCCTGCAGATCCTTGGCCTTCTCCTCCAGTCTCTGCAGTTGCTCCTCCTGCTCTGTGTTCTGGAGACAGAACTTCTGGTTTTCCTGGACCTGGATGTGAAGTTGTTACTCCAGGTTTTTCAACTCCATCTGTGTGCAGTAAGCCTAGGCCTGCAATTGCAGCTCCGCCTGAGATGGTCCTCTGGGGAGCCATGGCTCTGTCAGCTTCTTTCTCAGTTCCCCCAGCTCATTCTCCAGCACCTGACTTGCCTTTCTCTCCTTCTCGTCTGTCAGTGGGTTCACCTGCTCAGTCAGCCACTGAGTCTCCTTTCCATGAGGACCTCTCAATGCTCAGGTCCTCTGTGAATGTGTCTCTCACAAGACTTGCTGAGGTCACCATCTAGCTCAGGTTGTCCAGTAGTCTCTTCAGTAACTCATGCCCCACCAGCACTAGTTGGAACTTGCAGATTCTGTTCTTCTTGTGCTGTTCTCTGTCCAGAGCACTTCCAGCTTCTCCTGCATCTCTGTGTTCACTTGCTACAGGTCATTGAAACTTCTGCTCTTTTCCTCAAGCTGAAGGGTCACATCATTCAGCCGTTCAAAGAACATTTTGGTCTCCTTCTGTGCAGCAGTGAGATCAAATGCCACCATATCCAGCTCTGCCACACACTGCTCTGTGGCCTGCAGGTGGCTGGTAAGAGCTTCATACTCTAGTTATCTGTCATTGGCCACCTGCTTCATTTGGGCTGGTGCAGATTGTAAATCTCTTTCTGCTGAAACTAATCTCTGTATGGGTGACTTGTGGATCTCTAGCTCTGTTTGTGGTGCTTCATGTAACTGGGCTATCTTCTCCCTCAATTTACTTGGTCGAACCTGCAGGTCTGTCATCTCCTGCTTCAGTGGTGGAATCTTGGCACTGAATGCCTGCCTGGTTTCTTCTTTTGCTGCAGTCCAGGGTGAGCATCACGTGTCACTAGAACATCTGCAGATCCTTGATTGTATCAGGACCCTTGACATTCTGGCCCCTGGTGGCTTTGACTGTGTCCAAAGGCAGGGAAGGCCCACGGTCTACATCACCTTTGGCCAGACCCTCTGTTGAATCACGCTGCCCAGCAGTGTTTGTCTTGGGGATCCCTCCCTTTTTGGTGTTCTTTGTTTTCTTGATTGTTGCAGGTCTGATGGGAGGATTCCTTTGTTGGTGTTCTGGAAGTAGTTTCTTGCCTGTAGCTCTTTCACGGAGTCCTGTTGTTTCAGATATCTGAGCACTGGGATGGGAAAGATGGGCTGGCCATGGTTCCAGGCTCTAGGAAATCCTCTATTTTCTCATTATCTGACTAGGACATCAATTTTCCACTCTACTCCAAAGTCGCCACATGTCTCATGCTCACCACTCAGCCTCCTCTACCTTCCTCAACTGCTGGTGGTAGTGTCAAACACCAAAGGGAATCCTGGTGCTGGGCATCATGAAATGTGGGTGTGGCCACCATTCTTGTATCCCATTGGTCAGAAAGAAACATGAAAGAATGGAGGTGTGGCCAGTATCCTGTGATGCAGGCAGCATGGTTGGAGTCAAGATGACAGCAGCTCCCCCAGCCCCTTTCCCAGGGAACTTTGTCCAATCCAGTTGGATTGGACAAAGCTGGATGGCTGCACATATTGTTGTGTATGTCTGTTTATTGCCAGTCCCGAACCTTGAACTCAGGATCTGGGCACAGTCCATGAGCTGCTTTTGCTTAAGGCAAGTCCTCTACCACTGTAGCCATATGGCTCTACTTCTGGCTTTATTGGCAGTGAAGGTTGACAGGGGTCTTCAAGGACTTTCCTGCATAGGGTGACTTTCACTATGATCCTCCTATCACAGCCTTGTAAGTATCAAGGAGGACTGCTGAGACTCACGGGTGCCTGCCTAATCACTGGTCTTGCTGATGTTCTTGGACAGACCGGTGAGTTCCCTATCCTCAGGTTTAAGTGGTGGGAGCTGGAGCCTATAGTTCGAATCCTGGTCCTGCCATCTCCAAATTGCAGAAGATCATAAGAAACTCATTCCTATCCATATGAATACCAGTGGAATGTGATGTATGTCCTGATTGAATGGGCCATTCTTGAATGATTCTAGGATAAAATTATACAAAATTATATTATAAGACACTGATCAATTTTAATTAATACTTCATGAATCATTTAAATATTCACATGCATTAAATTGAGGCATAATGAAATACCTAAGAATTGGGCATTACATATTATAGAGATGCCATTTTTCTGCCAGGACTTTCTTTAGTTAATTGGTATATACCATTTTCTGAATGTAGTTTGGTATATGAAACTAGGATATATTATACCTGACCTGATAATCAATTATTCAAACAGTTTTTATCAGAAATGCTTATATCAAAATGTAGAGGGTAATCCAAATTGTGTATATTTGGAGACAATGCTTGGTTAGTCCTCTTTTCACATTACCCATTCCCTTCTTGAGAACAATACACATTGTAAGGAAATGTTTAGAATGTTTTGGAGAAATTGTTTGACTTCAAACCAGTGAGTTACTCTATGCTGAATTTTGTTTATATCCAAAAAAGCTAAATTCTTACTTTATCATTTTCCTCTAGGCTTTATACTCAGATTTAATCTCTGATCGGTGACAAAGATATAAATATTTTTTAACAGTAGCAAAATTCAGGCTGAGGAATCTAGGTACACTGATACTCATGCAGATAGGACTCATCAGTCATGAGACCATGATATCAAAATGTTAACCAATGCTTACTGGTGTCATGCTTATGAGATTTTGTGTATTATAAACAGTGGTTATTAGAATTTTTTGTAATCAACATCATTTTATGGGATAGGAACTGAAGTGAGACATTATACTCAGAACAAAATTTAACGAGGCATCCAAAATTAGTTACTAAGATATACATCATGTAACACAATGTTTTAAAAATGCAAGCTAAAGGAAATAATTTATAAAAAAAAGCAACATTTACAATAACTACAGAATCAGTATGACTGATTTTTCTTTTACCCCAGTTGCAATAGGGCTTACATGATGATTACATGTTTAGTTAGGTTTTGATATTTAGTTGGAGAAGTTCTTTCATATATTCATTTGTCAGATTGAAGAGGAAATGAATTCCTTGACAGATTCTACACCCATAATAATGTTACAGATGTATACTGATACTATGCCAAAGTTTCAAATCTGCACGAGTAACTTGGGGAAATAGTTCTCAATATGGATATTATTGGAGTTATTCATTACATTTCTGAATTTTTTAAGTATGTCATGATTTTGTTATTTTATTCTTTTAATTATGTGCAGATCTCACTCCGCATACAGACACATTTGTTTTAAACAATTTGATCCATTCAAGGGATTTGCTATATTAGGGTCATCTAGATGAATTTAATTACAAATTAACACAACCGTATTTCTGAGACACAGTTATCTTTATGGCTCTACGCCATGTTAACATGTATTTGAGATTTTTGTGCTCAAAAAAAAAAAACAAACTGGGCACAACATGGTTTTGTTCCTGGGGGAGTTCTACTTTGTTGGTTGTTTTTCCAGTTGTGACTTCAACTATGTGGGCATTTTATTTCAATTGTTTTGTGTCTATATTTTGTTTCCTATAACAGAAAGTACAAAAAGAATCAATGATTTAGAACATTTCCAAATAGAATTCTAAGATAGACACTTGAAATGTTGTGACAACTGGGAATAGGCAGGTCTTCATAAAGAGACATTGTTTGACATGATTTGAATTCTTCGTCCTTGCTGGGCACCGGTGGCTCACGCCTGTAATCCTAGCTACTCAGGAGGATCACGGAGATCTGAGGATCACAGTTCAAAGCCAGCCTGGGCAGGAAAATCTGTGAGACCCTTATCTCCAATAAACCACTAGAAAACCAGAAGTGGAGCTGGGGCTCAAGCGGTAGAGCACTCGCCTTGAGCTGAAGAGCACAGGGACAGGGCTCTAGCCCAGAATTCAAGCCTCAAGACTGACAAAAAAGAAAAGAAAAGAAAAAAAAGATTGAATTCTTCCTCCTCTTGCCTCACTATTTCCAATAGTACTACTGCAAAGTCATAAGTGGAAAGAAAATAATTTTGTTTGTGTGAATTCAGAATTTTTGTTTCAATTGGGACACCCTACACATTCATAATTCATTTTAACTCAAAAATCTTTCCTTCATTTGAAATCACAGGTTTGAATTTATAATCCTAAAATAGCAGCTACTAATTTATATGAAATGATCCAAACTATTTTCACTTCACATTATATGTAATATAGAGTGTAATAATAATAGTAAGTAATATAGTATGTAATAATTGACTTTGGGGAAAGTCAATAACTGTGGATTTTTGTGAGATACTGAGTAATAGTAAAACTTATATATGATTCGATTAAAAAATTTACAGTTACATCTCAAAATAAATCACAGCTATAAACTAATGCTGAAAAAGTAAGATTGTTTATTGCAAAAAGTCAGAAGATTCAATAAGCTTACTTTTTAAAAATTATCTTACATCTGTGCTTTGTTGGCTCATGCCTGTAATCGTAGCTACCCAAAAATCTGAGATCTGAGGATAGTGGTTCAAAGTCAGCCTGGGCAGAAAAGTCTGTGAAACTCTTATCTCCAATATATCTCTTGAAAACTAGAAACGGCACTGCAGCTGAAGAGATACAGTGGTATCCTTCAGCCGAAGAGAGGAAGGACAGTGCCCAGGACCAGTGTTAGAGCAGTATGACCGACAAAACAAAATTGACATGAATTTTACTTTATTATTTTATGATTTTTTATTGTGAGAATACAAACAGAGGGTTGACAATTACATGAACAAGGTAATGAGTACATTTCTTATCAAGCATTTTTGCTTCCTCCTTTGTTTCCCCTTCCCATCCCTTCATATCTCCCCTTCTACCACCACACCACCCCCTCTGCACCAAAGTTGAAAAGTTCGTTTTTCGACATAATGTCTTGTATATATCATTGTGGTAATTAGTCCTCCTGTATAACAATGTGTTTTTCCCTTGTCTTCCCCAAATTATACCAACATCAAATACAGTGAAAACAGGGGTTTTACCGTGGGAGAGGGCCATAAAAAGCAACAAATAAATCATGTCATAAATATGGCAGAAACAATAGCAAGAATGAAAAACAATTTGAGTCCTTATCTTAGGGTTCATTTTTCCTAACATCAACTTGTCTGACAGTTTCTGTTTGTCTCAGACATATACTAGTTATTGCAAATAGGGGAAACCATGGCACTTATGTTGCTTTGGGCCTGGATTACTTCACTTAATATAATTTTTTCCAAGGCTTTCCATTTCCTAACAAATGTCATTCTTCCCTATGGATGCATAGAATTCCATTGTGTATATAACCCACATTATCTTGATCCATTCATCTACTGAGGGGCATCTGGGCTGATTCCATATCTTAGCTATGGTAAATAATGCTTCAATAAACATAGATGTGTTGGTAGTTTTAGTATGGTATTGTTTGTAATCATTTGGTTAAATGCCCAAAAGTGGGAGTGCTGGGATATCGGGGAGCTCTATGTAGAGTCTTTTGAGGAAGCTCCATACTGCTTTCCAAAGTGGTTGAAAAAGTATACAGTCCCACCAATACCCCACCAGCTTATGTAGTTATTAGAGTTCTTATTTATAGCCATTCTAACTAGCATGAGGTGGTAATCTCGATGCTGTTTTGATCTGCATTTCTTTTATGGCTAGGGAGTTTGAGCATCTATCCTTATTTCCTCTTCAGAGAAGTTTCTCTATAAGTCTTTAGCCCACTTATTTATTGGGGAATTCTTTCTTTGAGGACTTGTTGTTGGGGAATACAATTTTTTGAGTTCCAGGAATATTTTAGATATGAGACCCTTGTTTGTTGTATGGCTAGTGAAGATCCTCTCTGAATCTGTGGGTTTTCTATTGATCTTGCTAGCTTTGTCCTTTGCCAGGCAGAAGCTCTGCAATTTCATGAAATGCCATTTGTCCAACCTTTCTTTGATTTTTCATGTTTCTGGGTCTCTATTAAGAAAATTTCAGCCTGTGCCATAGAGACCTAGGGTTTCTCCTATTCCATCCTGTAATGTTTTCAAGGTGTCTGCTTTGACTCTGAGGTCTTTGATCCATTTGGAGTTGATTCTGGTGTAGGGTTATATATAAGGATCTGTTTCGATTACTATGGCTTTGTAGTAGAGTTTGGAATTTGGTAGTGATATTCCTCCAGCACTGTTTTTTCTGTTAAGGATCATTTTTGCTATTTGGGGTCTTCTATTGTACCATATGATTTTTTGGATTGCCTCTTCTGTTTTCTTGAAGAATGAGTTTGGATATTGATAGGATAGGTATCACATTGAATTAGTAGATAGCCTTGGGAAGTATTGCAATTAGCACGATGTTGATCCTTCCAATCCAGGAGCATGGGAGGTTTTGCCACTTTATAAGTTCTGTTTTGACTTTCTTTTTCAGGTTTTTGAAGTTTTCATCATAAAGGTCCTTCACTTCTTTGATTAAGTTAATTCCTAAGTATTTTATTTTTTGCGGGGCTATTATGAATGGAGTTGCTTTCCTGATTTCAGCCACACTTCTCATTGTTGGCATGCAGAAAAGCCATTGATTTTTGAGAGTCAATTTTATACCCTGCTACTTTACCAAAGTTTTGAATCAGCATGAATAATTTGGGAGTGGAGTCTCTGGAATTCTTTAAATACAAGACTATGTCATCTACAAAGAGTGAGAGTTGTACATCATCTTTCCCTGTTTGGATCCCTTTTATGTTTGCCTCTTGTCTTATTACTGTAGGTAGGGATTCTAATATAAATTGAAGAGAATTGGGGAGAGTGGACATCTTTGTCTCATTCCTGAGTTAAGAGGAAATGGCTTTCGTTTTTCACCATTAATTATAATGCTGGATGTAGGTTTGTCATATACAGCCTTTATTGTATTGAGGAATGTTCTCTTGGTTCATATTTTTTCCAGAGTCTTCATCATAAAGGGGTGTTGGATCTTGTGAAATTCGTTTTCTGCATCTATTGATATATCCATGTGGTTCTCATCATTGCTCTTGTTGATGTGATGAATTATATTATCTGATTTGCATATATTGTACCAGTTTGCCTCCCTGAAATAAATCCTGTTTGATCATGTGTATGATTTTTTGAATGAATTGTTGAAGTTGATTAGCCAAAATTTTGTTGAGGTGATTAACATCCATGTTCATCAATGAAATGGGTCTATAGTTCTCTTTCTTTGATGAGCCCCTGCCTGGTTTGGGATAACGGTTATGTTGGCATCATAGAATGAATTGGTAGTGAACTTACTCTTTCAATTTTTTTGAATAGTTGGAGGAGGTTTGGTGTGAGCCCTGCTTTGAATGCCTTCTAGAATTCCACTGTAAATCCATCTGGTCTTGTGCTTTTCTTAGATGTGAGGTCTCTTATTGCTGTTTCTATTTCTATTCTTGATATGGGCATGTTAAGTTGATTTAACTCATATTGGTTGAGTTTCGGGATGACGATATTTGATAGGAAAAAGTCCATTTCTGCCAGTTCTCAAACTTATTAGCATAGAGTTTTGAGAATATAATGTTCTGATGGTGATGTTCCCATTCTCGTCCCTGAGTTTGTTTATTTGGGTGTGTTCACTTCTTTTTCTGATAAGATTTGCTAAGGGTCTGTCAATTTTGTTAATTTTTTTGAAGAACCAACTCTTTGTTTTGTTGATTCTTTTTATGGGGTTTTTGGATTATAATTCAGTTAATTTTAATTTAATTTTATTTCTTTCTGTCTACTGGATTGGGGTTTATTTTGCTGATCTTTTTGAAGTAGGTTCAGATATCTTATTAAATTGTTGGTTTCAGATCTCTCTAATTTGTTGTTGTAGGAATTCAGAGCTATAAACTTGCCTCGGAGTACTGTTTTTGCTGTGTCCCAGAGGAGCTGGTAATTTGTGTGTTCATTTTTGTTGAATATCATGAACATTTGCATTTCCTTTCTAATCTCTTCCATGACCCACTGGTGATTCAACAGTGTGTTGTTCAGCCTCCATGTGTTACAGGACTGTCTTTGGTCGCTTTTCATGTTGAATTCTAATTTTATGCCCTTAGATGCCGTTTCTTGGCCGTTGTCTTGTTAGTTTTCTATGTATAGGATATCTTTAAGTACCTTTGTAGGGCTGGTTTTGTGGAGATATATTGTTTCAATTTTTCTTTGCTATGGAAAATTTTTATTTGACCTTCAGTTATGAGGGAGAGTTTAGCTGGGTACACTATTTTTTGTTGTGGTTTGTCTTTAGGGTATGGAATACATCATTCCAGGCTCTTCAGGCTTTAATCATCTCTGCTGAGAAATATGAGGTTATTCTAATTGGTTTCCCTGTATAGGTGATTGGCCTTTTCTCCTTGACAGCTTTAAGGATCCTTTCCTTGGTCTGAATTGTTCCTGTGCGGATTATAATGTGATGGTGAAATGTCCTGTTCTGTTCTGGTCTATTTGGCTTCTTGTATCTGAATAGGCCATAGGTCTATATTTTTGCATGTTTTGGGAAGTTCTCTGTTAGGATTCTGATAAATAAATTTCCTACACCATTAACTTCTGTCTCTAGGTGCTCCTCTATATCCATTATCCTCAGATTAGTCCTTCTGATGGTGTATTCCAAATATAGAATAGATCTATCATATTTCTTGGATTTATCTTTGATATTTGTATGTTATTTCTCTATAATATCTAGGCTATCTTCAATCCCCGAGATTTGATTTTCTGCCTGGTCTAACCTACTGTCAAGACTTTCTATTTGTTTTTAATTTCTTTTCCTTCTAGTTGGTCGGCTTTGAGGGATTCAAATTCTTTGTTGGAGCTTTGGTTTAGATCTTGTATGAGCTTTACTTCCTTAATTTGGCTTTCAGTGTTTATTCTCAGATCACTTAGCTGATTGGTTATGGTTTCCTTGGACTCCCATTCCTTCTGGCAGGCTCTATTCTGCATTCCCTTTGTGGTCGCCTTGAATTGTTTCAGCTGTCTCTTTATGGATTTTTGAATGCCTCTCCTCTATTTATCTCTGTCTATTCTGATCATGCCCTCGCAATTCCTATGTTACTCTTTGATTAGTTTCCTCACATTAAAGCAATCCCTGTAATTCTCTATGACTGTTCTCAGCCTGCTTATGCAATTCCTTTATTAATCTTTAAGTAGCTTCCTAATTCTCACAAGATTCCTGTACTTCTCTTTGGATTGCCTCCTCTTGGTCCCTATCATGCTCACACTAAGACCTTTGCAAATTTTCAATCATTTCATTCACCATGTTTACCAGTAGTGTTTGTAGAGCTTTTGGGGAACTATTAATTATTATTATTATCATTAACTATTCTGTCACCTGATTATCATTAGTGGGAGTTCAGATACATTGACTTGCCATTATTTTTGTGTTTTTCCGGCTTGTCCTGCCCATTTGGTATGAAAATAACAGCAATATTGTGCTAGAACACTATTTTAAGGTAAGCATCAACCAGAGTCCTTCAGTTGCACAACCAAAATGGCTGCAGATACAATCTAGTTCAACAGATACAATCTATTCTAAATCAAACAACCATGGATTAATGGGTTAAGAACAACGAAGAAGGATTTGGCAAACCAGAAATTATTAGCTTCAGGGAGATATGTGGGGAAAAGTAGGACTAGAGGGTTGTGGAAAGGTAAAATGTGAGTAAATATAACCAATTCCTAAT
Organism: Dipodomys merriami; assembly: GCF_024711535.1. Lineage (NCBI taxonomy): Eukaryota > Metazoa > Chordata > Mammalia > Rodentia > Heteromyidae > Dipodomys > Dipodomys merriami. The sequence goes on from NW_027203827.1 coordinate 358,667, forward strand.
CTCTAGAGGGAAATGGATTGGACAGAATCATAGGAGAGAAATTTTATAAAAAAGAAAAAAATGGAAAAACAAAAATTTAAATTTAAGAAATGAAAAACTTAAAAATAATGTAAGTGTAAAGATATGATATTGAGAGAAGAAAAGGATAGGATGAGAGTAGGGGAGGGATAGAATGGAAACGTGAAAACTAAAAAATAAAATTTTTTAAATTAGTTACTTGAAAATTATGTAGGTATAAAGAGATAATACTGCTATTAAAGAAGTTAAGCCCAAGTGGTTGTGACTGAGTAATAAATTTCTGGCTTAAGTATGTACATAATGGGGGAGAAGGTCTAACAATTGAGACAGGTATGTATCTGGAGTTGAGCAGAGCAATAATTAAGCCATGCAAAAAATAAAGAAAGAGAGAAAAAATGAAAACAATAAAAAAGGACCAAAAGGGCAAAGAGATTAAACATATACACACAAACACACACACAGACACACACACACACACACACACACACACACACACACACACACACACACACATTAAAAATAAAATTTATGAGAAAATAAAGATCAACAGAAAACACTTAAAAAATAAAAATTAAAAAAAAAGTTCAAAAAAGAGTTCTTTGTGTTTTTTTTTTTGGGGGGGGGGGAGTTTGGAGGGGACATGGGAAGAGCCTGTATCTCCCCTGTGTCTATAACCAGTGTCTTGGTGGAGTCTCTGGTCTTCTTGTGGTGTTTGGTTTTCCTATGGCTTGATTGGTTTCTTAAGTCAGTTTGGTCAGGCAGAAAATGCCCTGTGTTAGGAACGATTTTGTGATTCTCCTCCCAGGCTAGTTCAGTGAGAGGGAGATCTTTGAGTATCACCAAAGAGGGAGATGTCTGTTTCCTCTAGTTTGGATATGCTGTGATGAGGCTAGGTTCTGGGTAGGGTTGAAGCCTTTCAGCAAACAGTAGCTTTTCCCTGAGGGGCTAGCTCCTGAGACACTCACAGAGCCCAGCTTGGAGCCATTCTCAGGGTTTTTGTTTACTGAATTTCAATTGTTGTCTAGGCTTCTGTAGGGTGGGCAGCTTCTGGCTCTGTTTACCCGCTGAAGAAAGTCTCTTCTCTTAGGACAAAGTTTACTCTGCCTGGGCAGAGTGACTTTCCCCTGGGTGGATCTGAGCCTGGCAGGTCACTTCTAGTTCCTGTGACCTGCAAAATGACTCTTTTTGTTTTTTTCCAAGTCCTGAGTAGGAGCTATCTGCTCAACCAGGCCTTTGTCAGTTTCAAAGATGGAGAACTCCGGTGGTGGTGAGGGGAGGGGCGGCCTTCTCACCTCTGCTCCCTGAGAAGGAGGGAGGCAGTCAGGGTTCTACTCACACCAGATTCTTGGTTCCTGGACCCTTTCTGGTCTGAAATCTACAGGAAGAAGATATCTGCTCCTTCTCAGTTCTTGCTGGTGTTGAGTAGAATCTGCTACTCTACTGTGTCTGACTCCTTTGTCCTGGACTCTCTGTTGTAGGTATGATGTCTATGGCCACCGCTGCCACCACAGCCCTTGCAGCCGTGGCTACTGGCAAGTGCTCAGATCTCTTTCCTTGCCTGGATTTTCCATCTCTGACCATACTCTTTGTACTGTGATGGCACACTTACGTGTGATTCTCTAGCCTATGCCTGTTTACTGGAACACTAAAACCGCTTTTTATTAGAGAGCTTTTTTCGAATCCAACCTCTCCTCAGTTATCTTCTTCTGAACTCCCTTAACACATTATTATGACATGATATTGTGACATCACATTGACATTGTGATATCACTGTGCCATTTTGTTTTCACAAACCTATTATGACATCACATGTTAGAAAAGTCATGGGTTTTAGGATTTTTAGCGCCTTCCTTGAACTCTTGTCCTGATTGTAAACTAGTAGCAATTGAAATCAGACATGTGATTGTAAAATTACAAACTAGTAGTGACATCACTATTCCATGGGTGACCTCATTACCAAAGTGATATCACAAACCTATTGCTGTAACACATTGCCATTGTGACATCACAATCACATTGTGATATTTCAATCGGTTATGACCTTTTAGCACCTTTGAAAAAGCATATGATCTTTGTGATATAAAAGTTCAGTTGTTTACCCATATAATCATTGTTATCTAACAATTAAGATCAGTTACATCATTGTAATATTACAACCCCTTGGAGGCAGGATCACCAGTGTGACATCATTAACCGGTCCTTTCCTCATAAATTTGACATGATGCCCTTGTGATACATAGGCATTTGTGATCTCATAATGGTTTTGACTTATTTCAGTTATGACATGTTATATTAGAAATGCACTCTATCATGAAAATTGTGTCATCACTGTCAGATATCATGAGCATTGTGTTACATTGTGATATCACATACCTCTTGGTAATTCACATTTGGGCCAATGCATGACTTTGTAGATATCACAATCCCATTCTGAATTCATATTCTCATTGGGAGTTAATGAAAATTGAAGTCCAGCATGCCATTGTGACATCATCAATCCAATTGTGACATCATAAACCTATTGTGACCTCATCAACATTATGGAATCACCAACTAATTATTAAATCAAAATATTATTATGACTTGATATTGTGACATCATATTGCCATCACTGTCCCATTCGGATTTGCAAAACAATTATGACCTCATAACATTCTACAAATTTCGTGGCCTTTGAGACTACTAACATGAAGTAGTATACTTATGATGCATAAAACACAAGACAATCCGATGAGGCACATTGAAAATAACTTTATTAACACTCAAAATGTTCCTTCATTTACCTTGTCCTGGGCTGTACACTCAGGGACAAGCCAGCCCCTAACACCAAATCTCAGACCCCCAATGGGCACTCACACATAGTTAATTGGTCTGCAAAGCACCAACTCCCCAAATTATCATCTCCAAAGCTCCAAACTTCAATAGGTAAGGCTTTGTCCTTTTCCCTTATTCCCTACTTCTTTATAGACTTTCCTTCATTTCCCTTTTTCCCTTCCATCACTTCCTTTTTCTCTTTAGGCCTCTCCACTATCCACAGGCCTACACTTCTCTGACCTGGTGGCCAATTGGCATACTTTCCCTCCTACTTTCCCTCAAATTCCTCTTCTCCCAAGTCTTTCCCCTCCTACTGTCTCACCACTTCCTTCCCTTGACTTTCTCCAATTCCATTTCTCTGACCATGCAGTGTATGCATAGGTTGAACCACTCTATCACTCCAGTTGGTCTCCTGCCTAACAGTTTTCAACCATCACTTAACAAACTGCCCGTTCCCCAATCACTTTTTCACAGCCAATCATGTGAGGATGACATCCTACCCCTTCCAACAACATACCTTGGCCCTTTGGTAGTATGTCCCATGCACTCAAGTGGGCCAGGACATGGGCCACATTGATTAGTGAGCCCTGCTGATTTTTAGGACCCCGCTGCTTTATACACCCCACTGGTTTTCATGTCCAATCAAATCCTTGATTCCTTCTTACCAAATCCTAAAAATTTCCTTCTTTCCACCCAATGAACAGGCTTAAAATGTAAATTTAATAGAAAACAAGTAAATTATAGAAACACACTAGTTAGCAGTAATTAACACTTAGTAAGTCTTATCCTTAAGGGATCATCTGAGTGTTTCTAAACAGTTCATCTTGCAGCCTTCTCTGTATATTGGTCCTAGCACCAACAAATATGGTCCTTGCAACTTTGGTTCTAATACAGGAGCATGATGAATTTTTACCCACACCAGCTGTTCAGGCAAGAAAGAGTGGGTGAAGTTTTTTTTTTTTCATCTCCATTTCTTAGTTTATTTCACTTACTTGAGGTCTAGCGTTTGAATTTATTGCTGAAGTAGACTTGCTATAGAATAAACTGTATCACTGTCCCCAAAGAAATTTGACTTATAATTGGATTTAATTTCTTATTTTACATTTGAACTTATCTGTTGCGATCCTGTTTATTTATTTTTTAAATACTTTGTATTTTTATTATTTTTAAGTAGTTGTAGAAAGAATTTCCCATTCTACAAAACAGTACATGAATACAAGGTGTCTGACAACATTGTCACCCATCCCTCATAACCCTTCGCTTCTCACAGATTTTTGTAAAAATTGAGATAGGTGATTACATATATTTCACAATATTGTGAAATTGTGATAGTTAAAGTCACAAACACATTTTAACATTGACAAGGCAAATTATTGTTATCATGGTCTAAAGTTTGTTAATTCTATGAGCTTTGACAATCCAAATTATTTTTCCCAACTGAGGTGATGTTTACATTTTTTTCCCTTTTTCTTAGTCTAAGCTATTCCCTCTTTCCTTCTTTTCCTCTCATTCATCTCTTCACATCACTGTGTTTAGCTTACTTAGTTATTTTTCTTCTATGTCCAGTGCAGCTGATGGACCCCTTTTTTGTATGTTGTTCCATTTCCCACTGTTTCTGTTCCTCCTCTTGGCTTCCCTCCATTGCAAGCATATTTCTACCATCTACATAGTCAAGAACATGGAGTCATTAAAGGTGATACAACAAAAAGAGTGGCTGTCCTTTGTTTCTCGAGTCCTGTTTACTTTGTCATACCTTCTTGCATTTTGGCTTTAGAATCCACATATCAGGTAGACCCTGTGCCATTTGTCTCTTTGTTCTTGGCTTACCTCACTCAAATAATTTGATCTAGTTCCATTCATTTCCCTACAAATGCCATCAATTTGTCCTGTCTAATGGCTGCATAGTATTCCATTGTATATAGGTACCACAATTTTTGGATCCACTTATCAGTAGTGGCCCCTCTGGGTTGTTTCCACATCTTGGCTCTTGTTTAGTTTTCTGCATGTGGCCAGTTTTCCCAGCACCAGCAGTTGAAGAGGTTATGATTCTTCCACCCTATGTCTTTGGCTCCTTTGTCAAATATCAACTGACTGTACATATGCTGCTATATTTCTGGGTCCTCTAACCTTTCTCACTGATTTTTGGGTCTATTTTTTTTGGAAGTACCAACCTGTCTTTGTTATTATGGCTCTACAATAGAGCTTGAAGTCCTGTATCACGATCCCTCCTGCATCCTTTTTTTTTTGCCTAAAATTGTTTTGGCTATGCTAGGTTTTTTGTTGTTCCATATGAACTTTTGGACTATTTTCTCTATTTCAGTAAAGCAAGTCATTGGAATTTTAATAGGAATTGCATTGAATGTGTTTATTTATTTTGTCAGTATGGCCATTTTGACCATATTAATTCTGCTTATCCAGGAACATAGGAAGTCTTTCCATTTCCTGGTATCCTCTAAGATTCCTTTTTTTAGGCTTTTATAGTTTTAATGAAATAGACCTTTACATCGTTGGTTAGGTTACTTCCTAAATACTTTTTTTTGAGGTTATTGTGAATGAGGTTCTTTCCTTGATGTCCATTTCTATTTGTGTTTTGTTGGTTTACAGAAAGCCAACTGATTTTTGTGGGTTAATTTTGTATCCTGGTACTTTGCTAACTTGGTTTATAAGCTCTAAGTGTTTGGGGATGGAGCTTTACGGATCGTTATTATATAAAATAATGCCATCTGCAAAAAGAGAGAGTTTATATTCTTCCTCTCCTATGTAGATCCCTTCAATGTATTTTTCTTTCCTTATTGCTCTGGATAAAAATTCCAGAACTATATTGAAGAGGAGTGGAGAGAGTGTGCATCCTTGCCTTGTTCCTGTTTTTAAGGGAATTTGTTGTAGTTTTTCCCTACTAAGCATAATATTGGCTTTTGATTTGCCATGTAAGGCTTTTATTGTCTTATGAAGTGTTCCTTCTATTCCTATTTTTTCCAGAGCTTTTAACATGAATGAGTGTTGAATTTTTATCAAAATCATTTTCCAAATCAATGGAGATAATCATGTGGTTGTTGACATGGATCTGTTGATGTGATGGATTACATTTATTGACTTATATCTGTTAAACCATTCCTGAATCTCTGGGATGAAGCCTATTTGGTCATAATATATGATTTTTTGATATGTTTCTGGATTCTGTTGGCTGCAATTTTATTGAGGAGCTTTGCATCTGTCTTAATCAAAGAGATTGGTGTGTAGTTCTTTTTTTGTTGGGTCTTCACCTGGTTTGGGGTGAATGTGATCTTGGCTTCATAGAATGAGTTTGGGATTACTTCCTCTGTTTCTATTTCTCTGAAGAGCTTGAGGAGTGTGGGTATTAGCTCCTCTTTAAAAGCTTTATAGAATTCTGTAGTGAATCCATCAGGATCTGGTCTTTTCCTGTTGGAAGATTTCTTATTACTTCTTCTATCTCATTGTAGGTTATTGACATTTGTAATTGATTTATTTCTTCTTGGTTCTGTTTGGGCAATTTGTATTTCTTTTTTTTTTTCAGGCAGGAAAGAAGTTTATTTACCAAAAGGCTGCCCCCACCATGGATGGTAGAGAAGCATGACTGAAAAGGAAGGGTTGTCGACCCACCTCTGATCCAGGACTTATCTTGGCCAGGGACAGGAAGAGGTGTGGCCAGGTGCTGGAAAGTTGTGGTAACATTGGATCCAGATGTGACCTGAGGGTCTGGAACCCTCTGAAGGTCAGATGGGAGTCATGTGACCCGAGGTGGCCTAGGATGCGACTTAGTAGGAGAAGGTGATTTCTTCCAGGTCTGAAAGTTACCTATATAACAGATATTGGGTGGAAACTTAGCCAAGAGGGAGGAAAATGTCCCTGTTCAGAACTTACATTCCAGCCATTTGATAATTATGAAAAAGGGTGAAGAGTCTCTCTGGCTACTTCCGGTTTGCAAGCGGCAGTGACAGTAAGGGGAAAAGGCTGATATGTGGTCCCATCTGGGAGAAAGCAGAAGGCAACAGCTGTCACTTGGGCATTGAGTCCTTAGATAAAGTCTGGAGGAGGCAAGTCTCTTGGACGAAGTCTGGAGAAGTCTCATGACGCATTGAGGGACTGAATAAAAATAGTAGAGAGCAAATAAATGGCAAGAGGAAGGACTTGGGGCTGAAAATGTTGGTAGAAATGTCCCTACCTTCTTCTGACATCTGGCGACTAGATAAGAAGTCAATTAACAAGGGCAAGAATATAAATTCCTGTCCAGTTGAAAGGTAGACAGGTATGGACATTAGATGGGCAGTGTTCTTACGTCTATTGACATTCCGGCTCTTGTTAATTTTGATATGGCAGGCACAAAGTGGCTGATGTGATATCATCTCCTCTTATTCCTTTCTATGTTCCTTTGTTCCTCAGACTGGCTGACTGTAGGTGCTTGTTGCTGGGATCGTTAGTCCCAGATTGTATTCAAGGAGGCTTGAACTTAAGGCCTGAGCACTGTCCCTGAGCATTTCTGCTCAAGGCTAGCACTCTACACTTTGAATGATGGTACCACTTGTAGTGTTTGCTGGTAAGAGATAAGAGGCTCGAGCCATGTTTCACCCTGGCTCTTTGCAAGTTAGTTGGGAGATGGAGTTTGAGGGATTTTCAGCCTAGGCTGGCTTGCACTGCAATCTTTTCCACAAAAGCTCCTTGTTATTTCCAATTAAAACAACAAAGAGATCAAATATAATAAGAAGTGCTTACCTGGTCCTTATCTAGAATTGACCAAATATTCTGTAATGACAAAACTCATTAGATGTGAGAATCTTAGCATACATATGCCCAATATGTTAGAATCACGTAGTTAGTATTAGACTACACAACACAAAACAAAAAAGGTAAAACTCAAAACTTAAAATTTTTGACAACAATATTTAGGCATCTTTGCTAACAAAGCACATCAGAGGGTTTGGTCTCAGTTACCAGGGTCTGTGAAAAGAGCAACTTGTTAGAAATGCCTATTAGAATAGATGGATGGAGGAGTAGCAAGCTTCGTGGAAGTGTAAGGGTTGGATGGGGCCAAATCCTTAAGCCACCATGTGGCCAAGATGGCGAATTTCTGAAAAAAATGCAAAGATAGCCTGAACAAAAAATCAAGCCTAGTTTGGCTAGCCTTTGAGAGGGAACCTAGAGGGGTTCCCTGGAACCAGTCCATGTTGCACTCTTCAGGGAACAATACAAAAAGTTGTAGAGATATAGAAAGTTGGACATGAATAGCAGAGAGCAAAGAGAGCCTGAAAGTAAACAGACTTCTGACCATGTATCATTGCAGAGGCATAAATTGTCTAAATCTGAGAAGAGCAAAAAATATGAGGTCATCTGGCTATCCAGGAAGCTCAGGAGGCATGTCAGTGGGGTTTCACGGCTCGGGCATGACGGCTTGCCCCTGACCCCTATAGAGAGAAATGGCTAAGCCCCCAAACCAGGCATTCTCCACTTCAGAGATGACCATCCTTTCTGCTAAATGCCATAGGAGCTCTGTGGAATGGCGCCACATCTAAGCAGAGATTGAGCAACAGAGAGCTGTGGAGAGTAGTTTCATTCACCAGAGTAGAGAAGTGGTGTGGACGTGGATGTGAAGGCCAGCAATGGTATTGGTGAAAAGTCTCACATGGTATCTCAAGGCTGTTTGGTTTGCAGAAAAGGAGTGGTTAGGAAATTCTAGCATTTCCAACTCAAAAACCTCATCCCAGTCATGGCACCATTTGTAAGGTATATTAAATAGGTAGGTTTCATTAAATAGTCCATGAAGAGAACACCACATACTATTCAGGCATGAAAAGAAGTTAATTTACCAAACTGCTGCCCCCACCATACATGGTAGAGAAGAATGGCTGAAAAGGAAAGGGGGGAATAGCAATTGTATTTCTGTAGAAATTCATCCATCTCTGCTAGGTTTTCCTTCCTTTGTGAGTAAAGTCTGGAATTATTTCTTTATGATTGTTTTGATGTCTTGGATGTTTGTTGTAATTTTTCCTGTAGTATCTCTGATATTATTGATTTGGGTCTCCTCTCTTATTTTTTTAGTTACTCTTGCCAGTGGTCCCTCAGTTTTATTGACCTTTTTTTAAACAGCTTATAAAAATTAATTTCATTTATGATTTTCATAGTCTCTGTCTCTTTCATTTCAGCTCTTATTTCGGTTCTCTTTCTATCTAGACACTTTAGGTTCAATTTTTTTCTTGTTTCTCTAGCAGTTTTAGTTGCATCATAAGATCGTTTACTTGTTCTATGTTTTCTTGATGTGTGCACAGAGAGCAATAAATATGCCCCTCAGGACTGTTTTCGCTGTGTCCCATTGGTTTTTTTGTGATGTAGCTTCAATTTCACTGAATTGTAGGAACTTTTTAATTTCTTCTTTAATTTCTTCTTTGATCCATGTATTGTTCAACAGAGTGCTGTTTAATTTCCATGTTGTTTTCTACTTTATGCCTTGGTATTGAGAACTAGTTATATTCCACTATGCTCAGATAGAATCCAGAGTATTATGTCGATCCTCTTGTATTTGCTTATGTTCCATGTATGAACTAAGAAATGATCTATTTTAGAAAAAGTTAGGGAGGTTGCAAGAGGAAGACCCTACTGGTGTGAATACCTTTAATTCTAGCTACTCAGGAGGCGCAGATCTGTGTATTCAGGTTCAAAGCCAGCCCAGGGAGGCTTTTCTGGTGTTGCTCAGCACCACACCCTGCCTCAATCTAGGGTTGTTCACCATCTTTGCCACCATGGGTGCATATGCAAGCCAATATGGAGAGGCGCCACACCCCATTATGTGTCCAGAGTTGTTTGCTGCCGCTGTTGATGCCACTGCTGCTGCCACAGCTGCTGCCACTGCCCCAGGATCAGTTGATACTGGGCCACTTATGCAAGCCAGGCACCTCACCACAAGGAAGGTGTTAACCACTGCTGCTGTCTCAGGTTAGGCTGGGCCACTTATGCAGGCCAGTATGGAGAGGCACAAACCTCCATGGGTCTGGACTTGTTCACCCCAGCTGTCCCCACCTCAGCCACCACTGCCGCCCCTGGCTGGTCTGGGCAAGTGCCAAGAGGCATTGTGCCCCAATTCTGGGTGGTTTGCCACCACTGCCAGCTGCTGCTGCTGTTCCAGGTTAGGCTAGGCTATTTACACCAGCAGGACAGAGGTGCCACCCTGAGTCACTAGGGTCGTTCGCCACTGTTGACAGCTGATACTGCTCCCGACTTGGCTGGGCTACTTTTACCAGCCCGGCAAAGGCGCTGTTCCAGGGAGGGTGAGGGGAGTCTTTGTTCCAGCTCTGTCTTCTGAGATTTCTGTTTGTATATTCTGGGTTGGCAAAGCTCTTGTGAGTCTCCTGGGAGACATGGGATGCTTGTGGGTGTATGGTCCTCAGAGGGTCCAGACCTGGGGCACTTAAGCAGCTTGGCACAAAACTCCGTCACATAAGCTGCGCAACGTGGAGCCCAATCACCAACAAAGGGTGTGGAGAAGGGTCTTCCTTCTTTACTGTCTGTGTAGGTTTTTCCCTTTTCTTTTTGCACTTCCTTTATATCTTTGAGTTTTTGCCTTTTTTGTGGCTCACTTGGAGAAAGAGAGCATTGAAATCCAAACTCTGTATTTGGTTGGAGAGAGCTGTGGTTTTTCCCTACTGTTCCATCACTTTCTTAGTCCCTCTCCTTCAGGTTGAGTTTTTCTTATCCAGCCGGTGGGCCTTGGTTACCAAAGGATAGGTACATAAAAGAATATGTTGTAAAGCCTGCAGATTGTAGTTAGACATTTCTGTTAATATAGCCTTCCTAATTTTAGGAACCCAAGGGGGTGTTCTACACTAAAGTATTTCAAGGGATTGAATACTTTAACATAAGGGCTACATCTTACTTGAAGGAGAGTGAAGTGGAGGAGGCTTACCTAGCCATGGCCAGTCTCTGTATTTAATTTAGTTAAAGTTTCCTTTAAGCTCATATTCATTCTTTCTAGTGCTTGAACTCTGAGCTTATAAATGGATTGTAACTTCCAATTTATTCCTAGGGCATTAGTTAATAACTGAAAACTTGGGCCATGAATGCAGGGCCATATTTGGACCTCACAGCTAAGGGTAAGCCAAATCAAGGTATTATTACATGCCTCAGGTCAGCCTGAAAAAATGTCCCCTTTTACTAGAGATACCAATAGCCATACTTTCCAAGCTTTATCTCTGTGGAGTCCACTTTCCCAAATTCACCATCTGAGGTTCCTCACATATGAATTCCTTCCATATGTTCCAGAATTTCAGCATTTACCTGTTGGAAATTACCTACACACATTACAAAGAATTGTCAGGCTGAGGCCCCACCGGTTTTCAGAACAGTTTTAGGCAGTGTCCTCGGGCAATTTACCAGGTTGCAAATATCTACACGTAAACTGACAGAAAGCTTGAGCTTGTATGCATTTTTCACAAGTACAGTGTCAACAATTGCACACTTATTACCACACTTATTTTAGCTTCTTCCTTAAATATTTATGACTAGTAGCTCTAGAGAACCTACTGGTTTTAGACTGGTCTCCCAAGCTACCTGATCAGCTCAGATGTTTCCCTGTATCTTAGGTTCTATAGTTCCTTTAACTCCTGTGTAATACTCTGACCATTGGAGAATTCTTCCATTTTATTCTCCTCCTTTTCTCTCAAATTTGCTTTCATGATCCCACTCTCCTTCTCAATGTGCTCCTTTACCTGCAAGTGTTTTGGCAGAGTCACAGGAGAGTTCCCTTGACTGGCCAGCTGCTGCTCCTTCTCACAACACCTTTGCTTGCTTTTCAGCGCCTCCCTTAAGTTCACAAAGTTGCTATTCAGAGGTATTATTTCCCACCTCCACCTCTTCCACTGGGACACGATGCTTCTGCATTACATTTATGGTGAAGATCTCAGCAGTCTTTTGGGGCTTTTACTCTAGTAGTTTCTCTTTCTAGTTTTCCACTTCTGTGTATTTTTGTGACAGATCTTCCAACTGTTTGTTTAGCTCTTCTGTTTTTATTCCTACTGCTCTTTCCCTTTGCATGGCATTCTCTATTAAAGCAAGTGGTCCTTCAACTCTTTCTGAAGAGAAAAAAATCTCTTTCTTGAGCTTGATATTTTCCTGTTCACTTTTCTTGGCCTCATCTTCTATGACACAGCACTTCACCGTCTTCTCTGCTAACTACTCTTTCCTTCTTTCTCTGCTGCTTTGAATTTCTGGTGACAATTTTCAAAGCTTATAATTGACATGTACTTCAACCGAATATATTCTTATATCAGGTCCAGCTCCTTTTCCTTTTTTTTTCCTTTTTATTTTGAGTCCCGTCATGGGGCCTGAACTCTGGCCTTGACACTGTCCCTCAGCTCTTCAGCTCAAGGCTAGCACTCTACCACATGATCCACATTGCCACTTCTGGCTTTTTTTTTTTTTTTGCTTATGTGGTGCTGAGGAATCGAACCCAGGGCGTCGTGCATGGAAGGCAAGCACTCTACCACTGAGCCACCTTCCCAGCCCCCCAGCTCATTTTTCACAGCCAAAATTTCTTAATGGAATTCAGAGGTCCTTTGCATGTTTCTCCAGACCTATGAACACATTTTCCATGTGGTTAATGTGATTACTTAAACTGTCATTTACATTTTTCAGGTGGTTAATGTGCTTACTTAACCTGTCATTTTCTATCATTCTTCTCCTTGGACATTTCTTTTCCTAATGTCCATTTTGCTTGCATTAAGCTCACTGATCTAGTCCTAGAGGTGCCCTACTGCCATTTTTAAATGAATTGTACTGTCTTTACCAAAGGTTTCTTGATCTCTATTCTGGTGCTCCTACCAAAACTCAAACTCCCTTCTTAGACTTGTTTTTTATTTCAGGGTGTCTCTGTTATCAAACACCAACTGGGCAACCACTTTACCTCAAAACCTTCTAACTTTTCAAGCTTTCTTCTAATATCTGTGGCTGACTGTGTAACAAACGCCATATTTAGGGCTCTTTGATTCTCCAGGACTTAAAGATCTGTAGCCTTTAGGTCCTATAGGCTTCTGGGAGAAGTTCCAGAAAAAACATTAGGGTACTTACTGGGGAACAGTTCCATCTCACTCACCTTAGATTGAAGACTTGGCTTTCTAGCCACTGCGGTATCCCTGCTAGCTGAACCTGGAAATAATTGGTAAGCACCTCCATACCTCTACTGCTGTTAGTCTCAGCTTGGGTAAGTCTAGGGAAAGACTTGCTCCAAATAGTCTGGTTCAATAGTGGGGCTACTGTCTGGTCTAAGGACCACCGTCAAGTCACCGATAGTATTCACTCCCTTTTCTACCAGGTGAAAAGCACCTGTAAAATTTGCTGACAGTCATCCCAGATGTACTTGTGTGTGAAAATTATTGTCTCTAATGAGGTAATAAACCCCTGTTTTTTTTCTGAAAAGGATGGATTTTGCTGTTTCCAGTTGTACAGGTCACTACTTGTAAAGGGAACATATATTAGAAAGGGGTCCTGCCCACCATCTCCTCCATGTTCTTCTCTCATGGGTAATAAGGGTAACATACCACATTGTACCACCTCAGTCTGGTACAAGTTACCACTTTTGGTATGGGAGGACTTATTTGAGTTGCTGATGACAAAGAATAGGAGAGAGAGTACATCAGTGCATCTTCCTCTGAGGGATTCTGTAAACATGGGGGAGAATATTTTTGGATATGACAACCTAAGGCCTTGTTCTCCCATCCTGAGAAAAGGAGTAAACAGGTGCATACAGGACACAGATAGAACTATCAGCATACATACAAAGATCAAGAGCCACAAACACTTAACCCACATGTCCCATACCTCTCAATTTGACCTCTACAGGAGGTCCCAGATGACAGAGAGAACGTCCCAGATTGCCTCTTGAAGAGGCTACAGATGACCTCTGGAGGATGTCACATATGTCCTCCCTAGGAGGCCCTAGATGACCTCTCATGGAGGTTCCAAATGGATTCCCAAGAAAGTGTCAGATGACCTCCAAAGGAGTTTCCAGATGTCTTTTCAATGATGCTGAGATTACCTCTCAAGTAGTTCCCAGATGGCCACTCAAGGAGGCCACATATGAACTCCAGAGGAAGTTCCAGGTAACCCTGTTGAGAAAGCAACAGATGACCTCCAGAGAAGGTCCTATAGAGTTTCTCAAGGAAGTCTCAGATGATGTTCAAAGACGGTCATCGATTTCTCATCAAGGTAGCCTGAGATGACCTCCCAAACAAACTCCAGATGACCTCATAAGTGGTCCTAGATTGCCTCTTCTGAAAGCCCCAATGACTACTTTTGAAGAGGTCTCAGGTGGCCTCCTGAGGAAGCCCCAGATGACCTCTGGAGAAAGTCCAAGATGCCCCCTGGAGAAGGCCCCAGATGACCTCCACCGTAGGTCTCAGATGGCTTCTCAAGGAAGTCACAGATGTAATCTTGATGAGGTTCCAGATGGCTTCCCATAGAAGTCCTACATTATCTCTCAAGTAGGTTCCAGATGGCATCCCAAGGAAGCCACAAATAGCTTCCAGAGGCATCCAAAAACAAGCTGGCAAGCTTGCCAAGATGCACCTCTAAAGGTACATAAATGACTTTTGTCCATGTTGGACCTCTGGGGACAAAAACTCGAGGTAGACTCTAAACCCTGAGGGCTGACACTCTCACCTATGGGGATTTTTCCCTGGGGCCAAGGCCTGATGCAATCCAAAAGGATTATCTCGAAGGAGTCTTCAAAAATAAGACCTCTATAGTTCACGAAAATCCATCGAGACACATTTTATATAATAAATGTTCTTTCAACCACCAACCCCCATAATTATGATATCCAAAGTTCCAAACATCAAAGGGAAAGCCGCTTTTCCTCTTCTATTTGTCTCTCCTCCGCTACAGACCTATACTTCTTTTGAGGTCTTTTCCTTTTTCCCTTCTACCAGTTCCTTTTTTTCTTTAGGACTCTCCAATCTCCAGAGACCTGAACTGCTTTGCAAGGCTCGTAGGTTGCCATCCTTCACCTTCTGCCCTCCCTCAACTTCCTCTCAACCCAGGTCTTTCCCTTTATGCTATCACACCACTTCCTTCCTTCCAGGACTTTTTCCTTTTTCTCTCACCTTCTATTGCTCTGAACAAGCAGCCAATATAAAGTCTGTACCCCTTCTCCACTCCAACTGCCTGTTTCAACTATCACATCCCAAACTGCCCACAGCCCAATCACTTCTTAACAGCTCAACACGTGGTCATTAATGCACCAGTCCCTCACACAGGATGCTTAACCTTCTTTGGTGGCATTCTTTGTCCTCTCCAGCTGGCCAGGAGATTGGTCTATGCTGATTATCAGACCCTATAGATTATCGGGCCCTGCTGATTATTATAGTATCCTCCTTGTGAACTAGTTGCAATTGAAATTGGAAATCTGATTGTGGTATTACAAACTCGTTGTGACATCACAAACCCATTTTGACATCATCACTACCATGACATAACAAACCCCTTGTGACAACATTATCATTGTGATATCGTGATTCCATTGTGACATCTCAAATCTATTATTACCTCTTATCTCCTTTGAGAAATAACATGCCCTTTTCAAAATCACAGTCCCTTTGTGTACCCATATCCTTGTTGTGAACTGACAATTGAGATCAGACATGCCATTATAACATCAAAAAGTGTTTGTGACATCCTCAACAGTGTGACATCACATTTTCATTACGAGAGCATCAGCTCATTGTGACATCACCAAACTCAATGACAGAATCGCATTATGACAACGATCCTCGTTGTGACATCATAGACACATTGTGAATGACTATTCTGTGTTTTCATTGTATTTCAAATGTGGCATTAGAGTTGATATCAGAAACGCATTTTTGTGCCTATATAACCATTTTGATATCATAATCACTTTGTGACATCACAGTACCATTGCGATATCACTAACACAATGTGACATCACAAATCTCTCCTGTCCTTATAACTTTTGTGACATCTGGCATTGTGATATCTTTGACCTTTTTGCCCTCATAATTGGTTTCAATCTCATATTTCATGTATGAGATATGACTTCATGTATGACTTGAGATAACAGAAATAAACTATGACATCATGACCATTGTGACATCACACTGACAGATGTCATGATCATGGTGTCACATTGTGACATCACAAAAGGTTTTGATGTCACAATTAATTGGTGATACCATACGATAAGGGGTCTATGATGTCACAATGGCATAATGGATCTCATTTGTCATGAAATCACAGAGAATATGAGCTCACAACAGACTGTGGTATCTCCAAAGTCATGTATTTTCACAAATATCATGACGTCCTAGGAGGATTGCAATGTCATAGTGTGACACAATTTTTATGATGTCTGTCAGTGTGATGTCACAATGGTCATGATGTCACAGTGGATTTCTGATATCATATATCATAACTGCAATTTTATAAGTTTGATAACAGATTATGAGCTCATAAAGGGCCTAAGACATCACAATTGCTGCACATCACAAGACTTAGGACAGGGAAGGTTTGTGATATCACAGTGTGTTATTGATATCACCATGGCACTGTGATGTCACAAAGTGATTGTGATGCCATATATTTATGAGATCACAATATATTTCTGACATCAACCCACATGCCACATTTGAAATAGAATGAAATATGAGAATAGGTATTTACAATGTGTTTATGACATCACAATGACAGTAAATGTCATAATGCTATGAGGTCATTGTAAAATGGTGATGTTGCAAGGAGGTAATTGTGTAATAATGAATATGTGTTGTCACCCTGGTGATGGGGTCACAAAGAGTTTGTGATGTTACAATGGCATATATTAATTCAATTGTCGTGTATTCACAATGAGGATATGGGTACACAAAGGGACTATGATGTCACATATGCTATGTGTGTTTTCAAAGGTACTTAGGCGTCAAGATAGCTTTATGATACACAGTTGTGATGAAGTCACAATGGGCTTTTGATGTCATAATGATTTTGTAATATCTCAAACACAAGTCCATTTTCAATTTTCAATTGTTACTATTTCACAATGTGCATACAAGTTCACAGAATGAGCTGGAAGTACTAATGGACATGGATTTTTAAAAATGTTAGGAGGTCATTTTATGTTTGTGAAAATACAATGGGACAGTGATATCACCATGACAATGTCAACTCATTACATCATGTCAAAATATTTTTTTGGTGTCACAATTAGTTGATGATTCCACATTGGTGGTGAGGTCACAAAATATTGGTGATGCGTTGGGCATGTCACAATGACAAGATGATTCTCATTTGTCTTAACATATATGTATATATATATATATATAACTTACAATGAGTTCACAAAGGGACTGTGGTTTCTCCAAAAGTATGTGTTGTCACACATATATTGAAATCCTAAAGGGTTTGTGAAGTCAGAATTTGACACAATGGATATGTCATCTGGCAGTGTGATGCCACCATGGTCATGATGTCACTGGGAATTTGTGATATCAAATGTCATATGTGAAATCTAATGAGTTCAACAACAGATTATGAGGACAAAAAGGCCTAAGGTATCAGAATTGCAGCATGTCACAAAAGTTATGATGAGAGGATAGGTTTGTGATATCACGGCTGGTTACTAATATGACAATGGCAAAATGATATACAAAAGGATTATGATGTCACAATGGTTATGAGTTCCTGATTTGTTTATGATATCAACCTACATGCCTCATTTGAAATAGAATGAAATCACAGAAAAGGCATTCATTTTGTGTCTATGATGTCACCATTACAATGTGAAGTTATAATTCTATCATATCATTTTAGTTTTGTGATTTAACAATGAGTAGATGGCATAAAAATGATAATGTGATGTCACAATTATGATTATCTCACAAATTGTTTTTGATGTCAAAATGTCATGTCTGATTGTCAATTGTCAATATTTCACAGTGGGGCTTTGGTTACACAAAGGGACTCTGATATCACAAAGCTATGTATTTTTCAAATGTTATAAGAGGTTATAATAGATTTGGAATGCCACAATGTGATCCTGGTATCAAAAACAACAATGTGAAGTCACAATGGATTTGTGATGTCACAGTGTTTATTAGGTCACAATGGGTTAGTAATGTCACCAGCTTGTAATATCAAAATCATTTGTCCAATTTCAATTGCTACTAGTTGACCATAGGACACTGTAATAACCAGCAGTGCCCCTATAATCGACGGGAACAGATAGTCATCATGGCCTCCTAGTCTCTACCAATGGAGAAAGGGGTGCAAGACACTGGAGGGGGCAGGAAATGCTGCTATAGGAGATAGGATATCAAGCCCCACATGGTGAGCTGCCAAGAAGTGATTGGGCATGAATACTTGGTAAGTGATAATTGAAAACTGGAAGGCAAGAAACTTATTGCAGTTGGGAAGTGTACAGCCTATATATAAGCTGCATTTTCAGATCAAGAGAAGGGGAGAGAAAAAGGTTAAAGGCCTGGATGGAAAGAAGTGATGAGACTGCTGTAGGGCAAAGACCTGGGAGGAGAGGAAATTGAGAGAGAGCAGGAGGTGAAGGACAGCAACTGGCCACCTGGACAAGGCAGGGCAGGCCTGTCAAGAGCAGAGCAGCCTAAAGAGAAGAATGGAATAGTGGAAGGAAAAAATGAAAAGATCTGAAAGGTAGGACAGATATGTAGAGGAGAATGAAGAGAAAGGAAAAAGCCTTGTCCTTTGAAGTGTGGAGCTTTGGAGAACATTATTCTGGGGGTTGGTTGTTTGTAGACCAGTTAACAAATGGCTGAACTGCTCTTTGAAGGTCTGAGGGTGCATGGTTGAGATTGAATTTAGCTCTCGGCATCCAGCCCAGGCCAAGGTAGTCGCTTATTACAAAATTTATGAGAAGACAGGTTTGTGATGTTACATTGTATTAATGATATCACAATGTCAATATGAGGTCACAATGGGATTGTAATGTCACAATGATGGTAGAGTCACAATGGCATTCTGAAATCAACCTATATGCCACATTTGTGATAGAATGAAATCACAGAATAGGCAATAGCATTGTCTCTAGGACCTCACAATGAAAATGTGATGTCATAATGCCATGATGTCATTGCCATTTTGAGATGTAACAATGGGCTCATGGTATCCTATCAACAATGTGATCTCACTTTGGAGATGATGTCACACGTTTGTAATGGTACACTGGCATGTCTGATGTCAGTTGTCTTTGTTCATAATGACGACATGGTTACCCAAAGGGACCATGATATCACAAAAAACATGTGCTTTTTCAAAGGTGCTAAGTGGTCATAACAGTTTTGGGATGTCACACAGTGATCATGATATCACTGTGACAATATGATGTCATAATTGGTTTGTGATATCACTGTGGTGATAAGGTCACATTTGCATAACGATGTCACAATGAATGTGTAATATCACCATTACATGTCTAATTTCATTCTTCTAGATCACAATGAAGATATGAGTTCATGAAAGGAGCTCGAAGTTAGAAAGGCCATGAATTTTGTAAAATATTATGAGGACATAATAGGCTGGTGAAAATGCAATGAGACAGGGATATCCCATTGGCAATGTGATGCTACCATTACATGAGATAGTACTGTTTTGAAGTCACAAATGGTGATGCCATACAGGTGATGAGGTCACAAAGGTTTGTGATTTCACAGTAGGATGGTGATGTCACAATCTCATGCCAGATCTCTAATTGACAATGACTATATAAGTTCACGAGGGATAATGATGTATCCAAAGGCATATGTTGGCACAAGTGTAATGAGACTTAACATGTTTGTGATGTCATGTGACTCAGTGGTCAAGACATCTGGCAGTGTGATGTCACAGTGATCATGATATCACAGTGGATTTTTGATATCACATGTCATGCCTGAAATATTATGAGTTTAACAATTTATGAAATCAGAGAGGCCAAAGAGACCATACTGGCAGCATGTGAAAAAATTTATGATGATAAGACTGTTTTGTGATGTCTCAGTGGGTTAGTGATATCATAATGGCAATGTGGTGTCATCAAGGTATTGTGATATTATAATGCTTATGTAGTCACAATGTATTTCTGATATCAACCCACCTGCAATATTTGAAATAGAATGAGATCACAGAATCAGCATTCCAATATGCATCACAATTCCAATGTGACATCACAATTACATGTGATTTGTTGTCGTTGTTGTTTTATGATGTCCTGATGGGCTGATGATATCATAATGACAATGTGATGTTCCACTGGTGATGATGTCACAAAGGTTTTGCGATGTTAAAATGGCATGCCTGATCTCAATTGTCATTAGCTCAACATGAGGATATGAGTACACAAAAGGCCTGTCATGTCACAAAGGCCATGCTTTCTTTCAAAGCTACTGAGGTCATAATAGTTTTGGGATTTCACAATGTGATAATGTTGGTACAATGACAATGTGATAACACAATAAGTTTGTGATGTCTCCGAGGTGATGAGGTCACAAAGAGTTAATGATGTCTCATCACGTTTGTAATATAACAGTGACATATACAATTTCAATTTCTTCTAATTCACTATGAGGATACTATAATAACCAGTGGGGCCAGAATTAACTGTGGGAGCCGATATTCATTATAAATTCTTGGCTTGGCCCACCGGAGAGTGTGGGGAATGGGGAAAGCCGCCAAAGGTGAAGGTGTCAAGCCTCACACCGTGAGCTGTCAAGAAGTGATTGAGCATTGGGCAGTTTTGGAAGTGATAGTTGACAACTGTTAGGCAGGAGATCCGTTGCATTTTGAGAGCATTGTAAGGGGAGATAAAAATGGGAGTTACACGGATGGAAGAAAGTGGTGAGACAGCAGGAAAGGAAAAACCTGAGAAGAGAGGAAGTTGAGGGAGAGCAGAAGGTTGGCAAGTGGTCACTGAGGCAGAGTAGGGCAGGCCTGTGGAAGTGGAGAGGCCTGAAAAGAAGAAGGAAGTGGTGGAAGGGAAAAATAGAAAGACCAGGAAGGAATGACAGGTCTGTAGAGAAGGAGGGAAGAATGGAAAAGAAAAAAAGCCTTGCCCATTGAGGTTTGGAGCTTTGGAGATCATAATTTTGTGGTTGGTGGTTTGTAGAACAATTCAGAAAGGGTGGGGCTGCCGATTGGAGGTCTGAAGTTTGGTCAAGGCTGCTCTTGAACCTGGGTATCCTGTCCAGGATAAGTTAATCACAATCCCCTTCCTAGTGAAAAATGTTTTATTATAGTAAATGTGACTCGATTGTTTGTCTCCTTGCCTTAGAGTTCATATGTACATGAGTTCACAGAAAGAGCTTGAAGTTTCAAAGTCCATGAATTTTCTAAGATCTGATGAGGCCATAACAGGTTTGTAAAAACACAATGGGAGAGTGATATCACAACAGCAATACCACAATATCATGTCAAAATAATGATTTGATACAACATTAGTTGTTGATGCCATTGTCGTGATGAGGTCACAATAAGTTTGTGATGTCACAATGGGTTCACGATGTCAGAGTGGCATGGGAGATCTCAACTGTCATTAATTGGTAATGAATATATGAGTTCAAAAAGGGACTATAATGTCTCCAAAGGCATGTTTTGTTACAAATGTGATGCCATTCTAACAGGCTTGTGAGGTCACAATGTGACACAATGGTCATGACATCTGGCAGTTTGATGTCACCGGGGATTTCTGATATCACCTGTCATACCAGAAATATCAGATTGAAAACATAATATGAGCTCACAACGGGCCTAATATATGGCAATGGCAGTATGTCACAAAACTTATAAGGACAGGACTGGTTTGTGATGGCACAGCAGGTTAATGATATCACAAATGTTATATGGTCAAAATGAGTTTCTGAAATAGAATGAATTCACAGAATAGGCCTTCGCACTGTTAAGTCTCTGATGTAACAATGTGACTGTGATTTATAATGCTATGATGGCATTGTCGTTTGGTTATGTCACAATGAGCTGATGGTGTCATAATGACAATTTGATGTCATTGCTGATTTATGATGTTACAATGGTTATGAGGTCACATTATGTTTCTGATATTAACACACATGTCAAATTTGAAATAGAATGAAAAAGTTGGGCGCCGGTGGCTCACGCCTGTAATCCTAGCTACTCCAGAGACTGAGATCTGAGGATTGCGGTTCAAAGCCAGCTCAGGCTGGAAAGTGTATGAGAATCTCATTCCCAATAAAAACCATTAGAAAACTGGAAGTGGCTCTGTGGCTCAAGTGATAGATCACTCGCCTAGAGCTGAAAAGCAAGGACAGCACCCAAGCCCAGAGTTCAAGCCCCACGACCGACAAAAAATCAAATTAAAAACAGGCTTTCACAATCTTTTTATAACATCACAATGACAATGTGATCTCATAATGCTATCTTTTCATTGTAGTTTTGTCATGTCAAAAGTAGTTGATGCTGTCATAATGACAATGTTATGTCACTATGGTGGTGTCACAAAGGGTTCATGATGTTAAATTGGCATGGCTGATATCAATTGTCTGTTCATAATGAGGGTAAAGTTCCACAAAGGGAGTGTGTTGTCACAAAGGGCATGTGTTTTTTCAAAGGTGCTAAGAGGTCCTAATAGGTTTGCGATGTCACAATATGATAGTGATGACAAATGGCAAAGAAAGCTAACAATGGTTTTGTGATGACACATTGGTGATGAAATCAAATAGTTTTGTGAAGTCACATCTCATAATCACATGTCCAATTTCGCATGTCCAATGAGGATATGAGTTCACAGAAGAAGAGAAGTATAAATGGCCATGAATTTTCTAAAATGCTATGAAGACATACTAGGTTTTTGAAAACACAATGGGACAGTGATATCACGATGTCAATGTGATGTTGCAATATGATGACTTAACAATATTTTGATATCATAATTTGTGATGCCACACTGATGAGTTCACAAGAAGTGTGTGATGTCACAATGGGTTGGTGATATCAAAATGACGCATGTGATTTCAATTTTCATTAACTCACAATGAGTACATGAGCTCACAAAGGGTCTCTGATGTCTCCAAAGGCGTGCATTTTCACAAAAGTGATGAAGACCTAACAGGTGTGTGTTGTCAGAATGTGACAAAATGCTCATAACATCTATCAGTGTGATGTCACCATGATCTAGATGTCACACTGGATTCAAGTGTCACATTTTATACCTGGATTGGGCTTGAGAGGATTGGAATTTCACAGTGGGTTAGTGTTATCACTATGGAAATGTGTGGTCACAAAGGGATTGTGCTATTACAATGGCTATTAGATCACAATGTGTTTCTACTATAATAGGTTTGTGCTGTCACATTGGTTGGAAATGTCACAATGGCATGCCAGATCTCAAATGTCATTAATTCACAATGAAGATATGAGTTCACAAAGGGACTATGTTGTCTCTAAAGTCATGTGTTTCACAAATATGATGAAGTCCTAACAGATTTGTGAGTTCATAATGTGCCACCATGGTCGTGATGTCTATCACTGTGATGTCACAATGTTCATGATGTCAGAGTCAATTTCTGATACCATATGTCATACCTGAATTATTATGAGTTTCAAAACAGATTATAAACTTACTAAAAGCCTAAAATATCCTAATGGCAGTATATCACACAAGTTATGACTAAGTTATGACCTCCACATAAGTATGGCATCACCAATTGTGACATCAGAACATTATTATAACATGATGTTGAGACATCATATTGTCATTGTGAAATCACTGTTGGATTTTCATATAGTATGACCTCACACTATGAAGCTTTTTCTATCAACTGGTATCCTCATATTGAATTATGAGTAATTGAAGTTGGATATATCATTCTGATATTACAAACAAACTGTGACATCACAAAGCCATTGTGACCTTATCACCACTGTGACATCAAAAACCCAATGGAACATCTCATTTCCATTGTGACATTATGGATCACATTGTGCCATTCCAAAATCATTATGACTTATAACCAACTTTGAAAACACACATGGCCTCTGTGACATCACAGAACCTTTTTTGTATCCATACCTTCATGGGAAACTGATGAAAACTGACATCAGACATATCAAGGAAACATAACAAATCCTTTCTGACATCATAATTGAGACATCATGTTGCCATTATGACACCATCAGTTCATTTTGACATGTAAAACTACAATGACATCATAGCATTGCAACATCACATTGTTATTCTGATGTCATAGACATGTTGTGTTTGCCTATTATGTTATTGATTCTGTTTCTAATGTGGCATGTCGGTTGATATCAGAAACCCATTATGTTTTCATGACCATTTTGATATCATGATGCCTTAGTTCCATCACATTTCCATTGTGATGTCACATTGCCAAATGGATGTCACAAAGGGATTTTGATGTGACAATGGTTGTGACATCACAATGAGTTTCTGATATCAACCCACATGCCACATTTCAAATACAATAAATCACAGATTAGGCATTCATAATGTGACTATGATATCACAATGACATAATGGAAAATGCTATAAGGTCATTGCAATTTTGTGATGTCACCATAAGCTAAAGATGTCATAACAACAATGTGATGTTACACAAGTTATGACGTCACACAGGGTTTATAATGTTACAATGGTTATGAGGTCACAATGTATTTCTGATATCAACTGACATGCCACATTTTAAATAGAATGAAATCACAGGATATACATTCACAATGTGTCTAAGACAGCAAAATGGCAATGCGATGTCATAATGCTATGAGGTCACTGTAGCTTGCTGATATCACAATGTGCTGATGGTCTCATAATGATTGATATCACACTGGTGATGATGTCACAAATGGTTTGTGATGTCACAATGGTATGTCAGATCTTAATTGCTATTAGTTTACAGTGAGGACATGAGAATGAATTCACCATGACATACACAAATGAACCGTGATGACATA
Organism: Dipodomys merriami; assembly: GCF_024711535.1. Lineage (NCBI taxonomy): Eukaryota > Metazoa > Chordata > Mammalia > Rodentia > Heteromyidae > Dipodomys > Dipodomys merriami. The sequence goes on from NW_027203827.1 coordinate 383,459, forward strand.
AAGGCCATATTTTTTTGTCAAAAGTGTTAAAATTCCTAACAGGTTTTGGTTGTCAAAGTGCTAATGATATAAAAATGGGTTAATGATGTCAAAACTAGTTTGTAATATCACATATTATTTCAAATTTCTATTGCTACAAGTTCACAATGATACAAGTTCACAGAAGGAGCTTGATGTCCCAAAGGCCATGCATTTTCTAAGATGTAATTAGGTTGTAATAGGTTTGTGAAAGCATGATGGTACAGTAATATCACAATTGCAATATGATATCAAAATCTAATTAATTGGTGATGCCATAATAGTGATGATTTCAAAATTGTTTTGTGATGTTGCAGTAGATTCTTGATGTGACCATGGCATTCCAGACCTCAGTTGTCATTAACTCACAGTGAGTATATAAATTTAAAACAGGCCTGTGAGGATTCCAATGCATTTGTTGGCACACATGTGATGAATTCAGAACAGATTTTTGATGAGACAATATGACACAGTGGTCATTACATCTAGCAATGTGATGTCACTATGTTCATGGTGACAAAGTATATTTCTAATATTTCATGTCATTCCTGAAATAATATGAGGTCGAAAATAGATTGAGCTATCAATGGGCCTAACATAACACAGTGGCAACATGTCACAAAACTTTTGAATACAGGACATGTTTGAGTTGTCACAATTTCAATGCTACTTCACAAAGGAATTGTGATGTCACAATGGTTATGAAGTAAAAATGTGTTTTTGATATTAACCCATATGCCACATTTGAAATATAATGAAATCACATAATAGGCATTCATAATGTATATATGATGGCATAATGACAATGTGATGTCATAGTGGTATGATGTCATTACAGATTTGTGATGTCACAATGAGCTGATATTGTCATAATGACAATGTGATGTCATAGTGGTATGATGTCATTACAGATTTGTGATGTCACAATGAGCTGATATTGTCATAATGACAATGTGATGTCACAGCAATGATTTAATTGTAAATCCTTTGTGGTATTTCTTTGACATATCTGATCTCAATTGACATTTCACAATGAGGATATGGATATACAAAGGGACCATCATGTCACAAAGGCCATGTGTTTTTTCAAAGGTGCTAAAGATGTCATAATGGGTTTGGGAGGTCTCAAGGTGAATGTAATGTCACAACAGAAATGTGATATCACAATGGCCTTGTGAGGTCATACTGGTGATAAGGTCACAATGGACAGGACCAGTTTGTGATGTCACAACAGGTCACTATCACAATGGCACTGTGATGTCACAAAGGGATTTTCATGTCACAATGGCTTTGATGTCACAATGGATTTCTGATATCAACCAATATTGCTCACTTGAAATAGAATGAAATCACAGAATAGGCATTCACAAGAATGTCACTATGACATATGATGTCATAATACTATGATATGTAAGTTTAGTGATGTCAAAATGGCATGTCGTAGTTTATTAGTCATTAGATTATCATGAGGATCCCAAAGGTTGCTATGTGCTGAGTCCTTCAAAAGGCTCATTGTGCTGAATCCATTACACAGGGTTCTTTTTGCTGTTTTTAAAATTGTTCTGAGTCCTTGAGAGGTAGGTATCCCCAACAATCCCCCCCCTACACACACACATATGGAGGGTCACTGTGCACCTGCTTGGTATGTGGGATGGATGGAGAAGAATCCCCCAGCGGTTGGGCTGAGGGGAGATTCAATGCACCCCCTGGGCAGCTGCTAGGGTTGGGAGAACCCCTGACCTGAAGTGAGGCTGCTTCTGCCATGGCCTGGTAGACTTAGGGCAGAGTCCGGAGAGCACAAAGCCAGGGATGGGGGCGTGGCTGAGTGAGGGAGGAGGCGTGACCCAGGGGAGGACAGGGCGTGGCTGAGGGGGCACATATCTGCTGCAGCAAGGGGCACCCAGGGCCTGGAGCACTTGTGCAGTGGGGGCAGGCAGCCCTGGAGAGAAGTGGGGGCAGAGAGAGAACAGAGAGAAGAGCAGGCAAATGCACCAGGGATGGCGGCCTCATTGCCTCTGCTGCTGTAGGAGCATGGGTCTGGGCCAGGAGCACAGAGAGCACAAAGCCAACACATCATGCACATCCCTCACATCACCCCAGGGTGGCTCACAGGCTAGGTATGCCCTGAGTCCTAGTCCCCTGTGCTGGGAGCTCAGCTGCAGCATGAGCATGCTCAGCCCAGCCATCCACCAGCTACTGCCCCTGTCCCATCTCCTGCACTCCCTGCAGCATTGCATCACCGCTGGCTCAGATCTGTGGTGTCTCTCGGAGTCATCCAATGATGGTGCACCCCCAGTCGGTTTAAGGCCCTGACCCTGTACCTGCCCCTGGATCTCTGCTCTGGGCACAAGCTTCCACCATGCCACTGCCATCGCTGCACGCTGCACACAGAACCACAGCCTACATATTTTCCCAGCAACACAAGTGAGTGGCCGCCCACAGGTCAGCACCTTGTGACCTCCCCCTACAACTCCCACTCTCCCCCCCCCCGCAAATCCCGCCTTCCCCTTGTGTCCCAACCACACCTCCCCAACACCAGGCAGGCCAGCCCTGACTCTGCCACAAATGCGCCCCAGGAGTTGGGGGTGGCGGAGTGGGTGTTGACTCTGGGAACTCACCCCCATCCCTAGTGGCCAGTATCCCTGGAAATGGGGAGATGCAGGAATGGGTGAGAAGGGGTCACCACTGAGCCCCTGGCTGGAGCAGTGGGAGCCACACAGTCCTACATTTGCACCATTCTTCTCCCAGGTGGGAACCTGGTGGCTTTAGTCAGAGGTGAGGAACAGCACCTCTGCACCTGCCTTATAGGGTCTTTTCCTTTTTATCTGGGAGTGGGGGTGTTGGATGGAGAAGATAGGCCTCCCTTGCTGTGTGAGCCCTTGTCCTCTGTGTTGTCACCCTTTCATCTGAGGAGGGTCCCAGAAAAGCCCACTAGGGATGTGAGAACACTGGGGGTCAGATAGTAGGTGAATATATGGGAGGAACACATGCCTTCAGACACACATATACCCAGCCTATCCCCCAACACCAGCTGTCAACAGTACTCACAGGGTGGTCACATTTCCCAGCTCTGCCAACATCTGCTGGTGCTCCCTGACCATCTGATTTCCTTGTCCTCCCCAAGAATCTGCCCAGTTGCCCAGAAGCATCAAGGATGGAAGTACGAGTCTGTCCATGTATGAAGCCTCTAAGACCCCATTCATTTCCTCAACCCTGCCCCACCCTGGGTCAGACACCCCCCCTTGGGACCCCATGACCCACTGCTTGTTTCAGTCCTGGCTTTGAGGAGCCACCTGTCTGGGGATTCCTTCACCCAGCGTCCTGGCCTAGAGTTTTGGTGAATGGGGAGTTAAGGCTGGTTGTTCCCAAGGGGAAGGGTCTGGCCCTGGAAAAGAGGAGAGGCGGGGTCGTGTTGTGTCATTAGAGTGGTGCTCCCCTTGGTTGGGAGCCCTTGGTTCTGACAAGGCAACGGAGAATGGGAACGCGCGTGCTCTGATGAGGAACCAACAAACTTAGGAGAGGTACTACTACTCTGAGTCTGTGTGTGTGTGTGTGTGTGTGTGTGAGAGAGAGAGAGAGAGAGAGAGAGAGAGAGAGAGAGAGAGAGAGAGAGAGAGAGAGAGAGAGAGAGAGAGAGAGAGAGAGAGAGAGAGAGAGAGAGAGAGAGAGAGAATCTTTCTCCTTGTACAGCCTGACTGTCCTCAGGTGAGTGAACAGTTGGCAAATTGCAGGTGCTGCATGAAAGACTCATCTGTCACCATTCTGGAGGTGTGTGTGTGTGTGTGTGTGTGTGTGTGTGTGTGTGTGTGTGTGTGTGTGTGTGTGTGTGTGTGTTGGGAGAGCAGGGAGTTGCGAACAATGAAAATATATTTAACTCACCATGTCTAAACACAGCAAGAGCACTTTATTTCTCTCTCTGTGTGTGTATTTTTTGTTGTTCTTTCTTATCAATACCAAGTGCAAGCCCAGCCACAATTTTGTTTTCTCCTTCACAGTTTTATGGCTCCTTTATGGAAGATTTCAGTAGACATTATTTCCTTCCCTTTCCACCTCTCTCTTCCCCCTTTCCTGTAGCCCACAGTAGCTGCTGTACCTGAGTGGGCATCCCCTAGAAGAACTGTGTGAACCCTGGAGTGGAGTAGACACCTGTCCTTCTATCCCCAGCCAGAAGTTTAGTGAGGTGAATGAGATCACATCCACATTCTTCCAGCCAGACACTCTGCTCTTGTGTGTTTAGTTGGAGGCAATTCAAGGGTTTGGAATGTGTCGGCCCAACATAATTAGGGAACAAAGGGAAAGGATAGGGCAGGGGCTTTGAAGCTATGAGATTTTGGGGACTGGTGTATGGTGTGACATGGCAGATGGTTCACCATGACAGTGGATGAGAGGGGAACCATATCTAGGGCATTAACGGTCACTGTGGGCATCTTGGCACAGGTCTGCGGGCCCCCACTGGTGGTGAGGATACCCTCCTGGGGCATTGCCCAGTGTCAATCCTCCTGGAGTCCTAGAGAATACAATCTGTGTCCCTCCTGGGCTGTTCACAGCTGGGCAGTGGTAGGCAAGTCCATTCCCTCTGCTGGAGCCCCCTCAGTATCAGGAGGTGGCAGTTAGTTAGGGCTCACTGAATGCCAGTTTTTGTAACCTGCTATAGGCTGTCTGGATGTTAAAGGGGACTTTGGAAACCTTTAAGTGTGATTGGGACAAATTAAATACGACATTTTCCAGGCTTTTTAAAGTTTAAGCTGGCAATTCCCATTAATGCCTTGGATTATGGATCAAATTAGATGGATATTTCAGCCATCCAACAATGATGTTCAAAGCGGCACAGGCAGAGTTCCAAACCAGATTGTCTCCTGCTTTGAACGTTCTGCCTTGACTGCCTTTCTTTGGCCGCTGTTGCATTTCTCTAGGGTGATGACCCCACTCGAGGATATTGTGGGGAGCAAAGATTGTGACCTCGCCATCCCCAGCCTGCCAGCAATAAGCAGAGATGACTCCCAGCACCAGTAATGGAATCTGGGAGATTCAGAGAACCCAGGCTGCCTCAAGGATCCTTTCTCTGCAACATGATATTTAGGGGCCAGAAGTGGTGGACGATCCTGGCTGGCTTCAGGGAGAGGACAAGAGGACCCTTGAGCCAGGTACTCAGCTCACAACAAACTCATTCACACCTACATGGGGAACTGAGTGCCATAGAGCTGGTCAGATTCTGGACAGAGATCTTTGAGAAGATAGGCATCCAAGAGGCCCTGGAATGTAGCGAGTACATAGTGGCTCATACCCTCAGAGCCAAAACGGTTCAGTGTGGTGGCACCAGGAGGGGGTAAAAGGGAGGAGGTAGAACTCTGGGAGAGCTACATCAGGCTTTGTCCCCCTCCTCCACAGAGGATTCTTACCTGAATCACATGGGACTTTTCTGTAGTATTGTCTTAGGTAGATGCTCTTTTATTTATCAACCAAACCATTACAGTGTGCACCAGGCTCTGGGGGGTCATAGACAATGAAAAGTTCCAGGACTGGTTCCACAGCCCATGAAGAAACCTTGGATTGATCTGGATGTCAGTGCTTCAAGCCTATTATCCTAGCTACATAGGAGGCTGAGATCAGAGGATTGAGGCTTTTGGCCCAGGCAGGAAAGCTTATAAGACTCTTGTCTTCTGTTACCTACCAAAAACAAAACACCAGAAGTGGATGTGTGGCTCAAGCCATAGACTGCTAGCCTTGAGTAAAAAGGCTTAGGGACAGAACCTAGGCTCAGAGTACAAGGCCCAGAACTGACACAAAGAAAGTAAAGAGAGAGAGGAGGGAAGGACAGAGGGAGAAAAAGAAGAAAGGAAGGAAGAAGGGAGAACACCCAAGACTTGGTTTGGAGTCCCTGGATCAAGGGAGCCAACTGTTCACAATCTATGTGGGGACAGTTTCAGAGCCTAAAGCCAGTATGTAGGACCAAGCCACTGACCCCTCAGAAAGGTCATGCCATCCAGGAGCTGTGGGTCACTGATTATAAAGGAAACCAGCCTTGGGTAAAACCTAGGGCTCAGGGTGGGTCACCAGGTTTCAATTATGCCCAACCTCATCGGGTTTATTTTCTGGTCAGATAAGAAGGAAGTTTCCAAGGGCTAAGGAGGTACTCGATTGAGAGAGTTTCAAGGGAGGGTCAAAGGATAAGTAGGAATTTGAAGAGGAAGAATGATCCTAGGGCATGTGTGTCAGGACATTGGAGCCATGACCTCGCCTGACAACATAGACTACCATCCTTTGATCCAGCCACACTGCTATTAAAAAAGTCTGTAACCTTGGGTTCATCATTGACAACCTGGCTGCCGTTCACTGCAGGATGCCTGTCCAGTACATCCTTAGGGACTAGGACTTTCCAGGGCTCAATCTGACTATCCCACCCCCGGTGTTCCTTCCTTCACCAAAGACTGAGCTAAGCATGCCACTGCCAAAGGACAGCCTGAGAATGAGGGCAGGAAGTGGGTCTCTTGGCTGGCTCAGTCTTTAGTTTAGATGGCAGATCTGGGATTCAGGGAGGGCAGGCTGAAGGTGGGGCAGAGCTGGGTAGAGGCTAGTGGGAAAACCAGAGGCACTGGGCTCTGAGCAGGGTGGTTTCTTTGATAACACTCTCAACATAGGAAACTTTGTGAGATAGAGCAGCCCTTTTCACCTCCCCAAGAAGGACCTAGAATCCCCCAGTCTCCGTCCCTTGACCAGGAATCCTTTTGGTTCCCATATCATGTGGTTTGATAACTAGGCCTTACATCACTGCCCAGTGTTCAGGCAGGACAGTGAGAGATCCTGATTCTTTGATAAGGTCAGGGTATCTTCAGTATGAGTTTATACTTGAATGTCCCAACTTGGTGCATGGTCAGACCCATCTAAGACTGCCATGATATAGGACATAGAATCTAGAGAATCAGAGCTGGATGGGGTCTGTTCTGGGAGTCTTGAGTATTATGTGTTAGATTTGAGCTCCCATGTGCCCACTTGCTTCCCTTTCTTGGGTGGGTCTATGCTAGAAAAAGCTTGAAATTAGGGCATGGTTTTTGTCTTTTATGCTCTAAGATAGAACTCTACCATTTGAATCACAGCTCCACTTCCAGCTTTTTTGGGTGTTTAATTGGAGATAAAGAGTTCTCACGGGCTTTGCTGCTAAGTGGCATACAACTACATTCCTCAGATTTCAGTCTCCTGAGGGGAGAGTATGACAGGAATGGAATAGTTTGTTTAGCTGGGTTCCAGCAGCTCACGGTTGTTATCCTAGGTACTCAGGAGGTGAGATCTGAGGATCAAGGGTCAAAGCCAACCTGGTCAGGAAAGACCCAGAGACTCTTACATAAAAGGAATTGCCAGAAAACCAGAAGCGGTGCTGTGGCTCAAGCAATTGAGTGCTTGCCCTAAGCTGAAGTCTTCAGGGACAGCACCCAGGCCCAGAGTTCATGCCTCACAACACAAAAAAAAAGAAAGAGAGTAAGACATCTTTGCTTCAAATGATTGTGTAGGTGTGGGGGTGTGGGGATGGTGCTGTGTTTGGGAGACCAATTTCTGGCCTCACTGTACAGATATTTGTAAGAACTCCCCAAGTTTGCCCCAGTTTGAAGCCACAGCTTCAAGAGGACGTGTCCTCTGACAGGCAGGGAGTGGGCAAAGGGATGCAGGTGTGAGATTGCTGTGTCTTTATTTCTTCTATTGAAGGGTAGAATTGGATGCTGGGTATTAAAATCTGAAGTGAAGGGTTGCAAAAAGTTTGTGGCCTGACCAGATGAGTTTCCTCTGTGTATATGAATGTAGCTGAAGCCAGAAGCCACTGGTGGCTCACAACTCTCATCCTAGCTACTAAGAAGGCTGAGATTTGAGGACCATGGTTACAAGTCAGCTTGGGCAGAATAGTCTGTGAGACTTGATGATAGACCACTAGAGAACAGGAAGTGCTGCTTTGGCTCAAGTGGGAGAGTGCTCACTTTCAGCTGAATTGCTGAGGAACAGCACCTTGGCCCAGAGTTCAAACCCCTTGACCAACAACAAAAACAGAGGTGACTAAGTTTTCCACATAGCAGTGTGTATGATAGGAAATGCCTTGCTGGTCTATGAGACATTCCAGATATGTGTGAGGCTCAATGATTTGTCTACAGTGGGTCTGAGGTCGATACTGCCACCTTCTAGGGAGTGGAATCTGATCCTAATTTAGGGAGTTCATGTTTCTGTTCTCAGGGACTGCTGAATCCTTGGGCTATCCTGTGTGTGTGTGTGTGTGTGTGTGTGTGTGTGTGTGTGTGTGTGTGTGTGTGTGTGTGTGTGTCTGTGTGTGTGTCTGTGTGTGTGTGTGTGTGTCTGTCTGTCTGTCTGTCTGTCTGTCTGTCTGTATGTATGTATGTATGTATGTATGTATGTATGTATGTATGTATGTATGACTGTGTCTGTGTCTGTGTCTGTGTCTGTGTGTGTTTGGAGGTAGAAGAACTGGGCCTTGAACTCAAGGCCTAGGTGCTGTCCCTGATATATCTTTCTCAAAGCTAGAGCTCTTACACTTAAGACACACCTCCACCTGTGGCTATTTGGTGGTTCAGTGTAGATAGGAGCCTCACAAACTTTCCTGTGTGGCTGGCTTTGAACAATGATCCTCAGACGTCAGCCTTCTGAGTAACTAGGATGACAGACAGGAGCCACCCATGATGGCTCTGTGTGTGTGTGTGTTTGTGTGTTTGTGTGTGTGTGTGTGTGTGTGTGTGTGTGTAGAAGTTGGTTGTAACAAGGAGTGCTGAAGCCTTTGGTAACTTCTGACTGCTGTCTTTGGGGGATGCATGGGCTTTGTGGCTGAGGTCTGGGGGCCTGGAAGTGTGAGACATTAGAAAGGGACTCAGCATCTTTAAATTGTAAGAGTAAGGGATCTTTGTGACCTGGAACTGTCTACTACCTTGGGCCTGGTTGGAGGCAGAGGGAGCATGGGAGGACCTGGGAGTGGTGCCTGTAGGGGTTGGCTCCCAGGGGGACAGAGCGTTGTCAGCACTTAGTAAGGCTGTGAGCCCTGTTAGTATGGACCTTATTGGCATGGGTAAGACTCTGGGTCATCTTATCACGACGTTAGATGAGCAAGATCAACCCTACTTTCAATCTTGCCCTGTGATCTTCAGATCTCAGCCTACTGAGTAGGTAGGGTAATAGGCATAAGCCTCTGGCACCGGGCCTCAGATTCTTTTTGGTATATTAGAGTTTGAACTTAAGAGCTTAGGCTTTCCAGTCAGGTCTTCTTCCATGGGAGCCAAGCCTTTCTGTCTTGGCCATTTCTGAGATAGAGACTCCATATATGCTCAGGCTTGGCTGGATCATGGTCCTCCTTTGAAAGGCATGCACCACCATGCCTGGTCCTCTGTAGTTGGTATGGTAGATATGTAGCACCATGCTGAGTCATCAGTTTAGATGGTTATCCCAAATTCAGTCCACAGCAGCCGATTCTTGACCACAGTTGAAGCTCTGGGTTCGGCCTGGAACCATTGGTCCTGAGTCTCCTCACAGGACAGTTGTGAGGAAACAAGGGATCAATACAAGGGGAAAGCTGGGGCAGGGCCAGGTATAGAGGGAATGGTCATCAGATAAGTTTCTTGGCAATTCTGTGAGCCTATAACACGAAGATACCTGGAAAGGATTTAGGAGGGGCTTGTTATTTATCATGCCACAGGTATGGGATTATGAAACAAAACATGGCTTTCTTTCATCCTTACCCTATTCCCATGAGGAAGGGGATCCTTCACTGTTCAGCTTTGCAGCATCGGAAAATGAGGCACAGAAAAGCAGGATGACCTACTCATGACTCCCAGCTGACTGGAAGCTTGGCCTGACTTCTCTGCCATGCTCCCTAGGACAATGAGTGCTATTCAGTCCATTTCTTGTGGTGGGAAGTCCACTTATTGTCAGTCATGTGGTTTGAAATCTGGGCCTGGGCACTGTCCCCAAACTCCTTTCTTCAAGGTTAGGACTCTACCACTTGAGGTACAATACCATTTCTGGTTTTCTGGTGGTTCTTTGGAGATAAGCATCTCACAGACGTTCCTGCCTGGGCTGGCTATGAACCATGATCCTCATGTCTCAGCCTCCCGTGTAGTTACCATTGTAGGTATGTGCCACCGGCAGCCGGCTTAAGTGTAATTCTCTCTCTCTCTCTCTCTCTCTCTCTCTCTCTCTCTCTCTCTCTCTCTCTCTCTCTCTCTCTCTCTCTCTGTCTCTCTCTCTCTCTCTCTCCCTCTCTCTCTCTCTCTCCCTCTCTCTCTCCCTCTCTCAGTAACTTGTTGAAAGGGTGCTGGATGAGGTGCCTCAGCATCCCCATGTGGCTGGGACCCAAGGTGACCTCTTGTTCTGGAGTTAGGCTGTGGGTCAGGAGCTTCCTTGCTCGGTCTGTTGAACTAGCTCCCTTCTGTAAGCCCGACTGTGCCCGGGGTAGACCGTGATGGTTACTCATTGTCAGTCTGTGTGGTGAGTACTCCCCCACTACCCTTTGCTAAGGCAGTTAAAGGGAAGTGGATGAGGAAGCATCACATTGTCCAACTGCACAGCACTATCCAGAGCCTCTGATCCTCACTGCCACCTATCTGCCCAGACACTGATTATAAGAAATTGAATTCACTCTATGTCTACTTCACGTTGCTGCAATGTATCATTTCGGGGAGAGGGGGCAGTGTGCAGAGGAAAGACCCTAGATCCGGCACCGCTTGGGGGACATTTGTTCTGTGACAGCGCGAAGTCATTGCTGTGGATAAGGAGGAAGCCGACATCAGACTGAGCCAGAGCAATGCTCAAATGTAGGTAGTCTGTTGAAGTATCAAACCCACCCATGTCTGCTTCCCACTCACAAGAAGGAAGGTGCAATGCAGGTAGACCAGCACTGGCCCTAGTGGACTATAAATGTATCATGGTGGTCAGGTGCCATTGGCTCTTGCCTGTTATCTTGGCTATTCGGGAGGGTGAGTTGTGATGGTCGTAACTCAGAGCCAGCCCAGGCAGGAGAGTCTGTGAGATTTTTTTTTTTTGGTGCAGTCATGGGTCCTGAACTCTGGGCCTGGACACTGTCCCTCAGCTCTTCAGCTCAAGGCTAGCACTATTCCACTTGAGCCACAGTGCCACTTTTGGCTTTTTTCTTTTTGCTTATGTGGTGCTGAGGAATGGAACACAGGGCCTCAGGCATGCAAGGCAAGCACTCTACGACTGAGCCACCTTCCCAGCCCCAAGTCTGTGAAATTCTTCTCTCCCATAAACTACCTCCCTCCCTACCCTGGAAAAGCCAGTTTTGATGCTGTGGCTCATGTGATAGAGCCTCAGCCTTGAGTAAAAGAAGCTCAGGTATGACACCGAGTCCCTGAATCCAAGACCTGGGACTCACAAAAAATAAAATAAATGAATAGTGTGCACTTGTTATCTTACTACCAAAATGGATGGATTAATTCTTCTCTCTGGTACTTGTAGCCAAAGGTAAGGGACTTCCTTTGATGTTCCTCTAAACCTCTCCTTCTCTCCATTATAAACCTGGCTTCAGTTGCAGGATAGAATTCAGATCATCCTACTTGATGTGACCTGAAGTACCCTCCCTACCTCCCTTCTTTGGTTGGGGATCCTGGATGTACTTACCACTGGGTGAAAGAAGCACCAGGGATATGGGGGTAGGTATCCCTGAAATTCATACTCTCTCTCTCTCTCTCTCTCTCTCTCTCTCTCTCTCTCTCTCTCTCTCTCTCTCTCTCTCTCTCTCTCTCTCTCTCTCTCTCTCTCTCTCTCTCTCTCACACACACACACACACACACACACACACACACACTCACCTATGCCAACTCTGACTAGCCTTTTCCAATGACACTTTATCTCCTTGGATTAACTGACCTAGGAGAGGAACTTGATCCCCTATAAATGAATATTTATCAAGGGCTTGCTAGTTGACATGAGACAAACAAAAGCTCAAAGGAAAGGTTCTGGAGCCTGTCTGGCTCAGGTTCACACTTGACATCCTGGCTCCTAGGTAGGCAGAGTTCTTTCCATAAACTGGAAAGCCGATAAGACTCTTCTCTGCATGGAACCACCAAAAATCCAGACGTGGAGCTGTGGCTCATGTGGTAGAGTAGAAGCCTTGAGTATGAAAACTCAGAAAGACATCTCCTAGATCCTCAGTTCAAACCCACACAAGAAATGGCCCCATATGTTGCCCCCAGAGAGCCTGGGACTCAAGTGCCCTCTCACAGAGTGTGACACCACACTGGTTACTGGGTAGTGTATCAGAGCCTTCAGAAATTGGGTAGTAAAGCCAGGCCTTCACCTTTGTGTGCTCTCAACCCACACCAGCTGGAAGGCATAGCATGACAAGGCCAGCAGCCTGCAGAACGGAGAAGATCCCCCCCTGCCAGGGTGATTGGAGCAGGCTTCTTAGAGGCAGCACTTGAAAGGGGGTCTTGCTTAACACGGAAGATGTGAAAGGAAGGACAAAGAGAAAAGATGCCATAGATAAAGGACAACATAGCGGAGCATGTTGTTTTCCAGCCAGGGTCGCTGGTTATGGGCAAGACTGTCCCGAGACAGGCCCAAGGGGTCACAGAAGAACAGTTATCCAATGTTGGGATTTTGTCTTAGAAGTAGTGGGCTCACCTCGCACATTGTAAATCCAGTGTTCGATTCCTAGGTCCCGCATACACATAAAAAGCCAGAAGTGGTACCGTGGCTCGGATGGAAAAATGCTCACCACAAGCAAAAGAAGCTCAGGGACAGCATCTGGACCCCGAGTTCAAGCCTCAGCACTGTCAACATAAAACTTCACTCCAAGGGAAATGGGTGACACGTGGATGGCTGTGCCCTGTAGCTCTTAGTAGATCCATCCATGCTTTGTGTCTCCTTCTTTGATAAAGGGGATCTGGACACTCCTTCTGCAATGGGCACCCCTGGACCAGGTTATCTGCAACCCTCCCAACGTCTTCCACTGGGACATGGAGCAGCTGGCCCCAGAAATCCTCAGGTACAGGTTGGGTGTGGCAGGAGGATATAGGGCAGGCCTCAGACGTCCTAGTAGGTCTGATCTACCCCAGACAACCAGGCCATCCAGAGGAAGTGGATGGGAGCTTAGAAAGGGGTAGTAATGTGAAGGGGGCTCTTTAATGCCCATGGCCCTCCCCAGATTCTGAGCCTCCCTTTGCTGTCCCTGAGGGAAGTAGAGGAGGGTCTAGGTGGTAGTGTATAGAGGAAGACTAGTTGGAAATTGTAAAGATGAGACACCATAGGCCATGTGCTGATGGCTGATGCCTGTCATCCTGGCTACTTGAGAGGCTGAGATCGAGAGGGTCTTGTTTCCCATCACAAGAAAGAAAGTCCAATGACAGTCTCATCTCCAATCTCCAACCGGAAGTGGTGCCATGGCTGAAGTGGAAGAGAACTGGCCTTAAGAAAAATTCATCATCAGGGACAGTACCCAAGCCCTGAGTTTAAGCCCCTCATCAAAAAAAAAAAAAAAAAACAAAAAAACAAAAAAACAAAAACAAAAAAACAAGAAAGAAAGACACCACTTGCTTGCCAGAGATGGTGAAGAAGTAGGGTTGCTGTGGTTGGGACACCAGGTTCTGGCCTCAGTGTGCAGACATTTCTAAGAACTCCCCAAGTTTGCCCTCATGTGAATTTACAGCAGGGTGGTCATTGTCTTACCAAGAACTGCAGAGGTTGTAGCCTGTCTTAGGCAGGGAGTGGGCGAATGGGAGCAGGTATAGGAGAGTAATGTCAATTATATTCTCTCCAACCAAGGTAGAATGTTTTTGGACGCTGGTGTCAAAGTCTGAAAGTGTAGGGTTACATCTGCTTTGTGGCCTGACAAGTTGAGTTTCCCCTGGTTGTAAGAAGGTGGCTGAAACCGGGCACTGCCAGTGTCTCACAACTCATCCTAGCTACTCAGGAGTCTGAGATCTGAGGATCACGGTTCAAAGCCAGCCAGGAGAGTCTGTGAGATTTTAATTCAAGTGAACCACCAGAAAACTGGAAGTGGTGCTGTGGCTCCAGTGGTAGAGTGCACACCTTCAGCTGAAGAGCTGAGGGATGGCACGTAGGCCCAAAGTTCAAACCCCATGACTGATGACCAAAACTAATGTGGCTCAGTTTTCTTCATGGCGGTGTGTAGAGTAGGAAATGCCATGCTGTTTTATGAGCCATTCCAGATGTGTGAGAGGCTCTGAGTTTTATCAACATTTGGTTTGAGAAAGGTAATGCCATTTTCTCAGAGGTTGGAATGTTCAGTTTCTCAGGGACTGCTGAGGCCTTGGGCTACCCGTGTGTGTGTGTGTGTGTGTGTGTGTGTGTGTGTGTGTGTGTGTGTGTGTGTGTGTGTGTGTGTGTGTGTGCGTGTGCGCGCGTCTGGGTGTACTTTTCCCTAATCTTTCTCTGCCCACTTCCTGGATGCTTGTCTGCCTATTCCTGACCTTGGATGGTGCCCTTCTTCAATAGCAACCAAGTCTTAAGCCCCCTATCATGGTCTACAATGAGTACTAAATTGCCAGATACCTGCATATTCCAGCTTTTCTTTGGGACCCAAGTCCGGCTATCCATATATTTTTCCTCATCCACGGGATTCTCAGTCAGCTGTGCCAGCTGGCTTACATATTCTCCTGCTTCTGGGGGGGCAGGGTCAGTCATGCTGTGTCCTGTCCTTCTCTCAGCTGGGCCAGTGGCTTCATGTCCCACTCCCAGCAAGCTGTCAATGGAGTGGGGGAAGGGGTGGTTGCCAGTGGCTCTGGACAACTCGACCTTGATAGCTGACTGAAGGCTCCCCAAACAAGGATTATCTGTGACTACATAAGAGGTCAGGCCGAGGTGGCTTGGATGTACTGTTCAATGTCTAGGAAATGTCAATGTACCTTATCCTAGGCAAATCTATCTTCTGACCACAGCTGGGCCTCTCAGGTCCTTCTAAACAATTCTGGATGCCAAGAATACAGAGGCATATACTTAAGATTCTAGGGCCAGGGAACTGGGGGATGAGAGATGGGTATGGCCAGTATCTCAATGTTTTCCGGCATTAGTTTTGACCTGGATGAGCTGAGATAGAACTGGGGGGAAGTCCTGAGTCATAGTCACAGTAAACTCTCAAGCCAGATCAAGTGGTTTCTCCTTAAGTCCTTCTTGAGCTGAGGGGTTTCAGCCATGGCAGTAAGTTCCATGGAACCTGCCCATCGATCTCAACTTGGGGCTACAGGATCAAGGGATTCTCCTTGGTAGTTGGCCCATGATTGCAGAACTTCATCTGCACCCCTTTCCCAAGCACTGATGAGAAAAGCAGGGCAGCCAGCCCTCAGACTCCTGGGATAGTGACTGCTACAAGCAGCAGCCAGTTGACTGTGGATTCCTGAGCCTACAATACTTTTATGAGCCCAACTCAACACCTGCCCAAGGTCTGACTGACAAATTTGCACTCTTGTGATACTCATGTGACTGGGCATTATCTGGTGTGACATCTTATAGCTCCTGCCCCTCTTGGCTCAGAACCGTCCTCTGAGACAGTGATTTACTGCTCTGATCCCCATTGCACCCATGACAGATGCCATTCTGATTATCTTCATGCCCCAAGGCTCCATACTTCTCTGGTACTGTGGCCTGCTTTGAAGGCGATGGCCTAGAAACAGGCTGCTACCAAGACTTGTAGGACACCTAGACATTAGGAGACCCTCAGGGGCCCCCTGGAAAGAACTCTGCCTAGAGCTACAGAGTAAGGTCAACAGGCCAGTTGTTGGTCATGGAGCTTGAACTCTGGGCCTGGGTGCTGTCCCCCAACTCTTCACCTTAGCACTTGAGCCACAGAGCACAATCCAATTTTCTTAGAGTCCTTGGAGATCAGAGTCTCCCAAACTTTCCTGCCTGGGCTGGCTTTGAAACATGATCCTCACATCTCAGCCTGCTGAGGAGGTAGGAGGACAGGCATGAGCCACCTGTCCTTGATGATGTGGCCTTTCACCACAGTGTACTAGGAGCTCCTGAAATCTTTTCTTTAATTTTCCTGTGCTAGTATTGGGGCTTGAACTCAAGGTCTCTGCTCTGGTCTCTAAACTTTTTCCTTCAAGGTTACCACCTTAACACTTGAGCCACAACTCCATGTCTGGATTTTGGTTAATCGGCAAGAAGAGTCTTATTAAGTTTCCTTAGCTGGCTTGATCCTCGATCTCTATCTCAGTCTCCTGAGTAGCTAGGATTTACAGGGGATGAGCCACTGGTTGCATTGGGATAGAAGCTTTTCTAATGCAAGAGTTCTTCCCTGCGTTTGCCCTGACTCCTCCATGCAATGTAGGCCTGAGTGTCAGGAGCTGTGAAAACAGGTTTCCAGCCACAAGAAATGGCTTTGGGTCCCTGGTGAAAAGCCAAGCTAATCTTCCCCCTCAGCACCATTCTGGGACCTCACCCTCTGCCTTGTGACTCAAGTCAATTTTGACCCAGCCTTGAATTTCCTGCCAGACTTTTCTGAAGCCATAAAACCTTCATACCACTCACATCACCTGATCTACAGCACACCTCAGGACCTTTGCCCATGCTATACCTTCTGCCTGAGGCTCTCTGTCTTGTACCCACATATTAGAACTACTGTGGAATTTTGGCACTGGCTATATCACTTCCTGGAGCTGGGAAGGTGGCACAGTGGTAGAACTCATACCTAGTATAGGTATGAGTCAAGCAGAAAAGTTCAGATAATGTGATGGTAGGAAAATGAACCCTTAAATATGTATTTTAATGTTTTCGTTTCTTTCATGCATGTGTTTCTAACGCATTTATAAGATTATTTCTTTGTTGCTTTGTATGTCCCTCCCCCACAGTGTAACCCCCGCTTTCATTATATTTGATGTCAGTATAACATGTGGAGAAGATGGGGACAAACAAGTCGTTTAAGGATTCAGGTGGACCTGTTGCAACAATGAGAAGTACAAAATGTCATGTCAAAACCAACTTTACAATGTCGGTGTGTGGGGGGGGAGGGGGGTATAATTGGGTGGGGGGAGGGGGAAGGCTGGGAAGGGAGGTGAAGGGTAAACAAAGGAGGAGGCTGCAATGCTTGGTAAGAAATGTATGCATTATCCTGCCCATGTAATTGTAGCCCCTCTGTACAGTATGTTCTCAAATAAAATAAAATAAAAATTAAAAAAAAAAGAATAATATTCCTTCAATGGTGGTATAGTAAATACCTAAGAGTTGGTAGGAACATAATAGGTGTCCTTATATAATAGAAAGATGGCTATGGAATTCTTTACCAATATATATATATATTTATTTGTATACCTCCATCTACCTATCCATGTATGATTGTTTTGGCCAAACATGGGGTTCGATCTCAGAGACTGGGAACCACCTGACATCTTCATTGGCTAGAGGCTGCCATGCTCAAACTTACCCAATCATAAGTTGGGCCTGCTAGACACTAAGTTCAGATCCTGGCACTGCCAGGCATGATGGAGAACACATCTAACATCTAGATGTGATGAGATAGGGTGTAAACAATGTAATGAATGGTATAAGTGTCATCAGAGTCAATAAAATAAATTCTAAATAAATGAATGACACAAGAAATAAAATAAATAACCACACCAAACACAATATGGCCTGAACATCTGTATGGAAGTATAAATCCTAACTTTAAAATATATATAAGGAGGGCTGGGAAGGTGGCACAGTGGTAGAACTCTTGCATTGCATGCATGAAGCCCTGGGCTCTATTCCTCAGCACGAAATAAGCAGAAAAAAGCCAGCAGTGGTGCTGTGGCTCAAGAGGTAGAGTGCTAGCCTTGAGGTGAAGAGCTGAGGGACAAAGCCTAGGCCCAGAGTTCAGGCCCACGAAAAGTATATAAGGAGTAATTTTCCAGGCCTGAGGCTTGAATTCAGCCCCCCTATGGGGAGGGAATTGCGGGAGAACCTGAGATACTCCTTTGTAGACCTGGGATGATTCTTGGAATGTGATCGATCTCATCCTTGAATGAATAGTTCCGGCATGATGCAAGTAGGAAATGATAGGCAAGACTCATGGGGTATTTATTATTTGTAAAGAACAGTTGATGAAGCATGACAATAATCATCACAGTCATGAAATAGAGGCATCAGGAAAGATCCAAGAACCAGTAGAAACACAGATTGGATTCCATCACAGGTTACCATCTCTCCTACTCTATACAAATGTTTACTTATTTGCATACTAATTTCAGCTTATGAATAGATGACTGTTGTGCTCCCCGCTCTCCCCACAGGGGTGGGGGGCTCAATTGCAGTTCCCAAAGGCTGATGTGCTCATTTGGACCCACTTGCCACTTGGTCCTGCTAGGTCCCGGGTTCAGATTCCCTTCACTGCCAAAAGATTCATCTTGTTGTCAGAAGTCAATCGTTGCACCTGTTTTCTTTCCTGTGCAAGTCCTGGATCTCAGCTAGGACGGAGAATGCTTGGGCCAATCTGTGTCGATGGGAATAAGTTGTTATCAATGTCAGCCCAGTTATACCTGTCATCATATACCCAAGCAAATACACCATGTACCCATGAATAGCATACATTTATAAGATTATTTCTTTGTTGCTTTGTATGTCCCTCCCCCACAGTGTAACCCCCGTTTTCACTATATTTGATGTCAGTATAACATGTGGAGTAGATGGGGACAAACAAGTCGTTTAAGGATTCAGGTGGACCTGTTGCAACAATGAGAAGTACAAAATGTCATGTCAAAACCAGCTTTACAATGCCGGTGTGGGGGGGGGGAGGGGGGTATAATTGGGTGGGTGGAGGGGGGTAAAATTGGGTGGGGGGAGGGGGGAGGCGGGGAAGGGAAGTGAAGGGTAAACAAAGGAGGAGGCTGCAATGCTTGGTAAGAAATGTATCCATTATCCTGCCCATGTAATTGTAGCCCCTTTGTACAGTATGTTCTCAAATAAAATAAAATACAATTAAAAAAAAAAAATAAAGAGAATAACTAAAACTCAATGCAAGATGTAGTCCACACACGGATGTGAATACACATCCCATGTTTCAATTATCATTAAGGATTATTTTGGCCTCCCTGGAGCTCGATCTCAGTTCCTGGTAATGACCCAGTTCCTTAGTGGCTCATAGTCTGGTGTAATCACGTGGACCCATTGGGCAGTTGGGCCTCCTAGGCCCAAAGTTCGAATTCCAGCACTGCCAAAAATTCACCCTGATGTGAGAAGCCAGTCGTTGCACCTGTTTTCCTGTACTGTGCAAGTTCTGGGTCTCAGCTAGGAAGAACAATGTATAAGCAACTCTATAATCGTGGGAATAGGTTGTCATCCAGTTCAACACAGTTATATCTGTCATCCTATACTCAAGGAAATAACAATACATCAATGAATAAGACACAAAACAAAGAGAATGACTACACCAAAAGCAAGATGCCTCCCACCCATGTTTGGAAATATATATCCACTGTTTAATTCTGAATTTATGACAATATTGGCCCCCACCAGGGCTCCATCTCAGGTCAAAGGAATGGCCTAGTTCCTTAGTGGCTCATAGCCTGGTGTGCTCACCATGACCCATTCACCAATTTGGCCTGCTAGGCTTTGAGTTCAATTTCCTGCACTACCAAAAGATTCATTCTCATGTGAGAAGCCTATGGTGGCACATGTTTTCCTGTACTGTGAATGTCCTGGGTCTCATTGAGGATGGAGAATGCTATATAGGCAACTCTTAGCCATGGAAATAGGTTGTCATCCTTGTGAGCACAGTTATATCTGTCACCCCATACACAATAAAATACACAATACATCCATGAATAAGACAAAGACAGAACGAATTACTACACTGAATGCAAGATGCATACCACACCTGTAGGTGAAGAGAAATCCTATGTTTTAAAAAGGTGGGCTTGTTATTTTGTCCAATGCTGAAGCTTCAAATCAGGCCCTGCACCAGGCCTGACATTCTAGTCTTCAAAGATGGTGAGCTTCCCCTTCCCCCACAGTGCAACAAAGTTACCCAAACCTGAGCTCAAATCCCAGCACTGACAAAAGATTCATCCTGATGTCAGGAGCCAGTCGTTGTGCCTTTTATCATCTCCTGTGAAAGACCAGGGTCTCAAATATGATGGAGAATGCATAGACAACCCTGTAACCATGGGAACAGGTTGTTATCCATGTCAGCACAGTTATACCTCTCACAATATTTATTAAAATACAAAATACCTCCATGAATTAGAGACAAAATAATGAGAGTAATTGCACTGAACAAAAGATGCTGTCCAAACATGTATGTCAATATAGACCCTATGTTTAAATTATGAATTTATGACTATAGTGGACCACCCTGGGCATAAATGTCAGATTCTGGGAATGGCCACACTCCTTTGTTGCTCACAGATTCATATGATCACCTTGACTGATTGGCCAATTGGTTTTGCTCTGCCCTGAGTTCAGATCCCAGCACTACCATCAAGTGGATCATGGAGTAAGAAGGAGAGTGTGAAATGTTTTTTTCTTTTTCTCTGAGAATCCTGGGGGTCAGGCATGATGAAGAACATTTCTACAAATCTAGCTGTTCTGTGACAGGTTGTCATAAATGTAATAAACAGAATGGGTTTCATCATAGTAAAATCAATGGTAAATAAATGAATAAAACAAAAGATTCAAGGAACAACCACAACGAACATGTATGGACTGAACATCTATAGTTAAGTATAAATCCTATCTTTACAATATATATAAATAGTATGTTTTCCAGGGCTGGGTCTTGAATTCAGGGCTAGTGAACAGGTCTGATTTTTTATCTTCATATAAGGTGATCTTCCCCTTTATCCACATTGCTGCAGGTTTACCCAGATCCTGAGTTCAAATCCAAAGCCTGTAACAATAAACTGTGTGAATTGCAAGCCAGGAAGCTAATGTTTTTTCTCAACATGGGGCTTGAACTCAGGTCTTGACAAGTCTGCCTCAGCTTCGATCACCCTAGGATGGGGTGAAGCCACTGGACACACAGGTGCTTCTGTGATCCTAGACACCCAGGTGTTGCAGGGAAAAAAATGCACAGAGAAAATGTGGTCTTTTATGTTTTCTTCCTTTGCACAGTGACCCTTCTGGGTCTGAATGACACTGTTGCAAAGGGTACTTCATCTTGTATTGCTCAAGGCTGGCAGACTATCAGGGAAGCCATAGGCCTACGTTGCAACATAGGCCCTCATTTCGAATCCCCGTCCTGACACCAACCAATGGCAAGAGATATTAAGAAACTGATTCCCATCCAAAGGAATAACACTGGAATTTAGTCAATGTCACAGTTGAATGAGATGTTCGTGAATGATGATCCTATAAAATTAAACAGCAACATTTCAGAAGGCTGGTTGATTTTATTTAATATTTATGAAGCATTAAAAGAATATTATTACTTACAGGAACACACTAATTTCAGGACACTGAGTGCTTTCATTAATATTTTAAGGATGAAAACAATAAAATTAATTACCTGGATAAATAATAAATACCCAGGAATTGGTAGTAATATAGTCTATATAACTGAATAATGTATAGACATCTCTAGCACTTTATAAAGATATATATTTATTAGCATATTGTCTTCTGCATGTCAATCTGTTCTTATTTGGTTCACCCCTTGGGCTCGTTCTCAGGTCCTGGGAACAACCTGTCAGCTCAATTTGCCCCAGGATGGCGTGTTTACACTCACCCATTCATGAATTTGGCCTTGTAGACCATGAGTTCAGATGCCAGCACTCCCAAACAATGAACTGTGGAGTAAGAAGCTGATGGTGACACATGTTTTCCTTTACTGTTTATCTTCTGGCTGTCAGGTATGATGTAGAATACATATGTAGACCTATAGCCTATGTAGTTAATGTTCTATTTACTATAATTGTCAATAAAATAAATGGTCAGTACATGAATAAAACAAAAAATGAAATAACTACACTGAACACAATATGGAGTCAACATATGTATATAAATATAAAACATGTATGTAAATTGTACATGAATAGGGTGTTTTCTAGTCCTGGGCTTCTATTTCAGGCCTAAGGAAGAGACATGAATTTCTTGACTTCAAGGAGGCAAGCTTCCCCTTCCCACACAGTGCAACAGAGTTACCCAGAATATTAGTTCCATTCCTAGTCCTGGTAGAAAAAATGTCATCTTTATAGTATGTGAGGTCCAATTCTTAGGTATTTCATTATGCCTCCATTTAATGAATGTGATTGTTTAAATGTTTAATAAAATATTAACTGAAATTGATCAGTGTCGTGTAACATAATTGTGTATAATGTTATCCTAGAATCTTTCAATAACTGTTCATTCAATCATGACTTACGTCACATTCCATTGGTAATCATATAGACAGGAACAAGTTTCTTAGGATCTCCTACCATTTGGAGGTAGCAGGACCAGAATTTGAATTGTGGGCTCCAGCTCCCACCACTTCAACCAGAGTATAGAGTTCTCACAAGCTGTCCAAGAACATCAACAAGACCAGTGATTAGGCAGGCACCCGTGGTTCTCAGCAGTCCTCCTTGATACTTAAAAGGCTGTGATAGGAGGATCATGTTCAAAGTCACCCTAAGCAGGAAAACCCTTGAGACCCCTGTTTATCTTCAGTACCAACAAAGCCAGAAGCCCTGTGGGTCTAGTGTAGAGGACCAACCTTGAACAAAAGCAGCTCGTGGATTTTGCCCACATCCTGAGTTCAAGGTCTGGGACTGGCAACAAACAAAAATACACAACATCCAGCTAAAGCAGGTCACCCTCTTGTCCCCAACTGAATTGGACAGAATTCCCTGGAGAAAGGGCTTTGAGAACAGCTATCATGTTGACTCTGCCAATGCTGCTTGTTTCACAGGATTCCGGCCACACCCACATTCTTTCATGCTACTTTCTGACCAATGGGATATAAGAATGGTGACCATGCCACATTCCATGCTGCCTGGTAGCACTGGGATTCCCTGTGTTAGTTTACACCACTACCATCACTTGAGGAAGGTAGAGGTCGCTGAGTGGTGAGGAAGAGACTTGAGGTAATTTTGGAGTACAGTAGAAAATTTATGGTCCCACCCCAACCGGGCCCCTTCCCTCCCTTTATGCGGTGCCACGTTTCAAACCTCAGGCAATGGTGTGCTGCCACCAGGCCTAAATCCCGGACCTGGTCCCTGCCCCAAGTCTTCTGCTCTGGGCAATAATCTTGCCAAGCAGGAAAAATAATTTCAAAATCATCAGTACACCTACTTTTGCTGAGTTATTTAAGTTATGGTTTCTTTGCTAGACATAGTCTCTTCCTTTAAAAATTGTCAAATATTAGCTTTACAATAAACTTCTTCTAATATTACTTGTTTCAAAAGAGAAGTCTATACAGTTGATGTCACTTAGATTTCTTACTATCTTAAGTCAAAGCCAAACCAGGCAGGAGAGTCTGTCAAACTCTTATTGCAAATTGAACACCAAAAAACCAGAAGTGGAATTTTGGCTCAAGCAGTAGACTACTAGCTTTGGGGGCAGGTGGGCAGGGAAGACAACTGTTCAAGGACAGGATCCAGCCTATGGGTTTAAGCCCCAGAACCAACACAAACTACATAAGCAAATAAAAATCCCAGATATTTCTTTGGGACCCCCCCTTAAAGGAGTACTGGTCAGAGAAAAGGCTCCTTTTACTGATCATATTCAGTGGATCCTGCTTTTTTGGAATCCTTATTGCTCTGGAGAATTCAGGACCAAACCAAAGAAATTGATAACTGACTCCTGCATCAAGAGAATCATCTCAGGGTTGAAATATCCATCCATAAGACACTTTAAAACCTCCATGTCTTTGTTCCTTTGCAGGAGAACACTGTTAAAACAACATTATTCCCTTTTGTTCTCTGCTGGCCTTCAAATGGTACATTATTTCTTTTTATAACACTCTGAAATAGAAGTTTATAGAAAATTTTTTTTTAATTTTTATTACTTTTTTAATTTAATTTTATTTTATTTGAGAAAATACTGTACAGAGGTGCTACAATTACATGGGCAGGATAATGCATACATTTCTTACCAAGCATTGCAGCCTCCTCCTTTGTTTACCCTTCACCTCCCTTCCCAGCCTCTCCCCTCCCCCAACCCAATTATACCACCCTCACCCCACCCAATTATACCCCCCTACCCCCCCACCGACATTGTTAAGCTGGTTTTGACATGACATTTTGTACTTCTCTTGTTGAAATAGGTCCACCTGAATCCTTAAATGACTTCTTTGTCCCCATCTCCTCCACATGTTATAATGACATCAAATATAGTGAAAGCGGAGGTTACACTGTGGGGGAGGGACATACAAAGCAACAAAGAAACAATCTTATAAATGCGTTAGAAACACATGCATGAAAGAAACGAAAACACTAAAATACATATTTAAGGGTTCATTTTCCTAACATCACATTATCTGACCTTTTCCGCTTGACTCATACCTATACTAGATATTGCAAATAAGGGAAACCATGGGACCTATGCTTCTTTGGGCCTGGCTTACTTCACTTAATATAATTTTTTCCAAAACTTTCCATTTCCTAACAAATGGGGAAATGTCATTCTTTCTGATGGAGGCCTAGAATTCCATTGTGTATATATACCACATTTTCTTGATACATTCATCTAGTGAGGGGCATCTGGGTTGGTTCGATATCTTAGCTATGGTAAATAATGCTGCAATAAACATAGCTGTGCTGGTAGCTTTAGTGTGGTCTTGTTTGTAAACATTTGGGTAAATGCCCAAAAGTGGGATTGCTGGGTCATAGGGGAGATGTATGTGAAGTCTTTTGAGGAACCTCCATACTGCTTTCCAAAGTGGTTGAACAAGTTTACATTCCCACCAACAATGAAGTAAGGTTCCTTTCTGCCACATCCCCTCCAGCATCTGTTGTTGTTAGAGTTCTTGATTTTTGCTGTTCTAACTGGAGTGAGGTGATATCTCAATGTTGTTTTGATTTGCATTTCTTTTATGGCTAGGGATGTTGAACATTTCTTCATGTGTCTATTGGCCATCCTTCTTTCTTCTTCAGAGAAGCTTCTCTTTAAGTCTTTCGCCCACTTATTTATTGGGCAGTTGTTTCTTTGAGGATTTGTTGTTGGGTGGTTTAATTTTTTTGAGTTCCAAGTATATTTCAGATATGAGACCCTTGTCCGTTGTACGGCTAGCAAAGATCTTCTCCCAATCGGTGTGCTTTCTATTGATCTTGCCAGCTATGTCATTTGCCCTGCAGAAGCTCTGCAATCTTATGCAATCCCATTTGTCCAACCTTTCTTTGATTTGTTGTGCTTCTGGGTCTCTATTCAGAAAATTTTGGCCTGAGCCAAGGAGACCGAGGGTTTCTCCTATTCCATCCTGTAATGTTTTCAGAGTGTGTGCTTTGAGTTCAAGGTCTTTGATCCATTTGGAGTTTATTCTGGTGCATGGTGATATATAAGGATCTAGCTTTAGTTTTCTACATGTAGTTAACCAATTTTGCCAGCACCATTTACTGAAGAGGCTGTCTTTCTTCCATTCTATTGTTTTAGCTTCCTTATCAAAGATTAGATGGCTATAGGTCTGTAGATTCATTTCTGGGTTTTCAATTCTATTCCATTGGTCCTGAGGACTGTTCTTATGCAAATACCAAGCTGTTTTGATTACTATGGCTTTATAGTAGAGTTTGAAATTTGGTATTGATATTCCTCCAGCAGTGTTCTTTCCGTTGAGGAGCGTTTTTGCTATTTGGGGTCATTTATTGTTCCATATGAATTTTTGGATTGCCTCTTCTATTTCCTTGAAAAATGAGGGTGGAATTTTGATAGGTTTCGCGTTGAATTTGTAGATAGCCTTGGGAAGTATTGCCATTTTCACGATGTTAATCTTGCCAATCCAGGAGCATGGGAGGTTTTGCCATTTTTTAAGTTCTGTGTTGATTTCCTTTTTCAAGATTTTAAAGTTTTCATCATAGAGGTCCTTCAGTTCTTTGGTTAAGTTAATTCCTAGGTATTTTATTTTTTGTGGGGCTATTACAAATGGAGTTGCTTTCCTAATTTCAGCCACACTTTTCTCATTGTTGGCATATAGAAAAGCCATTGATTTTTGGGGGTTAATTTTATAACCTGCTACTTTGCCAAAGTTTTGAATCAGCTTGAGTAATTTGGGAGTGGAGTCTATGGGATTCTTTAAATACAAGATCATGTCATCTGCAAAGAGGGAGAGTTTTATTTCTTCTTTCCCTATTTGGATCCCCTTTATGTCTGCATCTTGTCTTATTGCTATAGCTAGGCATTCTAATACTAGATTGAAGAGAAGTGGAGAGAGTGGGCATCCTTGTCTTGTTCCTGAGTTAAGAGGAAATGGCTTTAGTTTTTCACCATTGAGTATAATGCTGGCTGTAGGTTTGTCATATACAGCCTTTATTGTATTGAGGAATGTTCCATGGATTCCTAATATTTCCAGAACCTTCATCATAAAGGGGTGTTGGATCTTGTCAAATGCTTTTTCTGCATCTATTGAGATAACCATGTGGTTCTTATTCTTGCTCCTGTTGATGTGATGAATAATATTAATTGATTTGCGTATATTGAAACAGCTTTGTATTCCTGAAATGAATCCTGTTTGATCATAGTGTATGATTTTTTGGATGAATTGTTGAAGTCGATTGGCCAAAATTTTGTTGAGAAGTTTTGCATCAATGTTCATCAAAGAAATGGGTCTGTAGTTCTCTTTCTTTGATGAGTCCCTGCCTGGTTTTGGGATGAGGGTTATGATGGCTTCATAGAATGTGTTCGGTAGTGAGCTTTCTCTTTCAATTTCATTGAAGATTTGGAGGAGTATTGGTGTGAGCTCTGCTCTGAAGGCCTTGTAAAATTCCGCTGTAAAACCATCTGGTCCTGGACTTTTCTTAGCTGGGAGGACTCTCATTGCTGTTTCTATTTCAATGCTTGATATGGGCCTGTTAAGCTGGTTTAACTCATCTTGGTTTAGTTTTGGCATGTCAATATTTGCTAGGAAAAGGTCCATTTCTGTCAAGTTCTCAAACTTATTAGCATAAAGTTTTGAGAAGTATTCCCTTATAATGTTCTGAATCTTGGTTGTTTCCGTGGTGATGTTTCCATTCTCATCTCTGAGTTTATTAATTTGGGTGTGTTCTCTCCTTTTTCTGATAAGGTTTGCTAAGGGTCTGTCAATTTTGTTAAGTTTTTCAAAGAACCAACTCGTTGTTTTGTTGATTCTTTCTATAGATTTTTTGGATTCTAATTCATTTAATTCTGATTTAATTTTGATTATTTCTTTCCGTTTACTGGATTGGGGTTTATTTTGCTGCTCTTTTTCAAGGAGGTTTAGATGTGTCATTAAATTGTTAGTTTCCGATCTCTCCAATTTGTTGATGTAGGAGCTCAGAGCTATAAACTTGCCTCTGAGTACTGCCTTTGCTGTGTCCCAGAGGAGCTGGTAATTTGTGTGTTCATTTTTGTTGAATAGCATGAACATTTGAATTTCCTTTCTAATCTCTTCCATGACCCACTCATGATTCAGCACTGTGTTGTTGAGCCTCCATGTGATGCCAGACATTCTTTGGTGGCTTTTGGTGTTGAGTTCTAATTTTATTCCCTTGTGGTCAGAGAGAATGCAAGGTATAACTTCAATGTTTCTGAATTTAGACAAGTTTGCTTTGTGGCCTAAAATGTGGTCTATTTTAGAAAACGTTCCATGTGATGCTGAGAAGAAAGTGTATTCTGATGCTGCTGGGTGAAATGCTCGGTAAATGTCTGTTAAGTCTTGTTGATCTATGCAGCTGTTTAGATCTGCGGTTTCTCTGTTGAGTTTTTGCCGAGTTGATCTATCTAGTGGGTAGAGTGGTGTGTTAAAATCCCCAACAATTAATGTCTTTGGATCTATATGGGATTTGAGGGAAAGTAGTGTTTCTTTGATAAATTTGGGTGCTCCATTGTTTGGCGAATAGATATTTAGAATTGTAATATCCTCCTGAAGGAGAGATCCTTTAATTAGTATGTAGCGACCTTCTTTATCTCTTCTCACGAATTTTAATTTGAAGTCTATTTTATCTGATATTAGGATTGCAACTCCCGCCTGTTTATGAAGGCCGTTTGCTTGGTAGATTTTGTTCCAGCCTTTAACCTTGAAAATGTGTTTGTTTTTATGGGCAAGATGTGACTCCTGCAGGCAGCAGATAGAAGGGTCTTGTTTTTTAATACAACTAGACAGTCTATGTCGCTTAATTGGAGAGTTCAGTACGTTAATGTTAAGACATAGGACTAAGAGGTATTTGGGAGTTCCTGCCATGTTATCCACCTTCTTGGGGGCTGTGAAAACTGGGTTCTTCCTAAGGTTCTTGGATTCTCAGTTTGAGTGCAGTTTCTTGGCCTTTGTTGCGTTCTTGTTGGTTTTCTATGTGTAGGACATCTTTAAGAATCTTTTGCAGGGCTGGTTTGGTGGAGATGTATTGTTTCAATTTTTCTTTGCTATGGAAGGTTTTTATTTGGCCTTCAGTTATGAAGGAGAGTTTAGCTGGGTACAGTATTCTTTTTTGATAGTTGTTTGTTTTTAGGGCATGGCATATGTCATTCCAGGCTCTTCTTGCTTTGATTGTCTGTGCTGAGAAATCTGAGGTAATTCTAATTGGTTTCCCTTTATAGGTGATTAACGTTTTCTCCTTGACAGTTTAAGGATCTTTTCCTTGGTCTGGGTTGATTCTGTGTGGATTATAATGTGACGGTGGGATGTCCTATTCTGGTCTGGTCTATTTGGGGTTCTAAAAGCTTCTTGTATCTGAATAGGCCTATCTTTTTGTATGTTTGGGAAGTTCTCTGCGAGGATCCTGTTAAACAAATTTCCTAGACCATTAACTTCTGTTTCTAGGTGCTCCTCTACACCCATTATCCTTAGATTGGGCCTTCTGATGGTGTCTTCCAGGTGTTGGATAGACCTATCATATTTCTTGGACTTCTCTTGGATGGTTGTATGTTCTTTCTCTATAATATCTAGGCTGTCTTCAATCCCTGAGATTCGATCTTTTGCATGGTCTAACCTGCTGTCAAAACTCTCTACTTTGTTTTTTATCTCTTTTCCTTCTAATTGGTCAGCTTTGATGGCTTCAAGTTCTTTGTTGAAGCTCTGTTTTAGGTCTTGTATGAATTTCTTTGCTTCCTTAATTTGGTGTTCAGTGTTTTTTCTCAAATCACTTAGTTGATTGGTTATGGTTTCTTTGGACTCCCATTCCTTCTGTTGGGTTCCATTCAGCATTCCCTTTGTGGTCTCCCTGACTTCCTTCAGCTCTTTGTTAATGGATTCCATGAATGCCTTTAGTGATCTCTGTGTATTCTCTACCTGGTCTCTCAATTCCTGAATTACTCTTTGATTAGCTTCCTCCTGTCTTTGGGATTTCTGCAGTTCTCTTTCTTCCCGATCGTGGGATTCCTGCAGTTCTCTTTGAGTGTTCTCTGCCTGCTCACGCCATTCCTCCCTTTCTCTTTGAGTATTCTCAAGTTGTTCACGCAAATCCTGTATCAGTTTTTGAGTAGCTTCCTCACGCTTATGATATTCCTGTATAAACTTCTGGGATGCCTCCTCTCTCTCCCTATCACGCTCATACAGAGTCCTTTGTACATTGTCAAACTTCTCATTTATCATGTTTGCTATTAGTGTTTGTAGAGATATTTGGGAACTCTCCTCTGGATTATTCTTTATCTGTTCTAATCCCTGATTATCAAGGTTGGGAATTGAGATACCCGAATTTGCAATTTTTCTTGTGTTTTTCCGGCTTACTCGGCCCATTTGAGATGAAGATTGCACCAGTTTTGTGCTAGAACACTATCTTAAGGCAACCATCAACCAAAGTTTGCATTTGTACATTCAATAGTCTACAGATACAATCTAGTTCAACAGATACATCTATTCAACATCAAACAACTATATGTTAAAGGACTTTGAACCGCAGAAAAGAATTTGGAAAACCAGAAATTATTAGGATTAGGGAGAGATGTGGGTAAAAAATAGGAATAGATTGGTGTGAGGAGGCACAGGGAGAGTTAACTATGTCCTAATCACAATGCAGGAAATGGGTTGGGTAAGATGCAAGTAGAGAGAGAGAGAAAAAGAAGAGATGGAAAGGGGAATAAAGAGAGACCAGAAAAAAAATAGAAACGTAAAAATTAATGTTATTATAGAGGTTAAAAGACCGTCTATTTAGAGAGGAATGTGAATATGTTCAGAGAAGGGGAGGGACATAGAGGAGATGTGAAAAACTTTAAGTATGGGAAAGGGAGAAGAAAAGATCAGAAGTTCAGTAGAGCTAGATAAAAAACAAAAAGATAATTAAGAAAGAAAGAAAAAGAGAAAGAAGACAAGAAAAGAAAGGAAAACGCTCATTCACGTATTCCTAAAATAAAAATTATAAGATGAGAAAAAAAAAGTTACTGGAAAACAATTATTTTTTCAGAAGAGGCAAAAATTAAAGATTAATAAAAGTTTTAGAAGGGAAAAAAATTTATATATATATATGGTAACAAAAAACAAAAAACAAGCAAAAAAAAAAGAAAAGAAGAAGAAGAAAAAAAAAGAAAAATAAAAAAAGAAAAAAAAGTCTTTTGATTTTTTTTGGGGGGGGGAGGAGTGGGAAGAATTCTGTATCTCCCTTTTGTCTGTAACCAGTCTCTTGTTGGAGTCTCTGGTCAGCTTGAGGTCCTGTGGCTTGATTGGTTTCTTAAGTCGGTTGGTTGGAAGAGGCAGAAAAATGCTCTGCTTTACCCGAGATTTTGAGATCCCCCTCCCAGGTTAGTTTTCTGGGAGGGTGGTCTGCTTTGAGAATCACAAAAGAGGGGGATGTGGTGATGAGGCTAGGTTCTGGGTAGAGTTGAGGCCTTTCAACAAACAGTAGCTTTTCCCCGGGGCTATTTTGTGATAAAGCTCACAGCGCCCAGCCTGGAGCCATTCTCAGGGTTTCTGTTTTTCAATTGATTGTGGTGGCTGCTAGAGGGAGGGGCAGCCTCTGGCTCTGGTTACCCAGTGAGGCAAGGCACTCCAATGGCTGGCGACTGACCTGAGTGACTTTTCCCTGGATGTAGCTGAGTCTGGCAGGTCACTTCGCCGTTAAGTTCTTGTGACCTGCTAAATGACTCATTTTATTCCAAGGCCTGAGCTGGAGCTAGCAGCTCCTCCGAGCTTTGTCGGTATCCAAGATGGAGATCACCGGTGCTGGGGGGGAGGGTTGGCCTTCCCTCCTCTGCTCCCTGAGGAGTGAGGACTTCGGGCTTCTACTCACCCCGAGTCTTGGATCCTGGGTCGTCTCTGGTCTGCAAACAGCAGGATGAAGATGTCTGATCCTTCTCGGTTCTTGTTGGTGTTGAGTAGAATCCGCTCATCCGCTCTGTCTGGCTCCTTCGTCTTGGACTCTCTGTGTCTCAGGTATGACCCAGCGGCGGTGGTCGCCGCCGCGACGCTACCGCCACAGCGGCAGCTGATGCGTATCCTTGGCTTCCCCTCTCTTGTCTAACTCTCTGTCCTGTGATGGCACACTTGGTGTGATTCTCTGGCTTAGGACTGTTCACTAGAACTCTAAAACTACTTTCTAGGCGAGAGCTTGTTCAGATTCCAGCTTCTCCTCCGCCATCTTCTTATAGAAAATTTTATATGAGTAAAGAACTAACTCGAAAAAGCAAGGGACTGAGATTACTTCAAGTCTTGGGATACTTTTCTTGTACAGTAAAAAGGAAAGCACAAGGTAACTTCAACTTTGTTTTTCCTCTATGTTCCAGTCCTCTCCTGGGGTCAGTTTCCACATCCTGTAACAGTTACTTCCAGTAACAATCAGTGGTGCTGCTTGAGGTATAATGAATGTTTTCTGGCTTTACTGAAATAACACTAGAACACCTATGGACCTGAGGTTACACGTGTTTCAGAGACAACAGTAAAGAGAAAATATGAAATTTATATGGCTTATAAATACATTATACATGAGACCATTGAGTTCAAACTTTGTAAATTCTCTGTAAATTAAGGTGAATTTTGAATGGGAAGAAGGTTTTCAGAACATTCTTTTTGTGAGTGTACGTGCTGTTCATTATTTCCCAAGTGTACATGAGCTAACAGTTAGGGAAACAATAGCAATAATAGGAGAAAAAGAAGTTCTGTGTTTAATTATAAACGTTCAATACAATATACAAGACTACAAATAAGGCAAAATTGAAGCAATAAAGCTAGTTCCAGTATGTAGATTTATGGGAGTGATATACAGAAAGCAAGGCTCCTACGTGGAACATGAAGTATGAGGCCACTCCCATTCTAAAACATGCTGGCTAATCATGCAACTTTGTACAAAGTAGAATGGAAAAATAATTCTGTTTCCAATGCAAGTCAGATATAAGAGCATGGATTTAACTGGAAAAAATTTCCATCTTGTGAAAGCAGCGATTATGCTAGCAATGAACTGGTGACTAAGATCACATTTCTTTTTTTTCACACACACACACACACACACACACACACACACACACACACACACACAAATATTTGTTGGCTCAGTATATGCAATATGTGTGTTCATCTATCTTTATAAGAATTCTTGAGTTAGGGGCTGGGAAAGTGGCTCAGTGGTAGAGCGCTTGCCTCGCATGCATGAGGCCCTGGGTTCAATTCCTCAACACCACTTAAGCAAAAAACAAAAAGCCGAAATTGGTGCTGTGATTCAAGTGGTAAAGTGCTAGCCTTGAACTGAAGATCTGAGGGACAGAGCCTAGGCCCAGAGTTCAGGCACCATGACAGGACACCCAACCAAAACAACAACAAAAAAGTATTCTTGAGTTAAAAATCTGGGCCACAGCTTAGACATTACCCTCACAAAAATGTTTGTCGTTTAAAAGTTCATATTCCTGGAGAAATAAAACCTAAGAATGTAAAGGAGTCTGGGAAGTTGAGTTTTCATCCAGCCTGTGCAGAACACACTTTGCAACAGTATATAAAATTAAGCAGTCAAAACTGGATTGGAAGAATGGCTAAGGTGATGGAATACCAGTCATGAGCAAGATTACTGAATAAGAGATTGAGTCTGTTGCATACATACAAACATACACATACACACAGAGGCACTTATATGTGCACACACAAATACACAAATGAAACAACTCTCAGAATGTGTAATATGTCCTGAATAAGACTAGAATCAAGTGATAAATTTTAATATTAGAAAGTCTTCAAATGAACTTCCTTCAAATAGGTTTGAGAATATTACATTTGTAGGGATTAGAGATAATAAGAGAGTCAATAATCATTATTAAAGGGATCGCATCCATGGAGGAATGAATCAGAGATCCCGCAGATGCATCTGAAATGTTCATATCCTGTGTCAAATGTTAGAACATCTTTGAAAATAGTAGATAAACAGTCTAAGCAGTCACTCTGGTGTATACTATCACTGGAGAATTTCAGAATTGGTAATCTATATCTAGATTAAATAAACCAAGAAACTATGGCAGGGCAACGTGATACAAGCCTAGAATTCTAGCACTGAGATTAAGACAGGAGATTAGAGAGTGGAATTACATAGTGATACCTTCCCTGGACCAGGTATTATAATTTTGCCTTGGTAAAACAAAACAAACAAGAAAGAAATACATAGTTGAAAGTTTGGGCTAATTTTGTCCTTATGGTTTGAGAAGTCAAATTTCCTGTTGAAATGAAACTCATACTTAATCCTCACTTGTGTTTTAAATTCTCTCTTCATGACAGAACATTCTTAGATGCAAAATCACTCATGATTTCCATCCCAAATTTCAAAAAGTAAGTTATCATCATTCTATTGTATCCCAAAGATATGATGAAGGATTACAAAAGCGCTTAAGCCTGCAAAAATTGCAAAGTTTGTCCAATGTAGGATTTTTTTGGGGGGAAGTGCGGTCGTGGAGCCTGAACTCTGGGCCTGGTCGCTGTCCCTCAGCTCTTCTGCTCAAGCGTAGCACTCTACCACTTGAGCCACAGCATCACTTCCGGCTTTTTTCTTTTTGCTTATGTGGTGCTGGAGAATTGAACCCAGGGCCTCAGGCATGCAAGGCAAGGGTTCTACCACTGGGACACCATCCCAGCCCTAATGTACGATTTTGAAAATCTTGCTAAATTAGAATTTAGATTTAATATAAATATTTTGGTTTTGTTTGTAATTTTATATTCTATAGGATTCTACAAAATTCTTTTTAAGTAGAGGGTTTAATTGACAAATTCACAAATGATTTTGCATTCTATTTGCCTAGAATATTCTTCCAAGAGACATATAATTAGAACTTAGTTAGTAGATAATTCCAACAGTACATGTATAAAATGATAATGTGAATGTTGTAGACAGAGTTGCCAACAAATTGATGATATTAATTTATAAATTTAGAATAAGAGCAATTTTTGGATTCTTTAGTATAACATGGCACGAAGAGATTAATCGTGTGACATCTTCTTTCTTCTACCTTTATGTAACACAAGAAGCAATTTCCTTAATTATTTGCTACTGTATACACTGAGAAATATGTTAGGTTTGGGGTTTGCTTTTATTTTTGTTTTTGTTTTATTGGTTTGTCTTAGGGCTTGAACTCTGGGCCTGGACACTATCTCTGAGCGTGTTTTGCTTAAGGCTCGTGCCCTACCACTTCAACCTCAGTGCCACTT
The DNA here is from genome assembly GCF_024711535.1 of Dipodomys merriami. Taxonomy (NCBI): domain Eukaryota; kingdom Metazoa; phylum Chordata; class Mammalia; order Rodentia; family Heteromyidae; genus Dipodomys; species Dipodomys merriami. The sequence continues at coordinate 418,104 of NW_027203827.1, forward strand.
GCATCTGGCTTTTGCTGAGAAGTTTATTGGAGATAAGAATCTAGAGAATCTTTCTGCCTGGGTGGGCTTTGAACTGTAATCTTCCGATCTTAGCATCCAGAATATATATGATAGTTTAAAAGGTATAAATATAAATAATATTTGCAAGTGTTCTGATCCCAAGAATACCAGGAGGGAGAAAATGATGCAACCCAGTTTATTGTGGTGTTCTTTCCAGAACATGTATGGCATCCCATTAGCAGAGTTGTATTTTTTCACAATAGAGATAAGCTATTCATGATGTGAATTAAGGGAAGCTTGAGGTGCACCATAAAAGTTGGAAACTGTTGGGCTAGGACGACTCTATATCATAAATATTGGTATTGATTGTCATAAAAATAATAGCTTAATGTGATAAACAATTGCTTACTCTTGAAGATTTAATTATTACCGATGCTAATTAGTTTTATCCTCTACCAGAATGTGGTTATTTTTCTGTTGACTCTCAATCTGTAACACCCCATTGGAAAATACATCTATTGCAGAATTACATAACATGCAAGCTGGTACTGTTTTGAAACTCTCAGGTATGGAATTTTTAGAATTTGAAAATGAGTAGTTACTAGTCATTGGAATGTTGAAGAACACATATATTGTCTTCTTAACAACTTATTTACTTTTAAAAGTTATAGGTTTCCATAGAATTAAACTGTTTTCGCTTTTAATATGAGAAAATACTATATTTACTCTTTTTTTCAAATATTGGTAAGTATATTGTGAAAATATTGTCTATTAGGATAGCGTTATGTTGATAGTCCTCTGATTAAAAAGAGGTAATTAATTCAAATTAGACGCCAAACAGTATTGATTTTTAAAATGTTACTACATAAAGAATAATATTTACTATACCAATACAGTGAAATTTTACTTCATGCAGCGTATTTTTTAAATTTAATTTTATTGTCAAAGTGATATAACGTGGGGTTACAGTAATTTTAAGGTAGTGAATACATAACATTTCAAACTTGTTACCCCTCCCTCATTTTCTTCACAGTTTTCCTTCACCCCAATACCCCTCACAAGTTGTAATGTACATTTCCAACATACTGTCTTGTGAGTATTGATATTGCATTGGTTTGCCTTTGTCCTTTGTCTCACCATTTTGTTGTTCCTCTTCCCTTCCTTAATTAAGGTAAATATATACACAATACACAGGCTACCAAAATCAAATACAGCAGGGAATAAAGCATCAGGGAAAAACCAAAAAGATAATAGAAATCACATAGTACATTAAAAACAACAACTGCAAATAATACACACTGTTTCCATATCTTGGAGTTCATTTTGCTCAGAATTTGGTTATAAGGTTATATATATACATAACAAAGCCACTTGAAAATAATAGTTTCATGGACACTATATCATAAAAGCAACATGTTAATTGTTTTTGATGGTAAATGTGGATTTAGAATTGTTGAATTGGCAGTTCTAATAAAGGAATTTCAAAAGAGTTTTAAAATTATGAGAGGTAAATTTTAATTTGTTCAAACTTTTTTACAACTTAGCCTATTATGAAAATTTAAAATTGCCTGGGAAAATAGGCTTTCCTGCAAAGAAATGCATGGAGACTTAGCTGAGAGGGAGCAATGTGGGTGAAGATGGCTCATTTTCACACTAAACAAACAAACCTCAGAAACCTTGCTATAAATCATGTAGGTTCCCTTGAGAATTGTCCTTAGCCAGGAAATCTACCCTTACTGTGTGAGACAAGGTTGTAATGGAATTTAAATTCAAAGTTCTTAAAAAAAAAAAGACATCAAAATTTGTGAATTGACTTTAATTACCAAACAGTAATTCTCTGAAAAAGATAATTTGGGTCCAAATATATAGGGAGAAAGTGCCCTCTACAATGAAAGAATGTATTGGGTTTACACTTTTCTGTTTGTATTACTTTCTACAATGTCTTTGCACGTGAAGCACTGAACCACAGAAAAAATCTGATTGGATACTTGAAACCGATGATTTCACATTTCTTAGTAGCTCACAAACTATAATATCCTTATTAACATGAGATAGTGAACACTTCTCTTATTACATAAGCCTAAAAGTTTTGGGATCAGAAAAGAATTGACCAAATTGAAAAGGCAAGAAAACGGGTTATTAAAAAGTCCTAGCTAAGGATATTGGCTTCAACAGTGGAAGGAGGCCAAACTTTTTGATATAGATTGTCGTAATATTTTTGCTACCTAAAATGATTTTACAGAGCCTATTTAGCTCACTACAGTTTAGAACGGATTGAATGAAGACATGAAAATAAATTCCACATCCAAATTAAAGAGTTTTAAAAGAGAAACCTTGAAGATGTAGCAGTGGGGAAGGCCTTATAGTCCTTCACCTCCACTAGCCTTGAAGCCAAGAATCTGTGATTATTTGGAAATCAGGCAAGAGCTCAGAGGAGGACAGAGAAATAGGACATAGGAGCATTGTCCTTTTGTAACAGACACTGTCATCCAAGGTATGGATGATTTACTCTATTCTTTTCCATACATCCTGCTGAGTAAATGCAAGACCAAGAGAAAGATAATCTATTGAAATAATTTTGGAAACAATAACTTCACTGATTCTGATATGGTATGTAAGGAGAGTCTTAAGAGAGAAGATAAAAGTCGAGTATTCTTCGGTTTCCTCTAAGCATCTTGTTAGCAAAATATATCTTTGAGATTATAAGTGATTGAACCAAAAAGTGGGCACTTTAGACACAAGAAGACTTTCAAGGTAAAAGAAAAAAGGGAAAAAAATTATAGCTAAATATTTGTGATCACAGCTTCTTGGACTGGTATTTTGGAGACAAAGTTTTACATTAGAGATTGTCCTCATTAACATTGATGCTGGGTTTTCGTGGCAACCAAATGAAAGGGTGAAGTTTAGTGGACTCACTTGGACAAGTAAACAGCATGATAAAAAAATGACAAATAATATTTAGTAAATTACTTTGAACAATTACTTTGCCAGAACAAAAAAGGAAAAATATAATTCAAAATCACTTGATTTAAACTTAGGAATAAAAGTAGTCAATAGAAATGAGAGAAAACATAGAGGACTATTTTCTTTCCAGTGGAGTAATGGGTTCTTGATCTTGTTCTTCCATTCTATCTTCACAAGCTATCAAGTGTGGCTCATGACTGGAGTATCCAGTTCAGACAAGAGAATTCGCAGAAGAAAATATTTGCGGCATTTGTAGGTGATTTATAACCTAAGACAATCTATTTAAATCTGTTAAAATTTTTCCTCAATCCCAAACAGCCCACTTTAAAGAGCTTTGTATGCTTTTTCCAAGATCGTCCCTCATTAACTCTTTATAATTTTGAGCGGTCATAATCATACTCTATGGAGATGGCTGTTTGGTTTTGCTTTTTGTGTGTTTTTTGTTTTTTTTTTTTGCTTTGTTTTTTTCACTGAATTGCAAAAGGTTGCTCAAGTGTGTTACAATTAAATATGTCCATCTAATTGTCCAATGTTCCGGGATCAAAGTCACTCCTTCTATCATTCTCAACCAACCCTTTCTCCAAGATTAATTTCTGATTTACCACTTCCTTTCTCACATGTGTGCTTTGAGTGTTCTAGCTGTACTTGCTCCTTGTTCCATTTCCATTCATTCTATGTCTTTACTGTTATTCCTCTCTGGTTTCAACTTCCTGATAGTCATTCTGCTAAACTGTCTGCTAGTACTTTGAAAGGTTTATATACATTCCATGGAGTTTAATTTCTGCATATACTTGAACTGATGTCAGCTTATATTTCCATAATTCATTCATTTGAAGTAACAATTTGCATGACTGGAGACATGGAGCACCTAGACATAATTTTATTCCCCTCCATTTGGTAGATTAATCTGTAGTCAACAAGAAAGTTTAAAAATGGCTTAGAATATATTCCTAACTACCAGTTTAATAAATGGCTTTGTACAGTGGTTTGTGATTATTTTATTTTACTTGGGATAATATTTTTTATTACTTAGATGTTTTGGAAAAGAAGGAAACTAAAATTTACTCCTGTAAAAGAATATGATAGAAATAGAAGACAGATTTTATGTTTGTCAAATCTCTGATGAGTACCATATTCAAGTCTCAAAGTCATACTTTTTACTATGTTAGACAGATAGGGAAAACATAAAACAGCTTATGATAATGCACCTATTCATGACTTTTTAAAATGTACTTATATGATGAAATTTACTTAATTAGCTAATGTTTTGGTTTGAAATATGGGAGGCTGATCTATTTAACAAATTTTCGAAGTCGCCTACTGAAAAACTCAAATGGTGTGGGGTACTCTTTCTACACTTTAATGAATGGTTGAACCTGTTTGGCATTAGTGCTGGGTAAATAAATCAACTCTATTGTAACTTGCTCCTATACTTGAAAAACTTTTAACGTCACTAAATGTTATCTCCTTGCAAAGTGTTATTTTGGCAAATGTGATTTTAAAAAGTTTATTTGAAAAGGAATATACTTTCAGGAGATTAAATGTAGGTTATCATTGTTTTGAGAATGACAACATTTTATACTACAAAACCATGTTTTACTGAAGTACCAGTGTTTTGAAGCACTAAGGATTTTCTCAATTAATGTTTTTCTGAATTATATTTGACCTCTATGTCAAGTTTCCCTAGCCTTGGTAGAAAAATTATGGATGTATCATTCCAGGAACTATTTTTTGGCCTGATGATGCTGGATATAAATCATTCATTAATCATTAGGTGAGGGGTGTTACTAATTATCTTGTGCCATTTTGGTCTGGTTCACTCATATGGGATGGTCATCTGAAAATTGAAAGTTTGAATTATTGTACTTTAACATTGTGTGATCTCATCCTGGATTTTAAGTTGCCTGGCATTTCATAATTGCTTACTGCTAATTCCTGCATTTCAAGGAATTGGGGCACTGAAATATAGGAAATGAGAAATTGAGATGGGTCTTCAATTACTTTCTGTTGGCATGTTACATGGGCCTAGGTGAGATCCCATGCCCTAGTTATCTGATGATGCAGATAACAGGGACCTGGTATCCTAGTACCCGTGGATCCTGTAGAAGAATGCAAGAAATTAAAAAAAGTTACTAAAAAGTTGATTACAAATATACAAGTGTAATAATACATGTGATTCATAGAAATAAAAGTTAGTTTGAAATCAGTGTATTCAATCTTCACATTTTCAGAAAGACCTTTAACTAGCATAACTTTATAAAACTCTTTTTTTATTTTAATTTTTATTTTCTTGTGATCATACTGTACAGAGAGGTTACAATTACATGGGCAGAATAATGCATACATTTCTTATTAAGCATTGCAGCCTCCTCCTTTGTTTATCCTTCACATCCCTTCCCAGCCTCCACCAAAACCTCCCCAATCCTCCCCACCCCCACCCCCCACCCCCGCACCAATGTTGTAAAGCTCGTTTTTGACATGGCATCTTGTACTTCTCATTGTTGCAACAGGTCCACTTGTATCCTTAAACGACTTGTTTATCCCCATGTACTCCACAAATTATACCAACATCAAATATAGTGAAAGCAGGGATTATTTTGTGGGGGAGGGACATACAAAGCAACAAAGAAACAATCTTATAAATGCGTTAGAAACACATGCATTAAAAAAAACTTTTAAATACATATCTAAGGGTTCATTTTCCTAACATCACATTATCTGACCTTTTCTGCTTGACTCATACATACACTAGATATTGCAAATAAGGGAAGCCATGGGACCTATGTTTCTTTGTGCCTGGCTTACTTCACTTAATATAATTTTTTTCAAGTCTTTCCATTTCCTAACAAATGGGGCATTGTCATTCTTTTGATGGAGGCATAGGATTCCATTGTGCATATATACCACATTTTCTTGATCCATTCATCTACTGAGGGGCATCTGGGTTGGTTCCAGATTTTAGCTATGGTAAATAATGCTGCAATAAACATAGTTGTGCTGGTAGCTTTAGTGTGGTCTTGTTTGTAAACATTTGGGTAAATGCCTAAAAGTGGGATTGCTGGGTCATAGAGGAGCTCTATGTGAACTCTTTTGAGGAACCTCCATACTGCTTTCCAAAGTGGTTGAACAAGGTTACACTCCCACCAACAATCAAGTAAGGTTCCCTTCTGTCCACATCCCCTCCAGCATCTGTTGTTGTTAGAGTTCTTGATTTTTGCCATTCTAACTGTAATGAGGTGGTATCTCAATATTGTTTAGATTTGCATTTCTTTTATGGCTAGGGAGGTTGAGCATTTCTTCATGTGTCTATTGGCCATCCTTCTTTCTTCTTCAGAGAAATTTCTCTTTAAGTCTTTCGCCCACTTATATATTGGGCAGTTGTTTCTTTGAGGATTTGTTCTTGGGGGATTTAATTTTTTGAGTTCCAAGTATATTTTAGATAAGAGACCCTTGTCTGTTGTATGGCTAGTGAATATCTTCTTCCAATCCGTGGGATTTTTTTGCTCTTGCTAGCTATGTCCTTTGCCGTGCAGAAGCTCTGCAACTTCATGCATTCCCATTTGTCCAACCTTTCTTTGATTTGTTGTGTTTCCTGGTCTCTATTAAGAAAATTTCGGCCTGTGCCAAGGAGACTTAGGGTTTCTACTATTCCATCCTCTAATGTTTTCAGAATGTCTGCTTTGACTCCTAGGTCTTTGTTCCATTTTTAGTTGATTCTGGTGCAGGGTGATATATAAGGATCTAGATTTAGTTTTCTACATATAGTTCACCAATTTTGCCAGCACCATTTACTGAAGAGGCTTTCTTCCATTCTATTGTTTTAGCTTCCTTATCGAAGATTAGATGGCTATAGGTCTGTAGGTTCATTTCTGAGTTTTCAATTCTATTCCTTGGTCTTGAGGTCTGTTCTTATGCCAATACCAAGATGTTTTGTTTACTATGGCTTTCTAGTAGAGTTTGAAATTTGTTATTGAAATTCCTCCAGCAGTGTTCTTTCCGTTGAGGAGTGTTTTTGCTATTCGGGGTCTTTCATTGTTCCATATGAATTTTTGTATTGCCTCTTCTATTTCCTTGAAGAATGAGGTTGGAATTTTGATAGGTATTGCGTTGAATTTGTAGATAGCCTTGGGAAATATTGCCATTTTCAGGATGTTATTCTTTCCAATCCAGGAGCGTAGGAGGTTTTGCCATTTTCTAAGTTCTGTTTTGATTTCCTTTTTCAAGATTTTAAAGTTTTCATCATAGAGGTCCTTCAGTTCTTTGGTTAAGTTAATTCCTAGGTGTTTCATTTTTTGTGGGGCCATTACAAATAGAGTTGCTTTCCTAATTTCAACCACACATTTCTCATTGTTGGCATACAGAAAAGCCATTGCTTTGGGGGGTTGGTTAATTTTATTATCCGCTACTTTGCCAAAATTTTGAATCAGCTTGAGCTCCCGTATGACTTTTGAAATAAGATAACATTGTCATTTTATCCCAAAGAAATAAAATTCTACAAGAACCTAGGTATTAAAAGAATCTTAAATCGTTTCTATATGTAATGCAATCTGAAAACACACATTTATTAATGAACTTATATATTCTAAAAACAATGTTGAATTCAAAGTATTATATCTAGGAGAGAATGAAATAGATTATGGATGTTATACAAACAGAATACTAAGTATTTTAAAATATACTTTTTTTCAGACATGCACCAGAAACATCTTTCGTTCCTGTACTACTCATTTCAACAGATAAGTTAAAATTATTTTTTATTAAAAAATCACAAACTCTGCAGAAATCATTATAGATGTATACAAACAACTCGAATATATTTTGACATCAAAGTCAGGCAATTCACTTGGAAGAATACCATGGAATACATGAATTTTTAAAGTAAGATATTGCTGTTCCTTTGTATTGTGAAAATATCTTGTATGGACACATGGGATGGACTGGCAATTTTGAAATTTAAGAAAATTAACCGAACAATTAGGACTTAGGAGAACAATTTGTACAGCTTTCTACAACTTCAAAGAGGTTGTGATACATACTTATCCTTTTGGGAATATCAAATGCAGTTTCTTCCAAGTTGTGCTTCAGACCTGGTTTGATATAATGGTTCAACAGAAGGAGATCCAGTGTATCTTTGCTATATCTATTCCCTGCAGCAAGGTACAAGGGGGTCAAGAGGCCTTTAGTTTGGCCATTGGTGTCTGCATCATGATGAAATAAAGAAGCCATTCTGGTATTACTCCATGTATAAGTACATTGCAGGGGTGTCCAGCCATTCACAGTTATTACATGAATATCTGCTTTGAGCCACCAACTCATGGACAATGTGTAAGTGTCCACTTTAGGCTTCTCGAGGAAGAAGGGTATACTCATCGTTATCCCTAGTATTCACATGAGTGGCCTTTTTGGAAAGTAGTCTCTGCACTGTACTAAAGCGATTAATTTCGGCAGACCAAAAAGAAATTTGCTTGAATCCTTCTCCATTTTTCTCTTGCAATTGATACCATTTCTCACTTTTTCATCTTGTTCCTCATCTTCATCAGAATTGCCTATCCAGGGACTTGAGTGCCAGTGAGAATGAAGTGTCCATATATTTCCCCAATAGTTCACATTGGATGAACTGGTCAGAAAAATCCGGTGAATTTTCTGCATCTGTTTTTTCACTATTATTTATTTTCTCTTTGTTCATTTTTAATATTCTAAATTATTCTAACTGGGGAGTAGGGAATTGGTAGAGAGCAGAGGAAAGATTTTCCTCTGTATTCAAAGGTACAGACTGAAAATGAGGACCAGTGGTGTCTTCATGTGCAGCTTATTCTAGGAATAAGAAAATAGAAAATAATGCCTTCTATGTAAATTAGTTGGGAAATGGCAGAGTAGAAAGTGAAATGATGCAACAAAAAATTAAAGCAAATAAATTAGGATACTTATGGAGCAATCATATTGCCTATGAGAAACATGAAAAGGAGAGAGGAAGCGAGAGACAAATGTGCAATGATCTAGCTATCCACAAAATCCATCCCTCTGATCAATTTATGGAGCAAACAATTTTATTTTTGAAAAGAGGTGGAAATAGAATTTAAGATCAGATGTCTCCATTGTTTTTAATTATATTTTTATTATCCTAAATACTTGGACAATGGAATTTCCATTCAACAAATCAGTTTTTTTTATTATAATGGATCTTTATATAACTTTTCCACACCCTTCCAAACCTCACCCCACTTTAATTTTTTCTAGTTTCATACTATCTGCATTGAATATTATACTTTCCCTCTCTTCCTCCATAACTTCCTTTATTCCTTCTTTTTGACTTCAGCTCACATCTTCCAAGTGATAGTTTCCTGATACATGTTTTGTTGGATTAAAAGTTCTTTTATAAGTAATTACACCTTTGAAGTACTCCTCTGCAAATAGCATGCTTTGGTTAATATTTTTTGTGTAAACCTGTATAAATTTCTAGCTTCCAAATATGAGACAGAACATGTGTCCTTTGTGTGTGAGGCTCTGACCTCTTCACGTAATATATTTTTAGATCTATCCACACACACACTTACCTAGGCCAACTCTGACTAGCATTTTCCAAAGCTAATTTATCTCCATGAGTTAACTGACCTAGGAGAGGAACTTGATCCCCTATAAATGAATATTTTAACTAGGTCTTGCTAGTTGACACGAGATAAAGAGAAGCCCAATGGAAATGTTCTGGAGCCTGTCTGACTCAAGCTCACACTTGACATCCTGGCTCCTCGATAGGCAGAGATCTCAGGATCAAAGTTCGAAGCCAGCCATAAGCTGGAAAGCCGATAAGATTCTTCTCTGCATGGAACCACCAAAAATCCAGACGTGGAGCTGTGGCTCAAGTGGTAGAGTAGCAGCCTTGAGCATGAAAACTCAGAGAGACAGCTCCCAGATCCTCTGTTCAAACCCACACAAGAAATGGCCCCATTTGTTGCCCTCAGACTGCCTGGGCCTCAAGTGCCCTCTCACAGAGTGTGATACTGCACTGGTCCCTGGGTAGTGTATCAGAGCCTTCAGAAATAGGGTGGTGAAAGCCAGGCCTTCGCCTTTGTGCGCTCTCAACCACACAAGCTGGAGGCAGAGCATGACAAGGCCAGCAGCTTGGAAAGTGGAGAAGATCCCCCTCTGCCAGGGTGATTAGAGTGGGCTTCTTAGAGGCAGCACTTAAAAGGGGGTCTTGCTTAAGAAGGAGGATGTGACAGGAAGCACAGATAGATAAGATGCCATAGATAAAGGACAATATAGCAGAGCATGTTCTTTTCCAGCCAAGGCTGCTGGTTAGATACTCGGTAAATATGTGCAAGACAGTCCCGAGACAGGCCCAATGGGTCACAGAAGAACCGCTATCCAATGTTGGGATTGTGTCTTAGCAGTAGTGGGCTCACCTAGCACACAGGATATCGTGGGTTCGATTCCTATGTCCCACATACACATAAAAAGCCAGAAGTGGTACCGTGGCTCAGGTGGAAGAGTGCTCATATCAAGCAAAAGAAGGTCAGGGACAGCGGCTGAACCCTGAGTTCAAGCCCCAGCACTGTCAAGGTAAAACTTCACTCCAATGGACCAGGGTGAGAGGTGGATGGTGTAGCCTGTAGCACTTAGTAGGTCCATCCATGCATTGTGTCTCCTTTTTGACAGAGGGGATCTGGACACTCTTTCTGCCCTGGGCACCCCTGGACCCAGTTATCAGCAACCCTCCCAACGTCTTCCACTGGGACATGGAGCAGCTGGCCCCAGAAATTCTCAGGTACCGGTTGGGTGTGGCGGGGGGATACAGGGCAAGCCTAAGAAGTTCAAATGTGTCTGATATGCCACAGACAACCAGGCCATCCAGAGGAAGCAGATGGGAGCTTAGAAAGGTGTTGTGATGTGAAGGGGGCACTTTAATGCCCATGGCCCTCCCCAGATTCTGAGCCTCCCTTTGCTGTCCCTGAGTAAGTTAGAGGAGGGTCTAGGTGGTAGTGTCTAGAGGAAGACTCATTCGAAATTGAAAAGAATAAGACACGTTAGGCCATGCACTGATGGCTCATGCCTGTCATTCTGGCTACTCGGGAGTCTGAGATTGAGAGGGCCTTGTTTCCCAGCACAAGGTGGTTAGTCCGATGAGAGTCTCATCTCCAATCTCCATCTGGAAGTGGTGCCATGGCTCAATTGGTAGAGCCATGGCCTTGAGCAAAATTCATCATCAGGGACAGTACCCAAGCCCTGAGTTCAAGCCCCTCATCCAAAAAAACAAGAACGAAAGACACCCCTTGCTTGCCAGAGATGGTGAAGGAGTGGGGTTGCTCTGGTTGGGACACCAGGTTCTGGCCTCATTGTACAGCCATTTCTAAGAACTCCCCAAGATTGGCCGAGTGTGAATTTACAGCAAGCTTGGCGTTGTCTTACCAAGAATTCCAGAGGTTGTGGCCTATCGTAGGCAGGGAGTGAGCAAATGGGAGCAGGGTTGGAGGGTAGTGTTGATTGTATTCTCTCCAACCAAGGAGGAATGGCTTTGGATACTGGTGTCAAAGTCTGAAAGTGAAGGGTTGCATGTGCTTTATGGCCTGACAAGTTGGGTTTCCCCTGGTTGTAAGAAGGTGGCTGAAACCAGGCACTGGCAGGGTCTCACAACTCTCATCCTAGCTACTCATGAGGCTGAGATCTTAGGATCACGGTTCAAAGCCAGCTTGGGTAGGGAAATCTGGGAGACTTTAACTCAAGGGAAGCACCAGAAAACTGGAGGTGGTGCTGTGGCTCCAGTGGTAGAGCGCACACCTTCAGCTGAAGAGCTGAGGGATAGCACGCAGGACCAAAGTTCAAACCCCATGAACAACAACCAAAATAATGTGGCTGAGTTATCTTCATAGTGGTATGTACAATAGGAAATGCCATGCCTTTTTATGAGCCATTCCAGATGTGTGAGAGGCTCTGAGTTTTGTCAACATTTGGTCTGAAGAACGTAGTACCATCTTCTTGGAATTCAGTTGCTCAGGGACTCCTGAGGCATTGGGCTAACCGTGTGTGTGTGTGTGTGTGTGTGTGTGTGTGTGTGTGTGTGTGTGTGTGTGTGTGTGTGTGTGTGTGTGTTTGTGTGTACATTTTTCCGTCATCATTCTCTGCCCACTTCCTGGGTGCTTGTCTGCCTCTTCCTGACCTTGGATGGTGGCCTTCAACAATAGCATCCTTGTCTTTAGTTGTCTATCATGGTCTACAATGAGTCCTAAGTTGCCAGAGACCTGCATATTCCAGATTTTCCTTGGGAACCAAGTCTGGCTGTCCATATATTTGTTCTCATCCAGGAGATTCTGGTTCCTCAGGGCCGGCTGGCATATGTTCTTTCCTGCCTCTGGGGGATCAGCTTCAGTCATGCTGTGTCCTGTCCTTTTCTCATCTGGGCCCCTGGCTGCATGTCCCACTCCCAGCAGGCTGGTAGTGGTGTTGGGGAAGGGTAGTTGCCAGTGGCTCTGGCAAACTAGACCTTGATAGCTGATTGAAGGCTCCACAAACAAGGATAATCTTTGGCTACATGAGAGGTGAGGCCAAGGTGGCTTGGATGTATTGTTCGATGTCTAGGAAATGTCAACATTCCTTATCATATGCAAATCTATCTTCTGGCCACAGCTGGGCCTCTCAGGTCCTTCTAGACAATTCTGGATTCCCAGAATACAGAGACATATACTTTAGATTCCAGGGCCAGGTTACTGGGGATGAGAGATTGATATGGCCAGTACATCAAGGTTTGGGGGCATTAGTTTTGACCTGGATGAGCTGAGCTAAAACTGGGGGGCAGTCCTGAGTCATAGTCACAGTAAACTCTCAAGCCAGATCAAGTGGTTTCTCCGTAAGTCCTTCTTGAGCTGAGGGGTTTCAGCCATGGCAGTAAGTTCTATGGAACCTGCCCACCGATCTCAACTTGGGGCTGCAGGATCAAGGGTTTCTCCTTGGTAGTTGGCCCATGATTGCAGAACTTCATCTGCACCCCTTCCCCAAGCACTGATGAGAAAAGCAGGGCAGCCAGCCCTCAGACTCCTGGGATAGTGACTGCTACAAGCAGCAGCCAGTTGGCTGTGGATTCCTGAGCCTACAATACTTTTATGAGCCCAACTCAACACCTGCCCAAGGTCTGACTGACAAATTTGCACTCTTGTGATACTCATGTGACTGGGCATTATCTGGTGTGACATCTTGTAGCTCCTGCCCCTCTTGGCTCAGAACCGTCCTCTGAGACAGTGATTTACTGCTCTGATCCTCATTGCACCCATGACAGATGCCATTCTGATTATCTTCATGCCCCAAGGCTCCATACTTCTCTGGTACTGTGGCCTGCTTTGAAGGCGATGGCCTAGAAACAGGCTGCTACCAAGACTTGTAGGACACCTAGACATTAGGAGACCCTCAGGTGCTCACTGGAAAGAACTCTGCCTAGAGTTACAGAGTAAGGTCTAAACAGACCAGGTGTTGGTCATGTGGCTCGAACTCTGGGCCTGGCTGCTGTCCCTGAGCTCTTCACCTTAGCACTTGAGCCACAGAGCAACTCCGATTTTCTGTAGGTTCCTTGGAGATCAAAGTCTCCCAGACTTTTCTGTCTGGGCTGGCTTTGAAATGTTATCCTCACATCTCATCCTAGTGAGGATCTAGGATGACAGGCATGAGCCACCTGTGCCTGGATGATCTGGCCTTACCCCACTGTGGAATAGAAGCTCCTAAAATCTTTTCTTTAATTTTCCTGTACTAGTATTGGGGCTTGAACTCTGGGCTCTGGTCTCTAAACTTTTTCCTTTAAGGTAACCACTTTACCACTTGAGCCACAGTTCCTTTTCTGGATTTTGGTAGTTAATTGGCACGAAGAGTCTCATTAACTTTCCTCTCCTGAGCTGGTTTGACCCTCGATCTCTATCTTAGTCTCCTGACTAGCTATGATTTATAGGGGTTGAGCCACTGGTGGTATTGGGATAGAAGCTTTTCTAAAGCAAGAGTTCTTCCCTGTGTTTGCCCTGACTCCTCCATGCAAAGGAGGCCTGTGGGTCAGGAGCTCTGAAAACAGGTTTCCAACCACAGGAAATGGCTTTGGGTCCCTGGCGAAAAGCCAAGCTAATCTTCCCCTGGGCGCCATTCTGGGACCCCTCCCTCTGCCCTGGGATTCAAGTCAACATTGACCCAGCCTTGAATTTCCTGTCATACATTTCTGAAGCCATATAACCTTCATACCACTCACACCACCTGATCTACAGTACATCTCAGGTCCTTTGCCCATGCTATACCTTCTGCCTGAGGCTCTTTGTCTTGTACCCACATATTAGAACTACTGTGGAATTTTGGCACTGGCTATATCACTTCCTGGAGCAAATCTTTCCTTCTCTTCTCCATCTTTATTTTTTTTAATATTGAGTTGCTAGAGATGGAACTTGTGCAAGCTGACTGGCAAATGCTCTATATTGGGGTGTGTGTGTGTGTGTGTGTGTGTGTGTGTGTGTGTGTGTGTGTGTGTGTGTGTGTGTGTGTGTGTGTGTGTGTGCCAGTCCTCAGGTTTGAATTCAGGGCCTGGATTCTATCCTATCCCTGAGGTTTTATGCTCCAGGCTAGCACTGTACTACTTGAACCACAGCTCTACTTCTGGCTTTTGGAGTGTTTAATTGTTGAAAAGTATCTCATATTGACTTTCCTGCTTGCAATTGGGATCTTCAGATCTCTTACTCCTGAGTAGCTTACAGGGGTGAGCCACCAGCACCTGCCCTCTACCCTACCTCTTACCTATAACCTCGGCCCTACTCTGAGTTCCAGAATAATATGTCTCACCAGGCTCAATTGTTTTTGCGAGTCTTTGGCTTGAACTCTAAGCTCATACTTAGGAGAGACTCTAAACATGTGATGACTGGGACAAATGCTTCTATTTAATTATGTATCATATTTCAACACTTAATAAAATGTTAATTAAAATGAGTCAATGCTCTAAATTGTTGTGTATAATTTTATAATAGATGTGTAAAATATAATATTACGTGTATAATAATACTAAATACAATAATCAAATGAATCAAAGAAAAATAAAATGCAAAATTAATAATAAAATTCATAATATGAAATTAACATACATATATAAGTATATATCATGTATTACACATGCATAACAATATTTTTCCCTTTGCAGGGCCGACATTCAGGCTCTGGGAACTGTATCCTGATTTTCTTTTCCTCAAGGACAATGAGCTTAGCCTTCACCCATGGTGCAAAAGAGTTACCTGGATGGTGAGCTCGAAAACTAGCAATGGCAGAAATACTGGCCTTAGTTCCAAGACAGTGATTTAATTTTTTTGATGGAAGCAGTTATATTTATTCAGTTCCATACTTAACATTGAAAAAGCAGTGTTGAATTTTGTACAGCTATGCAAACAAACTTCCCTTACCTGCAAAGGTCTTCTCTGAAAACTGCTATGTTTCTTTTTTATTGTATGTTATTTATTGTAAAAATGTTATACAGGGGGGTTACATTTCCAGGAGCAAGGTAATGAGTACATTTCCTATTGAGCATTGTTTACCCCTCCTGTGTTTTTCCCCTAACATCCCTTCCCTCCCATCTCCACAACTACCTCCCCTTGCCGAGGTCAGTGACTTAGTTTTTCATTTTTGGTTGGAACGGGGTTTGAACTCAAATAATGGCAACTCTTCGTTCACATTGCTACAGATTTACCAAGACCCTGAGTTCAAATCCCAGGCTAAAAAAGAAAACTGGCAGAAATTCCAAACCAGGGAGCTTTATTTTTTTAATTTAGTTAAATAATTTATATATATATATATATACATATATATATATGTATATATATATATATATATATATATATATATATATATATATAATTTTTGGCCAAGCATGGGGTTTGAACACAGGTCGTGGAAATTCTCCTTAAGCTTGGATCTCCCTTGTCTGGGGTGCAGTCTCTAGACCCATAGCCGATCCAGGGATCCTGGCCCCATAGGGCTTTCAGGAAGAAAAACAATTTGGAAAGCACAAAAAGTGGTGAGCTGCAGAGAGCTGGGGTTTTACGATTTTTTCCTTTGGACAGTGACCATCCTGGGTCTGAAAGATAAAGCTGCAATGTGGACCTGACCTGCCATTGCTGGTGGCTGGTGAGGTATCAGTGAAGCCATAGTCCTACCTGTCAACATAGGCCCTGGGTTCATATCGCAGTCCTGACATCAATCGCCAGAGATCACAAGAGATTCATTCCTATGCATAGGAATACTGATTGAAATAGTAGTTTAAACATCGGTATACAAAAAATTGGATGCAATAATCCTGGAATGCTGATTGAGCTTAATTAATAGTTTTTAAGCATGAAAAGAATAATATTCCTTCAAAGGTGGTATAATAAATACCTAAGAGTTGGTAGGAACATAGTAGGTCTCATTTAATCATAGATAGATGGCTGTGGAACTCTTTACCAATATATATATTTATTTGTATACCTCCATCTGCCTATCCATGTATCGTTGTTTTGGACAAACCTGAGGGTCGATCTCAGAGCCTGGGAACCACCTGACATCTTCATTGGCTAGAGGCTGCCATGCTCAAACTCACCCAATCATGAATTGTGCCTGCTAGGCACAAAGTTCAGATCCTGGCACGGCCAGGCATGATGGAGAACGTATCTCACATTTAGATGCTGTATGATAGGATGTAAACAATATAATAAATGGTATAGGTTTCATCAGAGTCAATAAAATAAATTCTAAATAAATGAATGACACAAGAAATAAAATAAATAACCATACCAAAACAATATTGCCTGAACATCTGTATGGAAGAATAAATCCTATTTTTAAAGTATATATAAGGATGGCTGGGAAGGTGGCTCAGGGGTAGAGCTCTTGCCTTGCCTGCATGAGGCCGTGGGCTGGATTCCTCAGCAGCACATAAGCAGAAAAAAAGCTGACAGTGGCGCTGTGGCTCAAGAGGTAGAGCACTAGTCTTGAGGTGAAGAGCTGAGGGACAGCCCCCAGGCCCAGTGTTCAGGCATATGAGTGAACCAAAAAAAAAAGTATATAAGGAATAACTTTTCCAGGCCTGAGGCATGAATTCAGCCCCCCTATGCTGATGGAATGGTGGTAGAGCCTGAGATACTCGTTTCTGGACATGGTATCAGTCATAAAATGTGAACGATCTCATCCTTGAATGAGTAGTTCATGCATGATGCAAGTAGGAAATGATAGGCAAGACTCATGGGGTATCGATTATTTGTAAAGAAGTTGATGAAGCATGACAATAATCATCACAGTCATGAAATGGAGGCATCAGGAAAGATCCAAGAATCGGTAGTCACACAGATTAGATTCTACCACAGGTTACCACCTCTTCTATTCTATGCAAATGTGTACTTATTTGCATACAACCTTCAGCTTATGAATGGATGACTATTGTGCTCCCAGCTGTCCCCTCGGTGGAGAGGGCTCAATCGCAGGTCCCAAAGGCTGGGGTGCTCATGTGGACCCATTTGCCACTTGGTCCTGCTAGGTCCCGAGTTCAGATTCCACGTCCTGCCAAAAGATTCATCGTGATGTCAGAAGTCAATCTTTGCACCTGTTTTCTTTCCTGTGCAAGTCCTGGATCTCAGCTGGGATGGAGAATGCACGGGCCACCCTGTGGCCATGGGAATAAGCACAGTTAAACCTGTCACCATATACTCAAGAAAATATACAATACACCCACGAATAGCATACAAAATAAAGAGAATAACTACACTCAATGTACGATGCAGTCCACACAGGGAGGTGCATATACATTCCAGGTTTCAATGATCATTGAGGACAATTTTGGTCTCCCTGGGGTTCCATCTCAGTTCCTGGTAATGGCCCAGCTCCTTAGTGGCTCACAGTCTGGTGTGATCAGGTGGACCCATTGGGCGGTTGGGCCTCCTAGGCTCAAAGTTCGAATCCCAGCACTGCCCAAAATTCACTCTGATGTGAGAAGCCAGTCGTTGCACCTGTTTTCCTGTATTGTGCAACATCTGGGTCTCAGCTAGGAAGGAGAATGTATACGCGACTCTATACTGATGGGAGTAGGTTGTCATCCAATTCACCACAGTAATATCTGTTATCCTATACTCAAGGAAACACACAATGCATCAATGAATAAGACACAAAACAAAGAGAATGACTACATCAAACCCAAGATGCCGCCCACCCATGTTTGGAAATATATATCCACTGTTTAATTATGAATTTATGACTATATTGGCTCCCACCAAGGCTCCATCTCAGGTCCCAGGAATGGCCTAGTTCCTTAGTGGCTCTCAGCCTGTTGTGCTCACCATGACCCATTCACCAATTGGACCTGTTAGTCTTTGAGTTGAAATTCCAGCACTACCAAATGATTCATTCTGATGTGAGAAGCCTATAGTGGCACATGTTTTCCTGTCCTGTGATTGTCCTGTGTTTCACTGGGGATGGAGAATCATATATTGGCAACTCTTAACCATGGGAATAGGTTGTCATCCATGTCACCAAAGTTATATTTGTAACCATATGCAATAAAATACACAATACCTCCATGAATAAGACAGAAAATAGAATGAATAACTACACTGAATGCAAGATGCAAACCAAAACTGTAGGTAAAGAGAAATCCTATGTTAAAAAGGTGGGTTTGCTATTTTGTCCAGTGCTGGGCCTTCAAATCAGGCCCTGCACCAGGCCTGACATTCTAGTCTTCAAAGATGGTGAGCTTCCCCTTCCCCCACAGTGCAACAGAGTTACCCAGATCTGAGCTCAAATCCCAGCACTGACAAAAGATTCATTCTGATATCAGAAACCAGTCGTATCTTTTATCCTCTCCTGTGAAAGTCCTGGGTCTCAAATACTAGGGAGAATGCCTAGACAACCCTGCAACCATGGGAACAGGTTGGCATCCATGTCAAAACAGTTATACCTGTCACCATTCTTATTAAAATACACAATACCTCCATGAATTAAAGACAAAATAAGGAGAATAATTGCATTTAACACAAGATGCTGTCCACACATGTATGTCAATATAGATCCTATGTTTAAATTATGAATTTCTGACTATAGCGGACCACCCTGGGGATCAATGTCAGATTCTGGGATTGGCCACACTCCATAGTTGCTCACAGGTTCATATGAACACCATGACTGATTGGCCAATTGGTTTTGCTCTCCCCCCAGTTCAGATCGCAGCACTACCAACAAGTGGATCATGGAGTAAGAAAGAGAGTGTGAAAATTTTTTTTCCTTTTCTCTGAGAATCCTGGGGGTCAGGCATGATGGAGAACATTTCTACAAATCTAGATGTTCTGTGATAGGTTGTCATCAATGTAATAAACAGAATGGTAAATAAATGAATAAAACAAAAGATACAAAGAACACACCAAACATGTATGGACTGAACATCAATGAGTAAGTATAAATCTTATCTTTAATATATATATATATATATATATATATATATATATATATATATATATATATATATATATATAGTATGATTTCCAGGGCTGGGTCTTGAATTCAGGACTAGTGAACAGGCCTGAATTTTTATCTTCATGTAAGGTGACCTTCCCCTTTAACCACATAGCTGCAGATTTACCCAGATCCTGAGTTCAAATCCAAAGCCTGTGAGAAAAAACTGTGTGAATTGCAAGCCAGGGAGCTGTATTTTTCTCAGCATGAGGCTTGAACTCAGGTCGTGGCAAGTCTGCCTCATATTTAATCACCCTAAGATGGGGTGATGCCACTGGACACACAGGTGCTCCTGTGATCCTAGAACCCCAGGTCTTGCAAGGAAAACAATGCACAGAAAAAATATGGCCTTTTATGTTTTCTTCCTTTGCAGTGACACTTCTGGGTCTGAATGACACTGTTGCAAAGGGTACTTCACCTTGCATGGTTGAAGGCTGACAGACTGTCAGGGAACCTTTGCCCATGTGGCAACATAGGCCCTCATTTCGAATCCCCGTCCTGACACCAACCAATGGCAAGAGATACTAAGAAACTGGCTCCCATCCAAAGGAACACCTTTGGAATTTTGTCAATGTCACAGTTGAATGAGTTCATCGTGCATGATTATCCTACGAAATTAAACGGCATCATTTCAGAAGGCTGGTTGATTGTATTTAATATTTATGAAGCATTAAAAGAATATTATTACTTACAGGAACACAATAATTTTAGAACACTGAGTACTTTCATTAATAATTTAAGGATTTAAACAATAACATTAATTAAATGGATGCATAATGAATACTCAGGAATTCGTAGGAATATAGTCTATATGACTGAATAATGTGTAGACATCTCTGGTGCTCTATAAAGATATATATTTATTAGCATACTGCCATCTGCATGTCATTCTGTTTTTATTTTGTTAACCCCTGGGGCTCCTTGTCAAGTCCTGGGAACATCCTGTCACCTCAATTTGCCCCAGCATGGCCTGTTGACACTCACCCATTCTGCTTGCTTTACAGGATTCTTGCCACACCCCCATTCTTTCTTGTTTCTTTCTGACCAATGGGATACAATGCTGGCCACGCCCACATTCCATGCTGCCAAGTAGCACTGGGATTCCCTCTGTTAGTTTACACCACTACCAGTAGTTGAAGAAGGTAGAGGTGGCTGAGTGGTGAGGAAGAGACTCGAGGTGACTAGAGTATAGTAGGAAATTGATGTTCCCACCGCCATCCGGCCCCTTCCCTCCTTTCATGTGGTGCCAGGTTTCAAACCTCAGGCAATGGCGTGCTCCCAGCAGGCCTAAATCCCCAACCTGCTCCCTGAACCTAGTGATCTGCTCTGGGCCCATGTGTCCGCAATGATGCTGCCATCGCTGCTGCCCCACTTGGAGCAGCTGCCAACAGTTTCTCTCAGCAACACAGGTGAGTGGCTGCCCCAACACCAACTCAACTCGGGTCAAACACCCCTCTGCGGGCACCATGACCCCCCTGCTTGTTTCCTCTTCTGGCTCTGATGAGCGAACTTTCTGCCTTGAGCATTTCTGAGATAGAAAATATATGCTCAGGCTGAGTTGGAATGCGGTCCTCCTGTGAAAGATATGCTCCAGCAGGCCTGGTCCTCTCTAGTTGGGATGGTAGACCTGTGGCACCTTGCTCAGTCATTGATTTAGATGCATTATCCCAAACTCAGTCCACAGCAGCCGATTCTTGACCACACATGAAGCTCTTGGTAGGGCCTCAACCAATGGACCTCATTCTCCTCACAGGACAGTTGTGAGGAAACAAGGGATTTATACAGAGAGATCTCTGGAAAACATCTAGGCAGAGAGGGAGCGGCCTTCAGATAAGGTTTTGGCAATTTTGTGAGCATATGACAGGAAGATACCATAAAGGGCTCAGGTGGGACCTGCTATTAATCGTACATCAGGTGTGGGATTATGAACCGAAACATGGCTATCTTTCATTATTAACCTATCCCCATGAGGAAGGGGATCCTTCACTTTGTTAAGTTTTGCAGCTAGGGAAACAGGCACAGAGAAGCCAGGTGACCTACTTATGACCTCAAGTTTACAGGAAGCTCGGCCTGACTTCTCTACCATGATCCCTAGGACAATGGGTGCTATTCAGTCCACTTCTTGTGGTGGGAAGTCCACTTCTTTTCAGTCGTGGGTCTTGAACTCTAGGATTAGGCACTGTTCCTGTGCTCTTCAGCTCAAGGCTAGCACTCTATCACTTGAGCCCACAGTGCCCCTTCCACTTTTCTGGTGGTTCATTGGAGATAAGATTCTCACAGATGTTCCTGCCTGGGTTGTCTATGAACCCTGATCCTCATATCTCAGCCTTCTGTTTAGTTAGGATTAGAGTTCTAAGCCAGTAGCACTGGATTTTACTGTAATTCTGGTTCTCTCTCTCTCACACTTTCTCTGTCTTTCTGTCTCTCTGTCTCTCTCTCTCTCTCTCTCACTCTCACTCTCTCTCTCAGAAACTGGCTGAATGGGTGCTATAGGAGGTGGCCCAACATCCCCAAGTGGCTGGAACCTAAGATGGCCTACTCATTCTGGTTCTGGAGTTGGGTGGTGGGTCAGGAGCAGTCTCACTCAGCGTGTTGATATATCTCCATGAGATAAGCCCTGTGAGGGTTATATATTGACAATCTAGCCTTACTGGATTTATTTTATTGTATTTTTCTGCATAATTTTCTACCACATGGCCAATATTATGCCAGGTGTATGTACCAAATATGTACCAATATCATGGTACATAGTTATGGAATGAAAATATAATGTCAACTTAAGAAAGTCATTTAGGGCTCTGGGAATGTGGCTTCATGATACGGTGATTCCCTAGCATGCATGAAACCCTGAGTTCAATTCCTCAGTACCACATAAACAGAAAAACACTGGAGGTGGTGATGTGCCTCAAGTGGTAGAGTGATTGACTTGAGCAAAAAAATTTCAGGAATTATTCCCTAGCCCTTAGTTTAAGTCCCTTGAGTAACAAAAACAAAATACAAAAAACAAAAACAAAACAAACAAAAAAACATTTAGTTAATAAATACAAAATAAAGAAACCATACTTGGAATATATATTGCTGCTGCCATACTGACACCTGACAATAGTCCCTAATTCATGTACTTCACTTATATTAGGATATTGTTTTGAAGAAAGAGTTTTGTTCATTAGGTCACAGCAATTAATGGCTTGAATGTGCTTAGATGTCAGGTGAAGATTAATTCTGGAAATTCAAAGATTACAGGTTTTTGAATGGTCACTGCTACTCACAATGAGAAGGGTACTCTAAGTGAGATTTGGAAATATTTTTGGTCATTTATGGCACCAAAACGGCAGAGGCAAAGTAACGGTTGTGACAGAAAAGAAGGAATAATTCCAGAGATAATGAATAAATGATAGTAACTAAGGTATATCAGAATTTTTTTTAGAGAACCATTTTTGGTTTTTGAATAAATAGTTATCAACTAGTCTTATTCCTCGGTGTGTTTAGCATTCTAAATCTCTTAGACAACTTCTTAATTTCTGTGCAATAACTATCTCCTTCTGTGCTGTTCTTTCATACCTTATCTTCTTTGCTTTCTAAAAATCTGAATCTTTCTATATTTCTCTATGAACATTTCCTGATACTAAGTACACCTAAAAAGATGGCAGAAGATGTTAATGTAAGGATGCCATAGCTTATGAGTCATTAATGAAACAACATGGAAAGGAGGACATATTTATTGCTACCTCAAATTTTCTGAAAAGCTGCAATGCCATCATTTCATTCAAATTTCCATTATTTTTCTGCATAGTGTCATTCAGTGCACATAAACGCAAATATGAGCTAGGTGCTGGTGGTTCACGCCTGTAATCCTAGCTAATCAGGAGGTTGAGACCAGAGGATTGTGGTTCAAAGCCAGCCTGGTCAGGAATGTTCATGAGACCCTTATCTTCAATTAACCACCTGAAACCCAGAAGTGGTGGTGTAGCTTAAGCAGTAGAGCACTCAACTTGAGCTGAAGTCCTTAGGGAGTCTGCCCAGGTTCTGAGTTTAAGCCCCACAACCAACAAAAAGTCCAAATATTACCTTAAGTTTCCCCAAAAGGAAGGACAATATCAATAATCTTCCCAAGCAGAAAAAATAATTTCAAAATGATTCAATGCACCTACATTTGCTGAGTTATTTAAGTTATGGCTTCTTTGCTAGACATATTCTCTTCCTTTAAACATTGTCAAATATTAGCTTTATAATGAACTTCATCTAATATTTTTGTTCCAAAGAGAAGACTATACAATTGATGTCACTTAGATTTCTTACTATTTTAAGTCAAAGCCAAACGAGGCAGGAGAGTCTGTCAAACTCTTATCGCAAATTGAACAACATAAAACCAGAAGTGGAGTTTTGGCTCAAGCAGTAGAGTAACAGCTTTGGAGGCAGGTGGGCAGGAAAGACAACTGTTCAGGGACAGGATCCAGCCTCTAGGTTCAAGCCCCAGAACCAGCAGAAACTAAACAAACAAGCAAACAAAAATCCCAGATATTTCTTTGGGACCCTCTTTAAAGGAGTACTGGTCAGAGAAGAGGCTCCTTTGCCGATCATACTCACTGGATCCTGCTTTTTTGGAATCCTTATATTCTGGAGATCTCAGCGCCAGAACAAAGGAATTGATAACTTTCTCCTACATCAAGAGAATCATTTCAGGAGAGAAATATCCTTCCATAAGACATTTTAAACCTCCATGTCTTTGTTCCTTTGCAGAACACATTTTTTTTATATTTTATTTTATTTTATTTGAGAACATACAGTACAGAGGGGTTACAATTACATGGGGAGGATAATGAATACATTTCTTACCAAGCATTGCAGCCTCCTCCTTTGTTTACCCTTCACCTGCCTTCCCAGCCTCCTCCCTCCCCCCACCCAATCATACCCCCCTCCCCCCCCACCGACATTGTAAAGCTGGTTTTGACATGACATTTTGTACTTCTCATTGTTGCAACAGGTCCACCTGTACCCTTAAACGACTTGTTTGTCGCCATCTCCTCCAAATGTTATACTGACATCAAAAATAGTGAAAGCGGGGGTTACACTGTGGGGGAGGGACATACTTGGTACTCAAAAAATTAAACCACCCAACAACAAATCCTCAATAAATAGGTGGGCAAAAGACTTAAAGAGAAGTTTCTCTGAAGAAGAAAGAAGGATGGCCAATAGACACATGAAGAAGTGTTCAACATCCCTAGCCATAAGAGAAATGCAAATCAAAACAACATTGAGATATCACCTCACACCAGTTAGAACAGCAAAAATCAAGAACTCTAACAACTACAGATGCTGGAGGGGATGTGGACAGAAAGGATCCTTACTTCATTGTTGGTGGGAATGTAAACTTGTTCAACCACTTTGGAAAGCAGTATGGAGGTTCCTCAAAAGAGTTCACATAGAACTCCCCTATGACCCAGCAATCCCACTTTTGGGCATTTACCCAAACGTTTACAAACAAGACCACACTAAAGCTACCAGCACAACTATGTTTATTGCAGCATTATTTACCAAAGCTAAGATATCGAACCAACCCAGATGCCCCTCAGTAGATGAATGGATCAAGGAAATGTGGTATATATACACAATGGAATTCTATGCCTCCATCAGAAAAAATGACATTTCCCCATTTGTTAGGAAATGGAAAGGCTTGGAAAAAATTATATTAAGTGAAGTAAGCCAGGCCCAAAAAAACATAGGTCCCATGGTTTCCCTTATTTGCAATATCTATTATAGGTATGAGTCAAGCGGAAAAGGTCAGATAATGTGATGTTAAGAAAACGAACCCTTAAATATGTATTTAAATGTTTTCGTTTCTTTCATGCTTGTGTTTCTAATGCATTTTTAAGATTATTTCTTTGTTGCTTTGCAGGAGAACACTTTTAAAACAACGTTATTTCCTTTTGTTTTATGCTGGCCTTCAAATGATACATTATTTCCTTTTGTAATACTCTCAACTAGAAGTTTACAGAAAAATTTTATATGAGTAATGAGCACACTCAGAAAAGCCAGGGACATTTTCCTTCAAGCCTTGCGATACTTTTCTTGTACAGTAAAAGGAAAGCACAAGTTAAGTTGAACTTTGTTATTCCTCTATGTTCCATTCTACTCCTGGGTTCAGTTTCCACATCCTGTAACGGTTACTTTCAGTAACAATCAATGGTGCTGCTTGAGGTATAATGAATGTTTTCTGGCTTCACTGAAATAACACTAGGGCACCTTTGGACCTGAGGTTACACGTGTTTCAGAGACAACTTAGTAAAGAGTAAATATGAAATTTATATTGCTTACAAATACATTATACATGAGTACATTGTGTTCAAACTTTGTAAGTTCTCTGTAAATTAAGGCGAATTTTTAAATTGGAAGAAGGTTCTTAAAACATTCTTTTTGTGAGTGTACATGCTGTTCATTATTTCCCAAATGTACATGAGCTATCAGTAAAGGAAACAATAGCAATAATAGGAGAAAGAGAAGCTCTGTGTTTACGTATAAAGGTTCAATACAATATAGAAGATTACAAATAAGACAACATGGAAACAATAAATCCAAGTCGAGTATGTAGATTTATGGGAGTGATATACAGAAACCAAGACTCCTACTTGGAACATGAAGTATGATGCCACTCTCATTCTAAATCATGCTTGCTAATCATGCAATTTTGTAGAAAGAATGGAAGAATAATCCTGTTTCCAAAGCAAATCAGATATAAGAGCATGGATGGTGTGATGGCCTACAGCCTGGCTTTCAGTCCTGTGCATATAGGCTGTTTTGCCATCGATATTGGGGGTGGCATGATCCGTTTATGGAATATACTGCCAATAAAAACCAACTATGATGTAAACAATGTTTGACAAGTTGTTAAGTCCAAAGTTACAGTGGTAAGAATGATTACTGTTTAGCTTTTTTTTTTTGGGGGGGGGGGAGTACAGTCGTGTGGCCTGAACTCTGGGCCTAGGTGCTGTCCCTCAGCTCTTCAGCTCAAAGCTAGCACTCTAACACTTGAGCCACAGCGCCACTTCTGGCTTTTTTCTTTTTGCTTATGTGGTGCTGAGGAATCGAACCCAGGGCCTCAGGGATGCAAGGCATGCGCTCTACCACTGAGCCACCTTTTCAGCCCTAGCTTTTTTTCTTTAAATAGCTAATTGCTTTTTAAAGTTTATCTGCTTATTTAATCTAGGAAATCAAAAGTTAATATTTGTTTTTTTTGGTGAAATTTGAAATTAGACAATTAAAAGCACTCATTGTCCTCAAATTAAACATTTAAAATTATTAAAACTTTGTTCATATGTTTTAGTTGTCAGAAATTTGAGCCATGCATGGGAGCTCATACATGTAATGCTAGCTGCTGGGTCTTGACTGATACAGAGAGGATTATGATTTGAGGCTAGCCCAGGGAAACATTCACAATATTGGATCTCAATCAATATCTGAACCAAATGCTTTGTGCTTTATATTTCATCTACTCAGAAAAGATAAAAAAGAAGGATTGTGGACCATGTTGGCCTGGTCATAAACAGAAAACCCTGCCATAAGAATGGATAAAGCAGGGCTGGGAAGGTGGCTCAGTGATAGAGTGCTTGCCTTGCATGCATGAGGCCCTGTGTTCCATTCCTCAGTACCACATAAGCAGAATAAAAAAAAAGCCAGAAGTGGAACTGTGGCTCAAGTGGTAGAGTGCTATCCTTGAGCCTTGAGCTGAGGGACAGTGGCCAGGCCCAGAATTCACCCCCCCACACAAAAAAATAAGGCTAAAGCAGAGCTGTGTGCAGGTGCCTCATGCCTTGAATATTAGCTACTCAGGAGGCTGAGATCTGAAGATCACATTTCGAAAGCAGTCTAGGCAGGAAAGTCTGTGAGACTCTTATTTCCATTAAACCACCAGAAAATCAGAAGTGACACTGTGGCTCAAACAGTAGAGCACTTGCCTTGATCTGAAGAGTGCAAGGACAGTCTCCAGGCCCAGAGTTCAAGCCACATGACCAACAAAAACAAACGTGACTAAAGTAAAAAGAGCAGGCGTGTAGCTCACCTTTTAGAGGACCTACCTTAAGTGCAGAAGCCCTTAATTTAACTGCTAGTATAGAAATGAGGAAAAGATATGAAAAAAGTAAGGGAGGAATTATGATATAATCAAATACTGGAATGATAAGTACTAAATAAAAGGATTACAGGTATTTTATATGAAAATATACTGATGGTTTACTAAAAAGAAAATTATAAAATGTGAAATTCAGGCTGAAATACATGTACAACTTTTGTTTTTCTGTAAAATGATACTTATGTGCCCCTTTAGTTTAAAAGTAGTAAATGAGTTTAAAACAATATGAGTGGTTAGAAATGAATCATTATTTCTTATCACTTTGTCTGCTATAGTCACCACTTACAAAATCGAAACAATGTTGTTCATTTTAATTATTAATTCATTAATTTAATCTTTCATCTTTAGTGTATAGTCTATTGTGCACATCATTTAAATGTTTGAACTATCTTTGATTGTTTGTTTTTTATCCACCATGGATCTTGAACTCTGGCCTGGGAACTGTCCCTTAGCTCTTCACCTCAAGGCTACCACTCTACCACTTGAGCAACAGTGCCACTTCTGGCTTTTTCTGCTTATGTGGTACTGAGGAATTGATCCCAAAGTTTCAACATGCAAGGCAAGCACTCTAGCACTGAGCCAACTTCCCATCCCTGATTTCAATTTTTCCTTCAGACATGGGACTTGAGCACAGGGCATGGGTATTGTCCCAGAACTCTTTTGCCCATACCAGTTTAAACCACAGTGCCATTTCTTGTTTTTTTAGTGGTTAATTGGAAATAGCAGTCTCATGGAAACTTTTCTGCCCAAGTTGTCTTTAAACCACCATATTCATTTCTCAGCCTCCTGAAAAGGTAGGATTACAGGCATGAGACACTTGAACCCAGCTGCTCATTTTTTTAAATATTTAGTTCCCCTCAAATACGTACAAAGTGAGATGCAAATTAACTTTAAATGAACCACTAATTGAGGATGTTGAGATTACAAGTGTTTGCAATTTTTTTTTACATTTTCTTTAAGATGTGGGGCTTGAACTCAGAGCCTGGGGACAGTCCCTGTTCTTTTGTGCTCAAGGCTATCACTCTACCAGTTTGAGCCAGTGCCCCGTCTGGTTTCTTGCTAACCAGTTTATGAGATAATAGTCTCACAGACTTTCTTACCTAGGTTTTCTTTAACCTCAATTATCAGATCTCAGCCTCCTGTGGTGCTACGATTACAGGCATGAGCCACTGGCACCAGCTTTTTAAAAAAGGGACAACAATTCATAAGCCATAAGCCTTGACTCATGCCTGTAATACTACCTACTCCAGAGGCTAAGATCTGAAGATGATGATTTGCATCTAGAGGTGCAAAAACGTCTCTGTGAATCTGTTATCTCCCATAAACTGTTCAAGAAAAACAGAAGTGAAGCTTTGGCTCAAGTGGTATAGTGTACTCTTGAGTAAAAACGAAGCTCAAGGATAACACCTAGATCCTGCGATCAAACTCCAATTCTTACATGCACACACACATACACACACACACACACACACACACACACACACACACACACACACACACACAAACCACAAAGTAAATAGAAAATATGAATAAATCAATGAAAAATTTGAATATTGTAAGGACTTTTGGGTTTAGAGGTATGACTCAGTTGGTAGGACATTAGCTATTGATTGAATCTATCAGGTACCAAGGACATAAAAAAAGAATTATCTGCTCTGTATTTTTCTATTCTCCTACGTTGTCATTTGGGAAGTCTCTTCTTTTGAAAACAAATGTTTTAGCGGTGATACAGTGCAGCGTTACCTTTCTGTATGTCAGGTAACTAGTACATTTACTTCCTTTTACATAATCTTATCTGTTCCCCGATTCTCTTCCATACCCTCCCTCCCATCTTGAACCTCGACTTGCATGGTTCACTTTCATCAATGTCCAGTACAGCCAGAGGGCTCTGCTGCTGCAATTTTTCACCAGTTCCCACTAATTCTGTGCCCTTCCCCCATCTTCCCTGTATATTAGGTGAAGAATACAGACTAATCAGAAAATTAAAAGACAGATTAAGAAAAGTTCCTTTGTTTCCTTATCATTGCAATTCAATTCAATTCAATTCTATATATATATATATATATATAGAATTGAATATATATATATATATATATATATATATATATATATATATATATATATATATATATAGTATTATATAGAAAAGGTGCTTGGGTATTACAACTTAGTGATTTTCGCCAAAGGCTTCCTCTTCTGTTCTTACGGTATATGATGCCTAGAGTCCTGCACAGTATGTCATATTCCATTGTGTTTTAAACCTTTCTTCCACATATCAGGGAGACATTTACCATTTGTCAATTTTATGTTGGCTTAACTTTCTTAACATGATTTATTCTAGTGTCATCCATTTCCCTGCAAATGACATTATTTTATCCTTTCTAATGGCTCTTTAAAACTTCATTGTATATAGATAGCATAACTATTGGTTCCATTCATTTATTGTGGGGCATCTGGGTTGTGTACATTTCTTGTCACTGTGAATTGAGCAGCAAGGAACATGGTTGTACAAAAGTCCTTGTCATTTTCTAGTATCTCCACTTCCCCACCAACATTTGTTGTCTGAATTCAATATATTTGGATAAGATGTTATCTCAGGATTACTTTGATATATACTTTCTTTATGGCCAGGGATGATGAACCTTTCCTGATATGTTTCTTTGCCGTTCTTCCTTCTTCTTCTGATAAGTCTCTCCTTAGCTCCTCTGCCCATTTGGTGATTGGTTTATTAGATTTGGGAGGGGTAGTTTTCTGAGATCCATGTATACATTGCAAATTAGCCCTTTGTCTGATGTATTGCAGGTAAATATCTTTTCCCAATTTGTTCCCTGTCTTTTTAGTTTAGTGGCTATATACCTAGCCTGTGTAAGGTTTTTCCTTTGATGGAGGCCCATTTGTTGTGTCTCTCTCCTATCTGTTGTGCCCCTGGGATTCTATTCAGGAAGTTCCTGCCAGTACCTATAAGTTCTTTTTTTTAATTATTATTTTAATGGTAAAATCTTTATTTACTTTTATAAATACATCGCAAGACAAAACTTTTCAAAAATACTTTCCCCCCCAAAAAATTTAAAAAATAAAGGAAAGCTTGTAAGAGGTAGGCAGACTGTCTTGAGACCTCTTTTTGTTCTTAAGGAGAGCAGTGTAGGGCACGACAATTGCCCCACACCAAATACTGCCATGGGTTTGGCCTTGAGGAGAGAAAATCCCCAACTGGACTGAGTGTCCTCTGCTGGTCACAGCCATAGTTACACCTTCTAGTATCTATAACACTATCTAGGATTATCTAGTATGGATCCTATTATAGTTGGGCTATGCTGTATATAATGTTAAGCATTGAGAACATCTCTCTCTCTCTCTGCATATATGTGTGAATTATAAATTATAAGTTGGACTCCAAGTTCAACAAACACAAGTTATTCTCTATGTGTTCCCAGTGTCCCTATGAGGCTCTATCAACAAGCTGTTCATCTTTCCTGTTTAGATAACATTAAACACCATTGTTTTGTTAGGTCAAGAATGAAGATGAGGGGTGAAAATAAACTTTTTCCTTTGAATAGCTTATTATCCTCAACCCCAAACTAGAAGTTAAATTAGAAAATATTCTGTTTTTGTTGCCTCCAAAGCAATTACTCCATTATTGGTGAGGCCTGTGTGGTGTGGGGTACACTCCCAGCCTCCCCCATGCCCTGCTGGACCACAGCCAAGGCAACCCTGGGCCTTCCACTGGGCTCCATCCTTGAAAAGCTGCCTGATGGAGGGAGGTCAGAAAAATTTGCATTTACAAGTTTCCCAGAATGTGCTAGAACTTTTTTGGTCAGTTTTATAGAACTTTCTTGGTCAGTTAAGATTCCACCTCAATCTCTCCAGTATTTTCCAAGCAGATCAAGTCACTTGCAGATAATGAAGAAACTTTGTGGCCCAGGGGTCCAGGTCTTGGAATCAAAGATAGGACCAGGATGGCCAGGGGTCTCGTGTATGGTAGAGATGGCCAGGTGACTGGAGTTTCTGACTTTCCTGTTCTCCATGAGGCCTGAGCAGGGTGAAGGGCAACGAGGAGATGTCTTCTACAATAGCCACTGAAGTGAGGGAGGTGGAAGGTTAGCTGTTCCAGTGGGCAGATATGGAGAGGATTCTAGAAGGGGATCAAGTCCGCTGCTTTCGGCAGGAGTATGTTATTTTACAGAAAGCAACAGAGAAATATTTTCTTTTCTGACTACTGAAAAGTGCAAATATGCTCAAGTTTACCATTTAAAGGAACAATAGACATTTCAAAAATCTCTGTCTAACCTTGGATTTTCTTTTTAAAAAAACACAAAAAACAGTTCCTCACAAAAAGAAATATAAGTTGAGGCTCTAGCCAGGTGTTTTTCTGTCCATGGCAGTCTTTTGTGCAAAGTAAAGTGTATTGGAGCTCCAATTAAACTGATGCAGTGAGGTTTACTGCCTCTGCATGCCGAGGCAGTACACGTCATGCGTGCCCTTGCTGTTGAAGCCTGGGAGGGGCTGACCATACTTCTCCACGCACCAGCTTTCTGCCTTTGGAGGGGCGACACTGCTTCTTCTTATAAAGTCCTTTCTTGTCTCAGTTGGGGATGTGCACACCCCTGGGACTCAGCACATTGAAGAACTTCAGGTGATTCAGAATATCTTCCATGTCTCTAAGGCAGGGACCATATTCTGTCTCCCGTTTGGACTCTGGGGAGAAGTTCTGGGTGTCCGTGCTCTGGGACTCATAGTCGACTTTGTAGCGCTGGTAGTTCTTCACGGGAACTTTCTTGATGATATCCAGCTTTGAGTGAATGGAATGGAACTTGGAATCAGGCACCCTAGTGTGCTGGGCGGGGCAGGCTACCCTTGCCTTGGTCCTCCTCCGACTCACTAGCATTTCCTGAGGCAGAGGGCACAGGCAGCAGGTAGGCGTTCAGGTGGCCAGGAACGCTGGAGTTGGCGCAGAACCCGCGGCCATACAGCAGTGCCTGAAGCAGGCGTGGCTCAGCCATTGGCAGCTGGCAGCTGTGCCCCTAGTTGCAGGGTTTGGTGTAGACACGGCATGGCTGGCCCTCGCGCAGTGTGCATGTCAGGAAGCAGCCACAGCTTGGCTCGCACACCAGCTCAGCACACGCGGGCGCGGCAGGCGGAGGTGTGCACTGGGCCAGAGAGTTCGTATTGCAGGACTCTCAGCACACGACGGGGCCACATCACCAGTGGCCCAAGGAACAGGGCCAGGACAGTGAGCAGAGCTACCCAGAGGGTGGGGCGTGCCAGATGCATGGTGCCCATCGCAGTGGCCAACTGGAGTAAGTGGTTATGGGGAGGAGGCACGCGGTGCGAGATTGCGGGATCTGGAGCGCAACTACTGGTGCTGGGCCGTGCAGCTGCCCATATCGCACCTCAGTACCTATAAGTTCTAATGTCACCCTTATTCTGTCTTATAGTAGTTTGACTGATTTTAATGTACTTAATCCATTTTGAATTGATGTTAGTGCAAGCAGAGATCCACT
Source organism: Dipodomys merriami (assembly GCF_024711535.1). Lineage (NCBI taxonomy): Eukaryota > Metazoa > Chordata > Mammalia > Rodentia > Heteromyidae > Dipodomys > Dipodomys merriami. Next base: position 451,167 of record NW_027203827.1, read on the forward strand.
TCTAGTTTTCTGTCTATGGATATCCAGTTTTCCCAACACCAATAGTTGAAGAGGCTATGATGTATGTGTATGTGTGTGTGGTGGTGGTGGTGGTGTGTGTGTGTGTGTGTGTGTGTGTGTGTGTGTGTGTGTGTGTGTGTGTGTGTGTGTGTGTGTGTGTGTGTTTGTCGGTCGTGGGGCTTGAACTCTGGGCCTTGGAGCTACCCCTCAGCATTTCATCTCCAGGCTAGTACTTGAACCACAGTTCCTCTTCCCATTTTCTTGTGGTTTATTGGAGCTAAGAGTCTCATGGACTTCCCTGTCCCTGCTGGCTTTCAACAACCATCCTCAGATCTCAGCCTCTGAGTAGCTAGTATTAAAGGCATGAGCCACAGGCACCCAGCAAGGCTATGTTTTTTTCACATTACATCTTTTGCTCTTTTGCCGAATATCAGATGATTGTAAGTATGTAAATTTATTTCTGGGTCTTTTCATCTTTTTTAATATGTTTTCATTGTAAAAATAATGCACAAAGGGGTTACAGTTACATAAGGTAGGTAATGAGTTCATTTCCTCTCAAGCATTGTTACCTCCTCCTTTGTTTTTCCCCTACCATCCCTACCCTTCCACCTCCACAACTATTCCTTTCCATATCCCTCCCCACTCCCTGCCTAAATTGTAAAGTTCGTTTTTGAACATAGTGTCTTGATCTCATTGTTAAAATGGGTCAAACTGTATCCCTAGTTAAGCATTTGGTTTTTTTCCCTTCACCTCCCAAAGCTAGAGAAATGTATATACAAGATACAGGGCACCAACATCAAAGAAACCAAAAAACCCACATAACTTAGGTTACAAGATTGGGTGGAAGAATGATGACTGTTGATTTAATTTGATAAGTATTCTATAGTTTTAATGGTAAGGCTTATTAATTCAAAGGGGGAGCAAAAACATTCAGAATAATGGACTGTGGCTACTACTCATTTGATGTGTGTGTATAGATTATGATTAATAAAAATATATCTATTAATTCCCAGTGGTAGACTGCTATGCTAACTGGGAGGAGACTTTGGTAATGCCAGGGCTTTGAATACTGGTAATGAAGCAGAATATGAGGGGAGAGCATTTGCTAAGGATGTAACTTCCTAGGCTCATACCAAATACATTGAAGTAGAATGTTAAGTGATGATCGACTGAGCACGAAATTTTATTTGTTGACATTTTTGTTTTGTGAAGTCCAGGGATTTGAACCTAAACCCTGGGTGTTGTCCCTTAATTTTTTCTCAAGGCTAGTGCTCTACCAGTTGAACCACAGCTTCATGTCCATATTTTTTTGGTGGTTAATTGGAGATCAGTCTTTCCAAATTTCCTCTTTGGCTTGCTTCAAACCTGGTCCTCAGGTATCAGCCTCCCGAGTAGCTAGCATTCCAGTTGTGAGCCACCAGAGCCTGGCTAGAATCACATTTTAAAAGTATTCTGTAGGTGAATCAGATGTGTCTAGCTACTATTTGAGCACTTTGGTTCCAGTGGGTAATGTCAGATTTAGAATAACAGAATTTTTCTTCTTGTAACACGGAGCATCCAATATCTATATAATTTATTCCGATCTTCATGTCTGATCTTTTTTTCTTTGTTGTACCTTCTTTTCTTACTTCACAAGCAAACACGTCAGTGATGTTTTCCTTTTCTGAAGCAAGTTACGTCCTTTCCCATCACTGAGGGATGTACTTGTTGTTCCTACTGCCTGGAGTATCTGCTTCTAGTTAATTGCATGGATGATGGCTCTCAGATTAACTATCTCCTCCTCAGGGATATGTCCTCACATACCCACTGTGAAGTTGTTGCCATGAAATTATCAATGTCATGTTTCTGATTTATAGAAATTATCATTATGATTTCTGGTTTTCTTTTCAGCATGAAATTGATGAGGTGAGAGCCACATTCACTTGTTTCTCCAACACCTATAATAGTGCCTGGTCCTTAGTGCTCAGAAGCCTTGCATGGGGATTAGCCTTCTCCAGCTCAATTTATCCTAGCTTCTGGTCAGGACAGCTCTTGAAGCTGATGTCTGGTTGCTAGCAATCATTCCCTCTCGTTCTTTGTGCCTTTCTGTGTTGCTTAATCAACCTTAGAGCAATATCAGTGCCTGACATCTATTTGCTGCTATGGAAAGATGGCTATGACATCATACAAGTTATGGGCATTGTTTTGTGAAGCTGTGTGAGGAGACGCAACCCCACACAAGTTCTCCAAGGCAAGTGTCTCCCATGCCCCGAAGTACATTCCACAACTCAGCATCCAAACTATCACCTACTCCCTGATGCATTCAGTGTATATTCCCATTTCCATTAAAAATAGAAAAATTCAAGATATGCCTTTGATGATTTGTCATTGAATGACTGAAACAAAGTATATAATTTGGGGGCTGGGAAGGTGGCTCAGTGGTAGAGTGCTTGCCTTGCATGCTTGAGGCCCTGGGTTCAATTCCTCAGCACCATATAAGCAAAAAGAAAATAAGCCAGAAGTGGCGCTGTGGCTCAAGTGGTAGAGTGCTAGCCTTGAGCTGAAGAGCTGAGGGATAGCGCCCAGGCCCAGAATTCAAGCTGACAACCAGACTCCCCCCCAAAAAAGTATATAATTTTATGTATTTGTAAGTCTTTTTCCATCTCTCTTGAGCCCTTGGCATATTTCTATGTGTTTGTAGCTTGGGAAGAGAAATAAGGTTTAATTCAGGATAGTCAAAAACATTTTGGGAGGGAATGCCAACTTTCCATCTGATGTTCTACAGATGGCCATCTTGGCACAGGAACTTAGTAGACTGTCATAGCATAAAATGTTTGTCCTGATTTCTACTTACTTTCCTCTGGGGTCACAGAGTGTGATATTCCTGCATACGTGTTTCTTGGCTACACTCGAGGGACCAGGTCTCCTCTGAAAATCTAATTACATAGGGGTAAGAGAAACTAAAACTCAGAACCCAGATTCCCACATCACTAGGATTACAGGCCTGAGTCTCATATACTAACTCATAACTGCCTTTTTATATATCGTGTAGCCTGTTTCATTATATTCACCTCATAGACAGATATACAAATATATGTTTATATTTATTCATCTATTTATAATCAATGTTATATCTAGAAACACAAAAATATATATTCATATAATTATAATCAAAGCTATATTACCACTTTCCCCAATAATGTTTTACACTAATATTATGTGAAAAAGAATACTTAAGATTGAAAAGGTTAAAAGCCCTTGTAGTATGAAAAATTGTATTTGATCTTATATATCATATAATATACTATATAAAATGTAATGAATATAACATGTATTTCCATATAACTGATTTAATTGCTTTCTGATTTTGTGTTTGTCCATCTATATAAGCCTTCTTTCTTCTATTGATAATGGCTTATACTTTCCAGTGTTGATATTTCCTATGTATTTTGTCAAATAAATTCAGCCCTAAGTAAAATTTTTATGTCACTGGAGCCAAATTTTTCTTCAATATTTCCCAAAGCACAATGAATATACACACAGGTTTGAACTCACTGTAGGAAGAAAGTCCCACATACCACTATAAGTATTGTAGCATTTGTCCCAATTGACAGACCAGCTTTCTAGGTCATCTGATCTGGTATGTCCTAGAGCTTTTGTAGCCACCTTATCACCCCATGCAGGCATGGCCTGGCTTCCTTGCAACTCTCTGTGCATTTAACTGTTCCCTTTATATCCAGTAGGGTCTCTTGTTCAGCCCCCTGTCACTCTGTGTTTTCCCACACACAGAACACATGTGCATGGTGCTTTACATTGTAGGTTGAAGAAAACCACATTTAAGACTCATGAATTGTATTACATAACATAAACATTGACATTTTAATAACGTTAGAAAAATAACTAGAATGATCATTTTACAACAATCAGGACCAAAAATAAATATAAAGATTTTCTAAAGAAATGTGGAAGCAATCTCTAAATCTGGATTGTCTTTTTTTTTTAATTGTATTTTATTTTATTTGAGAACATACTGTACAGGGGGGCTACAATTACATGGGCAGGATAATGCATACATTTCTTACCAAGCATTGCAGCCTCCTCCTTTGTTTACCCTTCACTTCCCTTCCCCGCCTCCCCCCTCCCCCCACCCAATTTTACCCCCCTCCCCCCACCCAATTATACCCCCCTCCCCCCCCACACCGACATTGTAAAGCTGGTTTTGACAAGTTGCCTTCAGACACAAATTCTGCCTCAGCATCCTCAAAAGGATCTACTTCCTTATTAAAGGCAGCATTTTCTTCCTGAGTCTAGGGAGCGACCGATCTTATTTCTCAATTGGAAATTGGATCCCCAGCAGCAGGACAGATTGGTCTGGATATTCTGTGAGGACAGATTCCCTTTCCTCAACTGAATCTAGACTTTGGACCTAACTTATTGGTTTTCCTGAACATAGACTGGGGTCATTTTCCATTTGCACATATTTACCCTGCACTCCAAGACCAATACTTTTTTACTGGTTTGGATGGGATCTAGGTGAATTGTGAATATGAATGGAAGACATTCTGGATCATCTTCTTCCTTGGTGGTATGTGCAGGTAAACCTACATCACATGTGGAGGTAAGAACCAGTGGAATGTCCACAGGACTCAAAACCTACTTGGGCCTTTCTACACATTGAAAAAAGCCTCTATGTTCACATGCTTTCTGGAGTCCAGTGTTGGTTTCCAATCTCCATCAGTCACCACAGGAGACATCAATGATGGGTTCTTTATCTGGAGTTCAGCAGGAAGTTCTCTACAGTGACACAAATATAAGAATGGAAATAGGTACAAGAGTCTTAGAGAGTAGACTCTAGAAGTTAAAGTGTGACTAAACTTTGATAGGATTTAATAAGAGAAGCTGTAGAACTTGAGTTTGGACTGAACACTGATGAGAAGGTAGGGTGTTTCTAATGAGTGGTTATGTCCAAGTTCTTTTAAAATGGGAACAGACATTACCAGGCATAGAACATCCATAAAAGGACATTTTGTCAAGCTGGGTATTACAAAGGGCTCTTGGCCAAGCAGGCCCATCCCTTGAGACCTAGGTTCCATCCCTACTCACAAGCTCTAAGGCATCTAAACAAGGACTACTTAGTCTTTTTCTTGGTCTCACGGGTCATTCGTTGCTTCAGCTGATCCAGAAGAATATGTAAGCAGAACAGCAAGTCTGAAGAGGCAGTGTTGAACTTGTCATACTGTGTAAGTTTTATCAGGATGTCAAGTTTCTTGTGCTTATAAAAATCATCAGGGTAGAAGTCCATCCAAATAGTTAAGATGCAACAATCGATGCTGTGGGCAGATTGGTGACAAGGAAAATGAGAGTCTGCCCTCTCCATCCTGAGCCTTCTACCATAGAACCTTTCTGGCAGGACTAGAATGTTGGGAAGTGGGAAGAGTATCCTGGAAGCAGAATGCTCCTCACAACCCACTTCTAGACATTTCTAATACAGTCCTCCAAAATTCTCCCTGTGATGGGCAGAGAAAGTTGTTTTCCCACTGTATCTGACTTGCTACACACAACCCTCCCTGTCATCGAGGGATTGTGATTCAGGTTGGCCTCGTCATAAACAGAAAACCCTGTCATAAAAATGGCTAAAACAGCGCTGAGCGCAGGTGGCTCATGCCTGTAATCTTAGCTACTCAGGAGGCTGACATCTGAAGATCCCAGTTCAAAGAAAATCTAGGCAGGAAAGTGTGTGAGATTCCTATAAATAAACCACTAGAAAACCAGAAGTGGCACTGTGGCTCAAACAGTAGAGCACTCGCCTTGAGCTGAATAGTGCAGGGACAGTGTCAAGGTGCAGAGATCAAGCCACATGACCAACAAAAACCAAACTGACTAAAGCAAAAAGAGCAGGTGTATGGCTCACTTTGTAGAGCAACTACCTAAAATGCATGAAGCCCTGAGTTTAATTGCTAGGATTGAAAGGAGGGAAGGATATGAAGGAATGGAAGGAGGAAAAGAAGGAAGAGATGGGTTTTGATATAACCAAATAATGGAAAGCTTTGAAGTATTAAATAAAGGTATCACAAGTATTTTATATGAAAAGATACTGATTGTTTACTAAAAGGCAAATTATAAAATGTGGTATTCAGGCTAAAATACATGTTCAATTTTGTTTTTCTCTAAAGTGATATGTGCCTCTTTAGTTTAAAGTAGTAAATGAGTTAAAAAATGGAAGAGTTGTTAGAAATGAATCATTATTTCTTATCACTTTTTGCTACATTCACCACCTACAAAATTGAAACAATGTTGATCATTTTAATTATTAATTTATTAATTTAAGCTTTCATCTTTAGTGTATAGTCTATTGTGCACATCATTTAGTTGTTTGAACTCTTTTTTTGTTTGTTTTTTGTCCATCATGGGTCCTGCACTCTGGGCTTGGGCACTGTCCCTTAGCTCTTCACCTCAAGGATATCACTCTACCAATTGAGCCACAGTGCCACTTCTGGCTTTTCTGCTTATGTGGTACTGAGAAATCGAACCCAAAGTCTCATACATGCAAGGCAAGCACTCTACCACTTAGCCACCTTCCCAGCCCTGAACTCTTTATTTTTTCCTTCAGACATGGGGCTTGAATACAAGGCATGGGTGTTGTCCCAGAGCTTCTTTGCTCAAGGTTAGCACTCTACCATACAAGTTTAAACCATCGTGCCATTTCTCTTTTTTTAGTGGTTAATTGGAAATAGCAGTCTCATGGGAACTTTTCTGCCTAGGGCTGGCTTTGAACCACCATCCTCATTTCTCAGCCTCCTGAGAAGGTAGGATTACATGTGTGAGCCACCTGTACCCTTGTGCTCATTTTTTAAACTGTTATATAAGTTTAGTTCCCCCACCCAAATACGTACAAACTGAGATGCAAATTGGGTATAAATAAACCACTAGTTGAGGATGCTGAGATTACAAATGATCGCAAATTGTTTTTAAATTTGTTTAATATGTGAATCTTGAACTGAGGGCCTGGTTGAAATCCCTGTTCTCTTGTGCTCAAGGCTATCACTCTACTAGTTTGTCCCACAGTGCCCCTTTTAGTTTCTTGGTTACCAGTTAATGAGATAATAGTCTCACAGATCTTCTTACCAAGGCTGTTATTAAACCTCAATTATCAGATCTCAGCCACCTGAGTTGTTATGATTACAGGCATGAGCCACTGGCACCAGTTTTTTAAAAAGCAACAACAAATTAGGGGAGGATGGAGGAGGAGAAACTAGAGGCTAAACAAGCTCTCACATAGAAAATACTTGTAGTGTACCAGTGAAGAGTCCTATGCCAGAGAATTACCAAGTGTGCCATCACAGTACAGAGAGTTTGGCTAGAAAGGGAAAATCCAGGCAAGGAGACAAATCTGAGCACTTGCCATTAGCTGCAGCTGTGGTGGCATCACCAACGGCAGCAGCCTAGCCGCCAAAGGAACAACACAGAGTCTGTGACAATGGTGCCAGACACAGCAGGTGACCGGATTCTATTTAAAACCAGAAAGAACTGAGAAGTAGCCCATATGTTCATCCTGCAGATGACAGACCAGAGACAACTGAGGAACCAAGACTCCAGTGTGAGTAGAATACTGACATACTCACTCCTTCTCAGGGAGCAGAGGAGGGAAGGCCACCCCTCCCGCCCTCACCCCCGTAGATCTCTATAATTGATATTGAAAAGGCCCAGCTGAGCAGCTAGCACTATCTCAGGCCTTGGAAAAAAAAAACAAAAGTCATTTAGGAGGTCACAGGCACCTGACCTGACCTGCCAGGCTAAGCTCATCCCTGGGAAAAGTCACCCAGCCCAGGCAGACAAAGCTCTGCCCCAAGGGGAGTGACTTTCTTCACTGGGTAAACAGTGCCAGAGGCTGCCCCTCTCTACACCAGCCTAGGCAATCAAGTGAAATTCAGTAACATAAACCCTGAGAATGGCTCCAGGCTGGGCTCTGTGAGTGTCTCAGAGCTACCCCTCAGGGAAAAGCTAAAATTTGTTGAAAGGCCTCAACTCTACCCAGAACCTAGCCTCATCACAGCATCTTCAAATTAGAGGAAACAGTCATCTCCCTCTTTTGTGAAACTCAAAGCAGATCTCCCTCATATTGAACTATCCTGGGAGGAGGATCACAAAATCCTGTGTAAAGCAGAGCATTTTTCTGCCTGTTCAAACAAATTGACTTAAGAAACCAATCAAGCCACACGCAAACCAAACACCACAAGCAGACTAGAGACTCCACCAAGAGACTGGTTACAGACACAGAGAGATACAGGATCTTCCCATCTACTTACCCCCCCCCCAAAAAAAAAGAACACTTTTTTGTACCTTTTTAAATTTTTAGTTTTTTTTTTTTTAATATTTTCTATTCATCTTTTTTTCCTCCCATCCTAATTTTTATTTTAGGTGTGTGTGTGTGTGTGTGTGTGTGTGTGTGTGTGTGTGTGTGTGTGTGTGTGTGTGTGTGTGCTTTGTTTAAATCTCTACTGACCTTTTGGTCCTTTTTTTCTATTTTTTTTCTTTTTCATTCTTTTCATTTTTTCTTCTGTTTCCTTCTTTTTGTGTGACTTATTTGCTGTTCTGCTCATCCTCAGATATATGCCCGTCATCAAATATTAGACCTTACCCCAATTGTATACACATTTAAGAATTTTATTACTCAATTCAAAACTTCTTAGTCTTAAATTCTGTAATAGCAGTATTATCTCTTTATACCTATATAATTTTTGAGAATTCATATCTCCTTTCTATCCCTCCCCGCCTCTCATTGTATCCTTTTCTTCTCTCAATATCACCTTAAACTTAGATAATTTTTAAGATTCATTTTTTAAACTTAAATATTTGTTTTTCCCATTTTTTTCTTGTCTGTTTTTTCTCTCTCCTACAACATTGTCCAATCCATTTCGCTCTTTGAGATTAGAACTTGGTTAAATTCACTCTCCTTTTACCTCTCCACATTCTTCTAATCTTATTTTTCCTCACATTTGTCCCTAAATATAATAATTTCTGGTTTGCCAAATTCATCCTTGCTGTTGTTAGCCCATTAATCCATAGTTGTTTGATGTTGAATAGATTGTATCTGTTGAACTAGATTATATCTGGTTCTTTTTGCCTGTGCAACTACAGGACTTTGGTTGATGCATGCCTTGAAAAATTATCCTAGCAGAAAATTGGTGTTACTTTCATATCACATGGGCAGAACAAGCAAGAAAAATGCACGTCCTGGTATCTCAACTCCCACTCATGATAACCAGGTGACAAAACAGATAATGTGTATTTCAGAGGAGAGTTCCCCCACAAGTTCTATAAATATTACTGGGAAACATGGTGAATGAACAGATAGAAAACCTGCAAGGACTCAGTGTGAACATGGTAGGGAGAGAGAGGAGGCAAACCAAAGATCAATACAGTAATTTCATGAGCATGAGGAAGCTACTCAAAGATTGATACAGAATTGCATGAACAGGTTGAGAACACTCAAAGAGAAATAAAGAAATTGTGTGAGCAGCCTGAGACCCATCAGAGAAATACAGGAATTGCATGAGCAGGCTGAAAACAGACAAAGAGAATATCAGGAATTGAGTGAGCAGGCTGAGAATAGTCAAAGAGATCTACAGGAACTGCATGAACATGAGGAAGCTAATCAAAGAGTCATACGGGAATTGCAAGGGAGGGACGAGAATAAACAAATATCAATAGAGGTATTCATGGAATCCATAAACAGACAGCTTGAAGAATTCAGGGAGACCACAAAGGAATGCTGAATCTAACCCGACAGTAGGAATGGGAGTATAAAGAAAGCATAACCAAACATCTAAGTGATTTGAGAATAAGCACTGAACACCAAATTAAGGAAGTAAAGAAGTTCATACAAGATCTAAAACAAAGCTCCAACAAAGAATACGAAGTCATCAAAGCCAAACAATCAGAAGGAAAATGAATAAAAAACAAAGAAGAAAGTCTTTACAGTAGGTTAGACCATGCAGAAGATCGAATCTCGGTGAATGAAGACAGCCTAGATATTATAAAGAAAGAATGTACAATTATCCAAGACAAATCCAGAAATATGATAGATATATTCAGCAATTGGAAGACACCAACCGAAGGCTTAATCTGAGAATAATGGGTGTAGAGCAGCACCTAGAGTCAGAAGATAATGGTCTAGGAAATTTTTTTAACAGGATCCTAGCAGAGAAATTCCCAAACATGCAAAAGGATAGGCCTATTCAGATACAAGAAACTTTTAGAACCCCAAATAGACCAGATGAGAGCAGGACATCCCACTGTCACTTTATAATATGCACAAGATCAATTCAGACCAAGGAAAAGATCCTTAAAGCTGTCAAAGAGAAAAGATCAATCATCTATGACAGGAAACAAATTAGAATAACTTCATTTTTTCAGCAGAGAAAATTAAAGCAAGAAGAGCCTGGAATGATGCATGCTATGACCTAAAGACAAATTATGAACCAAGAATACTGTGAACAGCTAAATTCTCCTTCATAACCAAATGTGAAATAAAAACCTTCTATAGCAAAGAAAAACTGAAAAAAAAATATATCTCCACCAAACCGGTCCTACAAAAGATACTTAAAGATGTCCTACACAGACAGAACCGACAAAACCACAATAAAGGCAAAGAAACTGCACCCAAACTGAGAATCCAAAAACCATTGGAAGAACCAAGTTGCCACAGCACCCAAGAAGGTGGATAAAATGGCAGAAACTACCAAACACTTCTCAGTTCTTTCAACATGAACAGACTTAACTCTCCAATTAAGCGACATAGACTGTCTAGTTGGATTAAAAAGCAACATCCTTCTATCTGCTGCCTTCAGGAATCACACCTTGCCCATAAAAACAAACACACTTTGAAAGAGAAAGTCTGGAACAAAATCTACCAAGCAAATGGCCCCCATAAACAGACGGGAGTTGCAATCCTAATATCAGATAAAATAAAATTAAAATTAGTGAGAAGAGATTAAAAAAAGGTCACTACATACGAATTGAGGGATCTTTCTTTCAGGAGGTGTGATTCTCTGGCTTAGGACTCTTCATTGGAACACTAAAATTGCTGCTTTCTATGCGAGAGCTTGTTTAGCCTACAGCTTCTCCTCCACCATTTTCCCAGAACTCATCAGAAAATAACATTTAAAGGCAAGCCCATGTAGGAAAGTACATGGGACATTTTTTCTGTGTGTGCCAGTCATAGGTGTTGAATTCGTTCTACTTTACTCAAGGCTGGTGTTCTATTAATCTCAGCTAATTGGTGGGATCACTACCAGCTAATTGGAGGTGAAGAGTCTCATGGAATTTTCTGTGCAGGCTGACTTCAAACTGATAATCAGATTTCAGCTTCCTGAGACATTCTGTGCTTTGCATGAGACACTTATCTCCAATGAACCACCAAAAAGAAGGAAAAACACCTGGGTTTGAACTGTGGCTCCAATGGCTAACTCCAATGTGTCTCCAATGAGACAATGATTTCTGGGACAGCACCCACACATTGAGATCAAGCTCCAGGACCAGCACACACAAGAATAAAATAAATAAATGAAAAGAAAGATGGAAGAAGAAAAGGGAGAGCCGATTTCAGAGGTTAAAATGAGCAAAATTGATTTAGCTTACACTTGTTACTTTACTTACTCAAGGGTCTCACATCTGAGGATCAGTGTTCAAGGCCAGCCAAGGCAGGGGAGTCCATGAACTCTACTCTAATTAGCCCACTACAGTTTTTTTTTAAAAAAGCTCCAAATTGTGCTGTGGCTCACATATTAGAGGGCTAGTATTAAAATTGTACTGGGGCAGGGCTGGGAAGGTGACTCAGTGGGAGAGTGCTTGCCTTGCATGCATGAAGCCCTGGGTTTAATTCCTCACCAATACATGAGCAGGAAAAGCCAGAAGTGGCGAAGTAGCACAAGTGGTACGGCTCTAGCCTCAAGGTGAAGAGCTGAGGGACAGTGCCCAGGCCCAGAGTTCAGGCTCCATGACAGGCAAAAAAAAAAAGGGGAACTGGGACAATACATAGGCTCTGATTTATAGCTCCAAGCCCAGCATACATATGGAAAGAAAAAGTAGAAATTAAAAAATGTATAAGAAAAATCCAATTAAATTTTCAAAATGAGTCATGAGTTTTTGGTTTTTGTGTGTAATACTCTTTTTTTGGTTGTAGGGCTTGAACTCTGGGTCTGAGCGCTGTCCCTCAGCTCTTCAGTTCAAGGCTAGTGCTCTACCAGTTGAGCTACAGTGCCACTTCCTTTTGTGTATAATCCTAAATACTAAGATAGATTAAATCTGAGGGCTATGGTCTCTTATCTTCAAATCACCAACAAAAGAAGTAAACAAAAAAAAACAGTAGTGAATCTGTGATGGAGTTGAAAGCACCAGGCTGAGTGAGAAAACTATGAAACAGTGCCCTGGTTCAGAGATCCAGCCTCAGGATCACAAAAATGTAAATAAGAAGAGAACCTGGGGCTGGTAATTCATGCCTGTAATTCTCCAGGAGGCAGAAATATTGGTATCCAATGTAAAGGCCAATTCTAGCAGGAAAGTCCAGAAGACAGTTGCTTATGGGACATCCTGGGGCTAGAATTGTAGTACTCCCAGATTTTTGGCAGTAAATTGGAGGTAACGATCTTAGACTTACCTGCTCAGCCTGGCTTTGAACCATTATGGTCATATTTCAGCCTCCTGAAACAGGCCAGGCCTTGCATGAGTTCTGGCTCCAGCACTAGCACACTCACAAAAAATGAAATGAATAGATGCAAAGAAGACTAGATGAGAAAGAAGAACCAATAACTGAGGCTGCAATGAGCCAATCAGCCCATCACTGGTGGCTCATATCTGTAATTCCGTTTAGTCAAGAGGCTAAAATGTGTGGATAATTTTTAAACCCCAGACCGAGTAGGAAAGTCCATAAGACTTGTGTGTGTGTAAGTATGTCTGTGTGTGAGTCCTGTTGCTTGAACTTCTACTGTTTTGCACAAAGTTCTACCAATCTCAGCTTTTTAGTGGTTATAATTGGAGATATCATGTACTTTCCTGCCCAGGCTGGCACCAACTTTGATTCTCAGATTTCAGCCTCATAAATTTGGTCTAGATCTACATTATATTCGTTTCTAATTAAACACCAAAACAGAAAGAAAATCCTGGAGTGTAGCTGTGGTTCAACTGGCAGAACTGGGAAAATTTCTGGGACAGCACCCAGACACTGAGTTCAAGCTGGAGGACAAACACAGAAGAAATAAAAAGAGGATAGAAGTACAAAAGGAAGAGTCAGTGACAGAGGTTTAAATGAATCAAACATTGGTTTCTCACACATGTTGTACAAGGTACTCAGGAGAATTAAATCTAAGATTCATGATTTGTGGTCATCCCAGGTAGGAGGGTCCATGAGACTCATATATCTAATTTGCCACCAAAAATAAGCTACAATTTGTACTTTGGCTCATTTGGTTGAGAGTTTGTCTCAAATTTAAACTTTGGGACAAAACCTAGGCCCTGAGTTGAAGTACTAAACATACATTTCAAAACAAACAAACAAACAAAAATACCCCCACGACTTAAAAAATGATGGGAAAAAGAAAACTAAGGTTTAAAAATGAGGCATGGTTTTTGGTTCATGTGTGTATTCCTATCCATTCTAGGATCAAAGCTAGACTGGGCAGGAAAGTACATGAAACTGTTAACCCCAACTACCTAGACAAAAGCTGGAAGTGCAGATATGACTGTAGATCTAAAGCACTGTATTTGGTGCAAAAGCTAATTTAAAAAACTGCTGACCCAGAGTTCAATTCTTAGTGCTAAAAAATTGTAGGAGAAGTGAAGAAAGGCCAATTGTAAATTTAAATATTAGCCTGGGGTTTGTTGATCATGGCTGTAGTTGATACCTGGCTACAACAATCTTGGGATCAAGTTTCAAGGCCAACCCAAAAAGCAAAGTCCAGAAGACTTTGTGCGTGTATGTGTGTGTATGTGTGAATGTGTGTGTGTGTGTGTGTGTGTGTGTGTGTGTGTGTGTGTGTGTGTTTCTATGTGTGATGTGTGTGTTTCTGTAGTATCCTTTGCCTAGTGCCCTAGCATTCCCAGGTTTTGGGTGGTGAATTGGAGATAAGAGGGTGATGGATTTTCCTGCCCAGGCTGGCTTTGAAACATGGTCCTCAGATTTCAGCTACCTTATTTAGCTGGAAGTTGAGCTGTGGCTTTAGTGGCAAACTGGGCAAATATTTTCTGGAACTGCACGCAGACCCTGAGTTCAAGCCCCAGGACATGCAAAGAAGAAATAAAGAAGAGTAGAAGTAACCAAGGAAGAGCGAGTGACAAAGGCTTAAATCAATCAAGCATCAGTGGCTAATAAATGTTTTACTAGCTATTCAAGAGCCTGAAATCTGAGGATGATGGTTCATGGCCAGCCTAGGCAGGAGAGTCCATGACTCTTGTCTCTAATTAATCAACCCCCCAAAAAGGTGCCAAAAAGTTATGATGTTTCTCATGTAATAGAGGATATCCTTGAATAAAAACTTCTAGGACAGAATATGAGCCCCAATTTGTAGACCCAGGAACAGCACACACATGCAAAAAATACAAAGTAAACAAAAGAAGGAAGTGGCAAGCATATATTAAAGTTTTAAAATGACACAAGGTATGTTGGTCCTGTGTATAATCCTAACTACACAAGAGCCTGACATCTGAGGATTGTGGTATCAAGTCAGCCTGGGTAAGAACGTGCTTGAGATGCTTATCCCAGCTACCTAGCACAAAGCCCTGAGCTGGAGCTGAGGTGGTAAAGCATCAGCCTTCAGTTAAAAAGCTAAGAAACAGTCCCAAGAGCCAGAGGTAAAGCTGGAGGGCCACTAAAAAATTACAAATAGCAATCAATACAAAGGAGAGCAGAAGAAGAGAGACTGAAATCTGAGGATCCACAATTCAAAGTTAATGCATGCAAGAAAATCCATGAGACATCCTATGTATGTGTGCATCTGTGTGCCATCTTACAGCTTGTGTGTGCCTTCTTGAACGTGTGCTGGTTTGTTCAAGGACAGAGCTCTACCACTCCAAGATTTTCAGTGGTTAATTGGAGGTCATGGTCTCATGGACTTTCCTTTTCATCCTGGCTTGATTCATGGTAGACTTTCCTCAGACTCTTATCTCCAATTGTCAAAAATAAAAAAAACAACAAAAAGCCAGGGAATTGAGTTATGGCTCAAGTGGCAAAATTGGGCAATCCGTTTCTGGGACAGCAACCAGGCCCTGAGTTCAAGCCCCAGGACAATCACAGAAGGATTAAAGAAAGAGAGGCTAGAAGTGCAGACGGAAGATCCAATGACAGAGGTTTAAATAAATCAAGCATTGGTAGCTCACCGATGTTCTATCAGCTACTCAGGAGGATGAAATCTGAGTATCACCATTTTTTGAAGGCCAGCCCAGGTAGGAGAATCCATGAGACCCTTATGTCTCATTTGTCACTGAAAATATGACACTAGCTGTGCTCTGGTTCAGGTGGTATATTCCTAGTCTTAAACAGAAAGCTGTGGTACAGCACACAGGCCCTGGTGCTGAGGTCCCAGCACAAAAATATACGAAAACAAAGAAAAAAGAGCACAAATTATTAAAGAGAGAAAGAGAAAATTATCATTTCAAAATGAGCCATGGGTTGTTAGTTTATTTGTGTATTCCTAGCTACTGAGGAAGTTGAAATATGAGGATCACAACTCAAAGCCAGCCTGGGTAGGAAAGTGATTGAAATTCTAATCTTCAACTACCCAGAAAAAGCTAGAAATGAAGTTTTGATAGTAATTGTAAAGTACTGAAATTTGGCGAAAACCTGGGGAAAAGATTCCTGGTCCATAATTCAGCTCAAAGTAGACTAAAAACAAAACTGAAAGAAGAGAAGAAATGACCATTTGAGATTTAAAAATAAGCCTGGCGCTGGTGGTTCATGCTTATAATTTTAGCTTTCAGGAAGCTGAAGTTTGAAGATAGTATTTAAAGGCCAGTCCAAACAGGGAAGGACACGGGGCTTTTTTTCTGTGTGTGCCAACCTAGGGCTTGAATGTGTGTAGGAGCTCTACCACTCCCAGCATCTTGGTAGTTGATGAAAAAAATCTCATGAACTTTCCTACTCAGGCTGGCTTCAAACTATGATACTCAGATTTCAGCCTCCTGAATCTTGCTGGGCTTTACATGAGACTCTTATCTCCAAAAGGAAGAAAAATAAAACCTGGCGATAGAGCTGTGGGTCCAATGGCAGAAATGAGAAAATAATTTCTGAAACAGCACCCAGACCTTGATATTAACTTCAGGGCCAACACACATACAAAGAATGAAATAAATGTGGAAGAGGGTGGGAGAAGAAAGAGCCAATTTCAGAGTTTAAAATGAGCCAAGCATTGGTGGCACACACCTGTAATGGTAGCTACTCAGGAGGCTCAAATCTGAGGCTCACAGTTGAAAGCCAGCCCAGATAGGAGAATTCATATACTCAACCCTAAATAGCTACTTAAAATCAAACAACATCAAAAAATAGCCACAAGTTGTGCGGTGTCTTAATTTGCTAGTCTTGAGTAAACCCCTCGGGGATAGCACCTGGGCTGATTTGTAGACCCAGGACCAGCATACAAAAGGAAATAAAAATACAAATAAAACTGTGTAAGAATGGCAGGAAATATGGCTTCGGGGTAGAGTGATTGCCTAGCATGTTTGAATTCCTGGGTCTGTTTCCTCAATACCTCATAAATAGAAAAGGCTGGAAGTAGCACTGTGCCTCAAGTAATAGAGTCCTCACTTCAGGAACAGTGCCCAAGCCCTGATTTCAATCCTCAAGGCTAGGGGAAAAAAAGATGTGAGAAAATCCAATTAAAGTTTCAAAATTATCCTTGAATTTTTGGTTGATCTATTTAATCCTATTGATTCAGAAGGCTGAAATCTAAAGTTTGTTGTTCGTAGCCAACTTGGGCAGGGAATTGCCTAAGTCTCCAACTAATCAGCAAAAAAGCCAGAAATGAGGATGTGTTTGTAGTTGGAAAGCACCAGCCCTGAGGAAAAACCTATGACACAGTGCCCTGGCTCAGAGATCCAGCCTCAGGATCACAGTAAGAGAATTAAATGATTGGAAGTAGAGAACCTTGGACTGTTGGATCATGTCTGTAATTCTAGAAAAGCAGAAGGCTGAAATATAAGATCCAGTGTAATGGCAAACCCAGTCAAGAAATTCCAGGAATCCATGGGACCTATGTTTTTTGGGCCTGGCTTACTTCACTGAATATAATTTTTTCCAAGTCTTTCCATTTCCTAACAATTGGGGTAATGTCATTCTTTCTCACGGAGGCATAGAATTCCATTGTGTCCTGAGTCAAGCAGAAAAGGTCAGATAAGGTGATGTTAGGGAAATGAACCCTAAGATATCTATTCAAATGTTTTTTTTTTCTTTCATGCGGTTGTTTCTAACAAATTTATAAGATTATTTCTTTGTTGCTTTATATGTCCCTCCCCCACAGTATAACCCCTGCTTTCACTGTATTTGATGTTGGTATAATTTGTGGAGGGGAAGGGGAAAAACAAATCTTTTAAACAGGGATACAGGTGGACCCATTGCAACCATGAGATGTACAAGTCGTTATGTCGAAAATGAACTTTACAACTTTGGTGTGTGTGGGGGGAGTATGGGGGTGTGGGAGGAGGATGGGAAGGGATGGGAAGGGGAAACAAAGGAGGAGGCTACAATTCTTGATAAGAAATATACTCATTATCTCTTGCCCATGTAATTGTAACCCCTCTGTACAGTATTTTCACAATTTAAAAAAAAGGAAAAAAAAAAGAAATTCCAGGAGACTGTTTTGTGTGTGGTAGCCACACTGGAGATAGGATTTTGATGATTGAATGGAAATAAGTGTTTCATGGACTATCTTGCTCAGGCTTCTTTCAAATTATGATGGGCAGATTTCAGCCTCGTTTATCAGGCCAGGCCTTGCATGAGTTCAAGCTCCAGGACCAACAAACACAAAAATAATGAAACAAATGAAAAGAAGGGTAGAAGAAGAGAAGAAAGAGGCAATAGGAGAGTTTTCAATGAACCAATCATTGGTGGCTCATATCTGTGATTCTAGCTAAACAGGCTGAAATTTGAGGATAATGTTTAAAGTTGAACTCAATTATATGAGTTCATTTGATCTCTCTCTCTCTGTGTATCTCTCTCTTTGTCTCTCTCTCTCTCTATCATTCTCTGTCTCTCTCTCCCTCTGTGCCAATACTGGTGTTAGAACTTGCACTCTTCAGTGACCTACTTACTTTCAGATTTTTAGTG
Organism: Dipodomys merriami; assembly: GCF_024711535.1. Taxonomy (NCBI): domain Eukaryota; kingdom Metazoa; phylum Chordata; class Mammalia; order Rodentia; family Heteromyidae; genus Dipodomys; species Dipodomys merriami. The sequence continues at coordinate 469,459 of NW_027203827.1, forward strand.
GTTAATTGGAGAAAAGAGTGTTAAGGACTTTCCTCAATTTTCAGCTTCCCGAATCTGGCCTACCTCTACATGAGTCTCTTGTCTCCAATTAACTTCCCCCAAAAGCCAAATGTTATGGTTAGTCCCATATATGCACTGTGACAGCATCTGAGTTTCAATTTCTACTCCTAGGACAAGCAAAAATGAAGAAAATAAGAAAAGAAGGTGGAAGCAAGCACATATTAAAGTTTTAAAATGACCCAAATGTTGCTGGTCATGTGTGTAATCCTTAGTATAGAAGAGGCTGACGTCTGAGGATTGCAGTGTCAAATCAGCGTGGGCAGGAATGTACTTGAGACTCATCTTCAGCTACACAGCACAAAACCTTGAGCTGTGGCTGAGGTTGTAAAAGCATAAGCCTTGAGTGTAAAAGCATAAGCATAGGCCCCAGAGTTAGAGGTCAAGGCACAGGACCAATAGAATTTTCAAAGAGAAGATGAAGACAGGCTGAAATCTGAGGTTCATGGTTCAAAGCTAGCCCATGCAAGAAAGTCCATGAGGCTTTCTCTGTGTGTGCATAAGTGTGCTGTCCTATGGCTTGAACTTGTGCTGTTTTGTTCAAGGATAGAGCTCCACCACTCCCAGCTTTTCATTGATTAATGGGAGCTAAGACTCTCATGGACTTTCCTGCCTTGGTTGGCTTCGAACCATTATCCTCAGATTTCTGAAAACTGATTCATGCTGGGCTTTGCATAAGACTCGTATCTCCTATTAGCTACCAAGAATTAAAAATAAAAATTAAACTGGAGTTGAGCTGTGAGTCAAGTGGCAAACTGGTCAATCACTTTTTCTTTTGGGGGGGGAGGGGTCCGGTTATAGGGCCTGAACTCTGGGCCTGGGCACTATCCCTCAGCTCTTCAGCTTAAGGCTAGTGCTCTACCACTTGAGCCACAGCGCCCCTTCCGGCTTTTCTCTTTTTGCTTATGTGGTGCTGAGGAATGGAACCCAGGGCCTCATGCATGCAAGGCAAGCGCTCTACCACTAAGCCACCTTCCTAGCCCCTGGGCAATCACTTTCTAGGACAGCACTCAGGGCCTTATTTCAAGCACCAAGACAAAACAATTATAGCCACAAGTTATATTTTGGCTCATGTGATAAGCCACTAGTCTTGACGAAAAATCTCTGGTATTGTATCCAGGCCCTGTTTTGTAGGCCCAGGACTAGCACATAAACAAAAATAACAAACAAGGAAAATTTTAAAAAGAAAAATTGGAAAAAATAACATATTCATGTTTTTAAATGAACAATCGGTTTGTGGTTCATGTGTATAATCGGAGTACTTCAGGAAGCTGAAATCTGAGGATCATGGTTTGAAGCCAGACTACCCAGAAAAGTACATTAAAATCTTATGTTCAATAAGCCAGCAAAAAGCTAGGAGTAGAGCTATGATTGAGTTGTAAAACATAATCCTTGACTCAAAAAACTAATAAACATAAGGGCGCTGAGAAAGTTGCCAGTCCCTAGATGGAGAAAAAAAACATAAAAAATTTCAAAAATAAATAATAAATTGTAATAGAAAAAAAATCATGTTTAATATGATACAAAGGAAAACAGTTATTTTTTAAGTGCAGCAAACAACATACTAAAAAGTTTCAAAATGACATACTGAGAGTAAGGGGAAAAGGAAAAATTTTTAAACTCATGTAAATATTAAATCCAAACTGACATGACCAAAATCTAATATGATCAGAAACTGCTCAGAGTGTAGAGCCATACGGGCTGGCTTTGATCCATGGTCCTCAGATATCGGTCTCCTGAATAGCTAGGATTACAGGTGTGAGACACCTGCACCAGGCCATCATTTCTTCCAATAAAATTTCAGGGGGATGGAATAGCACTGTACCACATACATTCATTAGCAACTGCTCTAGGGTGAGCCAGATGCTCAGACCAAATCCACTGACCTTGATAATCTTTGGTGTCCAAAAGGATATTGTTGGACTTAAGGTCTTCATGTATGATTTGATTTTGTTTGGTGTAAGTAGTGAACAGCACTTACAACATGTATGACAAGCCTCCTGGCTTCATTCTCGTATAGGCGGCAGAATTTTCAGATCCACCCCAGGAGGTATCCCCTAGTGGCCAGTTCCATGATGAGATACACATAGTCTTCCTTCTCCATTACCTGGTACAACCTGATGATGTGTTTGTGCCATACCTTCTTAAAAATGTCCACCTCACTCTTTATCCAATGATGATGACTCTCACTTCCAGAGTATTTTAAATGCCACGTCTTGTCTGTGAGGAAGGAATGGGCCAGCTTCACTTTTCCATAGGTACCTGTGTCGAAGAGCTCTTTCTTCTGGTATTGTTTGATCTCCTCCTTCAAGGAGCTTGAGATTGCTTCTTTCTGTACTTCCATCCTTCTGCTAAAATGGCAGGTAGCAAGTCTACCTAAATAAATTAAATAAAATTAAGGAAAAACCAAGAAAGAGCAAAAAGAAATACCAAAATCCAAATAACAGCCCATCCCCACTACCAAAAAAATCATTTAAGTTTGATTCAGTCCAGCGGGTCATCAAGCAAGATCTCCAAGCTCTGTTAACTGACATAGGTTGGAGCACAGTGGCTTTCTATATATCCTTCATGCCCTCACACAATGGAGCAATCACAACCAGGCATAGTGATATCATAGATGAAATGGACCAATCAGAGTCTGGTCCAGTGAGGTCAGAGAAATTGTGGACCAATCACAGCCTGCCAACATTGACACTGTAGCTCTTAGACCTCAAAGACTGTTGCTAAGGAATCCATGTGGCTTGAAATTCCTCTGGTCATTCTCGTGGCATTTCTGAAACCACTAGGACAGTGGTCAAAATCCTCTGATTTTCTAGAGGAATACTGAATCTAATAAATTGCTTCTCTGGAGACACTAGCTAATAGCCTCCGTTATTGATGGCCACCTTATCCAATGTCTTTTTCCAGCAATAGCACTGCAAAAAGGCCTCCGTCCTTCTCAAGGACAGCTGTGTCCTACAACTTCCTCCTGAGGGGACAAGTTCCAGGGTGGCTTTGAGCCACCACCCTCACAATTCACCTTCCTGAGTAGTTATGATTATAGGCCTGAGCCATTGGTGGGTACTTAGCTCATCTTTTACATTTGGAGGAAGTATATTTGCTAGAAAGTTGGGTTTTAGATATGTCCTTTTAACACTTTAAATTTGTAGCCCTTGCTGTCTAATAGTGAATCTAGTTTCTGATGAGATATTTGTCTTAACATCATTGAAGATTACTTGTGTGTGATGAGTTGTGTCTATGGGCTATGGGAAGTTTTCTGATTTTGTTTAATTAGAATGTCTTAATGTGGACCTGTGTAATTATGTTAATTGACTTTTTTGAGCTGATAGATTCCTGCATGGAAGGGTTCATGCTTTCAATCAAAATTGGGAAGTATTGGTTTTTATTCCTTCAAATACCATGTATTTTTATTTTTCCCTCTATACATATATATATATATATATTATACATTATATATATACATTGTATATGTGAATATACATATATATACCTACATGTTCATATTATATATGCATTTATATACATATATAGTTTCACATAGCTTCCACTTTTGTCATTGTTTATGTTAGGAAGTTTAGAATGATCCTAGCTACTCCATCAGAGTTAGAGTTTGAAGTTTCCCTCTTTATTTCTTGATGAAAATTTGCATTACTCGATAAGGATATTGAAATAGGTATTAAGCACAGATAGCCTCTCTCTCTCTCTCTCTCTCTCTCTCTCTCTCTCTCTCTCTCTCTCTCTCTCTCTCTCTCTCATTTCTTGCCTTGGTTAGGTCTCTGAGCACACGGCCATTGCTTCTCGGGGTCTTCTAGTGTGCTGTGAAATTTTACAGTGTCATATTCTGCTGCAAAAGCCACCAGGCAGACCTCCACTTGGAAGAGGAGCTTCTCAAAGGCAGTCTGCATGGGTGCACCTGCCTCCCTCTGTCTTGATGTCAGAGCCCCACAGCTACTTGGGGTGTCTTTACCAGATGCCCTTTTGCCTGGACTGCTGACTAGTGACTGCTAGCCCAAGCACAGCCTTTAATTACTCATCAGATATCTGTGGTGGATCCTGGGGGTGTTCCCTTTTTGGTGGCTATGCTTGGAGCAAGGCAGGGGGAAGCAGAAGCCTCACTATGTTCTGACTTCTGGGGCACAACAAATGCCAAGCGTTTCTCTGAGCTCTTTACAGAATACATGGGCAGGTTCAGGAGCACAAGCTGAGCTCAAGGGTCCGGGCATCATAGATCTTTTTGACGGGCTGCGGGTACCATCTGGAAGCTGTTTGGACAATTAGGAGGTCTGAGTACATCATGAGATTAGATGTGGGACTCTGAGCTTCATCCATTGTTTGCAATAGGGCTGAGCCCTCCCTCCGGTATTGTCCTGGTGCTCTCAGAGTGTGTGCTGGTTTCTGGCAGTGAGAAAAGTTTAATGTGTGTTTTATTCCCTGAGTCTCACTAGGAAGTTCTATTGTTGGCAGGGATGATTCTGTCATTGGGAGGTCTGTGTGTTCTGTGTTTAAGTTAATCTACAGACTTCATAGCACATCTTGGCTTTCTCTCTGAATACTTAGTTTCTGTGAAAGACTGGTCTCGGAAAGGCCTAAGTGTTTAAGGCTTCAGATGCTTTATAGGTTTCCAGACATATCCAGGGCTTGTTCTTTTTGATCTTTCAATGGCAGCTCTAATTTCCTCCCTTAGTCATAGTCTATTAACCCCTTTGACTCTGGCATAAATGAGGGTAACAGGCAGGACTGTTGTGTTGCTAAGTAAAGCAGACAGGGCTGCTTTGTTGCTGAGAAAAAGCAGGCAGGCCTGTCTTTTACATAGTTTCATTTTATTCCCCGAAGTTGGTAAATAAAGCCTCCAGATTGGCCTTCAGGAGCTGCTCATGATCATTGCTCCATTCCTTTTCCCTGCTCTTACCATACTGCCTTTCTATTTGAATTCATTTTTATTTTTAATTTTTGTCAGAAATCTACATGTAATGTTAATTTTTATTCCTGAATTACTAAAATACATGAAGAACATGTGAATTAAAGCAGCATAAAATGGCAGATGGCATGAGCTTGATCACTGTCCCTCTACTCTGTCTCTCTTGCTCTACCCTGGGGTGATCACTGCGAATTGTTAGTTATGTATCCCTTCATCTAAACCAAATTTGCACAAAGAACAGGCTATTTAAAAAGAGACTTGCCCACAGTTATCCAAGTCCCTCAAACTGCTATCTTAGTTGGAGGCCAATTTTCCATTCACACTATGGATTTTCAAACGTCTACACTCAGGTTCACAGACTTGAGCCAAGTCTGTGCTGGAACCAGAACCAGAGGTGGTAACTTATTGATCACTAAGGGAGAAGTCTGCAATAGATAGAAATCTGCCCTTTGCCTTTCCCACTAAGTCACAGTATCAGGTATGAGGACCAAGGAGTTAGACAGGCCTTTTAAAAGTTACTAGATTTTGGGTTTTAACTTTTGTAATTCCAAGTTTCTTTTCAGATCAAATATTGGGCCTGTACAACAGCAGCCCATGAGGAAGTGATGTCCAGAACTTGTGCAAGTGTCTCAGATTATTTGAATTTGTTTTTACTGAATTTTTTTTCTACAATCCACACCTATGGCCAAATAGGGTGTAGAAAAACAAGGCCACTTCCACTAAACCAGATTGTTCATGTTCAAGACCTAACTTGAGTCCACTCCATTTGATGCAATACTTTTCAAAGGAACATTCATTCAGTGAGGAGTAAAACAGTGTATATCTGTCAGAGATAGATGTTAACCCTTGACTTTTAACGTTATAGGTGGTATTTGAGTCAGATGCTTGTGGCATATACCTGTAATGCTGGCTACTCAGCATTCTAATTTGAAGCCACCCAAGACCAGAATGTCTGTGAGACTTTTATCTCCAATTAACCACCAATAAGCCCGAAGTAGAGTTGTGGTTCAAGTGGTAGAGCATTAGTCTTGGACACAAAAGCTCAGGAACAGTACCCAGGCCCTCAGTTCAAGTGTCAGGGCTAGCAAACACATACCAAAAATGTGGTATTTGCAAGCAAAGAATAAATTTTAATTTGATCTCTTTTTAGCCAATTTAATGTCTGAGTTCTTGATCTGCAAGCCTCTTGGCCACTCTACTCCTGGAGAATAACAATTATTCAAGTGGAAAAGAAGTATCTAGAATGATTCTCCATTAGAGATGCTGATGTTTGAAAGACTGCGAAAAAAATACTTCAGTCTCTAAAAAAATATAACACTCACAGTGGAACCTCTGAATTTGTTCATTGATGGTCAGTATCTAGGCTTGAACTCAGAACCTGGGCTTTGTCCCTCAAGGCTAGCACTCTATCACTTGAGACACATCTCCACCTCTAGCCTCTTTGGCAGTCAATTGGAGTAAGGGTCCCATGGATTTTCCTATCTGAGCTGGATTCGAATAACGATCCTCAGATCTCAGCCTCCTGAGTAGCTAGGATTACAGGCTTGACCCTGTGATGGCTAATTGAAATTTAATGATACCTGCTACCAGAGATGGTAGTTAAGGCATTTACATCCACCACAAAAGTCCAAGTTAATTTCAGCTATGGTTTCTCCAACACACTTAAGAGAAAGATCAATAGAGATCTATCATTAAACCTTAATAGTAGAATTCAAATACTCTTGGCTTATATTATTTTTTTTACTTGTGAGAATACCACACAACGGAGTTACAATTACATGGGCAAGATCTTGGTTTATTTTGAGTCCTGCTAAATCCTAGATGTCCAGAGACAAATCCCAAAATACAAGTGTTAGGAGGTCAGAGACAGGAGAGTTCCCTGAAATTGCATTAAAATTAATATTAACAATAGTATCATTTGATTACCAATCTAACAAGTACACTTAATATAATTTTTTCCAAGCCTTACCATTTCCTAACAATTGGAGCAATGTCATTATTTCTCATGGAGGCATAGAATCCCATTGTGTATATATACCACATTTTCTTGATCCATTCATCTACTGAGAGGCATCTGGGTGGGTTCCATATCTTACTTATGGTAAATAATGCTGCAATAATAAACATAGTCATGCTGGTAGCTTTAGTGTGGTCTTGTTTGTGATCCTTTGGGTAAATGCCCAAAAGTGGGATTGCTGGCAAATAGGGGAGCTCTATGTGGAGTCTTTTGAGGAACCTCCATATTGCTTTCCAAAGTGGTTGAACAAGTTTTCACTGTCACCAATGTTCACTTCTCTCCTCATGCCCTCAAGCATCTGTTGTTATTAGAGTTCTTGATTATTGCCATTCTAACTGGGATGAGGTTGTATCTCTATGCTGTTATGATTTGCATTTCTTTTATGGCTAGAGAGGTTGAGCATTTCTTCATATGTCTATTGGCAATCCTTCTTTCCTCTTCAGAGAAGTTTCTCTGTAAGTCTTTAGCCCATTTATTTATTGGGCAGTTGTTTCTTTGGAGATTTGTTCTTGGGGAATTTATTTTTTTAAGTTCCAGGTATATTTTAGATATGAGTCCCTTGTCGGTTGTATGGCTAGTGAAGATCTTCTCCCAATCTCTGGCCTTTTTATTGATCTTGCTATCTATGTACTTGGCCATGCAGAAGCTCTGCAATTTTGTGCAATCCCATTGGTTCAATCCTTCTTTGATTTGTTGTGTTTCTGGGACTCAATTAAGAAAATTTCATCCTGTGGCAAGGAGACCTAGTGTTTCTCCTATTCCATACTGTAATGTTTTCAGATTGTCTGCTTTGATTCTGAGGACTTTGATCCATTTGGAGTTGATTCTGGTGCAGAATGATATATAAGAATCTAGCTTTCATTTTCTACAAGTAGTTAACCAATTTTGCCAGCACCATATACTGAAGAGGCTGTCTTTCTTCCATTCTATATTTTGAGCTCTGTTATCGAAGATTAGTTGGCTATAGGTCTGTGTGTTCATTTCTGGGTTTTCAATTCTGTTCCATTGGTCCTCAGGTCTGTTCTTGTGCCAGTACAATGCTCTTTTGATTACTAGGGCTTTGTAGTAGAGTTTGAAATTTGGTATTGATATTACTCCAGCCCTGTTCTTTCTGTTGAGGATTGTTTTTGCTATTCGGGGTCTTTTACTGTACCATATGTATTTTTGGATTGGCTCTTCTAATTCCTTGAAGAATGAGGTTGGAATATTGATAGGTATTGCATTGAATTTGGAGATAGCCTTCGGAAGTATGGCCATTTTCACGATGTTGATCTTTCAAATCCAGGAGCATGGGAGTTTTTGTCACTTTCTAAGTTTTGATTTCCTTTTTCAGGTTTTCAAAGCTTTCATCATAAGTGTCCTTCACTTCATTGGTTAAGTTAATTCCTAGGTATTTTATTTTTTGTGGGGCTATTACGAATGGAATTGCTTTCCTAATTTCAGCCTCACTTTTTTCATTGTTGGAATACAGAAAAGCCATTGATTTTTGAGGGTTAATTGTATACCCTGCTACTTTGCCAAATTTTTGAGTCAGCTTGATTAATTTGGGAGTTGTGTCTGTGGGATTCTTTAAACACAATATCATGTCATCTGCAAAGAGGGAGAGTTTTACTTCTTTTTTCCCTATTTGGATCACCTTTATGTTTGCATCTAGTCTTATTTATAGCTAGGCATTCTAATACTAGATTGAAGAGAAGTGGAGAGAGTGGACGTCCTTGTCTCATTCCTGAGTTAAGAGGAAATATCTTTAGTTTTTCACCATTAAATAGAATCCTGGCTGTTGGTTTGTCATATATAGCCTTTATTGTATTGATGAATGTTCCATGGATTCCTAATTTATCTAGAACCTTCATCATAAAGGGGTATTGGATCTTGTCAAATGCTTTTTCTGCATCTATTGAGATAACCATGTGGTTCTTATCCCTGCTCCTGATGATGTGATAAATTATACTAATTGATTTCCGTATAATGAACCAGCTTTGCATCCCTGAAATAATCCTGTTTTATCTTGGTGTATGATTTTTTGGATGAATTGTTGATGTCGATTGGCCAAAATTTTGATGAGAAGCTTTTCATGAATGTTCATCCAAGAAATAGTTCTATGGTCCTTTTTCTTTGATAAGACCCTGCCCGGTTATGGGATGAGGGTTATGATGGCTTCATCGAATGAGTTCCATATTAAACATTCTCTTTCAATTTCATTGAAGAATTGGAGGGGTATTAGTGTGAGTTCTGCTTTGAAGACCTTGTAGAATTCCGCTGTGAAATCATCTGGAACTGCACTTTTGTTAGAAGAGAGACCTCTTATTACTGTTTATATTTCAATGCTTGATATGGGCCTGTTAAGGTGATTTAACTTATCTTGGTTTAGCTTTGGCATGTCAGTATTTGCTATGAAAAGGTCCATTTCTGCCAACTTCTCAATGTTATTAGCATAAAGTTTTGAGAAGTATTCCCTTAAAATGTTCTGAGTCTTGTTTGTTTCCGTGGTGATGTTTCCATTCTCATCTCTGAGTTTATTTATTTGGGTATGTTCTTTTCTTTTTCTGATAAAATTTGCTAAGGGTCTGTCAATTTTGTTAATTTTTTCGAAGAATCAACTCTTTGTTTTGTTGATTCTTTGTATGGCTTTTTTGATTCTAATTCATTTAATTCTGATTTAAGTTTAATTATTTCTTTCTGTCCATTGGGTTGGGGTTTACCCTGCTGCTCTTTTTCAAGGAGGCTCAGTTGTCTCATTAAATTGTTGGTTTCAGATCTCTCAAATATGTCGATATAGGAACTCAGAGCTATAAACTTGCCTCGGAGTACTGTCTTTGCTGTGTCCTAGAGGAGTTGGTAATTTGTGTGCTCATTTTTGTTGAATATCTTGAACATTTGAATTTCATTTTTAATCTCTTCCATGATGCAATCTTGATTCAGCAGTGTCTTGTTCATCCACCATGTGTTACAGAACTTTCTTTAGTGGCTTTTGGTGTAGAGTCCTACTTTTAATCCCTTGTGGTCTGAGAGAATGCAAGGTATAACTTCAATGTATCTGAATTTGGACAAGTTTGCTTGTGGCCTAAAATGTGGTCTATTTTGGAAAATGTTCCATATGCTGCTGAGAAAAACGTGTATTCTGATGCTTCTGGGTGAAATCTTCGGTAGATGTCTGTTAAATGTAGTTGATCTATGTAGTTGTTTAGATATGGGGGTTCTTTGTTGAGTTTTTGCCATTGATCTATCTAGTGGGGATAGTGATGTGTTAAAGTCTCCAACAATTAATGTCTTTGGATCTATGTGGGATTTGAGGGAAAGTTGGGTTTCTTGGATAAATTTGGGTGCTCTGTTGTTTGTTGAATACATATTTAGAATTGTAATATCCTCTGAAGGAGAGATACATTAATTAGTATGTAGCAACCTTCTTTATCTGTTCTCACTAATTTTAAAGTGAATTCTATTTTATCTGATATTAGGATTGCAACTCGTGCCTGTTTATGGGGGCCGTTTGCTTGGTAGATTTTGTTTCAACCTTTCACATTGAAAATGTGTTTGTTTTTATGGGCAAGATGTGACTGCTGAAGGCAGCAGATAGAAGGTTCTTGCTTTTTAATCCAACTAGACTGTCTATGTCTCTTAATTGGAGAGTTAAGTCCATTAATGTTGAGAGATATAACTGAGAAGTATTTAGGAGTTTCCGCCATTTTATCCACCTTCTTGGGGGCTGTGGTAACTGGGTTCTTTCTATGGTACTTGGATTCTCAGGTTGGCTGCGGTTTCTTGGCCTTTTTTGTGGTCTTGTTGGTTTTCTATGTGTAGGACAACTTTAAGAATCTTTTGTAGGGCTGGTTTTTGTTTCATTTTTTCTTTGCTATGGAAGGTTTTTATTTGTCCTTCCTTTATGAAGGAGAGTTTAGCTGAATACAGTTTTCTTGGTTGACTCTTGTTTGTCTTTACCGCATGGCATACATCAATCCAGGCTCTTCTTGCTTTGATTGTCACTGATGAAAATCTGAGGTGATTCTAACTGGTATCCCTTTATAGGTGATTGATCTTTTCTCCTTGACAGCTTTAAGGTTCTTTTCCTCGGTCTGAATTAATCCTGTGAGGATTATAATGTGAAGCTGGGTTGTCCTGTTCTGATCTGGTCATTTTTGGAATTTTAAAAGTTTCTTGGATCTGAATAGGCCTATCTTTTTGCATGTTTGGGAAGTTCTCTGCTAGGAACCTGTTAAACAAATTTCCTAGACCATTAAGTTCTGTTTCTAGGTGTTCCTCTACACACATTATCCTCAGATTAAGCCTTCTGATGGTGTCTTCCAAATGTTGAATAGATCTGTCATATTTCTTGGACTTTTCTTGGATGGTTGTATGTTCTTTCTCTATAATATCTAGGCTGTGTAAATGCCTAAGACATAGTAGATATCATTGAATACTAGACACATGGCTCTGGCACTCTCTACTAATATGCATTTATTTGCATACTACCACCTGCCTATCCATGTATGGCTATTTTGTCCACCTCGGGTCTTGATCTCAGTGCCTGCCAAGAATTTCATCCTCGAGTAAGAAGCCAAGTGTGACACCTGTTTTCCTTTTCTGGGAGAGTGCTGGGTGGCAGGCATGATGGAGAACAAGTCTACATATTTAGATGCAATGTGATAGTACGTAAACAATGTCATACATGTTTAGGTGTCCTCACAGTCAATAAAATAAATGGTAAATAAATGAATAAAACAACAAATACAATGAATAACCACACCAAACATGATATAGACTGAACATTTATATGGAAATTCAATCTTATCTTTAAAATATATATAAGGAGTATGACAGGGGCATAAATTCAGGCCTAGGGAAGAGGCCTGAATTTCTGGTCTTCAAGCATAGTGAGCTTCCCCTTCCCCCAGAGTGCAACATAGTTACCTAGTCCCTAAGTTTAAATCCGATGCCTCGCAGATAAAAAAATCGCACATTCCAAGCCAAGGAGTTTCATTAGCATTTTAAATATTTTTTAAAGTTCACTTTGCCTTTATTTGAAACATTTTGATTTTATAACATGAGAGTTTTTCAAAAAAGAGGTTTAAACTTTTACATTTCAGCATAGCACATTGGTGTTTTTGACCATCTGTCATGAATAGTAAGAATGAAAATGAGGATATCATTTCTCCCTAGGAGGTTGGGACAGTTGATGTTATTTCTTATTTTTTCTATTTTTTTATTTTTTGTCGGTCGTGGGGCTTGCACTCTTGACTTCGGTGCTGCCCTGTGCCCTTCAGCTCAAGGCAAATGCTCAAGCACTTGAGCCACATCACCACTTCCAGTTTTCTAGAGGTTTATTGTAGATAAGAGTCTCACAGACTTTCCTCCCTGGCTGGCCTTGAGTGGCCTTCCTCAAATCTCAGCCTCCTGAATAGCTAGGATTAAAGGCGTGAGCCACCCGTGCCCGGTAGTTGATATTATTTCTATTTAGAGTTATTTTTATAATTATAAAATGTCTGCAATTGTGTCCTGTGAGTTTTCCTCAGTGCCTACCACGAAATAGACTAGGGGAGTCCTCATACCACCAAAGGTTGAGTTTCTGTATAAACACTCACTTCTGTGAGGGCAATAGGTACTTGTAAGCATTTTGGGAATAAACTGGATTCTAAAATGAAAAACAAAAACATTGGTACTACGATGTAGCTCAGTAGTGGAATAGTTGCCTAAAAAGCATAAGACCCTGGAAGAAAAGTTTCCTAAAGCTCAGAATGTTAGCATTTTGTATGAACAAACTTCTTTCCGTTTTTTTGTCGGTGGTGAGGCTTGAACTCTGAGATTGGGCATTATCCCTGCGCTCTTCTGCTCTTTGTGAGCACTCTACAGCTTGAGCCACACCACCATTTCCGGTTTTCTAATGGTTTATTGGAGGTAAGAGTTTCCCGGGGCTTGCTTTGAACCTTCATCCTCACCTCTCAGCCTCCTGAGTAACTAGGATTATAGGTCTGAGCCACTGACACCTGGTACATGAACAAACATTTTAAGATTGATTCTAAAGAAAGAAACTTCGATCATAGATTTTGAACAAATAATTCATAATGCCATAGTTAAGGCACTAATTCAGAAGTATTTGTTCATTGGCTGGTTTCTTAGTTTATTTATATATATACATTATTTATATATATACACATATTATTAAAAACATAGCTTTGAAGTATACCTAAGAACATATGTGCTCATGTAAAATTATACAAATGCACAAGTTTGATTTTTTTTCAGTTTGCTGGTACCATAAATTAGGTGGGATTTGTTGGTTAGCTTATCTTGGCCATCCTCTTGTATAGAGGAGATGGGAAAATACGTAAGGTTCCTGGCAGGGATCCAAATGGGAGCAGACTCCCCTATGGGAAAAACACATCCAAATACCCTGATCATAGTAACTAGGGGGTCAGGTCCTCTCCATTGTTGTGTCAGGGGGTCCTTCCACACATACACACACACACACACACACACACACACACACACACACACACACATACATACACACACGAGGGTCACCATGCACCAGCTTGGTTTGTGGAGTGGATGGGGGAGAGTTTCCTCCAGCGGTAGGGCTGAGGGGAGATTAGTTCCCCCCGAGGAAGGAACTGGAGTTGGTGGGGAATGCTATGCTGAGGAGAGGCTGCAATTGCCATGGCCTGGAAGATTCCATGGCCTGAAAGGTTCAGGGCCCAGTCAGTGCTGCGATTGCAGTCAGGGGTGAGGGGGCAAACCCAGGGAAAGGGGGGCCCAGGTGCACACTGCAGTGGCAGCCAAGGCCAGGGACCAGTGGGGGTGGGCGTACATGCAGGGCGGGGGTGGGGCAGCCGAGGAGAGGAGTGGAGGGCAGAGAGTGAGGTCAGAGAGAAGAGCAAGCACATGCAGGAGGGGAAGTGGCCTCAGCGGCTGGTGGCCACTTGGATCATAGTGTGGGTCCTGGCCAGGAGCAGAGAGCATGTGGAGCCAGGACGGCAGGCACATTGCCAAGCAGTCTCATGGAGGCGAGGCAGCCATGGCACCCCTGAGTCTGAGATCCTGGCAGAGGGAGCAAGGCAGCGGTAGCTGAGGTGCAGCAATGGAGACAGTTGCTGCTGAGGCTGGGGTGGTGGTGGAAGTAGCGGTTCCTGAGAAGGAGGCCGCTGAGTTGCTGGCAAGGACTGCTGAGGAATTGGCAGCAGCAGCAGCTGAGGAGGAGGAGCAGAAGAAGCTCACAGCCTTGCCAGGCACCCTCAGACGCCCCCGCCCCCTCCCAGCAGTGGCGCATTTCACACATGGTGCTGCCAGCTTGGATCCTTGGTGCCTCTCTCAGTTGCCTGGCGGAAATGGTGCGGCCCTAACCTGCTTTCAGCCCTGACTTGATCCTGGCCCCGGGTCGTCAGACTCCAGGGCCTGCAAGCACCAAGAGCCACCACCTACAGCTTCTCCCCAGCAGCACACGTAAGTGCTGCCCCTTTGGCCCACACCCCGTGACCCCTGTAGCTCGTGACTCCCTGTCACCCCGCCAGTGGACCCAGACCTGTGCCTCCCGCCTCCCCTCTCCTGTCCCACCCGCACCTCCCTCATGCCCCACAGTCTGCCCTGGCTCTGCCATATGAGACCCAATTGCTGGGGTGTGGTGTCGACCCTGGGATCCCACCCCCATCCCTAGTGGCCAATGTCCCCAGGAAAAGGGGAGATGAAGAAATGGGTGAGGAGGGGACACCACAGAGCCTAGAGCAGTGGGAGCCACACAGCCGCATATCTGCACCCTTCCTCTCCCTGGTGGGAACCTGATGGCTTTAGTCAGAGGTGGGTAGGCCCAGAATCATATCATCCATGTAGGCATAGACAAGGGAGGTATCTGAACCCAGCAGAGGCTCTAAAAGTGTGGCCAAGTATTGTTGGCAGAAGGCCATACCCTGTGGCAGCACCATCCATTCAAACCTCCGATCAGGCTGGGAAAAATTAAGAGAAGGTGTAGAGAAAGCAAACTTCTCGCAGTCATCTGGATGCAGAGGGATAGGAAAAATAACAATCTTTAATATCAATCACAACCAAGGTATATTCTGAAGGTATAGCAGGAGTCCAGGGCATGCCTCTTAGGGGTGTTCCTCCTAGCTCCATCCTTTCATTTACCTTACTTAGGTCTTGGAGCATCCTCCAAGCCCAGGAGGCATTTTGAATAACAAATATGGGTGTGTTCCAAGGACTTATAGAAGGGCGGATATGCACTAGGCTTATCTGTTCCTCCACCAGAAGGTGGAGGGCTTCAAGTTTAGGTTTGGTCAATGGCCACTGCTCCACCCAGATTGGGCTTCCTGGCTTCGAACTAATGGGAGGTACTCGGGGGCAGTGGCCTTTAGGATTGGGGGTGCACCCGAGCAGGTCCCCTATGTTCTTCTCTGTAATTATGAAAGTTAAAAAAATCCCTTTCCTTAACTCCCTCTAGATCCTGTTTAAGCCTTTGAGCTTCTTCCCTATCCAGGATATCATCATATGATGCTCAATGTTCTGTAGTGTCCATGGCATCCATTTGTCTTAGCATATCTTGCCCTAGTAAATTGGCAGTGAGGTTCTTTGCCACTAAAGGGCGTATATTTCCTTGTTCTCCATCTGGGCTAGTCCATGTCATAAGGGCAACTGTTTCTTTGGACTGGGAATTGCCCCCTACCACCAATATTGGGGGCCCAGGTGCAAGCTTCCAGTCCAAGGGCACTTCCTCTTCCCTGAGTATGCTTTGGTTTGCCCCAGTGTCAATTAAGCAGTGAAACCTCTTTCAGCCTATGAGAATACTCATTTTAGGGTGGAGTCCATCCACCAGGGGGATGGTCCAATGGGCCTGGGTCACCCTGCCACGAGGCTGCCTGGGCCTCACAGCAGAGGGGGTTCCTCCTTGAGTTAATGGGGCTAGAGGATGCCCCTCCTCTAGTTTAAAGGCTTCCCATCTAAATCAAACTTGTATCCCTCCATGCCCCTGGGGCAGGGTGTAGGGGGCGGTTTGCTTTCAGGCCGGTTGGTGGGGGAGTGTTGTAAACAGTCCCTCTTAAAGTTCCCCTCCTGCCCACATTTAAAACAAGTCACTCTCCCCGATAGTCTTGGAGTTCTTTGGCCCTGGGGTGCCAGCGCCTGAGTAATAGCCTCAGTCATTGTAGATGCCGGAGCCTGTAAAGCTAAAGCTAGTGATTGGGACTGGTGCTGTTGCGTTCCCACATCCTGTGAGGCCACCACCCATCTGCTCAGGGAATTCTCTCTCAATCCCGTGCAGGCCATGCGGTGGTCTGCATTCATCCCTTCCAAGCTTAACAAACTGATCTCGGAGGTTCCCTGCGGGCAGCTTGGGGTGAATGCTCTGTTGGACTCGATCTATGAAATCAGGTAGAGGCTCACCCGATTTTTGTCTCACTCCTGCTATGGGGGACTCAGTAGGCCCATCATCTAGTTTGTACCATGCGGCAAGTCCTGCTTGCCTCACCTGGTCACGGTATGGGGCAGGTATTGCGGCCTGTTGGACGCTGGTAGAGTGCCCTTTCCCCGTCCCTGCTAGCATGGCATAAGTAATGGGTATTGCGGGTTGAGCCTGTCGGTTACTCTCTGCTCGCACTCTGCATTCCTCCTTAAAGAAAGCACACCATTTAATAAACTGAGAACTAGTAAGAACGGCTTTGGCCACATCCATCCAGTCCTTAGGGACACACGGGTGTTAGGCAATGTCTTGTAATAGGGTCTGGGCCCAGGGAGAGTTTGGGTCATCCTCTGACACCGCCTTGTGGAGCTCTTTAAGATCCTTAGCTTCCCATGGATACCATTCCAGGGGCCTGTTAGCCCCTGATGCCAGGTTGACCAGATACGCTTGGGGAAGGGAATCCTGTGGCCTAGAGTATGGGCTCTCCAGTGGCCCTTCCTTTCCAGAGGAGGTCTCTGAGTAGGTTACTTTCCCGGCCCTCGGCCCCTCCAATGAAGTTTGGTAGGGGTCTGGGTCTTGCAAGTCCCACTCGCAGGTCTCGTAGGGTGCCGTACCTCCCCTCCAATCGGGAGAATAGGGAGGGGGCCTAGGAACATCAGTATCAGCTGGGTCAGAGGGGGTAATTTTTACCCTCGTTTTGACTTCTACTGTGCGCGTCTCAGTGCGTTCTCGAACTGATTTGACCCTTTCCTTTTCCTTCTCATTTCCCAAGTCCTCCTGTACTCCTTCTAGGCCTAACGTTGCCTCCTCCTCCTTCTTCTGTGATATAGCATTACCCATATATAGGGTTTCACTTACCCTGAGAGACTGCTTAGCCTCGGCCGGTAGATTTTCCTTTCATGCCCCACGTTGGGTGTCAGATATTGGGTCTTCGTCCGTCCCACAAAAGACGGACGGGGTCCGAGGAAAGGTAAGTGTGGCATTTGCCCATTCCCCAGCCTCCCTCAGCCCAGGAGACAATCAGACACAGCAGGGAGCCAAATCCAGCAGGTAGAAAATCTCATTTATTAACAGAGAGCAGCCCCTTTTAAAGACAAAAATGGTGGATGGCATGGTAAGGGAGGAAGAGGAACCAATCACTGTCAAGGTCACACCCTATCATTCACCTGAGCCTTCACGGGCTGGTTAGGCACTGATCGGCAGGTCAATTGAGCTCTGCCCACTCTACTCTCTCCCAGCACCACCTACCCCCCAGCTGTTAGCAGTTTTCCCAGGGTAATTACATTTCCCAGCTCTGCGAGCTCTGCTAGTGCTCCTGGTCCATCTGGTCTCCTCGTCCACCTCAAGAATCCACCAAGTCACCCAGAAGCATCTAGGCTGGAAGTAGGGAGTCCATCCATGTATATAGCCTTTAGCAACCCATCAAATTCCCCAACCATGCCCCCACCCCAGGTCAGACACCCCTCTGGAGGCATCATGACCCCCTTCTTTGTTTCCTCTCCTGGCTCTGAGGAGCTACCTGTCTCAGGACTCCTTCACCCAGAGTCCTAGCATAGGGTTTTAGTGAATGGGGATTCAAGGCTGGTTGTTCCCAATGGGAAGTGTCTGTCCCTGGAGAAAGGGAGAGGCAGGGTGGTTCTGTGATATTAGAGCAATGTTCCCCTTGGTGGGATCCCCTGGTTCTGACCAGGGAACCCCCATGCTCAAGTTTGTACATTTCCCAGATGAGGAACCAACTAACTCAGGAGAGACAATGCTCTGAGTCTGTGTGTGCAAGAAAGAGTGAAAGAGAGAGAGATTGAGAGAGAGAGAGAGAGAGAGAGAGAGAGAGAGAGAGAGAGAGAGAGAGAGAGACAGAGAGAGAGAGAGAGATTGAGAGAGAGAGAGAGAGAGAGAGAGAGAGAGAGAGAGAGAGAGAGAGAGAGAGAGAGAGAGAGAGAGAGAGAGAGATCATCTTTCTTCCTGTAAAGCCTGACGGTGCTCAGGAGAGGAGAATGATCAGGTCAGGTGGTAAATTGCAAGTGCTACATTGATGAGTCTTCTGTCTCCGGTTTGGATTTGTGTGTGTGTGTGTGTGTGTGTGTGTGTGTGTGTGTGTGTGTGTGTGTGTGTGTGTGTGTGTGTGTGTGTGTGTGTGTGTGTGTGCATGTGTGTGCCATTCCTGGGGTTTGCTTTCATGGCCTGGATGGTATTCTATCCCTGAGCCTTTGTGCTCAAGTTTAGCGCTCTACTACTTGAACCACAGCTCTACTTCTGGCTTTTGGGTGTTTAATTGGAGAAAAGTGTCTCATATAGACTTTCCTGCTTACAATTGTCATCTTCAGATCTCAGCCTCCTAAGTAGCTAACATTACAGGGGTGAGCCACTAGCACCTGTCCTCTACCCTACCTCTTACGTATAACCTCGGCCCTCCTCTGAGTCCCAGAACAATATATCTCACCAAGCTGACTTTTTTTTGCCAGTCTTGGGGCTTGAACTCAGGATCTGCACATGTTCCTGAGCTTCTTTTGCTCAAGGCTAGCACTCTACCACTTAAGCCCCAGTGCCACTTTTGGCTTTTTCTGTTTCTGTGGTACTGAAGAATAGAACCCAAGGCTTCATGCATGCGTGCTATGTAAGCAGTCTACCACTAAGCCACATACACAACCCAAGGTTCACTTCTAATGGCATTTATGAGGGTGAGGTTTATTAGCTTACCTATTTCATTGTATAAATTGCTGACTATTTCATATCTTTGCCAATATTTGGGACCAGCCTGTGACTTGGCAATGAGGAATGATAAATGAGTGATAACCACCAGGCCCCGGAGGTCTAGGCTCACATCATACAGAGGGAGAGAGAATAAGAAGCCAGAACCTTCGACAACTCCTATAGCCTAGAACTGTGGTCTCCCTGGAGGCAGTTTCTGGCTTCTAGGTGTCCTCGACCAGAACATAAGGCTTCAGTTCTTTAAATAGCAGAGAAGGATGCTTTGTTCAAGTTGCCGGCTCAGACTTAGTACTCTCTGAGGGCTTGTCCAGTTTGGGTGTCTGGGCATGGGCAACCTACTGAATGCTCATCATCCATACAAAGAAACAAGGAGTTATTGTCTTCTCTTTTTTTTTGGGCAGGTCTGTGGTTGTACTATGAGCCTAGGCTCTGTCTCTGAGCTTCTTTTGCTCAAGTGTAGCACTCTGCCTTTGAGCCACAGACCCATTCATGGTTTTTCTTTTTCATGTGACCTCTAGAAAGAAGGTGTCATGGACTTTCCCACCCTGACTGAATTCAAATTGGCATTCCTTACATCTCAGCCTCCTAAGGAGCTAGGATTATAGGCAGGTACCATTGACACCTTGCTTTCTTTTCTTCTTGTTCTTTTTTTAAATCGTAACAATCTGAAATCTTCACGGTGTCATTCCAATGGTTTTCATTCAAATTAAACTACTCAGGCTTGGAGTTTGAATGTTAGGTCTGCACCCACAAATGGAGGGAGATCCTGAAAAATTCATTCCTGTTCATGTGAATGCTAATGGAATGTTATAAAAGTAATAATTAAATGTGCAGTTGCTTCATGATTCTATTTTAAAATGTCAAAGAATAATTATTGGATTTATATCTTCAGTTCTAGCATCAGGATATGATTAAGGATATTGACTAATTTTTAATTAATGCTCATAAAATGGAAGATAATTTAATAACTAATAGTTGTTAATAATATATATATATGATTTAATATCCTCCCAGTCCCTCTTTATCCTAATATATGTATATATATTTATATATACATATATATCTTAATCTACATATCTATCAACATATATATATTTATATATATATACATATATCATGCCTATGATCAAGCCACACTAGTCCCATAAATATATATATATATATATATATATATATACACTTATATACATATATATGTATATATATGTATATATATACCTATGATCAAGCCACACTACTCCCATATATATATATATGTATACATATATATATACATATATATATATATGCATATATATATATGCATATATATATGGGACTAGTGTGGCTTGATCATAGGTCCTCAGAACTTCCTGGTAGCTCAGTTTGCCAGAGTCTGGTCTTCTAAGACTGTGACCCCATTTATGGATTGGGCATTGTAGTCTGTGAGTTGAAATCACAGAAAGGCCAAAAATTTATTCTTTGTAGTAAGAAGCCAATTTTGACACATTGTTTTCCTTCTCCGCGAAAGTCCTTGACCTCAGTATGATGTATAAAATATATCCTATGTGATATGATATAGTAAAAGGAATGTTATATGTGTAATAATACAAAATAAATAAAGGTAATAAATGTCAACACAGTAAACCCATGTATGTAAATAGATCTCATATATGAACATTATCTTTTCCAGTGCTGGGGCTTCAATTTAGGACCTAAGAACTGGTCTGAATTTCTTGTCTTCAAGTACAGTGAGCCATTCCCCTTCACCCACAGTGTCACAGAGTTACCCAGACCCTGACTTCAAATCCCATGTTTGCCAGAAAAATTGTGCAAATTCAAGCCAGGGTCTTATTATTATTATTATTATTATTATTATTATTATTATTATTATTATTATTATTATTATTATTATTATTGCCAAGTACGGAGCTTGATGTCAGGTCTTGGCATCTCTGCCACTGCCAGCACTGCGATCCTAGAACCTGAGTTCAAATCTCGGGACAGGCAAAAAATATAAAAAATAGAAAGGAGGAGCATAATACTGAGAAGTTCAAGAAGGTAGTTTTACCTTTTTATTTCCTTTGTATTATAACCATCCTGAGTATAAATGCCAAGGCCCAGAAAATGTACATGACCTTGCATTGCTGATGTTTGGTGGCTATTAAGGAAGCCACAGCGGAAACCGGAAAATTAGGTCTGGAGGTCGAATCCCAGGACTGCCACTAATGAATGGTGGGAGATTCTAAGAAACCCATTCCCATATACATCCATAGGAATGGAATGTCATAAAAGTAACAATTAAATTAGTAGTTAGTGTACGATTGTATTATAAAATTATACACAGTTATACCACATTGACTAATTTTTATTAATATTTTATTATGTATTCAATCATGATACTTTAAAAAGGAAGGAATTTAATCACGAATAATTGGTAGTAATATTCTATATGAAGTTACATAGTATACAGACATCTCTCTCTTGTTGTATACATACACATCCATTTATCTGTCAACCAATGTACACATTTATCTGTTCATACTCTTGTCACTCCCAGGGCTCAGTGGTAGGGTGCTTGCCTAGTAAGTACAAAGCACTGGGTTCGATTCCTCACTACCGCGTACACAGAAAAATCTGGAAGTCATGCTGTTGATCAAGCAGTTGAGCACTAGCTTTGAGCACAAAATCTTAGGGACTGTGGCTAGACCCTTACTCAAGACCCAGGACTGGCTCAAAAAAAAAAAAAAAGAAAATAGAATGTTCTCACTGCAACGATATAAAGATAGGACTGCAAATACCTCATCATAGAGCAAACCGGGAGTCTGGTGCTGACAGCTGACATCTAACCTGACTTAGCCAGAAGTGAACCACTGCAACCCAGCCCCACGGAACCAGATGCTGCTGGCTCACTCAGCCCTGTCATCCAAGATACTCAAGGGCTGAGATCTGACACTGGTGGGTTTAAAACCCAGCCCTTGCAGGAAATCTGCAAAACTCTGAGCTGTGGCTCACAGTGGTAGAGCTTTAGCCTTGAGCAAAAGATCTTAGAACAGTACCCCCAACCTTCAAGTGCATTCCATGTGGCTGAATCCCAGCCCTCCCAAAAAAACCCATCCCTCTAAATCATTAGATGTGAATTTTGGGTGGTTTGTAACGTGTTTCTGAAAGAAAGGTGATACCGATGAAAATACTCTAATTCTAATGACTGTGTGTGGGATACAGCTATGTGATGAGTCCTTCATGAAGTGTGTGCTGAGTCCTTCATGGGGTTCATTCTTTCATCTGGTCCTTGTAAGAGCTCCACAAGTATGATGATGGTGCAGATGAGAAACTTGAGGCTCACCAAAATTATGTATGTACTGAAATCTAGAGAGTTGTCTCCTGCAGACAATTGTTTATTTTTCTCAGTCGTGAACCCTGAACTCAGAGCCTAGGCACTGACCCTTCCCTGTTGGCTCATGGCTAATGCCCTACCATGTGGAGCCAAGGATACTCTTGCAACAGAGTGTTAAGATCTAGGCATCTGTAGCTGAGGTCTGTCACCCTGCCTACTCAAGAAGCTGAGATCTGAGGATCTGGGTTCCAACCTATCCCAGACACAAAGCGTCCCATGAGAATATTATCTCCTATTCACCACTTAGAGACTTGAAGTGGAAGCTGTGCACCACTAACTCATGCCTGTCCTCCTAGCTACTCAGGAACCTGACAGCTGAGGATCAGGGTCCAAAGTCAGCCTGGGTAGGAAATTTTTGAGTTAGATGGTACTCTCCAATGACCCAACATAAGCCTGAAGAAATGCTGTAGTTCAAGTGGTAGCACACTTGGCTTTAGCTGAAGAATTGAAGGATAGCGCCCAGGCCTAGACTTCAAATCCTCCAACATAAAAGAAGAGAAAGAAAGAAACTTGAAGAGGAGGGGTTAGACTGCTTTGCATGTATGAATCCCTGGGTTTTTATTCCTCGGTACCACATCACTAAAAATAAGCCTTAAGTGGCCCTGTGGCTCAAGTGGTAGAGTGCTATCTTTGTACAGGAGAAACTCAGGTACAGTGCACAGGTCCTGAATTCAAGTTCCATGACAAGTGTATGCACACACACACACACACACACACACACACACACAGAGATATCAGAAGTGAAGCTGTGACAGCAAATTGTGGTAAAGAACTGAGCTTTGGTTCTGAGCTCATAGTCAGCACCCAGGCCCTGTGTTCAACCCCTAAAGCTAGCCATCCAGCGCTCAACTAGGAGAGGTCAAAGGTTTCAAAACCTGGTGAGCTTCACCAGGCCTAGATGACAGGAAGCATTGTGATATTACCCATGTGCTTAGATTCAGCGAGCTTCTGGAAACCTAAGGGGGCAACTTTGCCAATTAGGAATCTTTTAATTCGGTTCAGCTCTCTAGTTGTCTGCCAGAAGGACCCTTGAATTAATTGTGGCAGTTTGTTTCAACACTGGGACATAGTCTAACAAAGTCACGGTAAGTACAAGGAACTTGGCCTGCCACAGGAGGTGGCACAAATGAAGGCTTCCTGTCCAAACAGAGCACTGGGGAAAGAGATAGCTTTGGATACAAAGAGGCCTTTTTATCCTGGCCTTCAGAGCCTGCCCACAATCATCCTCACTAATTGGCCCAGATGGAGTTGTTTGTTACACAACTGTACAGGAGTGAGGCCTTTTGTCTGCCTGTTCCAACAATGAGTCTGACTTCCTCCAGCAGCCTGAGGTGCGCAGAAACCCTCAGGCTACATTGAGAACAATGAGGGAAGCCCCAGAATATGCACTGTCTTGAAAGCACTCTCTGTGCTAAGAAACCATTTTATTCAAAGCAAATTTCCTAGCTGAGTGCCTTTCAACATAGGGACTCTGGATCTTCACCAATAGAAATACATGCATACATACATGGGTAGACATGGAGTTACTATTTTTTGTTTTTTTGTTTTTGGCAAGTCTGAGTGTTATACTATGAGCCTAGGCACTGTCCCTGAGCTCCTTTTGCTCAAGGGTAGTGCTATGCCTTTGAGTCAGAGCCCCACTCATGTTTTTTTTTTTTTTTTTTAAATTCCTGTGAACCCTTAGAAATAAGATTGTCCTGGGCTTTCCTGTCCCGACTGAATTCAAATTGTCATTCTCTACCTCTCAGACTCCTGAAGAGCTAGGATTACAGGCAGGATCCACTGACACTTGGCTTTCTTTTCTTCTTGTTCTGTTTTTCCTCATGAGAATCTGAAATCTTCACAGTGTCATTCTAATGGTTTGCATTTCTGAGTAAACTACTCAGGCCTGAAGTTGGAATGCCAGGACCGCCACCTACAAATGGAGGGAGATCTTAAGAAAATCATTCCTATCCATGGTAATGCTTAATTGAATTTATAAAAGTTACAATTAAATTGACAGTTATTTCATGATTCTCTTATACAATGCCACACAAAAATTATTGGATTATGTCTTCCATTCTAACACCCTGGTTTGGTTCTCCTAATTAGAATACTGACTTATTTTACATTAATACTTTAGTAAGTATTCAACAATGATACTGCATTAAATGGAGACTTAATTTAATTACTAATAATTCATAATTTATATAATTTAATATCCTCACATTGTCTCTCGCTTATATATAGCAAACTACACATCTATCTATCTATTTATTGATCAATCGATTGATCTATCTATCTATATCTATCTTTCCATATCTATATCTATTCCTATATCTAACAATCTCTCTCTTTCTCTCTCTCTCTCTCTCTCTCTCTCTCTCTCTCTCTCTCTCTCTCTCTCTCTCTCTCTCTCTCTCTCTATATATATATATATATATATATATATATATATATATATATATATATAGCCCACTACTATGGATAAATCACAGGTCCTCAGAACTGGCTGGTGGCTCAGTTTGCCAAAGGCTTTTGTTCTACAACTGACCCATTCATAAATTATGCATTTTGGGCTGTGAGTTCAAATCCCAGCATTGCCAAAAGTTTATATGTGCAGTAAGAAGCCAATTTTGACACATTTTTTCCTTCTCTGTAAAAGTCCTGTGTCTCAGTATGATGTATAATCCACATGCAAATATATCCATGTGATAAGATATAATAACTGAAAAAGTTATATATGTAATAATGCTAAATAAAATAAACAATGAATAAAAAAGGGTAATAAATGTCATATGGAGTATAACCATCTTTGTAAAAATCTTATATATGAGTATTATTTTTCCAGTGATGGGGCTTGAATTCAGGCCCTTGAAACTGGTCTGATATTCTTATCTTCAAAGATGGTGAGCTTCCCCTCCCACACAGTGCCACAGAGTTCCTCAGAACATGAGTTCAAATCCCAGGCCTGCCAGAAAAATGGTGCAAATTCCAAGCCAGGGCCTTAATTTTTCTGGCCAGGCCCGAGCCTTGAACTCAGCTTGTGGCAACTCTGCCTTAGCTTTAATCATTCTAGGCTGGGGTGCAGCCTCTGGACCCACAGCCCATCCTAAGATCCTAGGACCTGAGTTCAAATCATTGGAGTGGCAAAAGGTGAAAGTTGGGAAGGTGGCTCAGTAGCAGAGTGCTTGCCTTGCATGCATAATGTCCTGAGTTGGATTCCTCAGCACCACATAAGCAGAAAAAAGCCGGAAGTGTTGCTATGGCTCAAGTGGTAGAACGATAGCCTTGACCTGAAGAGTTGAGGGACAGTGCACAGAATCAGACTTCTGCCTGACAACATACAAAAAAAAGAGGGTGAAAGAAGGAGAAGGATAAAACTGGGAAGTTCCAGAAGGTGGTTTTACATAGTTTTTTTTTTCCTTTGAATTGTGACCATCTTGGGTCTAAATGACAGGGACCGGAATGTGTACGTGACCTTGCACTGCTGAAGTTTGATGGGCTGTCAGGGAAGCCATAGCCCAAACCAGCAAACTAGGTCCGGGGTTCAAATCCCTGCCACCTACGAATGTCAGGAGATACTAAAAAATGCATTCCGATAGACAGCCATGTGAATGGAATGTTGTAAAATTAACAATTACATTAGTACGTAGTGTATGTTTATATTATAAAATTATACACAATAATCATAGTACATTGGCTAATTTTCAATGAATAATTTATTATGAATTTAAACATGATACCTAAATAAAGGAAGAAATAATTTAATTATTGATAATTGGTAGTAAAATAGTATATATGACTTAATATAAAGACATCCCTTTCTTGTTTTATATGTATATATTTGTCTATATATAAAACAAACCATATCTATTTCTACACTTGTCACTACTGGGACTCAGTGGTAGAGTGTTTGCCTACTATGTATGAAGCACTAGATTCATTTCCACACTATCACATGCAAACAAAAAGCCAGAAGTGGTGCTGTCACTGAAGCACCAAAAACAAGTTAGAAAGTTGTGACTGTAACTATAGAATGCCAGGACTTCAAATACCTCATGACAGAGCAAGCCGGGAATCTGAAGCTGTTGGCTGCCATCTAACCTGACTTAGCCACAGGTCAACAGCTGCAAAACAACTCCATGGAACCAGACTCTGCTGGCTCACCCGTTGCTGCTCAGGGATGAGTTCTGAAACTGGTGGTTTGAATACTCAGCCCTGGCAAGAAGTCTGCGAGACTCTGACCTGACGCTGAAAGTTGTAGAGTTCTAGCCATGAGGAAAAGGTCTTAGGAGAGTACCCTCAACCTATGCGTGCAATCCCCAAGGCTGAGGACCCTCCCCACCATTAACCACCCCTCTACACCATTAGATGTGAACTTTTGTGATTTGTGACGTTTTTCTGAAAGAATGGTGATACTGATGAAAACACCCGAATTCTAATTACAGTTTGTGGGATAGAGCTATGTGATGAACCCTTCCTGGGGTGCTGGTGCTCAGTCCTTCACAGGATGCTATGCGCTGAGTCCTTTATGGGGTTTATTCTTTCATCTGGTCCTTGTTGGAGCTCCACAAGTTAGATGATTGTGCAGATGAGAAAGTTGAGGCTCTGGTATGTCCCCAAGGCAAGGCCAAATTTATATATGTACTGAAATCTAGTGACTTGTCTCCTGCTGACAATTGGTTTGGTTTCGTTTTCTCCATCATGAACCTTCAACCCAGAGCCTAGGTGCTGACTTTCCTCTTTTGCTCATGGCTAGTAATCTACCACGCGGAGCCAAAGACCCCCTTGCAGCAAAGTATCACGGCTTAGGTGTTTTTAGCTGGGATCTATCATCCTGCCTGCTCAGGAAGCTGAGGATTTGGGTTCCAAACTATCCCAGAAACAAAAGGTCCCATGAGACTATTATCTCCTATTCACCACTTAGAAACTTAAATTGGAAGCTGGGCACCAGTGAATCGCACCTCTCATCCTAGCTATTCAGGAGCCTGAGAGCTGAGTATCAGGGTCCAAAGCCAGCCTCGGCAGGAGATTCCTTGAGATGGTTATCTCCAAAGAAACACCAGAAAGCCTGAAGGGGGGCACTGTAGCTCAAATGGTAGAGTGCTAGAATTGAGCTGAAGAGCTTAAGAGACAGCACCTAGGCCCAGGCTTTAACTCCTCCAAATATAAGAAAAGAAATCAAGAAACCTGACATGGAGTGCTGGGAATGTGTCTTAGGGGTAGAGTGTTTGCATTATAAATGTAATATTAATTTAGTGGAAGTTATAAATCAAATAATATTGAAATGCATCAATTACATAGGCTATGAGAATTATTGATAAAATTAATAAAACTTATTTTAATGAGATTACTTAAGAATTGAAACAAGTGATAATTTTCTTTTCTAGGTGAAGTTGATAAATTAAAGCCCAAAGATTCCAGAGTCCTGTGTGCTTGATATATGTCAATTTACACATATGATTTGCTCATCTCAACGTTATTTGAAGATAACTGAGAATAGGACTAGAATGGAAAGAATCACTCAAATATTTACTTTTATTTTGTGACTAAATATGTCTTTTTATATCTCTTTATTTTATTGCAAAAATCTGGTAAATTTATTTAAGTCACATCAACAATGAGAAATAATTAGCCCCTAGCTCCTTAAAAGAAATCAATAAGAAAGGAAACAACAAACATAAAAATTGAACCTCATTTTGAAATGGTCTTTTTATATTGTGGTGCTTTGTAATTGTGGATTATGTGACTATCCCATGAATCTGGGTTCAAAACACTAGGGCCACTGGAAGAAAATTTCAAAATCTAGAGCAGCTAACAGAGCTAACACAGCTGTGCAGTTGTTTGTTGGTTTCAATACAGTAGCAGCAGAGCATAAAATGTGGAAAGAAATAATTCTACTTCTTTTCAGGCAAGAATGTGATGAAAAGCATACAGTTATCTACTTAGATGAAATATGAAAACCACACTTTAAAAGCTTACTAATCGATCAGCCCTTTAAGTGACAGTGCCATTTTTAAGGCACTCTAGATAATTCAAGTCCTTCATCTCTCCACAACCATTAACTGCCATTCACAAATCATTGCCAAGGTGAATTTGCAGTTCTTTTAGATATTTCAAATGGCTTAGGAGTAACATAAACAATAATTCCAGTTTTTGAGAAAATTTAATTTACAATCAGCAAACAAATCAGATTCAACTCCTTTAGGAAAAATGAATTAAGAAATACGGCATGTACTTTGTAATTTAATATTAGACATTAGAGCAAAATGCCAGAAAAAGACTCTGCAAGAAATAAACAGAAGTCTTTGTTAAGATATTAAAGATTATCTAGGGACAAGTAATTTTACCTACATTTCCTATTATATGATAGCATATTTTTGTCTGCTAATCAGAGAGACTCAAAAATATTTTTAAATATGACATGAAAAATGCATCAGCATGAATAAATGAAATCAGGGAGTAGATGGGTCAGGAGCTGGGTTTGTTAAATATTCTCATTATTTTGAATGATCTGGTTTTTTTGCATGTGTGGAATTATGAATGTATTTTATGTCTGGGCAGGAAAGTATGATTATTAGAACATTGTCTGATATCCAATGTAAGGAAACTACTCAGAGTGATAAGTGTGTGTGTGTGTGTGTGTGTGTGTGTGTGTGTGTGTGTGTGTGTGTGTGTGTGTGTGCCTGCAAAGTCTGTGTTTAGAAGGAAGAATCTTATTACGCTCAGGGTATATATTTAATTCTATTAGGTATAGTACATTAATGACAGTAGATAAAAGTAATTAACATTTTGCGCCATATGTTTGTGTTCATATGATTGCATGAACAAACTAAAAAGTTATGTTTTGCATATGAGTTTTGTGAAAGGTCAGCTGAAATTATAAACATTTGGAATCATCAGAAAGATATCAATGGCAATCTTTTCAGTGTAGATCAATTTTAGACAACACTTGCAAGAATATGTAATCCTATATGGAAATGCAATATTTATTGATTTTTCCATAGCTACAGTATTCTATAAATTTGTAGGAAAACCAGTTAAATTATGGAAACATAAAAGGAATGTGATTATTTATTGCATACAGTTTCATTGTCAAAATAGGAAGGAAAACCCTAAATATTACAGTTTGTGCCGTATTTCACATTGGGAAGGTTTGTCTGTATCAATAAGTTTATTTCTTTTGGTTCTGCTTTCCTATTCATAACTCTGTTTCTCATACTATTCTTCTAAGGACTTTTTCTTTCTTCCCATTTAGGCTTCAACATACGTCATGCTGTGTTTGTTTGCTAACAGTAGTCAGTCCACAATTTGAACCATCTCTCCAGCCCAGAAATTTTTGTAGTTAATTGGCGATAGAACTTTATGAACTTTACTACCAGCCTGAAAACCATTATCCCCCAAGTTTTATCCTTCTTAATCACTAGGATTGTAGAGATGAGTCGTGGACCCCAAGAATCAATGACATTTCATGTCTTATAGATTCCACATGTTTGCTAGTAATTGTAATAATAAACTACCATAGATTGGGTAGCGTTAACACTGTAAATACATTGCCTCTGAGTTTGTGGAACTAGAACTCCAAGGTCAGAGCTGGCTTCTTCTGAGTCCTCTTTCCTTGGCATATTCAAGGCCTTCTGCTTCCCTTGGAGGGCACTTCAACTTAAATGCTACCTTTGAGATTCTGTTTCCAAATGCAGTCACTTTCTGAGGCAATGGGTTTTTGATCTTTAGTATGATATCAGTGGGACAGTGTCCAACACAAAACAAATTATTTAATGGGTAGAAGAAAATCTCTCATAAGATATTATTTGGTTTGGGCATGGAAGTTATGGTTGTACTTTTAAGACAATTAGCAAGAGAGTTAAAGGTTTTATTAGAGCTTGTAAAACCAGTATGAAGTATTGACCTTAGACATGCCCAATTCTTACCCTGGCACACACTTAAATTCCTAGTGGTACTGGGGGATTTAACCAAAACCCTATACTTGTGAAACAGCATTTCCATTACTGCTATACCTTCAGATTGTAATTAGATTGCTTATTTTGAGGTAGTATCACTCTGCCTGGGCCTGATTGGACTGTAGTAATCTTAACACAAGCAAAAAGATTGCACCCAGCAAATGGTTATAGTTCCTGAAACTTCTTTTTGTATGTAGGCTTGCCTGGAACTGGAATTCTCTAATGTGTTTCCCAAGTAGATAAGATTACAGGTTTGAGCCACTTGGTCCAGTAAAAGTATAAGATTTGAAAATATCTTGATATTGCCCATATTTGTGATTAACATACATAACTAACCTTAAATTTCTCCCTCTTTTGTTTAATACTCTGAGTTGAAAACATCGGCTTACTTGATATACATGGCTTTGTTTTGGATGGAATCCCATAACAATCCAAAAAAATTTCCCAAATGTTTATGCCAAAAATCACAGAAAAAAGGCTGCAGATTGGAAAACAATTGATCCTTAAGTTATAAATGCAATATATTTATAGTGTTAGTCAATGCTTTCTTAAGTATGAGAAGAGAAGAAAGGCAGAAATGGAAAGATGTCAGATATAATTTTGATAACCTACTAAGTCTCTGTAGAAATTCTGTAGTTGTCACTTCATGTTAACTTCCTTTCTTAAAACTTGCTTTATTACAACCCTGTGGGTTGGACTGATTGGTTACCTTCTCCAGGAAATGAGGCTGATTTTAGAAGGCTGATGGTGTGGTAAATAAGGAATGATGAGAATGAGCACAGATATTGTCACAGAATGAGCCAACCAGGTTCAACTGCTGAACAGCAAAACAAAGCTAAGTATCAAATCTGATGATCCATATTGGAAGATGTATAGATAGATACGTATACATATACATTTACATGCATGGATGAAATAGTAAATCTCCAGTTGAATATAGAGAAACTTGGCCTGACAATTATTAAATTATATAAAACTAGTTGCAGGAAAGGTACAGTAAAATATCACTAGTTAGCATAGAATTTGCATAGATTTTTTAAAAGGATGAAAATTCTTTCTTCATAATATATTTTACAAATGCACTTAGTACGTTTTAAGTTTTTTTACATTGTAGTAGGAATATCTATACAATGCTGAAAATTGGAATTACACACAATATGCAGCATGGGTAGGCTCTGGTGGTTCAAGGATTTAATCTTAGCTAGTTAAGAGATTGAGATCTGAAGATTACAATTTGAAGCCAGCAAGTGTAGGAAAGTTCCTTAGACTCTTATCTCCAATTAACCATAGGGGCAAATGGATTTCCAGTTCAAATTGTATGTAGATCATTGGCCTTGACCATAAAAGCACCAGCCAGACCCTGAATTTAAGCCCTAGATCAAAAGAAACAAAAACACAAAATACAACTTGGAAGTAGATATTTTATAATGAGGCACATTTTTATGTACTCTCCATTGTTAGAAAGACTAGACTTCTGTGTTAGCTTTATAACCTACCATAATAAGTGATATTGTCCATGTATTAAGCAGAAAGGCTTACTCAGATATACAAGTTTGAAGATTTCAACGTATGTTCAGTTGGTTGTATTGCTTTGGTGGTCTGTGACAAGACTATATCAAAGTGGAAAGTATGTCAAAGAGAAATGTTTTTGACCTAAAATGATTAAAATATAAAAGAAGAAAGTAGATGAGAGACTATGTTTTCATGGTTTCACTCTGAAGAACTCAATCTCCAGAAGAACTATTCAGGTATTCTCCACAGTCTGGGAGGGAATGGAAAGCCATTTTTCTTTCACACATAGGTCTTTCTGGGGCATACTAAAATCAAATGGCAACATCTTCACCAATAACAGAATATTAGTCCATTATGATTCACAGAATAAGTTTCCTGGCATATATTTTCTTTTGTTTTACTTTTTGTGGTGGTGATATAAATATTTTTTTCCAGAAAGGCAACCTGGTCTTAATCATTATCCACAAAATTGATGCTGTCATATAATCAGAGAGTTTTTTTTAAATAAATTAACACAATTGTAGGCTCATTTTATGCCAACACAAAATATAAACACTAATTACATTTTCACTGAACAACCACTCATAAAAAATCATGAAATAATAAAGTACAAGTCCATGTCAATTTTTTTTGTCAGTCGTGGGGCTTGAACTCTGGGGCTGGTCACTGTCCTCAGCTCTTCATCTCAAGGCTACCACTGTACCACTTAAGGCACATTGCTGTTTCTGGTTTTTAGGTGGTTTACTGGAGACAATTTTCTCACAGACTTTTCTGCCCAGGCTGGCTTTGAACCACTATCCTCAGAAGTCAGACTCCTGAGTATCTAGGATTATAGGCATGAACCACCAAATCCCAGATTCAATTCAATTTTAAACAAGCAATCTTATTGAAACTTCTGGCTTTTTTCCAATAAAAATATTTTTTAACATTAGTTTAACTATGAGTTATTTTTAGATGTAACTGGGATTTTTTAATAGAAACAAATATAATTTTTACTATTACTAAGTATCTCACAAAAATCCAGTGTAATTGATTTTCCCCAAAGTCAAATATTACATACTATCTCACACTATTATTATTACATTTTATATTGCATAGAGTGTGAAGTGAAAATAGTTTGAACAATTTCATATAAATTAGTAGATTCTATTTTAGCATTATAAATTCACATCTGTGGTTTTAAATGAAGGAAAGAATATTTTAGAGTTAAAATCCAATATGAATGTGTAGTGTGTCCCAAGTAAACCAAAAATTCTGAGTTCATACAGACAAAATTATTACAATTGGAAATAATGAGGCAAGAGGAGGCCGAATTCAAATCACATCAAACATTATCTGTTATTCTCCCACGTCTTCCACCTACAAGACCTCCCTGGTCCCAGTTGTCACAAAACTTCAAGTGTCTCTCTTAGAATTCTATGTGGAAAAGTTCTAAATCACTGATTCTTTTTCTGCTTTGTGTTATATGAGACAAAATTTAGACACAAAAAAGTTGAATTAAAATGCACACATATGTTGAAGTCACCACAGCTGGAAAAACAACCAAAAAGATTGGAATTCCCCCAGGAACAAAAACATGTTTTACCCGGTTTTTTTGAAGTACAAAAACCTCAAATACATGTTAATTTGAGTAGAGTATAAGGATAACTGTCTCTCAGAACTAAGGTTGTGTTAATTTGTAATTAAATTCATCTGGATGAACGTAATATAGCAAATCCCTTGAATGGATCAAATTGTTTAAAACAAAGGTAATTGTAAGTGAAGTAAGATCTGCACATATTTAAAAGAAAAAACTGCTACAATATCAAATCGCAAACAGCATGACTTACTTGAAAACTTCAGAAATGCAATGAATAAATCCAATAGTATCCATATTGAGAACTAACTACTGATTTAACAAGAACAAAATGAGCAAATGATAGAATCTGAGCAGCATACATGAGTGTACATAATTTAAAACTACACTAAATTACAGTGTAGAAAACTGAATGTGGGTTACCTAAAGGAAACCATCAACACATGATATAAATGAAATTTAAAAAATCTAATGAAAAGAGAGAATAGAAGTAGTTTCTGGAAAATATTACTTTCATAAATGGTGGTCAAAATCTTTCTAGTACTGACAATATTGCACAACTACTTAGTTATATCAAAAAAAACCCAAGTTACTCGAGCTGATTTGAAACTTTGGCAAAGTAGCATGATACAACTGTAACATTTTTATGGATTTGACTCTGGCATTCATTTCCTCTTTGATCTGACAAATGAATATATGAAAGAACATAACGTCTCCAACTATATATCAAGACCTAACTAAATATATAATCAGAAAAATTATCATGCAAGCCATATTGCAAACTGGCGTAAAAGAAAAATCAATCGTACTAATTCTGTATTTATTTTAAATAATTTTTTCCATAAATTATTTCCTTTAGCTTGCATTTTAAAACATTGTGTTAAATGGTGTATAACTTGGTAACTAATTTTGGATGCTTCCTTAAATTGTGTTCTGAGTATAATGTCTCACTTCAGTTGCTAACTCATGAAATGATGTTGATTACAAAACAAATGCTAATAACCACTGTTTCTAATACACAGAATCTCATAAGCATGATTTCAGTAAGCATAGGTTAACATTTTGATATCATGGTCTCATGACTGATGAGGCAGATCTGCATGAGTATAGTTGTGCATAGGTTCCTCAGCCTAAATTTAATCACTGTTAAAAAATGTTTATATCTTTGTCACTCATCAGAGATTAAACCTGAGTATAAAACCTAAGGAAAATGATAAGGTAAGAATTTAGCTTTTCTGGATATAAAGTAAAGAAAAATGCAGCATAGAGTAACTGATTTTTTAAAGTCAACCTATTTCTCCAAAACATTCTACGCATTTCCTTACACTGTGTATTATTCTCAAGAAGGGAAAGGGGAATGTGAGAAGAAGACAAACCAAGAATTGTCTTCAAATAAAAATAATTTGGATTTACCTCTTTATTTCATGATAGGCTTTTTGGATAAAAACTGTTTGAATAATTGATTTCCATGTCAGGTATAAAGTATCCTAGTTGCATATACCAAACTACATTCAGAAAATGGTATATAGCGATTAAGTAATGAAAACATATTCAATGAATAGCAAAAAGTACATACCTATAGGGATAATATTTTGAAAATATTCTAATATAATAATTAATTGGATTGAACAATTTCACATTGACAGCAATTAACTAGATTAAAGCTAAAACGACAAGAATGTCTTTCTAAAGGAGCAAAACCAATATCTCCTTTTACTTTATTAGGGAAATAACTGAACAAAAATTGGAAATTAACATATAAATCTATAACAACTGGAATGAATATTTGTCTTTTTATTAGCAAATATTAATTTCAAATGTATGTTATTATGTTATACAAACAGGTCCATATAATGTAGGTTGCTAAATTTTATTCATTTTATTAATTTCATTATCCTATTTTATACATTTATTATGCCATCATACTATCATAAACTATTTGAAAATATATACTCCACAATATTTCTCTTCATCTCTCTTACTTTTTTCTAAATTTAATCAGTTCCATATTTTATACCTTAGTCATTCATTTTATTTTCTGGGTCTAGAGTCTGCATAAGAGAAATCTAATATTTCTTTTTCACAATATGGCTTATTGCTTCAATATGAAGGTTTCCAGTTTTATCTATTTTCTTGAAGATGCTATGATTTCATTATTACGTCTGGCTAAATAATATATCATTGTGTATATATGCATCTATATTACAATTTCTTTATTCAATTAATGATTAAGGAACATGTAGCTTAATTCTGTAGTTATTTATGTTTTTTATGTGGGAGAAGGAAGGATGGAAATAATGATGTTTGGACTGAGAAACATGTTCTTTAGGCAGGCACTCTACTATTTGAAACATCCTCTCAGCTGCTCTTTTATAACTCTTTCAATAATGTATTATATCTAAAAAATAAAATGTAATTACATTTGAAAAGATGTTCTTTTTCAGTATCTATATTATTACTTATTACAGTGATACATTTAGCATGTCATGTGAGTGTGGGGATGTATGTGAGCATGAAAATGCATGCATGTTTTTAGATGTAGCTGACTCTAAGAAAACTGAATTTATATGAGATATAGGATTCAAATAAAGGTTTCAGACCTATAAGTTGCTAAATTGATGTATATGTCCAGTATGTGGAGTGTGATTTCAAGATCATATTTTGGTAAGTTTCATACCAAGTAAGTAGATCTTTCTAATCCAAAATTATAAGGAATAAAACAGCTACTCTGTTTCATAATCATCCAATCTTAGTACTCCAGACATTGTAATAAGTGGAAAAAATGCTTAAAAGTATGATGGATCGGTAGTAAGCCATTAGGGACTCTACATTTCCCCCAAAATCTTCAGATGCACTCTATGGATATTAATTACAAATATATTCATAAACATACAGATATAATATTATCTTATATATGTAAATAGATGTATATAAGGGAAATATACATTAATTATATTTAAACGTGTACCAAAAATATTCATGTATATTTAAGTGTAATTCATCGTATCATATGTGTGTGTATATATATATATATATATTTTCACTTTTTTGGTCCGTCAGGGGGTGTCAACGTCTAGTGCGTTGGGGTCCCTGGGTAAGGGTCACGAAATCACCAGAACACAGGGGATGCAGAGTGCAAACAGCAATTGCCACTGCAGGCTGTGCTTTATTGTTAGTG
Organism: Dipodomys merriami; assembly: GCF_024711535.1. Classification (NCBI taxonomy): domain Eukaryota; kingdom Metazoa; phylum Chordata; class Mammalia; order Rodentia; family Heteromyidae; genus Dipodomys; species Dipodomys merriami. The sequence continues at coordinate 506,127 of NW_027203827.1, forward strand.
GGTATTTAAAGAAAAGCAAGCATGATCTTTGCCAAGATTTAGTCAGAAGACATTCACACAAAAAATTTCAACTGATACATTTTTACATAACCTATGAGACAATGTCTTGGTATATATCTAAACTATTTTAGAGCAAGCTCAAACCAATTCTCCAATCTCAGGAAAATGTTTGACCAGCTGTTCATCTATGTTTAAGCAAGCAGAAGAGCTACTTCCTCAGCTCCCAGGAGGCTGTGACATGTGTTTTGAGATAGGGAGAGAGAACATTTTCCCTCTCTAGCCCGGCATGCCAAGAGCTTTCCTAATACTCAAACACAGTCCTCAGATAATCCTAAGGCTGGAGCCTGCATCATTCTGCCTCTTCAACATAGACCCTGAGTCTTTAGAGTGGGGCTTGAACTCTGGACTTGGGTGCTGTCCCTCTGCTCTTCAGCTCAAGGTGAGTGCTCTACCGCTTGAGACATAGCAATATTTCTAGTTTTCTGGTTGTTTATTGGAAATAAGAATCTCGTGGAATTTCCTGTCTGGGCTGGCATTGAACTGTGATCCTCAGATCTCAGCCTCCTGAATAGCTAGGATTACAGGCGTGAACCACTGGTGCCTATCTATATTTATATCTGAGATTTGTTAGTGGAACAAAGGTTACAGAAACTATTATTCTTACCTCAAAAGGGTTCACATTGACAGGTACCATTACAAGAATTAAAACAATAAATATTCACAGTGGCACAAAAATCCCTTAGGTGCCTTGCAAGACAGCACATTTTTCTAGACACTGCATATGGTGTGAACAATTTGCAAACAAAGCGACCCTAGAAGATATTGGGCCCTACACAAAACTGACAATTGCATAAACCCAGTCATCTATGACAGATTTAGCAAGGCCTATCTTGGAAATTCTTGTTAGGGACATAATGAAAAATTTATAGTTTAGTTGTGATTACAGAACTCTTTTACACCTGTCACTCAGACATTAACTATATTTAACATAGTCCGTTTTGCTCTAACATATTTTTTTGGCTCAGGAAACTCTTTTGTTTGTGAAAACTTGGCTGTTCACAACGTAGACATGGGTTTTTTTTAACCTTCTGAAATTGCTGTTTGCATAGAATTCTATGAGATGATCTTCTCTTTGCCATATCATAGGAATAAACTTACTCTGATTCAAACCTGGACAGCAGCTAGCTTGTTCTCTCCCCTAGAAAACCATCTGTGTAGACTTCTTTACATGTAAACAGACCCTCATTTACTTGCAAATGTCTGTCAGTGAGTCAAACTTCATTCACGTAAGTGAGGTGAATTCCTCTCCCATGCTTCCTTTACATTGAAAATGGTAAGAACTGTTTAACAGTGTGCATACTTCTTAATGTGAAATGTGACTCCTATTTTACATAATGTAAATCAAGCAGAGGAATCAGTTTAAGATGTGAAAGAGCCTTTCAAAGAGTCTTTGGCCTTGAAAATTGTCCTGGATATGAATTTTTGGAGAAATATCCCTTTTCAAAGACCAAGGACTGATTTTTTTTTATATTGTGCTGGTACTGGTGTTTGAACTCCTGGCCTTGAGCTCTATCTGTGTAAGGTCCATTCCTGGATGAGGAGCAGACTCTATCCTCCTCGAAGCAAGTTGTTCACCCAGTACCTGCATTACCTAGGCAACTGGCACACCTGGAAGATGTTACAACTGCATCTGCTGAGGTCACATCTGAATTTGATATTGCCACACCTTTCTCCACCCATATCCTAGATAAGGCCTAGCCCAAGCCCAGACACCCTTTTCCCCAGGTCTTTCCCAGGCCTTTCCCAGATGCATGGAGGGCCAAGATGGCCTGGTGCCAGCCCTAATGATGAATAAATCTACCCCTTCCCTGAATAACACCTGTGTGGTGTGGTTCTTACTTGACCTCTCTTTAAAAACCTAACAATCTGGGCTTTAATTCTCAATGTTTACTCTATACCACCTGAGCCACATTTCAATTCTTCTCTTAGGTTTATCTACTTGGAATAGCTTTGAATTGCAATTTTCAAATTTGAACCTACCTAGTATCTAGCTGTAAGCCACTGGTGCCCTGCAAGAACTCACTTCTTAAGAATAAATATTCACGGGGCTGGGAAGGTGGTTCAGTGGTAGAGCGCTTGTCTTTCCTGCATGAGGCCCTTCATGAGGTTCGATTCCTCAGCACCACATAAATAGAAAAAAAAAGCTGGAAATGGTGCTGTGCTTCAAGTGGTAGATCGCTAGCCTTGAGGTGAAGAGCCAAGAACAGCACCCAGGCCCAGAGTTCAGGCCCATGACCAGACTCGCCCCCCCCAAAAAAAGAATAATTATTCACAAAAAGAGTAGACAACATATTTGTTCAATTACTTATGTGTTGTCAGATAAACCAAGTCACTTGCTACTGGAAGAGAAAAAGAGAGAAGTTAGAGATGAATATGGAGGAGAGACACAAAGAAAGAAGAAGGGAAGGGAGGGTAAATGAGAGGAGGGGTGGGGAAGGGAGGATAGTAGAGGAGGGGGAGCTGAGTAGAATTGTCTACTCCTCACTAAGTTATTGTTGAACAATCAGTGGCTTTGCATTTATGTAGCCAAAGCTTTTTTGGTAGTAGTAAGCTGAGATATACAATATCAATTTACTTCTAATCACCTGTTAATGTGCTTACCCCTTCACAAAGGAAGCCACAGTTAGGTTACTGTTACAGAGAAGGCAAGAGTACTCAGTTTAAGTGAGAAACAATAATTGATGTGCCAGGAATGCTCCCTTGCCCAAACATTACTCTTGTTCCCTGCTCCAGTCTTCTTCTAAACAAGAATAGCAGAAACAGAAGAGGAAGGAGATATCTGAGTCATGATCATCTTTCTGTTTACCCTCATCTGTTTACCTTCATCCCCTCAAACAATAAAGCCAAAGGAGACTTAACCTGAATTAGTGATGGAATGGTGGAGGGGGGGTTCAGTCTAACTTAATGTGAAAGTTTTAAAATAATTGGTACAGCATTTAAAATATTGAAATAAAACTTTTTAAATTATTGATAAGAGGTTACTCATAATTTATTGAAAAATTAGAAGACTACAGGGCTCACTACATAGTAAAATCTGCATAATTAAAACGTACTCCTGCTTCTATCATCAGAAATTGAAAATCGTCCCTAAACTTCCAATACTTGGTAAATTACCCTCGATATTCATGGAAATTATTTTCCTTCCATCTTCAGAGTGTAGAGAAGAAAAAAGCTCTATTGGATGGCCTTGAAGGTCCAATTATGAATTTAGGTCAGAAGGTGAATAGTAAAGGAGACCTATCAGCCATTCACAGATTAGAAATGTGGAGAAATATTCTCATTTAAGTAGGTCAAAGATGGACGTGAAGATGTGGCAAGTCCAAAGCCAAACGCCAAAGGCAGAGATATTTAACAAAATACTATGAATTTGAAATAAGTCTTAAGTAAGGAGCTGGGCTTAAAGGGAGTAGCACAGACGAATGGAGAGGGAAATGGTGGACTGTTACAGTCATATCACTCAATGTACATATGTGAGAATATAGGTAGGAAACATGAAAGGATAGGTGGGGTTGGGGTAAGGGAAGGAAGAAAAGTGGAAAGATTGACAATGATTCAGATGTATTGTACAATGAAATGTACATACCCTCTATTCCACACTGATATGGTGAAGCAAAACCCTATTGCACAACTAGCTAAAGATTAAAAAAATTTGGTTTTAATATTAAGAGACCAGATGTATAGACCTTTAGAGATAAATGAAAGGATAGCATTGACAAATTGTTTAGGCTTGTGCTCTTTTCAATATACAAAATTTAATAAGTGTCAAGTCTGCTGCAAAGGTAAATTTTATTTTGCCAATTCGTTTTGCAAATTGCTAAAAATATAGAGAACCAAATTCCAATACCACTTCACTTCCTAAAAAAATTTTTATAGACCTTTAGGTTTCTCAATTCTCTCTAAATACCTTAACGTAATGAATTGGAACTAATTTCATCCCACATTTAAATTTAAATTTTAAATCACTTAAGTCTTTTAAAATCCTCTCACTCGGGCACAGGTAAGGATAGATAACTGATGTGGGCAGAATAAGAATTATTCAGAAGGCATACTTACCTAGTTTTTTCTCTGCTGGATCATAGAATACAGACTGTGCTAATTGGAAAAAGTTAGCCTTCCAAGGTTTTCTGCATATAAACACTCCATCTACATTTTGTTTTTAGAGGATTATTCAAGATTAGCTATATGTAGATTGATAATAACTGAGCATGATAGAAACTGAGGGAAAACCATCTACACTTCAGTGAGTTTCTGACTTGTATTTCACAAAGTGTTATCAAAGCTCTCTATGAGAAATCTAGCAGCTGCATTTCTAAAAAGTCCTTGGGTTGTTACACTTTCTGATAAATAAAGTATATCTCCTTGGAGTTCCTTACTATTCAATGATGCTGTATTCGCCCTTTGTTACATTTTGCAGACCGGTCTTGGTGATGAAATTTGTGCTTTTCAAAATTCCTCTCCCAATTCCATCCACAAAATGCAGACAAAAATTATCTGAAAACATTTGTATCTGTTGATAGTGCATATACTTTCATTTTTTCATTACAAACATAGAATGTAATAAAAATTTTCATAGCAATTACACTGCACTAGTTTGTGGGCAGATTCTAATGTAAATAATATACTGTGTTTATGTAGAGAATTTCAGTATACAAAGTTTTAATATGCCTGTGGTCCTAAAACCAATACCTTATTGATATTGATTGACAAATACAACTTCCTCTAAGAACAGAAGTTTTCCTTTTATCTTTTTAATATTTTAATCTTTACAATTTTTTATTTTAAATATAGTGTACAGAGGGGTTATAGTTACGTAAGTAAGGTAATGAGTACATTTCTTTTTTTTTCTTGATTGTTAGTCGTGGGGCTTGAAATCTGGCGTGAGCCCTGCCCCTCAGCTCTTCAGCTCAAGGCTAGCACTCTACAACTTGAGCTACATTTCTGGTTTTCTGGTGATTTATTGGAGATAATAGTTTCACGGACTTTCCTGCCCAGGTTGGCTTTGAACCGCGATTCTCAGATCTCAAACTCCTGAGTAGCTATGATTAAAGGCATGAGCCACTGGTGCATAAAATGAGTACATTTCTCATTGAGCATTTTTACCCTATCATTTTGTCCCCTACTATCCCTTCTCTTCACACCTCCCCAACTCATCTCTCGACCTGCTTTCTGACAGACTGTCTTGTACATCTCATCGTTAAAATGGGTCAACCTTGTATCTTAAATGAAGAAATGCTGGCTTGATTTATGCTTATTCTACTTGTGTAGACACACTTAAAATCGCTCGCCAAGTCTAAGAGCACATAAATGAAACACGTAATTTTTTGCCAGTTGGTACAGTTGTGTTCTACACATTTATTGACAGGTTACAAATTATTCTCAAACTTTAATACATTAAAAATAATTTCTTTTTTTCTTATTTTCTTGGCCAGGAAATCAGCAACACCTCAGTCAGCATTTCTCTCATAGGACTTAACACATGGGTTTGTTAAATGTTGACCTGAGGTCCAGTCTTCTGAGGACACACTATTCTGCTTAGGAATTGATGCTGGCTGTTGGAAAAGGGCTCAAGGAAGGATGCTATTTAAAGCCGTGTAACTTTATTATTTACCAGGGTATTCTCCTGCTGCTTTGGTTTTTGAGAGTGTCTATAAGAGCAAGCATTCCATGGAGAGCAGGGAGACACCATATGATTTTGCATACTGAGATTTCCAAGTGATTTGCTATATCTTGTACTGCATTTTGCAAGTCGAATCTGTCAAAACCTACCAGTTTTAAGAGATGAGAGCAGTGGTAAAAGAACTCTTAGAGACAAATACATATTCAAAATATTTGGTTCCAAGCATTCCATCTAAGGTATATTCAACAACTAGTGAAAATTGTGTTGGCTGTAACTATGTGTCTTTCTCCATCTGTGCATGTATACATGTATATATGTATGTATTTGTGTGTATAGTAATATACATGTGTACATATATAAGGGGAAATACACACATATATGCATATATAAATAAATATACATATATAAATATATGTTTAATGATGTAATATATAGTTCCCAGTACATAGTCATTCTCACAAAGTGTACAAAATAAACTGCTCTGTTGTCTATCCTTTGTACTCACTTCCCCCATTACCATGTTTTTCTTTTTTTTTATTGTGAAAATACTGTACAGAGGGGTTACAATTACATGGGCAAGATAATGAGTACATTTCTTATCAAGAATTTCAGCCCCCTCCTTTGTTTCCCATTCACATCCTCCCCATCCTCCCCCAACCCCCTCATCGAATACTCCCCGGTCCCCCACCAAAGTTGTAAAGTTCGTTTTTGACATAACGACTTTTACTTCTCATTGTTGCAATGGGTCCACCTGTATCCCAATTTAAACGACTTGATTTTCCCCCTTCCCCTCCACAAATTATACCGACATCAAATAGAGTGACAGCAGGGGTTATACTGTGGGGGAGGGACAAAGAAAGCTACAAAGAAATAATCTTATAAATGTGTTCGATACAATCACATGAAAGAAAAAAAGCATTTGAATACATATCTTAGGGTTAATTTACCTAATATAACCTTATCTCACCTTTTCAGACATATACTAGATACTTCAAATAAGGGAAACCATGGGACCTAAGTTTCTTTGGGCCTGACTTACTTCACTTAATATAATTTTTTCCAAGTCTTTCCATTTCCTAACAAATAGGGCAATGTCATTCGTTCTGATGGAGGCATAGAATTCCTTTATGTATATATACCACAATTTCTTGATCCATTCCTCTACTGAGGGGCATCTGGGTTGGTTCCATATCTTAGCTATAGTAAATAATGCTACAATAAACATAGTCGTGCTGGTAGCTTTAGTGTGGTATTGTTTGTGAACATTTGGGTAAATGCCCAAAAGTGGGATTGCTGGATCATAGGGGAGCTCTATGTGGAGTCTTTTGAGGAAACTCCATATTACTTTCCAAAGTGGTTGAACAAGGTTACACTCCCACTAACAACTCAGTAAGGTTCCCTTCTGTCCACATGCCCTCTAGCATCTTTGTTTTTAGAGTTCTTTATTTTAGCCATTCTAACTGGGGTGAGGTGGTATCTTAATGTTCTTTTGATTTGCATTTCTTTTATGGCTAGGGAGTTAGAGCAGTTCTTCATGTGTCTATTGGCCATCCTTCTTTCCCCTTCAGAATTGTTTTTCTTTAAGTCTTTAGCCCACTTATTTATTGGGCAGGCGTTTTTTGAAAATTTGATGTTAGGAAGTTTAATTTTTTTAGTTCCAAGTATATTTTAGATATGAGATTCTTGTCCGTTGTATGGCTAGTGAAGATCTTCTCCCAATCCGTGGGCTTTCTATTGATCTGGCTACCTATGATCTTTGCCATGCAGAAGCTCTGCAATTTCATGCAATCCCATTTGTCCAACCTTTCTTTGATTTGTTGTGTTTCTGGGTCTCTATTAAGAAAATTTCAGCCTGCGCCAATGAGACCTAGGTTTTCTCCCATTACACGCTGTAATGTTTTCAGTGTGTCTGCTTTGACTCCGAGGTCTTTGATCCATTTGGAGTTGATATTGGTGTAAGGCGATATGTAAGGTTCTAGCTTTAGTTTTCTACAAGTAGTTAACCAATTTTGTCAGCACCATTTACTGAAGAGGCTGTCTTTTCCACTCTATTTTTTGAACTTCCTTATCGATGTTTAGGAGGCTATAAGTCTTCAGGTTTATTTCTGGGTCTTCAATTCTATTCCATTGGTCCTGAGGTCTGTTCTTGTGCCAGTACCAAGCTGTTTTGATTACGATGGCATTATAGTAGAGTTTGATATTTGGTATTGCTATTCCTCCAACAGTGTTCTTTCTGTTGAGGATCATTTTTGCTATTCAGGGTCTTTTAATGTTCCATATGAATTTTTGGATGGGCTCTTCTATTTCCTTAAAGAATGAGGTTGGAATTTTCATAGGTATCGCGTTGGGAATTATTGCCATTTTCACGATGTTGATCTTTCCAATCCAGGAGCATGGCTGTTTTTGCCACTTTCTAAGTTCTGTTTTGAAATACATTTTCAAGTTTTTAAAGTTTTCATCATAGAGGTCCTTCACTTCTTTGGTTAAATTAATTCCTCTGTATTTTATTTTTGTGGGGCTATTACGAATGGAATTGCTTTCCTAATTTCAGCCACACTTTTCTCATTGTTGGCACACAGAAAAGCTGTTGATTTTGGGGGGTTAATTTTATACCCTTCTACTTTGCCAAAGTTTTCAATCAGCTTGAGTAATTTGGGAGTGGAGTCTATGGAATTCTTTAAATACAAGATCATGTCATCTGCAAAGAGGGAGCGTATTACTTCTTCTTTCCCTATTTGGATCCCCTTTATGTTTGCATCTTGTCTTATTGCTGTAGCTAGGCATTCTAATACTAGCTTGAAGAGAAGTGGAGAGAGTGGACATCCTTGTCTCATTCCTGAGTTAAGAGAAAATGGCTTTAGTTTTTCACCATTAAGTATAATGCTGGCTACAGGTTTGTCATATACAGCCTTTATTGTATTGAGGAATGTTCCATGGATTCCTAATTTTTCCAGAACCTTCATCATAAAGGGGTGTTATATCTTGGCAAATGCTTTTTCTTCATCTATTGAGATAACCATACGGTTCTTATCCTTGCTCCTGTTGATGTGATGAATTATATTAATTGATTTGCTTATATTGAACAAGCTTTGCATCTCTGAAATGAATTCTGTTTCATCATGGTGTATGATTTCTTGGATGAATTGTTGAAGTCGATTGGCCAAAATTTTGTTGAGAAGTTTGCATCAATGTCCATCAAAGAAATAGGTCTATAGTTCTCTTTCATTGACCAGTCCCTGCTTGGTTTTGGGATCAGTGTTATGATGGCTTCATAGAATGAGTTCGGTAGTGAATTTTCACTTTCAATTTCATTGAAGAGTTGGAGGAGTATTGATGTGAGCTCTGCTATGTAGGACTTGTAGAATTCTGCTGTAAAATCATCTGGTTCTGGGCTTTTCTTAGATGGGAGTTGTCTTATTGCTGTTTCTATTTCAATGCTTAGGGGCCTTTTAAGATGGTTTAAGTCATCTTGGTTTAGTTTTGGCATATCAATATTTGCTAGGAAAAAGGTCCATTTCTGTCAAGTTCCCAAACTTATTAGCATAAAGTTTTGAGAAGTATTCCCTTATAATGTTCTGAATCTTGGTTGTGTCTGTGGTGTTTTTTCCATTCTCATCTCGGGGTTTATTTATTAGGGTGTATTCTCTTCTTTTTCTGATAAGGTTTGCTAAGTGTCTGTCAAGTTCATTAATTTTTTCGAAGAACCAACTCTTTGTTTTGTTGATTCTTTCTAAAGTTTTTTGGGATTCTAATTCATTTAATTCTGATTTAGTTTTGATTATTTCTTTCCGACTACTTGGTTGGGGTTTATCTTGCTGCTCTTTTTCAAGGAGATGTGTCATTAAATTTTTGGTTTCAGATCTCTCCAATTTGTTGATGTAGGAACTCAGAGCTATAAACATGCCTCTGAGTCCTGTCTTTGCTGTGTCCAGAGGAACTGGTGATTTGTGTGCTCATTTTGGTTGAATATTATGAACATTTGAATTTCCTTTCTAATCTCTTCCATGACCCATTCCTGATTCAGCAGTGTGTTGTTCAGCCTCCATGTGTTACTGGACTTTCTTTGGTGGCTTTTGGTGTTGAGTTCTAATTTAATTCCCTTGTGGTCTGAGAGAATGCAAGGTATAATTTTAATGTTTTTGAATTTTGACAACTTTGCTTTGTGGCCTAAAATCTGGTCTATTTTAGAAAATGATCCATGTAATGCTGAGTAAAACGTGTATTCTGATGCTGCTGAGTGAAATATTCTGTTAAATCTAGTTGATCTATGCAGTTGTTTAGGTCTGCATTTTCTGTGTTGAGTTTTTGCCTAGTTTATCTATCTAGTGGGGAGAGTGGTTGTGTTAAAATACCTAACAATTAATGTCTTTGGATCTATGTGGGATTTAAGGGAAATTACTTCTTTTTGGATAAATTTGGGTGCTCCGTTGTTTTGCGAATAGATATTTAGAATTGTAATATCCTCCTGAAGGAGAGATCCCTTATTAGTATGTAGCAACTTACTTTATCTCTTCTTACGAATTTTAATTTAAAGTCTATTTTATCTGATATTAGGATTGCAACTCCCGCCTGTTTATGGGGGCCGTTTGCTTGGTAGATTTTGTTCCAGCCTTTAACATTGAAAATGTGTTTGTTTTTATGTGAAAGGTGTGACTTCTCAAGGCAGCAGAGCGAAGGATCAGGCTTTTTAATCCAACTAGACAGTCTATGCCACTTAAATGGGGAGTTAAGTCCATTAATGTTGAGAGATAGGACTAAGACATATTTGGGAGTTACTGCCATATAATCCACCTTCTTGGGGGCAGCAGCAACCTGATTACTCCTATGGTTCCTGGATTCTCTTTTTGGGTACGGTTTCTTGGCCTTCATTGTGGTCTTATTGGTTTTCTATGTGTAGGACATCTTTAAGAATCTTTTGTAGCCCTGGTTTGTTGGACAAATGTTGTTTGTTTTTCATTGCTATGGAAAGTTTTTATTTGGCCTTCAGTTATGCAGGAGATTTTAGCTGGGTACAGTATTTTTGGTTGATAGTTGTTTGTCTTTAGGGCATGGCATACATCATTCCAGGCTCTTTTTGCTTTGATTGTCTCTGCTGAGAAATCTGAGGTGATTCTAATTGGTTTCAATTTATAGGTGATTAATCTTTACTCCTTGATTCCTTTAAGGATCTCTTCTTTGGTCTGAATTGATCCTGTGTGGATTACAATGTGATGGTAGGATGTCCTATTTTAGTCTGGTCTATTTGGACTTCTAAAAGCTTCTTGTATGTGAATAGGCCTATCTTTTTGCATGTTTGGGAAGTTCTCTACTAGGATCCTGTTAAACAAATTTCGTAGACCTTTAACTTCTGTTTGTAGGTGCTCCTCTACAACCATTTTCCTCAGATTAGGCCTTCTGATGATGTCTTCCAAGTGTTGAAAAGATCTGTCATGTTTCTTGGACTTGTCTTGGATGGTTGTATGTTCTTTCACTATTATATGTAGGTTGTCTTCAATCACCGAGATTCGATCTTCTGTATGGTCTAACCTGCTGTCAAGACTTTCTACTTTGTTTTTTATTTCTTTTCCTTCTAATTGGTCAGCTTTGATACTGTCAAATTCTTTGTTGGAGCTTTGTTTTAGATCTTGTATGAACTTCTGTACTTCCTTAATTTGTTGTTCAGTGTTTATTCTCAAATCACTTAGTTGATTGGATATGGTTTTCTTCGACTTCCATTCCTTCTGTTGGGGTTCATTCACCATTACATTTGTGGTCTCCCTGACTTCCTTCAGGTCTTTGTTAATTGTTTAAATGAATGCCTTTAGTGTTCTTTGTGTATTTTCATCCTGCTCTCTCAATTCCTGTATTACTCTTTGCTTAGCTTCCTCACATTCATGCCATTCCTGTAGTTCTCTTTGAGTGTTCTCTGCCTGTTCATGCCATTCCTGCCTTTCTCTTCTAGTGTTCTCAAGCTGCTCACGCAATTCCTATATCAGTTTCTGAGTAGTTCCTCATGCTCATGATATTCCTGTATTAACCTTTGGTTTACCTCCTCTCTCTCCCTATCACTCTCATACAGAGTCCTTAGTAGGTTTTCAATATTTTCCTGTATTGACCTTTGGTTTTCTACCTCTCTCTCGCTATCACTCTCATACAGAGTAGTTTGTATGTTTTCAAACTTTTCATTTACCATGTTTGCCAGCATTTTTTGTAGAGTTATTTGGGAACTCTCCTCTGGATTATTCTTTATCTGTTCTGTCCCCTGATTATCATGAGTGGGAGTTGAGACACCTGGACTTGCCATTTTTCTTGTGTTTTTCCGGCTTACTCTGCCCATTTGGGATTAGAATAACACCAGTTTTCTGCTAGAACACTATCTTAAGGCAAGTATCAACCAAAGTCTGTAGTTGCACAGTCAAAAGTCTGCAGATACAATCTAGTTCAACAGATATTTCTATTCAACATCAAAGAGCTATATTTTAATGGGCTCCAAACCACAAAGAAAAATTTGACAAACCAGAAATTATGAGATTTAGGGAGAGATGCAGTAAAAATAGGAATAGAGAGATGTGGGAAGGCACGGGGAGACAACTTAACTAAATCCTAATGTTAAAGCATGAAATAGGTTGGATAGGATGAAAGTAAAGTTTAAAAAGAAGAAAGAGAAAAGGGAAAAATAGACAAGAATAAATACAAAATACAAAACACAAAATTAAAAATTGCAATCCTTAAAAATTATGCATAAATGAAAACAAAATATTCAGAGAAGAATGTGGATATAATGAGAGAGGGGGAGGGATATAAAGGGGATGTGAAAAACTTAATAATAAAGATACTTAAAAAATATTATATAGATATAAAGAGGTAGTACTCCTAATAAGGAATTTAAGTCCAAGTGGTTTTAAATTGAGTAATAAATTTGTGGATTAAGTGTGTACACAATGGGGGATAAGGTCTAATAATTGGCTACGGGTATATCTGAGGATGAACAGAACAATTAAGTCACACAAAGAAGAACGAAACAGTGAAAAGTTGAAAAGAATGAAAAAGAAAGAAAAGAGGATCAAAAGTTCAATAGAGCTAAACATAAAAGAAAAAAAGTAAAAAAAATTAAAGAAAAACGCTCACAAACATATACCTCTAAAATGTAAATTATAAGAGGAAGAAAAAAAAGGTACTAGAAGACAATTTTTTTCAAAAAGTAAAAATTAAAAATTTAAAAATACTTTTAGAAAAAAATTTTATAATAGGTACAAAAAATAAAGAAAAAGTTCTTTGATTTTTTTTGGGAGGTTTGAGAAGATCCTGTATCTCCCTTATGTCATAATCAGCCACTTGTTGGAGTCTCTGGTCTGCTTGCAGTGCTTGATTTTCCTGTGCCTTGGTTGGTTTCTTAAGTCAATTTGTTTGAGCAGGCAGAAAAATGCTCTGCTTTACCTAGGATTATGTGTTCCTCCTCCCAGGCTAGTTCAATGGGAGGGAGTACTGCTTTGAGTATCACAAAAGAGGGAGATGGGTGTTTCCTCAAGTTTGGAGTTGCTGTGATTAGGTTAGGTTCTGGGTAGAGTTGAGGACTTTCAGCAAACAATAGCTTTCCCCTGAGGGGCTAGAATGTGAGAGACTCACAGAGCCCAGCCTGGAGCCACTCTCAGGATTTATGTTTACTGAATTTCAATTGGTTGTCCAGGCTGCTAAAGGACCGGGCAGCCTCTGGCTCTAATTACCCAGTGAAGAATCCCACTCCTGGGGCTGTTGGCCCGAGCTGGGTGACTTTTCCCTAAGTAGAGCTGAGTCTGGAAGATCAGTTAGGTTCTTGTGACCTGCTAAATGACTCTAGTTTTCTTCCAAGGCCTGAGTTGGATTTAGCAGCTCAGCCGAGCTTTGTCAGTATCAAAGATGGAGATCTCTGGTAGTGGGGGGGAGGGGTGGCCTTCCCTCCTCTGAGGACGTTAAGTTCCTGGGTTGTCTCTGGTTTGTGAACTGTAGGATGAAGGTATCTGCTCCTTGTCGGTTCTTGGTGGTGTTGAATAGAATCCTCTTGCCTACCATGTCTGGCTCTTTCGTCCTGAAATCTCTGTGTTGCAGGTATGGTGGCTACGGCCTCCGCTGCCACCGTTGCCGTCTCAGTGGCAGCTGCTGTCAAGAGCTCAGATCTGTCTCCTTGCCTGAATTTTCTTCTCTGGTCTAACTCTGTCCTGTGATGGCACACTTGGTGTGATTCTCTGGCTTAGGACTGTTCACTGGAACTATAAAACTGCTTTCTATGCGAGACCTTGTTTAGCCTCCAGCTTCTCCTCTGCCATCTTCCCAGAACTCCCCCCCATTACCTTGTTTTTCATCCCTGTGAAAAACTTCACTCTACTTTCCATAGGATAGGTTTGTTTTCACTACATGTAGTTACTTATTGATAATGAAAGAAAAAGGTTGTTTGTAAAAGAAAAAAGAACTTTTAGGTCACAAGTTAAAGTATCTTATCCGTTCCTATGATTTATATGAAATAAAATTTATAATAGTAGTAAAAGTGAAAAAGAATTCCTAGATATGTTGTTTTGCCATTTAGAATGGCAAAGAATAATATCACGTCACTCTTATAATTCTTAAAGAATGCAGGGGAAACTGTTGGTCCCTATCATGTTCCCACAAAACCAGTGGATCCTGAAGGACAATAGTAAGACAGCAGGAATTATAAGTAACAGACATGGAGCATGAAAGAGAAAGGGAGAAAATGAGAGAGTGAAAGAGAGAGAGAAATATCATAATACTGAAAATGCATAACAGATAAACAAGAGCTGTATGAGAATATTCATACTGCTATCTTTAAACTCTTCATGTACATTTGAAGGTATTTGATATATGATAACCCATCAACATAAAATATAAAATGATTTTGATAAAAATAAAAAAGACTCAGGAGAAATTATAAATGCAAAAGCAATCTTCACAGAAGCAAACTCTCAGAGATATTTCATGACTTTGAGAAGGATTAAGTGGCTGAAGTTAGTATAAATTTAGAAGTATACCAATTTACAAAAAACATAAAAAGATATTCATATATTTCATTATATAACCCAATGCAGAAAGCAAATGTTGTTTAGATGATTTTTTAAAACACTGTCTCTCAGGAGCAGGGAAGGCGGCTCAGTGTAGAGAGCTTGCCTTGCATGTATTAGGCCCTGGGTTTGTTTCCTCAGCAACACATAAGTAGAAAAAGACAAAAGCGGTGGTGTGGCTCAAGTGATAGTGCTAGACTTGAGCTGAGGGACAGCACCCAGGCCCCAGAGTTCAAGCCCCATAACCAACAAAATCAAAATAAAAAACAAAACAAAACAAAACATAGCCTCTCACTTTTGTGACCTGAACTCTGTAATACCGCGGCTTCAGCCTAGGGCTAAGATTTTAGGTGTGGACATTTATCATCCCTCCTGATTCAGACTGTACTTGATAAATTTTTAATAAATATTTTGTTCTTTATTTTCCTCTTTGTAAATTCACATGCACCTATTAAAAAATGGCTTGGCCATCCCAGTTACCTTCTCAAAGTACCTCTTGATGTCGACTTACAAAAAGTTGTATTATATTACAAGGGGAACAATGCCACAAATAAGAAAACTAATAATTAAATATTAATAATTAATAAAATAAAAAACAATTATCAGTGTTTTAAGTATTTGAAGGGTACTACAAATTAGATTTTACTATTTTCTCATATTCCTGTACATTTAACACTGGCTAAGATTTTGATGTTGAACAAGCCTTTTATAGACTATGAGTAATCTTTAAATTTGCCCACTAAGATTACTTTTTATGGATCATCTCATCTCATCTTGTTTATATGGCTTGTATCATCATTTGTTCCTCACGAACTTATAAAGTAATGTATGGATGTTCTAAAGTTTTAACAGAAACTGTGTAGTTAACAAAGTCTCAAATCTTCACTCTGCTTCTTTACACAAAATCTTTGCAAATTCTCATTAGTAATGTTTCTATAAAATCTGAAATGTACATACTTAGTAGCATATAACTGCTACCATAAATCTTAAATACTTTATAGAAAAGTTTTATGACCTGCCAAACCGTCCTAATTTTGGCATATATAAGCAAATTCTCAAATTTAAATACATTTGAAACATTAAAATTTTAACAAACCTGAACACTTGCTGCCATGTTCATTATGACAGGTGCCTTGTATAGAATAATGGAATTCCTCCTCCCACACATCTCAAACAACAATTATCAGGAATTATTTAATTTTTGACATGTCAATCTTGACTTTATTCTTAAATGTGTGCTTATGTAAGAAATACATGGTTCTAAAACTTCATGAAAATTCCTTTGAACTTACTTTTTTGAATTGTCTAGTTTAAGAAAATCAGTTGCACTTTATATATAAAAAATGTTTTGTGCGGGCTGGGAAGTTGGCTCAGTTGTAGAGCGCTTGGCTTGCATGCCTGAGGCCCTGGGATCGATTTCTCAGCACCACATAAACAAAAAGCCGGAAGTGGTGCTGTGGCTCAAGTGGTAGAGCGCTAGCCTTGAGCTGAAGAGCTGAGGGACAGTGCCCAAGCCCAGAGTTCAGGCCCCACAACCGGACCAAAAAAAAAATGTTTTGTGCTCAATTCGGCAGCACATACACTAAAATTGGAACATTACAGAGAAGATTACCATGGCCCTGCGCAAGGTTGACACCAAAATTCGTGAAGTGTTCCAGATGCTGGAGAGGATGTGGCATTCTTGGTGAGAGTGTAAACTTTGGAAAGTATGGAGGGTCCTCAAAAGACTCCATAAAAAGCTCCACTATGGCCTAGCAATCCCACTTTTGGGGATTTTACCAAATGATCACAAATAATCTACCAGCACAACTATTTTTACTGCAGCATTATTTACAATAGCTAAGATTCGGAGCCCACCCCGATGGCCCTCAGTAGATGAATGGATGAAGGAAAATGTGGTATATGTACACAATGGAATTCTGTGCCTCCATCAGAAACAATGACATCGCCCAATTTTTTAGGAATTGCAAAGACTTAGAAAAAAAATTCATTAAGTGAAGTAAGCTAAGTCCAAAGAAACATATGTCCCATGGTTTCCATTATTTTCAATAACTAATATATGTGTGGGATAAGCAGAAAAGGTCAAAAGCCATGTGCATATGACCAGATAAGATGATATTAAGGGAAATGAACCCCAAGATAGGGACACAAGGAGTTTTATCTCTATTGTTTCTAACGTACTTATAATGTGCAATGGGATATTTTTTCTTTGTTTGTATGTTCCTCTCCCACACTATAAGCCCGGTTTTCACTGTATTTGAAGTTGGTGCCCCTACATCCTATGTATATGTTTCACTAATTTGGGGAGGGGAAGGGAAATAAAAAATGCTTAAATAGGGATACAG
This sequence comes from Dipodomys merriami, assembly GCF_024711535.1. Taxonomy (NCBI): domain Eukaryota; kingdom Metazoa; phylum Chordata; class Mammalia; order Rodentia; family Heteromyidae; genus Dipodomys; species Dipodomys merriami. The sequence goes on from NW_027203827.1 coordinate 523,178, forward strand.
GTTGACCCATTGTAACAATGAGATGCACAAGACATTCTGTTGAAAAATGAACGTTACAATTTAGGCCAGGGAAGGGGGGTGTATTTGTGGAGGTGGGAGGGTAGGGATGATGGGGGAAAAATAAAGGAGGATGTAACAATGCTTGTTAGGAATTGTACTCATTATTTGCTCATGTAAATGTGACCCCTTTGTAAAGTATTTTTACAATTAAAATATGTATACAAATTTTCTGAGATGGAAGGGTTATTTACTCTATTTTATCCATATAATATCATTAACAAAGAAATTAATGTAGAACACTGATATGATGTTATTTTGAATAAATGTGTGGGTGTGTCTGTGGGTGTGTGCGCACACACCCACACGTGCACAAACACACATGCTTGTGTATTAGCATGCTCAGAGTGAAATCAGTCCTTCAAAGTATTGCTAGGCCTTTTCTCTCTAGATTGGTGAGCACTATATGAGCTACATCTCCATTCCTGGCTCTTTGCTAGTTCACTATAAATTTTGAAAAATAATTTCATGAATTTATTTTGCCCTGATTGGCTTCCAACTGTTATCCACAGATCTCAGGCTACTGAGTAGATATCTACGGTAGATAGGATTACAGATGTGACCAGCCAGCACAAGGCTTTCAGAATAATTTTAAACGTAGGAGAAAATTTACTTCTCGGGGGCGTGTTTTATCATCTCCTACTATTAAAGCATTTTGGAGTGAATATATGTGAATTTATTTCGTTTTGGGATTCTTAAAAGACAGTAAGTGAAGCTATTTAAAATTTTAGTACTTTTTAAAAAAGGCTATTGGAGCTGAGTGACAGAAGAAATTTGACTATCTTTGGACCTCAATTTATAAGTTCAGTTCTGTTCGGGATAACCCAATGTCACCAACACAGTCTGTGTTGAAGATAAACTGTAACAGAAAACAATCTCCATGGGCAGTAATTGTTATGCTATTTTTTCTTGGACAACATGAATATTGAATTGAGAGTGTAAGAGAATGGGGGTTTTACCTACCTTTTTTATATTGTTGAAAGACTTTTGGAAACATTAACTTATTTCCTTGCTCACTGTTTGTCTTTGGACAATTCACTTAGTGCCTTTAATTACAATTTTTCCCAACACTAGAATGATAATAATATTAGCATTATCGCAAATGTTCCCTTAAGAATTGAGAGAAATAAAACTTGTGAAATGTTTAACATAAATTTCTATGAATGAGCTTTGAGTTTAGCCAGCAGTTTTTAAAATACTAAATAGAATGCAATAAGTATTACAAAAACCATTACAGGTAGTGAGTAACCAGAAGTAATGTTATCTATTGACCATGCTCTGTTTCCAAGGAAGCTAGTTGGATAACTTCTCATGCTGTAAATCAAACTGGTTATCTTATGTCTTTTTTTTTTTTTTTTTTTTTGGGGTCCGGTCGTAGGGCCTGAACTCTGGGCCTGGGCGCTGTCCCTCAGCTCTTCAGCTCAAGGCTAGCGCTCTACCACTTGAGCCACAGCGCCACCTCCGGCTTTTTTCTTTTTTGCTTATGTGGTGCTGAGGAATAGAACCCAGGGCCTCAGGCATGCAAGGCAAGCACTCTACCACTGAGCCATCTCCCCAGCCCCTGGTTATCTTATGTCTTGGTAGTATAAAAATTTCAGGGACAGAATAATGAAGGAATGTTGTAGACTGAGGTGACGTCCATACGAAAATGTGCAAAACTAATAAAACGTAAAAGTATCTGAAAAGAGTATTGTGTTTTACATCGTTTAAGTTACATTGCAAAAATAGGGAATACCTAGAAGAATGAATTCTAATTTTGGTATTATATCATAGGTCCTTAGGAGGATGAACTCTTTCCTCATTCTTGTAGAGGCAATATCAAATGAGAGGAACTGTATTTTTTTGTTTGCTTCTTTACATTTATTCTTCAATTTGAAATCTGAACTACATGAGATGGAAAGAATCTAAGGGAAATTAGACACGCAGGCTTTGGAAGAACAATCATCTTAAAATAAATAAAGTACATATTGTCTTATAAAATGTCTAACTACATTGAGTTATATAGTCTCAAGTGTAAACAGAAAATGATTTAGGCAATATCATGTTATTGAAAAATGAAAAATGTTAGTAATTGCTTAATTTTTTTCTTTCTAAAACCTTGATTTTGTATAGAGAGATTAAAGATGAGATTAACAAGAAATGATTAAAAATGGACAAAAGTTCTGAATAGACATGTTTTCCAATAGCCTCAAAATCGCCAGTGGCTTTACAAAATTATGTTTAATACCACTTCTATGCTGGCTTAATGCTTTCTGAACAGAAGTCATTAGAGAAATGCAATTTAAAATTAATATGATACTACTTCATAACTATTATACTCATTAAAAAATCAGAGGAACCTGGTGTGGTCGTTAAGGCTTGTAATTCCAAGCATTGGAGAGGTTGGAGTAAGGGGATTTGAGTCTATGGCCAGTCTAGGGTACTACACATAGTAAAAACCTGCCCTTACAAAAAACCCAGAAGGTAATAATGTTGGTGAGAATGTAGAAAAAAGGAAATTTTCTACACTCTTGGTCAACATACAGGTTAGTATTCTCATTGTAGAAAGTAGTATGCAATTTTCTAAGAAATGCAAACTTGAAATATCATCTGATCCACCGATCATGTGATTATTTCTCTATGTATAACTGATAAATATATCTGTGGTTCATTATTATTCACATTATTCACAACAACAGCAAACATAAAAATCGAAGTTAAGTGTTCAAGTACAGACTAATAAAGCAACTGTGGTGCATGCACAAATATATTTTTCTGTTTCATACTTAAAATAGCAAGAGACTTCTCCCATTAGCCACAACTTACAATAACCTGAATGATGTATTCAAATCAAGAAAAATATTGTCTTCTAATCATTGTAAAACAACACACACACACACACACACACACACACACACACACACACACACACACACACACACACACACACACACACACCAATCTCAAACATTTAGAGAGAATTTTTTTAAAAAGTAAAGCAAAGTGGAATTGCTGGGGCATTTAGGTCACAGTGTAGAAGATAGTAGATATACAGGATGACCAAGTATAGAGTTGTAATGTACAACATGAGGATACAGGGGACAACACTGGCCTTACATAGGAATGAAGATAAGTAAGTAGGAGTTGTTGTTCCTCATAGGGTTTGCTCTTTCAGTTGTTCTTCCTTCAGTAATGGATAAAATGAACATAATTCTTTAAGTATAACTGCCTGTTGCCCCATTTGTCAGGAAATGAAAAGACTTGAAAAAAATTATATTAAGTGAAATAACCGAGGCACAAAGAAACATAGGTCCCGTGGTTTCCTTTATTTATAATAACTAGTATATATCTGAGACAAGCAGAAATGGTCAGATAAGTTGATGTTAGGCGAAAAGTACCCCAAGATAAAAACTCGTTTTTTTAAAAATCTTTCTTGCTATTGTTTCTAACATATTTATAAGATATTTCTGTGTTGCTTTGTATGTCCCTCCCCCACGGTATAAGTCCTGTTTGCACTGTATTTGATTTAGGTATAATTTGTGGAGGGGAAAGAAAAAATATTTAAATAAGGATAAAGGTGGACCCATTGCAACAATGAGATGTATAAGATGTTATGTCAAAAAACAAACTTTACAGCTTTGGCACGGGGCAGGGGAATTTATAGGAAGGGATGGCAAGGCGAAACAAAAGAAGAATAAACAATGCTTGATAAGAAATGTACTCATTACCTTACCTATGTAATTGTAACCGCTCTGTACAATATTTTCACAGTAAAAATATTAAGTAGATACATTATATTACACCTGATAACAGTGCCTACATACTTCACTTTATTGGTTAAATAAATGTTAGACCTCCTCAAAAAAAGGAAACAATAACAAGCAATATAACAATAATGTATCCTCAACATAGAACAAAATGTCAAATTAAAATACATGAAATTTTCCTTGATGTAAACTAATTATTACCAATAAGAGAAATCTTGAGACCTATGTTCCTTTAAGTCTGGCTTACTTCAGTTAATATGATTTTGTTCCAAGATCTTCTATTTCCTTACAGATAAGGTGGTATCATTGTTTCTAATGGAAGCATAGTATTTCATGTATGTGTATTTGTGTATGTGTGTGTGTGTGTGTGTGTGTGTGTGTGTGTGTGTGTGTGTGTGTGTGTGTCACATTTTCTTGTTCCATTCATCTACTGAGAGGCATATGAGTTGATTCCATATCTTAGCTTTGGTAAATAATACTGTGATAAACATAATTGTGCTGGTAGCTTCAGTGTGGTCTTGTTTGTGGTCACATGGTTAAATGCTCAGAAGTGGGATTATTGGGTAAAAAGGGGAACATTATTGTTCACATCACATATAATCTTATTAGATGAGCAGAATAACTCAATAGCTATGTACATAGGACCGTATAAGGTGTTTCCAAATGAAATGAACTCCAAGATATGTTCTTTATTGTTGTTGTTCTTAATGTATTACGTGATTTTTTTTCATCCTTTTGTGTTTTACCCACCAATGGTTTATCCCCTGTAGTCATTGTATTTGATTTTGATACCCTGGGTGTTAAAACTAGGGAACTAGGGAAACGAAAGGGAAAAAATAAAATGGTGAGACAAAGAAAAAAGGGGGAACCTATGCAACAATGGTACTCATAAGACAATATGTTGGAAATGATATTGGGGGGGTTGTTGTGAATGAATAAGGAGAGACATTTTAGAAGGGGTAAAAAAGTTAGAAAAGAAATGAATTGATTACCTTACTTATGTAACTATACCCCTCTGTACATTACCTGGACAATAAAATTTAAATAAAAATAAAGTATATGAGAGCAGCAATACAGGAGATGGGAGTGGGGGAAGTACTGTAGTATAGTATAGTAGAAAAGCTGTGGAGAGCAGTAATTTGACTTTACCATAGGAAGTAATAAACTACCATACAGATTTACAGCCTAATGTCAGTCACTGAAAAGGGAAAACAAAATGCAAAATCAGCAAAGCAATATAGATAAAATAGAAAACTAAAATATTAAGGTGAAGAGATGACTTGAACCAACAATAACAAATGACACAATTAGAAAACAAATAAGCTGGTAAGTATAAAAAATATTACCCATAATTCTATTAAATGTTGTTTACATCACAATTTGTTAGAAATATAATTCAAATCACAGTTTAATAGTATATCATTTTCATAGTATGTTACTGATTTAGTAATATTCAATGTTAAATATATAATTTTTATTTCAGCACCTATAGAAAAGAAAAAAGTGAAACTAATTTTAATAATATATTTTATGAATTGTATAATTGACAAGCATTAGAATTTTAACAAATAATATGTCATTATTGTTTCATTTCTGTGAATTAATGTAATAATTCAAAGTGTATTCTACACTTAGTAATCGTCCTTAACATCAAATAATAAATTATTGCTCATGACTCTTGGTATTAGGTGGAACGGTTCAGAATTGTGGTAAAAATTCACCACACTTTACATGAGGGTATGTCTCCTCTCATCTAGCTTATTTTCTAGAAATTTGATTTCTACATGCATGTTAAATTCTTGTCTAGGGGAGAGATATACAATTATATGCAATTATAGACATGAGGAGTATTTCAGATGGTACTTAAAAGTCATATTCGTTAATTAAATTTTTATTATTTTGTACCAAATAAATATTTATAGAGAGACTGAATTTCTGAGTAAATGATGGTGTATCTGTGCCAGATTATACGTATTAAGGCTTATTTTATATTTCTGACTTTGTTTCTGAAGTTGGATTGAATTTTCCAAAAGAGGATAAGTGTATTATATTGGATATATGAAAGTAAACTTAATGTTTATTCCATAAATGCTTTGCCACTTATCTAATCCCAATATAAATTATCCATGTGTTTGAAGTAATGAAAATATCAACAGATATAAGCCATATAAATCCATCTGTAGTAGACAAGTATTTTCAAGTAAAAGAGGATAGTTGATCCTCTTTTACATTACAGAATATTCTTGGGAAAATGTGCTCCAGGCTGGCCACAACTGCAGAATACTATGGTTTGATCTAGCATAAGAGAAGGAAGGAAGGGGAACCTTCTTCCCAAATTTTTGTTCCCAGGGATGTGATCTGTTTTATGGTGGTGAGTTGGAAATGAACATTTTTCACAGTCAAACTTGAAAAGCCATCTTGATAGACCATTTCTGTAAGTGGTTACAGATGATTATTCCTGGATTTCCAAGGATGCCAGATTGCCTCATTTTGAGACAATTAAAACAGCAATTTAGTCAGCTGTTTTTGTATGTTTAGGAGAAAAACCCATTGACTCTAGGCCAGCGAATCTTTGGGGCCCAGAGAAGATAATACATCAAACAAACAAACAAAAACTCCAGTATTCACTGCCAGTCAAGGCTGCTATCACAGCCTACATGAAGTCAGGCAAAAAACAGAAGCTGAGAGTAATTTAGATGATAATTAAAATATTTGTGATGAGGCAGACTGAAATGAGACTCCAGAGAGAGGGTCAGAAAGACTGATCAGACTAAAATTGGTCACAAAAAGATTGGAAAATAGTATTCCTTGTAGAACACATAAATCATAGAAGTCCTGTGCATGTAAGAAGAGAGCAGACCACATTCCTTTTTTTTTTTTTGAGAAATGCACATTTTCTTAAACATCAGCTTAATGAATTTTCAATGGAAATCTTTGAATTAAATATTTGACCACATGTGGGAGAAGGCCAATTGCTGAAGAAAAAAAAAACATCATCACTCTGTTAGGGGTTCTAATATCACATTAGGAAGTAATAAAGCACAGATTTGTAATAAAAAGTGAAAAAAATTATTCCAAATGAGGGTTTCATATGTTTTGAGGTAAATGTTCTTGATTTAGCTGCTAGCAATTAGCATACAATTGATTCAGTCCCACAGCTGAGTTGATATTGACTACAGTATTCTCACATGAAAGAAAAGAGAAAATTTACAAATGTCTGATGAAATGAGTCAAGGATGAAGTGTTCTAATAGTGATATCTGAGGTTTAGACACAGGTGAAGAGTTAGATTTTCTTTTATAAAAGTCTCTCATTTTTAGGCTGGTGCCAGTGCCTCACAGTTGTAATCCTAGCTACTAAGGAAGCTGAGATCTGAGGACTGATGTTCAAAGCCAGCCTGGGCTGGAAAGTCCCTCAGACTCTCAGCTCCATTTAACCACCAGAAAAACAGAAACTGTGGCTCAAGAGGTAGAGCCCTTATCTTGAGTTGAAGAGGTCAGGGACAGTGCCCAAGCCCAGATTTCAAGCCCCTAAAACAACAACAACAACAAATCACACTTTTCTTGGACTGCTTACATCTTTTCCTAACATTCAATAAAGAAGCCATTTTATCACCCACTACATTTAAGTCCTATCCTAGCTGCTGCAAATAGAATGGTTTGTTATCTTAGGTCAAAAGATTCATATTTAGGGCTGGGAAGGTGGTTCAGTGGTAGAGGGCTTGCCTTATATGCTGAGGTCCTGGGTTTGATTACTCAGCACTGCATAAGTAAAAAGAAAAAAGCTGGAAGTGGCGCTTTGGCTCAAGTAGTAGAGCACTAGCCTTGAGCTGAAGTGCTGAGGGACAGCGCTCAGGCCCAGAGTTCAGGCCCCATGACCAGACGCCCCCCCCCCCCCAAAAAAAAGGTTCCTATTTGGGGAAAAAATACCAGCAGTGGTAACTTGTTTTCCAGTCCTTGAACTCTGGGTCGGGTCCCTGAACATAGTTATGCTGGTAGCTTTCATGTGAGCTTGCTTGTTATTTATTGGATTACTGCCCAAGACAGGAATTACTGGGTCTTAAGGGAAATCTATGTTTAGTCTTTTGAGGAACGTCCGTACTGCATTCCTGAGTGGTTGAACAAGTTTAATTTCCCACCAACTGTGTAATAGAGTTCCCATTTGGCTACATCCCTGTCAGCATTCGCTATTGTTAGTTTTCTTGATAATCGCCATTCTATCTGGGGCGATGTAGAATCTGTCATGTACTTGTAGATTTGTAGGCACCTTCTAGCTACCATAAATGAATGAATCTTTGAAAACTATATTGCTCTGAGTGTGCATACCTTTGTTTTAGTATAATTTTCCCAAGCCTTTCATTTTCCTAAAGACTGGTGAAAAGTCATCCTTTCTGATGGGTGAATAGAATTCCATTGTGTGTGTGTGTGTGTGTGTGTGTGTGTGTGTGTGTGTGTGTGTGTGTGTGTGTAAAATGACAATAGGCCCATGAGTTCATTTCTAATCCTTTGGTTTCATCTGTAATTTTGTAATTTCTTATTACATTCAGATTGCTTTCTCTACTGCATTGAAGAATATTGTTGGGATTTTGATGGGTATTGTATTGTCAATTGTTTGGGGGCAGTATTGCAGTTTTCACAATGTTAATTGTTAAGTCTTCCAACCAGGAGCATTGAAAGACATTCCATTTCCTTGAATCTCCTTAAATTTCCTATTTTAAATTTATTAATTCCTAGTTTTGTTGTTGTTTTGTTTTGTATAGATTTGATTGGATTTTGAAGCTAATACATATGAGGTTTTTTGGATTTAAGTGTGGATCTTCCCATTGTTAGTAAAACAGAAAAACTACTGATTCTTGTGAGTTTTACACTCTGCTACATTGCTGAAGGTTAGCACCACCTTTACTAAAGTGGGGGGAAGAAGCTATAGTGTCCTTTAAATATAGGATCCTTTCATCTGTAAATAGGGATAGTTTTATTTCTTCGCTATTTGGATCCCCTTTATGTTTTTCTCTTGCCTATTGCTCTTGCTAGAAAGTCCACTACTATATTGAAGAATAGTAGAGATAGTGGACATCCTTTTCTCATTCCTGATTTTAATGACTTCATGCTTCCACCATTAGGTACACACTTATTATCTCTTTGCCATATACATACTTTGTTTTATATTTAAGAAAGCTCCATGCATTCCTAGCTTCTCAGACCTTTAATCATAAAGGGGTACGGGAGCTTGTTAAAAGCTATTTCTACATCCATGTAGATGATCATGTGGTTCTTTCCCTGCTTCTACTGATGTCATGTTTTATGTTTATTGACAAGTATATTGAATCCAATTGTATCCTAGGATGAATACTGTTTGATCATAGCATATAATTTTTTTGTTAGTTGCTAAAATTGGTTGGTGAGAAATTTATTGAGAAGTTTGCATCAATGCTTATCAAGGAGTTGGGTTCGTAGTTCTTTTTCTTTGATGAGTCCCCATCAATTTGGGAAAGTCGAATTCTTTTTTTTGGAAGGGGTGGTCTGGTCGTGGGCCTGAACTCTGGGCCTGTGTGCTGTCCCTCAGATCTTCAGCTCAAGGCTAGTGCTCTACCACTTGAGCCACAGCGCCACATCCGGCTTTTTTTCTTTTTGCTAATGTGGTGCTGAGGAATGGAACCTAGGGCCTCATGCATGCAAGGCAAGCACTCTACCAATGAGCCACCTTCCCAGCCCCTGAAAGAGTCTAATTCTAGCTTCATTGAATGTGTTTAATAATTCCATTTCCCTTTCTATTCCATTGAAGAGTTTAATCTGAATATTGTAAGTTCATTTCAGCCCTTAATTTCATGGTAAATCCATTGAGTACTAGATATTTATGGTATGGGAAATTGTTTATTGAGATTTAATTTTCATTACTTCTTATTTATCACTTCTTGGCTCAGTTCAAGTATAGGAAAGCATCAATTTCTCCAGCATTCTCCAGGTGATGGGCATACAGTTTTCAAAGTACTTTCTTATAATATTATCAATTTTCCTTATTTATGTTTGATGTCTCATTTTTTTCTCTAGTTTTTTCTATTTGGGTGAGTACTCTTATTTGTTGTTCGGTATTTTTTGTTATGAAGTTGATATTCAGAGAGGTGCGTTACAGTTACGTAAGTAATGAGTACATTTTTTAACAGTGTTACTGCTTCCTCATTTTTTTCCTGCTTCCACCAACCCTGACATCCCACTCCCCCAAAGTTGTAAACTTCATTTCTAACATAGTGTCTAGTGTATATCACTGTTGCTTTGGTTAATCTTTGTCCCACAATTTCTGTGATTTCCCTTCTCTTCCCCAAATCAGATTAACTTATGTATAAGACAAAGGGTACAGAAATCAAAAACAGTGACTTCAGGGAATAAACCAAAGAGCAAAAACTAAATAGAAATTACGAAAACAGTTCACTACACAATTATCTTGTATTCATTTCTTGAAGCTCATTTCAACAAGCATAATTTTGTATGGTGATATGCATAGAGCTATTAAGGTATTGTGATCTTTTCTAAGAATATCCTAGGCATATTCTAGTTTTTCCAAATGAATGAAAACATGTAGCCTATGATTCTTTGGGTCTGGCTTGTTTGACTTATTTTTTCCAAGTGATTCCATTTCCTTACTAATGGGGCAATGTCATTCTTTCTGACGGAAGCATAGAATTTTTATTGTGAATATATATGACATTTTCTTGATTGATTCATCTACAGAGAGACATCTGTGTTGGTTCCATTTCTTAGCTATGGTGAATAATGTTACAATTGTCATAGTTGTGCTGGTAGCTTTAGTGTGGTCTTGTTTGTGGACATTTGGGTAAATACCCAGGAGTGGGTTTGCTGGGTCATAGGGGAGCTCTTTGGAGCAACCTCTATACTTCTTTCTGGAGTTTTGAACAAGTTTACATTTCCACCAATAGTGTAGTAATGTTCCTTTTTGGCCACATCCCCCCAGCCCAGCATCTGTTGTTATTAGTTTTCTTCACAATGGTCATTCTAACTGGGGTGTGGTGGAATCTCAATGTTGCTTTGATTTGCATTTCTATAGCCAGAAATGTTTCATATTTCTTCATGTGTCTATTGGCCATTCATATTTCTGCTTCAGAGAGGTCTCTCTTTAAATCTTTAGCTCACTTATTAAGAGAGTTGTTGTTTTTTGGGGGGGAGGTGGTGTCCGGTCGTGGGGCCTGATCTCTGGGACTCGGCGCTGTCCCTCAGCTCTTCAGCTCAAGGCTAGCGCTCTACCACTTGAGCCACAGTGCCACTTCCGGCTTTGTTCTTTTTGCTAATTTCTACTGAGGAATCGAACCCAGAGCCTCAGGCATGGAAGGCAAGCGCTCTACCACTGGGCCACCTTCCCAGCCAGAGGCTGTTGTTTCTTTGAGGATTTGTTTTTTTGGGGGTTAACTTTTTGGGCTCTAATATATTTTATATATGAGGCCATTGCCTGTTGCGGAGCAAATAACGATCTTCTCCCAATCTGAGGGCTTTCTATTTATCTTTCTATCTATATAAGTTCTCTTCTTAGGCAGATTTGTCAAGGGTCTGTCAAGTATGTTAATTTATTGAAAGAACCAACTCTATTTTGTTGATCTTTTTATGTTTTATTTTGTCTTTAGTTATTTCTGATTTAATTTTTTTATTTGTTTCTGTCTACTGCTATGAATTTGGGCTTGTTCTTGTTTTCAAGAAATTTGAGGTATATAATTAATATACAGGCTTGAAATTTCCCCAATTGCTTGATGTAGGCACTCAGAGTTATTAATTTTCCTCCAAGTACTGCATTTCTGTGTCCCAGAGGAGTTGGTATTTTGTGTGTTCAATTTGTTAAATTTCAGAAACTTTCAGATTTTCATTCTAATGTATTCAGTGCCCCGTTGGTCATTCAGCAATGTGTTGTTCAGTCTTCATGTGTATGAGAAATTTTTTTTTTACTTTAGCTGTTTAATTATATGTTTATTCTGTTGTGTTCTGACAAGATATGGGAATTCAATTAATTTTTCTTTCAATTTAGATAGAATTTCTTTTTTTTGGGGGGGGGGTGTCTGATTGTGGGGCCTGAACTCTGAGCCTGGGCGCTGACCCTCAGCTCTTCAGCTCAAGGGTAGTCCTCTACCACTTGAGCCACAGCACAACTTCCGACTTTTTTCTTTTGCTTATCTTTTGCTGAGGAATTGAACCCAGGGCCTCATGAATGCAAGGCAAGCAATCTACCATTGGATATGTTCTATTTTGGAGACTCTTCAATGAGCTGCTGTGAATAATGTTTATTCTGACATTGAAGGTATATTCTGTAGATATCTGTTAGGGCTAGGTGGTCAATGTAGTTATATAGGTTTTCATTTTCTTGGTTGAAATTTGCTTAGATGACCTATTAAGATGTGTATTAAGATGTGTTTTTAGGTTAAGTAGTATTTAGTTGATGAAGTGGGGGTGCTCTAGGATTCAGGGCATTGATATTTAGACTTGTTATATCCTCCTAATGGAGAGTTGCATTTATCAATATATAATGTCTCTTCCTAATAATTTTAATTTGAATTCTATTTTATTTTATGTTAGTAATTGTGTGGTCTTTTTATGGTGTCCATTTGCTTGAAAATTTTCCTTCCAGCCTTTCAGTTTGAGTATGTGTTTGTTTTTGTCAATAAAATGTGTTTCTTTTAGATACTATATGGATGCATCTTGTTTTTTGATACTACTATCTAATCTATGTCTTCTATTTGGAAAATTATGTCCATTTATATTAAAGGTTAAGACTGTGAAATATCTGATAAGTCCTGTTATGCACATGCTGTTAGGAGCTGTGCCTCATCTACTCTTAATATATTTACCCTGTTCTCGGGTAGGGAACATTTTATATAATCAGTCCTGTTCTTCTTGATCTTCTCTATGTAGGATATATTTGAATAACTTCTATCCTGCTGATTTGGTAGAGATACATTGTTTCAAGTTTTCTTTGTCATGAAATATTTTTACAAAATCTTTTAATGTAAAGGAGAGTTTGGCTTGGGACCATATTCATGGTTGGTAATTGTTTGCCTTTAATGTTTTCATATATCATGCCAGGCTTTCCTTTTTACCATATCAGCTAAGAAACTTGTATTTATTCTGACTGTATATCCTTTATAAATAATCTGTCTTTTCTCCTGACCGATTTAAGAATCCTTTCTTTTATCTCTAATGATCCTCTAATAGACTATGATGTGGTGGTGGTTTGTTCTGTTCTGGGATTCTCTGTTTGGTCTTCTAAAGGCTTCTCTTCACTGAATGAGCCTATATCTTTGGATATTTGGAATAATCTTTGCTACAATTCTGTAATATATTTCCCATCCATTTAGTTTCCTGCTCTTCTCCTTCTTGATACCTACCTCCCCCAATTTGATCTTCTGAGTCTTGAACTTCCAGCAAGATTATTTCTTATTTCTTGGATATGTTCTAAATGATTATTTCCTCTTTCCTATTAGACCTATTCTATCTGTGATCTCTGAGATTATCTTCTATATCATCTATTTGCTGTAGAGACATTCTATTTTGTTTTTATTTCCCTGTCTTATAATTGGTTATTTTTAGGGCTTCTATATCTTTATTTAAGCTTTTTTTTATCTCTTGTATGGACTTTCTTTAAACTATTCTTTGGGTGGGGGGTTGGGGGATATGGGTTTTAGCTGTGTCTTCTTTTATATCTTTTAACTTGGTATCTATTTTTTCCTTGGACTCTCTTGCCTTAGAATTTATTTTTCTTTCTGTTTGGAGTCTCCATGAATGATTTTGCTAATCTTTGATTGGGCTCATCTTGTTCACAAGTTTCCTTGTAGAGGTTATATATTTTTTCATTAACCACATTTTTCAGCAGTATTTGTAATGTATTTTGAAAACTATCTTCTAGGTCCTTGATTGTCTGTTCTAATGCTTTTTTTATTTACTGTGTGAATTATTACTTTGGAATGACTTTCCTCTTAGTTTTCTGATTTGTTCTGTCCATTTGGAAGATTTCTTGGCTTTCATTTGGGGCATCTCTGATCTTAATAGGTGACTATCTATGTTCTTGGTTGATTTGCCAGATGTTGCTTTGGTCTTCTATTTTGATTGCTTTTTCTGGAATTAGGTTTGTGTCTGGACCATTAAGTGTAAGAGAAGAGATCAGTTGTGGTGAGATGTTGTAATGTTAATACTTGTGGTTCCAATAACAGTTCTGACTGTCCAGTGGTAAGGTGAATTGTGTCTGTGTTTAAATGTGACTGACTCTGCTCGTGATTTTTTCCCATGTGGACCTTTTATTTCCACACTGCAGTTGTGCTTTTGAGTATGTTGGCCAACACAGTCACAGCACTCACCTTCCTGGCTGGGTAACTTTTCATAGATTTCTGTGTGCTTGTGAAGACAACATAATATCTTCTTTTGGATTGTATATCTACATATAATTATAGCTGACTTGATGTGACCCTCTAGAAGTGGAGTACCTGCTAGGACTGTAAATCTCTGTTTCATTAGAGAGAGCTAGGGTAATTTTCTGTTGTTATTCTGCCATTGTTTTTCCTCTTCCTCAGGTTTACTTTTTATATTATGGATTTTTTCACATAATTTAGGATTTGTGATGGTTGTATCAGGTTATTTTTGTTTTTCTGTTTGTGTTACTTTGAAATAGTGATTTCAGGCTTGTATGAAGAGACAGTAATAATATGAAATCTGAAGAGCCTAAGGCTTAATGAGGCACAAGGAAGTACTAAGTAACTCCATTACACACTAGCAACCATTTTGTGAAGTATGAATTATAAAAATAACCATGGGTTTGACCCAGAAATGACACAAAAAGAAAAACAATTCCCGGAAAACAGACATAAATAATCTTTGGGAAAGTCAGGAATTTTGTCCAGATGCATTGACCAAACACTGGGTGGCCATTCAGGACACAGTGACCCAGTGGCCAGAGATCCCGTCAATTACATGTCAATAATAATATTAGCCAATCAGATATGCATAGCTAAGTTTGCTTAAAATTTTAGCCAATCATGTAATTTCTCATGTAAAATTTCTTTAAAGTTGTTTGTTCAATTGTATGAAAACTGTGCTGATTCTATGCTGGGGGCCTCTTAGCTTCACCAGTTACTGAGTACATGGAGGACCAACCTCGAATTTGCAAATAAACGACTCCTTTGTTATTTGTATTGGTCATGGTCTCTGGTGGTCTTCGGCAAGGGAGTCTCGAGTCCATATACAACAAATGTATGTTATTACATTGAAAGAAAGCGAGCAGACATTTTAACCTATTTGCTACAAGTAAATTAATATTAAACAAAGCTAATTAAAACAATTACTTATTTACTCCAGAGAATGAGTATAGTACGCTTGGATATCTTGGAGGAAAAGACTTTAGACTCATTATAATTGATGCCTTACATTGAAATTCCTGGCTAAATTTTCTTCTTCAGAAAGGCAAAAGCTCCATTTCTTTCATGTGAGTATTATAATATCTTAATATCTGCATGTTGAATTGTTTTCCTCTGCTGTTTTCAATACCATTCTTCATCCATTACATATCTATGGCTTTGAATGACCAATTCCTTAAAATACCTATATTGCTTATATTGTGATTGAGATCTCAATAATATTAATATGAATTTATTTCCGATTCTCATCTTGAGCTACATTCATATGAAATTTATGCAGTCTCAAGCAAGAAACCTGGTTATTTTACTCTTTTCTATATTTTAATCAATAAATCTATTCTCTTTAGAAATATATTCTCATCTTTTATATTGCTTCAGTAAACATCATGTATTTCTTGTACTTTTACTGAAATAAATATAAAGTATGGAAAATGAAAACAGCCCCCCTTATCACTTTAAAGTAAATCCTTGGGGACTATTTTATATATAAAAATAAAAAAGTGCAATGCACATTTTTATACATGAATAATCTAATGGTTAAGTCAATTAGACACAAGAACTACCATAGCACATCAAGTCCAATTTACTTAAAGGCACCAAAACATATGTGTTCATGAATATCACTCATTTTTAGAAAATGACTAGTCACAACAAAGTTTATATTATATTTCTAATTTTAAAATGAAAATTACACCCAGATTAGATGTGAATATCCTGTTTCCAGGAATATACTTATTCAGAAAACAGGGAAACAAAAAATCAGGGTTTGTCATATAGAATGAAAGATGTAAAAGCAGACTGTCTTTCCTTAAGATGATAATTACATGCAAATTGTGTGATTTATTCAAAGATACTATAAAAATTAAAGAGAGGATTTGTGATCAGAAGTGATAGGTAAGCAATCACGTCAGCTCAGCACTCTCCCCGAACCCCAGTACCTGCCCCAGGTATCGAATCTCCCCTCAGCTCCACCCATGGAGGAGACTCTCCTCCACCCCTCTTCACTCCACACACTAAGAAGGTGCATGGTGACCCTTGTGTGTGTGTGTGTATGTGTGTGTGTGTGTGTGTGTGTGTGTGTGTGTGTGTGTGTGTGTGTGTGTGTGTGTGTGTGACTGTTGGGGATAACAACCTCTCAAGGTCTCAGTACAAAGCGCTCTTTGGGATGACACACAGCACACTTCCAAAAACAGCACAAAGCACCCTGTGTAAAGGACTCAGCACACAGCTCACTTTGAAGGACTCAGCATATAGTACCCTATGTAGGGTACTCAGCACACAGCACCCTTTGAAGGAGGGAGTCCACAGCTTGCAGTGTAAAGGAGTCAGCACATTGCATGCTTTGACAAACTCAGCACATAGCACACTTTCCCAGGGGCACATTACATAGTACACTCTGTGTTAAGACTCCACACATAGCCCTTTGAAAAGCTGAGTACAAATCACCCTTTGTAAATCTCTCATTTTATAGCACCCTTTGAAGAACTCAGTGCATATAAGAATTTTGTAAGTTTCAGCACATACAGCACATACCACACTATGGCAGAACTCAGCACATACCACACTGTGGAAGCACTCAGCACACAGCACCATTTGAAGGACAATACAGAGCAACCTGTGTAAAGGACTCAGCACACAGCACTCAAAAATCTCACCTCATCCCTCTCTTCTCAAGGGCTCAGCACATAGCAGGATCCTTTTAGATGAATTAGCACACCACACCTTTTGAAAGACTCAGCATACAGTACATTGTGTAATGGACTCAGAACACAGCACCCTTTGAAAACCTCAGCACGGCCCACTCTTCTCAGGGATTCAGCACATAGGACCCTATGGGATGACTCAACAAACAGCACATTTTTGAGGACTCAGCACAAAACCCCCATGTGGGAAGGATGCAGCAAATAGTGCCCTTTGAAGGACTCAGCACATAGCTGTATGTCACAGGTTCAGCTTTCATTAGAATTAGGATGCTTTCTTCAGTATCCCCATTCTTCAGAAACACTTCACAAATCTTACCAGCTCACATTTAGCCAACCTGTGTTTTATGGGGGTCTTGAACTCAAAGTTTGGGGGCCCTGTCCCTGAGCTCTTTGGTTCAATGCTAGAGCTCTACTACTTGGAGGCACAGCTCCAATTTTGTTTTTTTTGGGGGGGGTTGTTCTTTGACAGGTCTTATGGTGATAAGGAAGGCCAAGTTGGGGTCTCTGGGGGCAAAGGCTCTTAGCTCAGCCTGGAGCTGACCTCTCTCTTCCTTGAGCCCCTGGAAAGCTGGGCCTCCTGGAGCTCTCTTGGCCTAGGGTGGAACAGACCTGCTCTGGCATCAGCACTCAGGGTGAACAAAAGTCAGCTTGGCCCTGGTCACTTCTCAAAATTGAACTCTAGAGGACAATGGCACGGGGCCGCATATCCCGCATGTGGCCACCAGGGGGCAGGAGTGGCCCACCATAGGGATTGTACCTGCGAGTTGTGTTTACTCTTGCTTCCCTGGGGTCTCCATCATGCTTCCAAGTCACCCTGGACAGGAAAATCCTTGAGACACTTACCTACAATTAACAATCGAAAAACAAGTGGGGCTGTGGCTCAAGTGGCAGAGCAGTAGCCTTGAGCAAGAAAACTCAGGGATAGAGCCTAGGCCCTGAGTTCACACACACACACACACACACACGCGCGCACGCACACACACACACACACACAAACACACACACACAAACACACACACACACACACACACACACACACACACACACACACACACACACCACGTGCATGCAAAATCAGAGATTTCTACAGTGCAATCTTTGGGTATTCTCTACTTTTCCCCCACTAAGCCTGGTGACTCCTGGCCTAGGTGTCTGATGCATACACCACCACCTGGCATCTTTAATTTTGGAGAACAGAATGGGTAAAAGATAATCCTACTCCTAACCCAGCTCCTTGATTGGGTCATGGTCTATCCAGGCCCGTTGGGCCTCATTCACTAAATCGCCAAGATGCCTTCAAAAGTTATCACATACTGGGCACTGGTGGCTCATGCCTGGCATCCTAGCTACTCAGGAAGCTGAGATTTGGAGGATCAAGGTGCCAAGCCAGCCTGGGCAGAAAGTGTGTGAGACTCTTATCCTTGATGAACCATCAGAAAACAAAAGTGGTCCTGTGGCTCAAGTGGTAGAGTACCAGCCTGGAGAATAAGAGCTCAGGGAGAGTGTTCATGGCCAACAAAAACGAGATGTTGGCTTTGGGATTGGCATTGGACAAATATAATTGGAATTTTCACGTGCTCCAGGACAAAGCAGTGCCTCCTTTAGTCCCGTGCTGGTCCATCTTGTCTCACCCCCTGGCCTTGTCCATGCTTCGGGTCAGCATGGCTCTGGATGGAAGGGAGGGCTCCAAGGAGGAAAATCCCAAAGCAATCACCCCACCTCCTTCTGCCATGCTGACCCTGCTGCTTCTGCTCTTTGCCGTAGACCTTCTTCCTGGAATCCATCCAGGAGGTCATCACAGCCAACACAGTGGTGAGTGGTGGGTCTGTCCTAACTCGGGGCAGTCAGAGGTGGAAGTAGGTCTGGAATTAGGAACTTCCACCCTGGTGTGGGCTGAGCCTAGGGTTGACCTTTATTTCATCCTGAGCCTTGCAGTGGTGGGAAGACAGTGTAGACTCCACATTGAGTCAGGTAAGATTGGAATCTGGAGGACCCCTTGTGTGGGGAAGGTGTGGGGCTCAGGGGGCACTGTTGTTGATACTCCTCTCTCGGGACTCCCCTCTGCTTCCCTCATCCCTCAATGGTAGAAGAGAAACTTCAACTAAGGGTGTGGGAATTGGGGGCGGGGAATTATTTTGGTGTGAAGCAGAAGTGCTTCATATTCCTCCTAGCCCCTACTTACTCTTTATCTCAGGAATGGCCATATGGGTTTGGGAGGGGTGAATCATCCTAGCTGAGAATGTGGCTCAGTGGTAGAGTAGTCGCCTAGCATGACTGAAGCCCTGGGCTTGATTCCACACAGAAAAAGCTGGAAGGGGAAGTGGGGTTCAACTGGTCGAGCATCAGCTTTGATCAAAAAGAGCTCAGGGACAGTGGCCAGGCCCTTAGTTCAAGCCCCAGGACTGGAAGAACAAATCTTCGTTGGAGGCTTCTTTCCCCTTTGAGAACAATTTATTCTTTGTGATAAGCATAATATGGGTCTCTTCCCTGGTCACCAATGGGCCATTAGATGTCCCTTGAAATTGGGCCACCTCCCTGCAGCCTCTGCCTTAACTGACCCCCAGTTTAACTTTCCCATCACCCAGCAGATAGAGGCCTGAGAGAAGGCCACCTGGCCACCTACTTCTGGTGGCTTCCAAGGCTTTTGAGAGTCAGTATGTCACATGAGGAGTCATTATCTGCATCAGTCTACCGAAGAAAGGGAGGGAGCACTCCTTGCCTGAGCTGTGGGCAGATCTGTATCTAGGGCATCTGCAGCAGGATGTGCTCCTTGGGGGAGTCCTCTATGGTGATGAGAACACTGATCTATCCTCTGGCAGTTTCGACGCTGTCTTCAAGTTGCAATTCTTCAAAACCTTTCGGCTCCTCCCTCATTTCACCCCCACAGGCCCTGATGCATCTGAAGCAGCATTGGTGGTTGGGGGCTCAGCCTGTGCTGGCATCTGGAGCCTGCTGTCCATGCCTTCCTCTGTGAGGATCGACAGCAGCTCCTGCAGTACTTTTCTCTTCATCTTCTCCTGGGACATCCAGCAAACACACTCAGCTTTCTCCCAAAACAGCTCATTCAGGACCAAAATCTGCTCTTTACACACCACAAGGGACTCCTCAATAGTTTGGATGTGTGCTGACAGCTGGCTGCATCGATGGTGGAGCTAACTTGCTGGATTCTGGAAGTCCACCTCATCAGGCAGGTTGTGGATGAAGCACATTTTCTTCTTGGATGCCCACATGTCCCGCTTCCCATCCCCATGAATGCTGTGGTGGCAGCTCATGGGGCGGGAGGCTGTATCTCCAGCTCAGTCTGGCACTGAGTTGCCAGGTGGGCCAGGTGCCTGCAGCTGGCCCACTGCTCCTGTGGTATGATTTCCCCACTGTGGATGTCAGGCTCAGTGTGTTAACAGAGACTCATCCATCTACCAGGCAAAATGGAATGTGGGCGTAGCCACAATTCTTGTATACCAGTGGTCAGAAAGAATCATGAAATAATGGGGGTGTGGCAGAATCCTGTGATGCAGGCAGATTGGGCAGAGTTAAGATGACAATGACTCCCCCAGCCCCTTTCCCAGAGAACTCTGTCCAATTCAGTTGGGGACAAGAGGGTGACCTGCTTGAGCTGGATGGCTGCACAGATTGTTGTGTATGTCCATTTGTTGTCAGTCTTGGACCTTGAACTCAGGATCTGGCACAGTCCCTGAGCTGCTTTTCCTCAAGGCTAGCCCTCTACCACTGGAGCCACACGAATCTACTTCTGGCTTTGTTGGGATTGAATTTGGACAGGGGTCTCAAGAACTTCCTGGCTTAGAGTGACTTTGACCATGATCCTCCTATCACAGTCTTATAAGTATCAAGGAGGAGCCACTGGTGCCTGCCTCATCATTGGTTTTGCTGATGTTCTTGGACACACCTGTGAGTTCCCTATCCTCAGGTTTAACTGGTGGGAGCTGGAGCCCACAGTTGGAAGCCTGGATATGCCATTTCCAAATGGCAGGAGATACTAAGAAACTCATTCCTATCCATATGAATACCAATGGAATGTGATGTATGTCATGATTGAATGGGCAGTTCTTGCATGATTCTAGGACAAAATTCTACACAATTGTATTCTAGGACACTGATTGATTTTAATTAATACTTTATACAGCATTTAAACCATCATATTCATTAAATGGAGGCAGAATGAAATACTGAAGAATTGGGGGTCACATAGTATAGAGATGCCATTTTTTCTGCCCGGACTTTCTTTACTTAATTGCTATATACCATTTTCTGAATGTACTTTGGTATATGCAACTAGGATATATTATACTTGATCTGGAAATCAATTATTCAAACTGTTTTTATCAAATATGCTTATAGCAAAATAAAGAGGTAAATCCAAATTATGTCTATTTGAAGACAATGCTTGGATAGTCCTCTTCTCACATTACCCATTCCCTTCTTGAGAATAATACACATTGTAAGGAAATGCGTAGAATGTTTTGGAGAAATAGGTTGACTTTACACCAGAGTTACTCTATGCTGCATTTTGTTTACTTTATATCTGGAAGAGCTAAATTCTTACCTTATCATTTTCCTTAGGCTTTATATTCAGGTTTAATCTCTGATGGGTGACAGATAAAGTTATAAACATTTTTTAACAGTTGTTAAATTTAGGCTGAGGAACCTAGGTACAATTATGCTCATGCAAATAGGCCTCATCAGTCATGAGACCATGATACCAAAATGTTAACCAATGCTTACTGGTGTCATGCTTATGAGATTTTGTGTATTATAAACAGTGGTTATTACCATTTGTTTTGCAATCAACATCATTTCATGGGTTAGGAATTGATGTGAGACATTATACTCAGAAATATATTGAAGGAGGAATCCAAACTAAGTTTCCAAGATGTACACTTAACGCAATGTTTTACAAATGCAAGCTAAAGGAAATAATTTATGAAAAAGTCGACACTTACAATAAATACAGAATCAGTATGACTGATTTTTCTTTTATCCCAGTTGCAATACAGCTTGCATGATGACTTTTCTGGTTATATGTTTAGTTAGGTCTTGATATTTAGTTGAAGTTCTGTTTTTTTCATATATTCATTTGTCAGATCAAAGAGGAAATTAATTCCATGCCAGAGTCAAGATCGATAATAATGTTACAATTTTATCCTGCTACTTTGCCAGAGTTTCAAATGAGCTTGAGTATCTTGGGTCTTTTTTGGATCTAACTAAATAAGTATGCAATTTTGTCAGTAGTAGAAAGATTTTTTGACCACCATTTATTAAACTATTATTTCCAGAAACAACTACTCTCTTTCCATGAGATTTTTTGGAGGGGGTGTCCGGTCATGGGGCCTGAACTCTGGGCCTGGGCGCTGTCTCTCAGCTCTTCAGCTCAAGGCTTGTGCTCTACCACAGCACCACTTCCGGCTTCTTTATTTTTGCTTATGTGGTGCTGAGGAATCAAAACCAGGGCTTTATGCATGCAAGGCAAGCCCTCTACCACTGAGCCACCTTCCCAGCCCTTTTCATGAGATTTTTAATGTCATTTATATCATGGATTGATGTTTTCCTTTAGATAACCCACATTCTGTCTTCTACAAAGTGTAATTTGGAGTAGTTTAAAATTATGTACACTCAGGTACACTGCTCAGATTCTACTATTTGCATATTTTGTTCTTGTTAAATCAGTAGGATTTAGGTCTCAATATGGATACTATTACTATTAATATTTCTGAATTTTTTAAGATATCATGATTTTTGTTATTTTATTCTCTTAAAAATGTGCAGATCTCACTCCCCTTACAGTCATATTTCTTTTAAACAATTTGATCCATTCAAGGGATTTGCTATATTAGGTTCATCTAGATGAATTTAATTACAAATGAACACAACCGTATTTCTGAAACACAGTTATCTTTATGGTTCTAGTCAAGGGCAACATGTATATGAGGTTTTTGTGCTTAAAAATAACAGCACAACATTGTTTTGTTCCTGGGGGAGTTCTACTTTGTGGGTTGTTTTTCCAACTGTGGTGACTTCGACAGATGTGTGCATTTTATTTCAGTTGTTTTATGTCTATATTTTGTTTCATATAACAGAAAGTACACAAAGAATCAGTGATTTAGAACTTTTCGAAATAGATTTCTAAGAGAAATACTTGAAATTTTGTGACATCTGGGACCGGATAGGTCTTGTTAGTGGAGGGGGTAGTAGAATAACAGAGACATTGTTTGACATGATTTGAATTCTTCCTCTTATTGCCTCACTATTTCAAATAGTATTACTTCAAAGTCTTTAGTGGAAAGAAAATAATTTTTTCTGTATGAACTCAGAATTTTTGCTTTAATTGGGACACACTACACATTTATAATTGATTTTAACTCTAAAATCTTTCCTTCTTTTAAAATCACAGATGTGATTTTATAATGCTAACATAGCATCTACTAATTTATATGAAATAGTCCAAACTATTTTCGTTTCACACTATATGTAATATAGACTGTAATAATAGTCAGCAATATAGTATGTAATAAGTGACTTTGGGGAAAGTCAATTACAGTGGATTTTGTGAGATACTGAGTAATAGTAAAACTTATATTTGATTCTATTAAAAAGTTCACAGTTACATCTAAAAATAACTCATTGTTATAAACTAATGATAAAAAGTAAGATTGTTTATTGGAAAAACCAGAAGTTTCAATAAGCTTGCTTTTTAAACATTGACTTGGATCTGGGCTTTGGTGGCTCATGCTTGTAATCCTAATTACTCAGGAGTCTGAGATCAAGGATAGTGGTTCAAAGCCAGCCTGGGCAGAAACGTCTGTGAGACTCTTATCTCCAATAACCCACTTGAAAACTAGAAACAGCACTGTGGCTCAAGTGGTACAGTGGTATCAATGAGCTGAAGAGCTCATTGAAATCTGCGACCAGGCCCAGAATTCAAGTCCCACCACCACCAAAAAATATTGACATGGATTTTTTATTATTTCATGATTTTTTATTGTGAAAATACATACAGAGGGGTTACAATTACATGAGCAAGGAAATGATTACATTTCTTATCAAACATTGTTTCCCACTCCTTTGTTTCTCCTTACAATTCCTTCCCATCTTCCCCCCAAAGCAACCCAGGCACCAAAGTTGTGAAGTTCATTTTCTGACGTAACTTGTTGTATATCTGATTTTTGCATGGGACCACCTATATCCCTATTTAAACAACTTGTTTTTCCCTTCCCCTCCACAAATTAATTATACCAACATCTAATACAGTGAAAACAAGGGTTATGTCATGGGGAAGGAACATACAAAGCAACAAAGAAATCATCTTATAAATATGCTAAAAAATAGCAAGAGAAAAAAAAAACATTTGAGTCCTTATCTTTGGGTTCATTTCACCTAACATCAACTTATCTGATCATTTCTGCTTGTCCAAGACATATACTAGTAATTGTGAATAAGGGAAACCATGAGACATATTTCTTTGGGTCTGGCTTACTGCACTTAATATAATTTTTTCCAAGTCTTTCAATTTCCTAAAAAAATGGGGCAATGTCATTCTTTCTGATGGAGGCATAGAATTCCATTGTGTATATATACCACATTTTCTTTTCTTTTCTTTTCTTTTCCTTTTTTTTGGGGGGGGAGGTTCCGGTCGTGGGGCCTGAACTCTGGTCCTGGGCGCTGTCCCTCAGCTCTTCAGCTCAAGGCTAGCGCTCTACCACTTGGGCCACAACGCCACTTCCCGCTTTTTTTACTTTTTGCTTATGTGGTGCTGAGGAATCGAACCCAGGGCCTCAGGCATGCAAGGCAAGCACTCTACCACTGAGCCACCTTCGCAGCCCCCCACATTTTCTTGATTCATTCATTTACTGAGGGGTTTCTGGGTTGGTTCCATATTTTAGCCATGGTAAATAATGCTGCAGTAAACATAGTTGTGCTGGTAGCTTTAGTATGGTCATGTTTGTGATCATTTGGGTAAGTGCCCCATAGTGAAATTGCTGGGAAATAGCGGAGCGCTATGTGGAGTCTTTTGAGAAAACTCTATACTACTTTGCACAGTGGTTGAACAAGTTTACACGCCCAACAACAACACAATAGGGTTCCCTTCTCTCCACATCCCCTCCAGGTTCTGTTGTTATTAAAGTTCTTATTTATAGCCATTTTAACTGGGGTGAGGTGATATCTCAATGTTTTCATTTGCATTTCTTTTATGGCTAGGGAGGTTGAGCATTTCTTCCTGTGTCTATTGGCTATCTTTCTTTCATCTTCAGAGAAGTTTTTCTTTAAGTCTTTAGCCCACTTATTTGTTGGGCAGTTGTTTCTTTGAGAATTAGTTGTTGGGGGATTTAATTTTTTGAGTTCAAGGTATATATTAGTTATGAGACCCTTGTCCATTGTATGGCTACTGAAGATCTTCTTCTAATCCGTGGGCTTTCTATTGATCTTGATAGCTTTATCAATTGCCATGCAGAAGCTCTGCAATTTCATTAAATCCCATTTTGTCCAACCTTTCTTTGATGTGTTTCTGGGTCTGTATTAAGAAAATTTTGGCCTATGCCAAGGAGACCAAGTGTGTCTGATATGAGTCCAGGGCTTTGATCCATTTGGAGTGGATTCTGATGCAGGGTGATATATAAGGATCTAGCCTCAGTTTTCTACAAGTGATTAACCAATTTTAACAGCATCATTTACTGAAGAGGCTGTCTTTCTTCCATTCCATTTTTTAGCTCCCTTATTGAAGATTAGATGTTTATAGGTCTGTGGGGTTCATTTCTAGGTTTTCAATTTTATTCCCTTGGCCCTGAGGTCTGTCCTTGTGCCTGTACCAAGCTCTTTTGATTACTATGGCTTTGTAGTAGAGTGTGAAATTTGGTATTGATATTCCTCCAGCCCTGTTCTTGATGTTTAAGGATCGTTTTTCTATTTGGGGTCTTTGATTGTTCCATATGAATTTTTGGATTGCCTCTTGTATTTCCTTGAAGAATAAGGATGGAATATTGGTAGGTATTGCATTGAATTTGAAGATAGCCTTGGGAAGTATTGCCATTTTCATGATGTTGATCCTGCCAAACCAGGAGCAGGGGAGGTTTTGCAACTTTCTTTTTTATGTGACTTTTTATTTTTCAAATTTTTATTTAATTGTGAAAATAGTGAACAGAGGAGTTACAATTACATGGGCATGAAAATGAGTACATTTCTTATCAAGAATTGTAGCCTCCTCCTTTGTTTCCCCTTCCCATCCCACCCTCCCCCCACCTCCCCCACCCATCCCTCCCCCCCTCACCAAAGTTGTAAAGTTCGTTTTTGACATAACAACTTGTAAGTCTCATTGTTGCAATGGGTCCACCTGTATACCTATTTAAATGATTTGTTTTTTCCCTTCCCCTCCCCAAATTATAACAACATCAAATAGAGTGAAAGCAGGGGTTATACAATGGTGGAGGCACATACAAAGCAACAAAGAAATAATCTTATAATTGTGGTAGAAACAATCACATGAAAAAAAAACAATTGAATACATATCATAGGGTTCATTTCCCTAAAATCAACTTATCTGACCTTTTCTGCTTGACTCAGACATATACTAGTTATTGCAAATAAGGGAAACCATGGGACCTAAGTTTCTTTGGGCCTGGCTTACATCACTTAATATAATTTTTCCAAGTCTTTCCATTTCCTAACAAATGGGGCAATGTTATTCTTTCTGATGAAGGCATAGAATTCCATTGTGTATATATACCATATTTTCCTGATCCATTCATCTACAGAGGGGCATCTGGGTGGGTTCCATATCTTAGCTAGGGTACGTAAGGCTGCAATAAACATAGTCGTGTTGGTAGCTTTAGTGTGGTCTTGTTTGTGAACATTTGGGTAAATGCCAAAAGTGGGATTGCTGGGTCATAGGGGAGATCTATGTGGAGTCTTTTGAGGAACCTCCTTACTACTGTCCTAAGTGGTTGAACAAGTTTACACTCCCATCAAGAATGAAGAAATGTTCCCTTCTGTCCCCATCCCCTCCAGCATCTGCTGTTATTAGAGTTCTTGATTATAACCATTCTAACTGGGTTGAGGTGGTATCTCAATGTTTTTTTGATTTGCATTACTTTTATGGCTAGAGAGGTTGAGCATTTCTTCATATGTCTATTGGTGATCCGTCTTTCCTCTTCAGAGAAATTTCTCTTTAAGTCTTTAGCACACTTATTTATTGGGCAGTTGTTTCTTTGAAAATTTGTTGTTGTGGAATTTAATTTTTTGAGTTCCAGTTATATTTTAGATATGAGACCCTTGTCTGTTGTATGGCTAGTGAAGATCTTCTCCCAATCCATGGGCTTTCTATTGATTTTGCTAGCTATGTCCTTTGCCATGCAGATGCTCTACAATTTCATGCAATCCCATTTGTCCAACCTTTATTTGATGTGTTGTGTTTCTGGGTCTCTATTAAGAAAATTTCGGCCTGTGCCAAGGAGACCTAGATTTTCTCCTATTCCATCCTATAGAGTTTTCTGAATGTCTGTTTTGTCTCCGAGGTCTTGTTCCATTTGGAGTTAATTCTGGTGCAGAGTGATATATAAGGATCTAGCTTTAGTTTTCTACACAAATCTTTGCTTTACTGTTATTTTAATTGTGTGGTAGAAGAAAGTGAAAGTATATTTGTGTTAAGTGTAAAATTTTCAAATACAATTTTGAATCAACTTAATATAATGTAATTTTTTATCAATTTTAGCAGTTAAATCAATGAATATCACACATTCCCACAGAACTATAATTGAAAACAAAAGACATAATTGTTTTCCTAAAACTGGTAATGGAACCTCGAATTACTTCCACTTTACAATTCATACTTTATATGACTTTAATTAGCAGACGCCTATGACTAAAAGTTAATATATTAATTGTGTACCATAAGAAGCAAAGTGATTATAGTTAAGAATAGATATTTCATCATAGGCAAAAGATAAGGTTTTGAGCAGTCTCACTAAAGAGAAATGTTACAAACAGAAACTATTGGATATGATATAGCTTGATCATTACACAAGATATAAATGAATGGGATTACCACTCCATACTTCATAAATGTGTAAAAATAATTCTGTAGTAGGTGCGAATGGTTCATACTTGTAATCCTAGCTACTTAGGATTCGGAGAGCTGGAATCATGGTTCAAAACCACCCTAGGCAGGAAAGTCCATGAGACACTTATCTCCAATGAGCCAACAAAAAACTAGCAGTTGCTCAAGTGGTAGAGCACTAGCTTTGAGCTGAACAGTTGAGAGAAAGCGTCCAGGCATAGATTTCAAGCCCCACAACCGCCAAAAATAAAAATAAGCAGGTACAATAAATATTTTGACATAAATGTTAAAATATATATTCTAAAACTCTTTAAATCTTCACTAGGTACAATAGTTTACATAAATGTAGGGAAGTGTTTTCTGGTCTTAGTTGTCATTGAATCAATTGTGTAAATCACAATTTCCTCACTCAATTCATATTTATGTTTATATACTTATATGTCATAAGTATAATTAACAGATAAGTGAAGCCAGTGCTGTTTATGGAATCTATCTTGGCTTTCTAACATTAACCTTTCTACCCTAAAATCTATATGCCCTACAACCTTGCCAGAGGTTTCATTTACAATAAAATTTCTTATCTCATTGAAACAGAAAAGTATAAGCCATAATCAGTGTTTGGAACAACTGTCACATTTACATGCATTTCACTTAGTTTAAGAATCATGCCAGTAATAGCAAAATGTCTTCTGAGCTATTCAATCTCTTAAGTGATGAAAATCTTTAATTATACACCTATTTTTTTTTACTAACATCCTATTCCTTACGAAGGTCTTTTTGTGAAAATCTGTGTTCCTGATTAGAGGATGGAACAAAGGCAATAATGAAAATAGCCAAGGAAAATATTTGAAAACATTTTAAAAAGCAATAACAAACACTCTTGTTTTCACTGGTTTCAATGAAAATGTACATTAAAGTATCACGTTTTTTTATCATTTAAACTTCAATTAGCAATGTAGAAGGAAACAGAAAACTTTGTTTGAAGACAGCTTGACTTTGAACAATTCAACATAAGCATAATGGATTTATTTTGTTTTTCTGTGTAGTTCCCAAAATAATAGAGAGCAATGCCCAAAGGCAGGAAAACACCTAAGCCAAAGCAATAAACTTTTGCCTATAAAATAATTGTGGACTCTCAAAATCATGCTTGCAAAGTGGAAAAGTGTATTTGCTTTAATGGCAATATTAAAAAATATAAAAATCCTTTATTAATATTTTGCATTATCTTGACTAGGATTTCTTTTGTTGGAGAAGAGGAAAGATATGAAAAAGATCAAGATTGTTTGACTATTCCCAAAAATCATTCTTATTTATAGCTATAGCAACACAAGTAGCCTTGGTTACTCTTAGTATCATTCTTTTTGAAATTTAGAAGCATTATTTGTTGCTGGATTATAAGCGGAAAAGCTGTAAGTATTAATAAATAGTCATTTTCTTTGAGAGGAAAGTTGCTGTGTAAACAAACCTAAAATATCAAAGACAGAATAGTGGAAACTATTGTCTAGCTATATCACAATCTGTAAGTGTAGATTTTGTTTCCCATTGTTCCAAGGAACCCATTCTTGTTATCTTCTTTTTCACCATCTAGTCATCTTATAACATCCTATACCATTCTGGGATTGTTGTATCTTTACTTGATTCTCTAACTTATGTTGGAAATTTAGGAAGGATAGAAAATTTTACTTTATTTTTTATTACTTTAGAAACTATAACTCAAAATGACATAAATTTCATTTCCATATTCTTACCTTAGCTTTCTACATAACTGTAGTACTTAGTGATCACCAAATGTGAAATAAAGATAGGGAGCTCTTTTTTAGATATTATTTAGACTTTCAAGACTTCATTAATGCAAGGCCTTTAGTAGTATGTACATCATACATGTATACAAAGCCAGTAGCAACTTTTTCTTATTCTCAGAAACTAGGACATATGGTGTCCCTATAGTTGCATCAGTAAAAGGCTGTAGTTGACTTGGTTTCCTCTATCAAATCTGTCATATTTCGACAAGTTAAGTGGCTTGTATAATCCGTATTTATCATTTTAGTTCTAAAGGACAGAAATCTAAAAGAAGTCTCACTAGATAAAAATCGAGCCACCAACAGAGGTGAAATACTTTTTAGATGATTCTAGTGGGAACGGCATTTACTTCCTGTTCTGCTTTCCAGAAACTTCAGAATCTGGGTTGTTGTCTTTTCCTTTATCTTCTAATGTAGCATCTTTACATCTTTCTGAGGGTTCTTACCCTAATCATGTCCCTTTCCCAATACAGCTGGGACTTTTAAGTACCAATTTGAATATACTTCCCCCATCTGATAATTATTCAAATTTGTGCTCCTTGGGTAATGAAAGGTGATTATTTTACAAACTTGTATATATGTGTGTGTGTGTGTGTGTGTGTGTGTGTGTGTGTGTATACAAGTTTGTATATATATATATATATATATATATATATATATATATATATATATATATATAAAGAGAGAGAGAGACAGAGAGAGAGAGAGAGAAAGATACATATGTATAAAATGAAAATCTACATTTGAGGAATTCGACATTTGGGGATGATATTTTGGGAAGGTATTTCACTGCCTACCACAATAAGTGTGTAGCATTCTTTCTACTATAAACTGTTACCTTTTCATGAAATTTGAACAACATATTTCTTCTATGAAATATAACTAAAAAATTTAGTTCCTGAAAGCAATTAATCTTGGTTAAAGTATTCTCATGTATTAGAAGCCCTAAATCCCAGAGATCAGCTACTGAAGCAGTGC
Source organism: Dipodomys merriami (assembly GCF_024711535.1). NCBI lineage: Eukaryota > Metazoa > Chordata > Mammalia > Rodentia > Heteromyidae > Dipodomys > Dipodomys merriami. The sequence goes on from NW_027203827.1 coordinate 553,920, forward strand.
TGGCACTGGCACATTTTATACATTCTGTTTAAAGTCTTCTGTTTTCAACAGCATTTGACAGCTATTATTTTGGAATTATGGTTAATATTTATTTGACAGTGATTTTTAAAGACTATACCACCCAATACGGGTTCTCTTTTTCTAACATTTGTGTCATCTATTTCTGAAACACAGTTATTTGAATTACATGAACTGCTTATTGAAGTTGAATCAGTGTGGAGAGGAAAAGAAGAAAAAAGATGTCTCTGTGTGTATGTAACGTTAAAAATGTACCTAACAGCTATTTATCTTAAAATCATTTATTTTTCATTATGTTTAGTTTCTGATAAAATTTAGCCTCTCAACTCACAAAATGTCAATGCAGTCTTATTTCATGCCTGCTAAAAGCAAACAACAAATTACTATTTATTTAAAAATTATTTTTAAAAATTACTATTTATTAAAAAAACTATTTTAAAAAATTAGCCAAGGCAAATGGCTTATTAGATATTTAGAGTCATGATCCCACACTATGGTGGAAGCCAGACAGGGAAAAAATCATATTTTTATTCTTCTTTGAGCTACTCTTATTTACTTCACCTATTTCTGAAAGAATGAAATTCTGGCTTTGAAGCCTTTTGCTTGATATCTACAATGTGCTATTCTTACTTTATTAATAGGAGGATTTGTAGAAAGGATGAGAATTCACAGTAGAAAAAGGAGAAGAGGAAATGAGAAGGAGAAATCTAGATATTTTGTTCTTCTTCATCTCAATGACAAGGTCTGGATAATGATTGTGGATATTAGATACAGTGGTCTATAGTGATTAAACACATGTATAGAAAAAGCTAAACCCATAAGTGATCACATGGAGAATGCTTATTTATAAAAAAAAGAACCAGATGCCCCTCAGTAGATGGATGGATCAAGAAAATGTGGTATATATACACAATGGAGTTCTATGCCTCCATCAGAAAGAATGACATTGCCTCATTTGTTAGGAAATTGAAAAACTTGGAAAAAATTATATTAAGTTATGTAAGCCAAGCCCAAGAAACATAGGTCCAATGGTTCCCCTTATTTGCAATATCTAGTATATGTATGAGTCAAGCAGAAAAGGTCAGATAATGTGATGTTAGGAAAAGGAACCCTAAGATATGTATTTAAATGTTTTTTTTCATTCATGCATTTGTTTCTAATGCATTTATAAGATTATTTCTTAGTTGCTTTTATGTCCCTCCCCCACAGTATAACCCCTGCTTTCACTCTATTTGATGTTAGTATAATTTGTGGAGGGGAAGGGGAAAAACAAGTAGTTTAAATAAGGATACAGGTGAACCTGTACACGTTGTCATGTCAAAAACGAACTTTACAACTTTGGTGGGGGGGGGGAGGATTGGATTGGGGGGAGGGGAGAGGCTGGGATGGGATGGGAAGGGGAAACAAAGGAGGAGGCTACAATGCTTGATAAGAAATGTACTCATTATCTTGCCCATGTAATTGTTAGCCCTCTGTACAGTATTTTCACAATAAAAATTAAAAAAAATGAATAGCATCTAACAGGAAATGTTATCTATTTGTTTAGTTCTTGTTTAGTGTTTGTTAAATTCTGTTGTGCTATAGTCAACTATCATAAACATATGCAAGAATGGTAAGAAACTAACATCTTAATATCATAGTCGAATATTAGCTTAGTTCTGCCTATTTTATGTCTGTGTGTGGCTGTATTTTTTTGCCTCTATTTCACATGCTATATTCTTCCAGTATAGAAATTGAAAGAAGACTCCTTCTAGAAATATGCTATTTTAATGGCTAAGGGAAAACAAGTCAGCTGCTAGACACAGACAATGGGCTAGAAATCTTCCCCTAGAAATACCCTTTGACCACTTCTGGTTTATTTTTGTAAGCTGAAGTAAGTCACATACCCATCTTGACATTGCAGAGTAGAGGTAAATCTCACCTACAGGAAGCTGATGCAGGACAGAGAAATATGCCAAGAAATACAACACTTGAGATAAAGAGGAAAAAGAAGAGAACTATAATACAATCAATCATACTTGCCATCACATGTCTTCGCAGGAAGGGACCGATTATGTACCTTTGTTTCTAAAACTACTGAGACCTTCAAATCATGAGTTTATGCTTGTATGTTACAGAAATTAGAGAACATTTTGATACTGAGACAGCATAAAATCTCAAAGAAAGCTGGATTAATTATTTCAATACTACATTTTGTTCTACTAGGAGAAGAAATCATTTTATAGACAATACTTTATACTTTCTTACCTAGTATATTTTTTCCAGAAATGGATTTTGTGAACATATGTGACTATCCACCAGAATAAATGCCTTAATTTATCTGCATCTTGTGCAGATAGCATAGTCAATTAGATGTATGTGGGAGATCATCAGTAGCACTTTTTAAAAATGCAAAAAATGTGGACGGGAGCCAATATACATATTTTTCCACCATCACCTTCCACATCCTCCTTCTTCCTTCCTAGGAAACACACCCAATGAATAAAGAGTCTTAGATATTTAGCGCTTGACCTTGAAAGTGGATGCAGAATGTTATGGATGTCAGAGATGACTATTAATGGTGCTTTACATAATAATGTCACATGTAACAGCCCTATGAGTCCTGCAGGTCTTAACACTGTACTTCATTAGTGATGTGATAGGAATGCCAGCCATACTGAACTTAGTATTGTTTTCCACTTCTTTTCTACGACCTGGCCAAAATTATAATACATAGTAATGGAATGAAAAAGTAATGCCATCTTAAAGTCATTTAGGGCTCTGGGAATATGGCTTTATGGTACAGTTATTGCCTAGCATGCATGAAACCCTGGGATCCATTGCTTAGTACCAAATACACAGAAAAAGAAACATGAGAAGTGGTACTTTGGCTCAAGTGGTAGAGTGCTAGCCTTGAGAAAAAAAAAACTCTCAAGAACAGTTCACTGGCCCTGAGTTTGAGCTGTCAAAAAATCATTTAGTTAGTAAATACAAAATAACCCATACATGGAATATATAATTTCTCCTTCCAATCTGATACCTGATAACAGTCCTTAATTCATATACTTTACCTATATTAGAAAACTGTGTTGAACAAAAATTTTTGTTAATAGGTCATGGCAAATAATGACAGGAATATGTTTAGCTATCAGGTTTTAAATATCAGGTGAAGATTAATCCTGGAAATTCAAAGATTCCAGGCTTTTGAGTGTTCAATGCTAATCATAATGAGAAGAGTAGTTTAAGTGAGATTTTGGAAATCTTTTTGTCAGGCATGGCACCAAAAAGGCAGAGGCTAATTAATAGTTTTGACAAAAGAGAAGGAATAACTCCAGATGGAAGGAATAAATGATAATAATAACTAAGTTATACCCAAAACAGTTCTAAGGAACCATTTTTGGTTATTGAAGAACTAGATATCAAATAGGCTTATTCCTCATTGTCTTTGGCATTCTAAATCTGTTTGGCTAGTTCTTAATTCCTGTGAGATAAGTTTAATTTCCTTCTTTCATACCTGATCTCCTTTCCTTTCTAAAAATTTCAGTCTTTCTCTATTTCCCTATGAACAATTTCTGCTGTTAAGTCAGCATACACAGACAGCAGAGGATGCTAATGTGAGAGTCCCATACCTCATGAGTCATTAATGTAACAACATGGAAAAGGAGGACATATTTATTGCTAATTCAATTTTTCTGAAAAGCTAAAATGTCTTCATTTGATTCTGCCACGCCTACTCCAGTGGAGTCTGCTTAGCATGGAACATCTGCTATTAGGTCTGAGAATGGGGTTTCAAAGAGGCCTACCACCTGGAAAGTCTGGCAAGCCCCTGGAAAAGCTGTGTTCCTGTTTCTCTTTTCTTCGATGCATAGGAGTGACTATTATTCTTTTACTGTTCCTGCAGCTTGTTCTACTTACTCATGCTAAACATTCTCTTATTCAGGGCTCTTTCTTGGAATTGATGACAACTCCAACATCCAATGAGTGTCCTGAGAATGACTAATCCACCAGATTTAAGTGCTCCCCTGAAAGCCCCTCTTATGGAGGATATTAGACAAGTCATAAGTGAAAATAAAAGCATTGGGAGTTTTATGACTTCACTTCTGCAGAAGGAATTGTTTGTAAGAGATTTACAAGAAGCTGTAGGCACAGCTAAAGCAGAAAGAGTGTATGGCTATTGGAGACTTCCCTTTAATCCTGAAGCATCTACAATAGATATCGTGTAGATAAGAAATGTGTAGAGTGATATTTAGACCAACAACTACATAAGATTCCTAAAAGATTGGTGGATGGAAGATGGCAGTGGCTTATTAGGGGACACTGGTGGGATCCTCCCTTATCAAGAGGGCCTCAAAGACTTACCCCAGATCCATAGCCTTTTACAGGTGTGTATATTAAGGATGGCAACCGTTGGGTAAATTACTTAGGAGAAAGAAATTCCTATTACTCTCTTCCGTTTACTGAGAGACTTGCTAGATCTAGGCCTTCTTGGTGCTTACTATCAAAAAAGAACAAGGAAGATCTTATGAGACAGTTAAGGCCTCTATGGAGAAGAGTAAACGATTATGTGAAAGGGTTACAGAGAACACACTATGAGGCTGAATTTGATGTATGGCCAGATTTAGCTAAGTATACTGAATATCATGATTTTTGACCCCAAATTGGGGTCCCTCTAAAGAATGGCAAAGAAGCACAATTGCTTAGAAAAGATTTGATTAAAATAAAATACTAGAGTTTATGCCTTTCTGTCTAGCACCTTGCCCATATGCTCTGGTGAATGGTTAATAGGTATAAGCATCTCAAAACCGATTATACTTTGCTATTCTTATGGGGTTGATGAGGTAAAGCCTGAAACAAGTGCCTATCGTCATAGCTCACCATCCAAGAACAAGATCAGGGGACCAGCTGGTGACCACCCAACCCTTGCAAGAAGATTGTGTAACCTTTTGCCCTTTCTCATGGAGAGTTTTTTTATATAAAAGCTTGTTATCCTCTGCAATAACTTGCACTCAGCATTCACTCCTCTTGTGTATGAATTGTCTGTTTGCCATCTCCCTACCTGTTCCAGTCACTCCCAATAGGTGTCCTCTGCCGTCCCGACAGAGCCTGTCCGCAGCAGATTAAAATTTCCATTCTTTGTCTACATAGTGTCATTACCTGCACATAAATGCAAATATGAGCTGGGTGCTGGTGGCTCATGCCTGCAATCCTAGCTACTCAGAAGGTTGAGACCAGAGGATTGTGGTTCAAAGCCAGCCTGGTCAGGAAAGTCCATGAGACACGTATCTTCCACCACAAACCTGGAAGTGGTGCTATACCTAAAGTGGTAGAGTGCTCAAATGGTGCTGAAGAGCTCAGGGACAGCACCTAGGATCAGAGTTCAAGCCCTATGGCCAACAAAAAAAAATGCAAATATGATTTTAAGTTTCCCCAAAAGGAATTATGAAGTCAATAGTTATCTTCCCAATCAGAAAAAATTCCAAAATGATTCAGTGCACCTACTTTTACTGAGTAATTTAAGTTATGGGTTCTTTGCTGGACATATTCTCTTCTTTTAAAAATTGTCAAATATTAGTTTTATAGTAAACTGCATCTAGTATTTCTTGGTTCAAAACAGAAAGCTTGATACAGTTAATGTCACTTGGCTTTCTTATTATCTCAGTTCAAAGCCAACCCATGAAGGAGAGTCTGTCAAATTCTTATCTGTAATTAAACACCAAAAAACCAGAAGTGGAGTTTTGGCTCAAGCAGTAGAGTACTAGATTTGGGGGCAGTTGGACTTGGAAGACAATTGTTCAGGGGCAGGGTCCAGCCTCTGAGTTCAAGCCCCAGAACCAGCACCAACTAAACAAACAAACAAGCAAAAAAAAAAACCCCACATATTTCTTTGGGACCATCGTTAAAGCACTGGTTTGAGAAGAGGCTCCTTTTGTTGATCATACTCAGTGTATCCTGCTTTTTTGGAATCCGTATTGTTATGGATAACTCTGGACCAGTCAAAAGGAATTGATAACTGACTCGCAATAAGAAAATCATCTCAGGAGTGAAATATCCTTCCATAACACACTTTAAAACCCACATGTCTTTGTTTCTTTGCAGTAGAACACTTTTCAAAGTTATTTTTTTTCTATGCTGGCCTTCAAATGGCATATTGTTTCCTTTTGTAATACTCTCAACTACAAGTTTAGAGACAAGTTTTATATGAGTAAAGAACACACTCAAATAAGCCCAGGACAGAGATTCCTTCAAGCCTTGCATTCTTTTCTTAACTTGAACTTTGTAATTCCTCTATATTCAATTCCTCTCTTGGGATCACTTTCCACTTCCAGTAAAAGTACCTTCCACTTACATTCAGTAACTATCTATTGTGCTGATCCAGGTAAAATGAATGTTTTCTGGCTTCATTGAAATAGCACAAAGACATCATTGGACATGAGGTAACACGTGTTTCAAAGGCAACATAGTAAAGACAAAATATGGAATTTAAATGGCGTATAAAAACATTATCAATGTACATATGGCCATATAAGATGATGTTAAGTGAAATGAATCCCAAGATAGGGACACATCTTGTTGTTTCTTTCTTGCTATTGGTTTTAATGTATCTAAAATGTACTATGTGATTTTTTTGTTTCTCTTGTATGTTCTTCCCCCACATTACAACCCGTTTTCACTTGATATGATTTCAATGCCCTGCATCTTGCATATACGGTTTTCTAATGTGAGGAGGGGAAGGAAATAACAAAATGCTGAAACAAGAATACAATATGACACATTGTAACAATGAGATGAAAAAGACACTATGTAGAAAATGAACTTTACAACTTGGGGAGGGAAGGGGGAATTGGGGAGATGAGGAGGGAAGGGATGGCAAGGGAAAACAGAGGAGGAGGTAACAATGCTAGATTGATTGGAAATGTACCCATTACCTGATTTATGTAACTCTAACACTCTGTACATTATTTTTACAATAAGAAACATGAAAAAAACATTATCCAGGAGTACATTAAATTCAAATTTCATAAGTTCTCTGTAAATTAAGGCTAATTTTAACTGGGAAGAAGTTTCACAGAAATTTGTGTGTGTGTGTGTGTGTGTGTGTGTGTGTGTGTGTGTGTGTGTGTGTGTGTGTGTGTGTGTGTGTGTGTGTGTGTGTGTGTTGTGTAGTATTTCCCAAGTGTAGATAAGTTAACAGTAGAAGAAACAATAGGAATAATAAGAGAAAATGTTCTGTGTTTAAGTATAATTGTTCAATATACTATAGAAGACTCTGCAAATAAGACAATTTTGAAACAATAAAGCCAAGTCCAGTATATAGATCTATGGGAGTGATATAGAGAAAAAATTACTACCAAGTGGAACATGAAGGATGAGGCCACTCTATTTCTTCTAATACATCTAACTCATGGTAGCTAGTCATGCAAATTTGTCAAAAGTAGAATTGAAGAATAATTTTGGTTCCAAAGCAAGTCAGAAATAAGAGCATGGACTTAACTGGAAAAAAGGTCAAGTTGAGAGAGCAGTAATTACACTAGCAATGAACTGGTGGCTCAGATCACATTTCTTTTTCTTTCTTTTTTAATCTTTCTTTTATTATGGTTGTGGGGCTTGAACTCTGGGCCTTGGCGATGTCCCACCATTCTTCAGCTCAAGGCTAGCACTCTACCACTTGAGCCACAGATCCACTTCCAGTTTTCTGGTGGTTAATTGTAGATAAGTGCCTCAGAAACTTTCCTACTTGTGCTGGATTTGAACTGCAATCCTCAGATCTCAGCCTCCTGAGTAGCTAGGATTATAGGAGTGAGCCATTGGAAGCCGGCTTAAGATCACATTTCTAACAATGTACACTCAGTATATGTAATGTGTATGTTCATCTATCTTTATATGAATTTTTGAGTTGAAAATCTGTACTACAGCTTAGACTTTACACTCACAAAAATGCTTGTTGTTTAAAAGTTGATATTACTGGAAAGATAAAACCTAAGATTGTAAAGGAGTCTGGGAAGCTCAATTTGCATCCATCCTGGGAAGAACAGTCTTTGCGACACTTACTATAATTAAAAAGCTGCTTTGGAAAAATGGCTCAAGTAATGGAATACCAGTTATGAGCAAGATTTCTGAATAAGAGCTTGATGTTTTGGCATACATTCATACAAGTATGCACATACACACAGAGGCATTTGTATGTGCAAACACACATATGACACAATTCTCAGAATGTGTAGAAAAGTTAAAAAATATGTACTGAGACTAGAATCAAGTGATAAATTTTAATATTAGAAAGTCCTCAAGTGAACTTTCTTCAAAAAAGTTTGAGACTATTATATAGGTAGGGACCAGAGATAGTAAGAGAGTCAAGTAATTATTATTAAAAGGATAGGATCCATGGAGGAATGAATCAGAGATCCCAGAAGGTGCATCTGAAAATGATTATATCCTGTGTCAAATGTTAGAAGATCTTCGAAAATAGTGTATAAACACTCTGAGCAGTCAGTCTAGTGGATAATATCATTGGAGAAGTTCAGAATGGCTAGTCTGTGTCTAGATTAAATAAACCAACAAACCGTGGCAGGGCAATGAGATACAAGCCTGGAATTCTGGCACTCAGATTAAGAATGGAGATTAGAGAGTGGAATTACATAGTGATACCTTCCCTGGACCAGGTAGTATAATTTTTCTAATAAAACAAACCAAACAACAAGAAAGGAATACACAGTTGCAAGTTTGGGCTAATTTTGTCATTATGTTTCAGAAGTCAAGTTTCGTATTGAAATGCAACTTACACATAATCCTCAGTTGTGTTTTAAATGCTCTCTTCATTACAGAACATTCCTAGATGCAAAATAGCTCATGATTTCCAACTAAAAATTTGAAAAAGCAAGCATCATTCTGTTGGATTCTGAAGAAATGATGAAAGATTACAAAAGCTTAAGCCTGGAGAAATTGCTAACTTCATCTAATGTAGGACTTTGTAGACCTAGCTAAATTAGAAATTAAATTTAAAATAAATATTTTTTTGTAATTTCATACTCTATAAGATACTAAAAAATTGTATTCAAGTAGAAGATTTAATTTAGATTTAATTTATTTAATTTAGATTCTAGAATTATATTTTCCTAGAATATTGTTTCAAGTGAGGTATAATTAGAACTTAGTTAATAGATAATTCCAACAGTTTATGTATGACATGAATAATCTAGACAGAGTTGCCAAAAAATGGATGCTATTAATTAATAAATTTATAAAAAGAGCAATTTTTTGAGACTTTGGTGTAACATGGTATGAAGAGAGTAATTGTGTAAAATCTTTTTTTCTTCGACCTATACATAACACAGGAAGAAATTTCCTTAATTACAAACCTTTATATACAATGAGAAAAAAAGCTATGTTTGAGGTTTGTTTTTATTTTGTTTTTGGTTTTTTAATTTCTCCTAGGGCTTGACCTCTGGGCCTGAGTACTGTTCCTGAGCCTGTTTTTGCTCAAGGCTACTGCTCTACCACTTGAACTTCAGTGCCACTTGTGTTTGGCTTTTCCTGAACAGTTTATTGGAGATAAGAATCTAAGGAAACTTCCTACCTGGGTGGCATTTGAACCATAACCTTCAGATCTTAATATTCAGATATTCGGATCTCCTGAATATCTATGATAGATAAAATAATAATAATAAAAATAAAATAAATATAACAATAAATAATATTTGCAATGTTCTGATCTCAAGAATAACACTGGGGGGAAAATGAGGCAGCAAAGTTTATTGTAGTGTTCTTTGCACAATTGGGAGGGCATCAAAGCAGAAATGTAGTATTTTTTCACAATAGTGATAAGAAAATCATGATGTGAATTTAGGAATTTTTAAGGTGCAGTTTACAAATTGGAAACTGTTGTGCTAGGATGACTTTATGGCATAAAAACTTGGGATTGATTGTCATAGAAATAATGGCTTACTCTGATAAACAAATGTATACTCTTCAGGAATTAATTATTATAGATACTTCATAGGTTTATCTTCTACCAGAATGTGGCTATTTTTGTTGACTTTTAAATATGTTACGTCCCATTGGAAACTGCATCTATTGCAGAATTAAATAAAAGGCAAACAGATACTATTTAAATGTCTCTGATATGGCATGTTCAGAATTTGAAAATGAGTATTTAGTACTCATAGGAATTTAGAAGGACACATATGTTCTGTCCTCTTAACTATTATTCAGTTTTAAAAGTTAGTACTTTCCATAGAATAGAACTGTTTTCTGTTTTAGTATGAGACATTACTGAAATGTTTTTTCAAAATAATGACAAGCATATTCTGAAAATATTGTATAGTTTTATAACCTTCATGTTGATGAACCTCTGATAAAGAAAGGGGTAATTGAATAATATTTACTATACCTATACAGTGAAATTATATTTTATGTAGCTTATATTTTAATTAAATTTTATTGTCAAGAGGATATATAGAAGGGGGTTGCAGTAATTGTAAGGTAGTGAATACATAACATGAACTTTTTACCCACTCCCTCATTTTTCTCACTGTTTTCCTTCACCCCAATACCCCTTACTAGTTGTAATGTTAATTGCCAACATTTTGTTTTGTGAGAATTGCTATTGCATTGGTTTGCCCTTTGTCCTTTGTCTTGCCATTTTGTTGTTCCTCTTCCCTTGCCAAATTAAGATAAATGTCTATACAATGACACAAGATAGTGAAAACAAATACAGCAGGTAACAATCCATAGGAGAAAACACAAAAGAAAAAAGAAATCACATAGTACATTAAAAACAACAACCACAAAGAAAAACATCTGTTTCCATATGTAGGAGTTCATTTTGCAGAGCATCATCTTACACATAGCTATTGAACCCTTGTGCTCATCTGCTAGGAAAATCCTAGATATTTCCTACTTATTACAAATAAAGGAAACCATGGAATCTATTTCTTTTTGTCCTGTGTATTTTACTTAGTAGGATTTTTCCAAGTCTTTCCATTTCCTTATGAAATGGAAGCATATAATTCCACCGGGTATATATATATATATATATATATATATATATATATATATATATATATATATATATACATATATATATACATATATATATACATATATATACATATATACATATATATATATATATATATATATATATATAAAACACATTTTGTCAATTCGTTCATCTACTGAGTGGCACATTGGTTTAACAAATGATTTCATGTAAGTATCACGTAAGGCCATTCAAAAATGACAGATGCCACTTCCCCAGACATTCTAAAATCATTATTTCTATGTAAGAAAGGATTTCATGGTGGTACAAGTGTTGAGATATGTGGATCAGTCTAATGTATATCTTGCACTGAATTAGGCAGGAAGATATCCAATATCATATAGGATAAAAATGGTAGTGACAAAATATTCCCTTGAGAAAGGCATAGAAGGTTGCCAGAAGTATGAAGCTGTTCAGATAATTTTCAAGGATTTAGAAATGCAAGTGCAAGTATGTCTCTTTAAATAAAAATTATGTAAGTGGAAGGGAAAAAGAAGAGGAAGAGAACAAATAACTGACAGCAGACCATTGTCCCAAGTATAAAAGGACATAATCTATAAATTCCAAGTTAAAAAGAGACCAATATAATACGTCCCACTTAATTTAGGTACTTGCAAAATGTTTACTTGGCTTTTTCCTAGTTTAATGCTCCAAAATAAATGAAGACGTACTTCAACCTGAACACTAACTCTGATTAGCCCTCTTTTTCTCACTTTGCACTTGGAATATAATCCCTAAGTTGATTATGTTGTGGCTGATTAGAGTCAGACTAAGTAAGGCACTTGTACAATTATCCCAGAATAGTTTGAAGCAGTTTCCCCTGAAGATATCCAATTAGATTGTCTAAAGCTGTACTTTGAACACACCATCACATTTAAGCACATAATTTCAAATTACACTTCAGCATTTCCTTGGCACATTCTACTTTGTGCCTCTGTCTTTTTGCACGTTCCTTTTGAGTTCATAGTTGCTCTATTTCCATTTCATCTGTAAAAACTGCTAAGAACATTGCTCAACTACCACTTCTTTTTTGCACACTCCCAGTCTATGTATGAAGGTACTTTGTCCATGTTAAGCAATAGGGTAGTACTCACTCTCTGAGAAGAAAAGTTCCACAATATAAACCTATGCCCACATTAGAGGATGTAGAATTTAAAACATTTTGAGACAAACAGTGATATTAGAATTGAAAGGCTCCTTAGGGACATTTTCTTGGAGTTCATTAGTTTACCCAGGAGAAATATAAATATCCACAAAATCTGGAGCTAATTAGTAAGTATCCGAATTAACACTAGATCTTAGACGTTGTGTTATAACAAGTCACCATTGTATTGTTGTTACATCAGAATCCTTCCCTACTTGCAAATGGGTATAAGAAAATGAAAGAGGAACCTCCATACTGCTTTCCAAAGTGGTTGAACAAGTTTACATTCCCACCAACAATGAAGTAAGGTTCCCTTCTGTCCACATCTCCTCCAGCATCTGTTGTTGTTAGAGTTCTTGATTTTTGCTGTTCTAACTGGAGTGAGGTGATATCTCAATGTTATTTTGATTTGCATTTCTTTTATGGCTAGGGATGTTGAACATTTCTTCATGTGTCTATTGGCCATCCTTCTTTCTTCTTCAGAGAAGCTTCTCTTTAAGTCTTTCGCCCACTTATTTATTGGGCAGTTGTTTCTTTGAGGATTTGTTGTTGGGTGGTTTAATTTTTTGAGTTCCAAGTATATTTTAGATATGAGACCCTTGTCCGTTGTATGGCTACAAAAGATCTTCTCCCAATCGGTGGGCTTTCTATTGATCTTGCTAGCTATGTCATTTGCCCTGCAGAAGCTCTGCAACCGTATGCAATCCCATTTGTCCAACCATTCTTTGATTTGTTGTGCTTCCGGGTCTCTATTCAGAAAATTTCGGCCTGAGCCAAGGAGACCTAGGGTTTCTCCTATTCCATCCTGTAATGTTTTCAGAGTGTGTGCTTTGAGTTCAAGGTCTTTGATCCATTTGGAGTTGATTCTGGTGCAGGGTGATATATAAGGATCTAGCTTTAGTTTACTACATATAGTTAACCAATTTTGCCAGCACCATTTACTGAAGAGGCTGTCTTTCTTCCATTCTATTGTTTTAGCTTCCTTATCGAAGATTAGATGGCTATAGGTCTGTAGGTTCATTTCTGGGTTTTCAATTCTATTCCATTGGTCCTGAGGTCTGTTCTTATGCCAATACCAAGCTGTTTTGATTACTATGGCTTTATAGTAGAGTTTGAAATTTGGTATTGATATTCCTCCAGCAGTGTTCTTTCCGTTGAGGAGCGTTTTTGCTATTCGGGGTCTTTTATTGTTCCATATGAATTTTTGGATTGCCTCTTGTATTTCCTTGAAGAATGAGGGTGGAATTTTGATAGGTATCGCGTGGAATTTGTAGATAGCCTTGGGAAATATTGTCATTTTCACGAGGTTAATCTTGCCAATCCAGGAGCATGGGAGGTTTTGCCATTTTTTAAGTTCTGTGTTGATTTCCTTTTTCAAGATTTTAAAGTTTTCATCATAGAGGTCCTTCACTTCTTTGGTTAAGTTAATTCCTAGGTATTTTATTTTTTGTGGGGCTATTTCAAATGGAATTGCTTTCCTAATTTCAGCCACACTTTTCTCATTGTTGGCATATAGAAAAGCCATTGATTTTGGGGGGTTAATTTTATAACCTGCTACTTTGCCAATTGATCCAGCAATCCCACTTTTGGGCATTTACCCAAATGTTTACAAACAAGACCACACTAAAGCTACCAACACAACTATGTTTAATGCAGCATTATTTACCATAGCTAAGATATGGAACCAACCCAGATGCCCCTCAGTAGATGAATGGATCAAGAAAATGTGGTATATATACACAATGGAATTCTAGGCCTCCATCAGAAAGAATGACATTTCCCCATTTGTTAGGAAATGGAAAGTTTTGGAAAAAATTATATTAAGTGAAGTAAGCCAGGCCCAAAGAAGCATAGGTCCCATGGTTTCCCTTATTTGCAATATCTAGTATAGGTATGAGTCAAGCGGAAAAGGTCAGATAATGTGATGTTAGGAAAATGAACCTTAAATATGTATTTTAATGTTTTCGTTTCTTTCATGCCTGTGTTTCTAACGCATTTATAAGATTATTTCGTCGTTGCTTTGTATGTCCCTCCCCCACAGTGTATCCCCCGCTTTCACTATATTTGATGTCAGTATAACATGTGGAGGAGATGGGGACAAACAAGTCGTTTAAGGATTCAGGTGGACCTGTTGCAACAATGAGAAGTACAAAATGTCATGTCAAAACCAGCTTTACAATGTCGGTGTGGGGGGGGAGGGGGGTATATTTGAGTGGGGGGAGGGGGGTATAATTGGGTGGGGGGAGGGGGGAGGCAGGTAAGGGAGGTGAAGGGTAAACAAAGGAGGAGGCTGCAATGCTTGGTAATAAATGTATGCATTATCCTGCCCATGTAATTGTAGCCCCTCTGTACAGTATGTTCTCAAATAAAATAAAATTAAATTAAAAAAAATGAAAGAAAGGCATTAAAGCAAAATGTCTTATCTCTTCAGGCATTTAATCCTAGTGGTGAGGATAATGTCTGAACTCTTCCATTCAATAAAAGGTTCAAGTTTATAAGAGTACTTCCTACATATAAGAGTTTGTGGCTGGTTGATTGATTTATTTCAGCATGGTGATACCCTAAGTAGTACTAGAGTTAAATATGTATATGGCAGTTATGATGTGTCAATAGCTATTGAGACATTTTCTATTCTAAAGAGGAATCAATTCCAGGAGTCTCAGTCACATCAGTAAAGCTGTATGTTCAACCTAAGACTTGGTCTTACATTTCCTACATTTATAATGAATAGGCTGATAAAATATCAAAACATATCTAAAGATATTCCAATAAAATCCCAATCTGTTGTGGATACATGGGTCACTCAATCGAACTATAGGACAAATCAGGCTTGTCTGTGCTGTAGATCAATCTCTAATCTGCTGGCTAAAATAGTCTTCAAAAATATTCACAGAATACCTCTAAGTAATTCATGAGAGTTAAATCTGTATAATTTTGCTAAGGTCAAGATAAAAGCATTTGCTCCCAGCATTTAAATCAACAGGATCTGTTGAATTCATGGATCCAGAATTTTATGGCTTCACATTCATACCTAAAATTTTTATCAATATGACAATTACCAATACACTGTTCTTATTAAACTTGTCTATATCCTTTTACTTTTCTTTTTCTTTTCTATTTTTTTTGGGGGGGTCCAGTTGTGGGGCCTGAACTCTGGGCCTGGGCGTTGTCCCTCAGCTCTTCAGCTCAAGGCTAGCACTCTATCACTTCAGCCACAGAGCCACTTCCATCTTTTTTTTTCTGCTTATATGGTGCTGAGGAATCGAAACCAGGACCTCAGGCATGCAAGGCAAGCGTTCTACTACTGAGCCACCTTCCCAGCCCGTCCTTTTACTTTTCAATTCCAAATAGCATATTTCATTCAATATAATCCTGAAAATTCTTTCCTTCCTTTACTTAGGAAAATCTGTGTTTATTACTTTTTTGGTTCCTTGTTTTTTCTCTTTCTTCCAATCTTGTCCACACTGGTGCTCATATTGCTCACACTTGTGTGAGAACTTTTCTTTTCCTCTTCCCTTCAATAATACTCCCCCAATTATATTATCCTCTTTCATATCTATGGTCGTGGATATTTTGATGAAGTCTAAACAGACCTATCTTTGCATCTGTTTAATATAAACTTTAGAACTCTCAGAGTTTTATCTCCTAACTCCACCATTTCCACCTGAGGACCTTATTACTAAGAATATCACTAACACAGTTGCCAGCCAGACCTGTGGAAGCACCTTAGATTTCTTCTTACCCTTCTTCTCCCTCCCATTAGATAAGATGAATGATCAAGATTTTCTCAGGTTCTGTCACAAGTTTCTATGTACTCCTTTTTATGCCCCTGACACCAGCCTGTTTCATTTACTCATCACCGTTACCTAGTCCTAAAACAACCATTTAAAAAGTATGTTTTTTCCCCATAGACTTTTCATGTGGGCCTCTCCATCACCAAATTACTCTCTTTGTAAGCACACAGAGTGAAGACCTCAGACAAAAATTCTGCTATCATTCTTTACTTACTACATTGACTGTTGGCCTTACATTTCTCATCCGTAAAAGGACGTAATCTACCAGAAATAATGAAGAATATATTTGTGGACTTCTAGAGCAAGAAAATAGAAAAGTGAAGAGACCTTACATTTTCCAACTTACCTTAAAAATAAGGAAATAGTCAAATTCAATTTGTTGGTATGAAGGCACAAATTGTTTCATGCAGAGTTAAAAATAAATTTTACCTCCTTGCTTTAAGGCTTAAGTCATTTTAAGGTAAGTACAGATATGTCAGTAGTATTTTGTAAATTGTGTCATGTGTTTACAGCTGTATTGAAGAACATACATTTAATATATCATTGGAAAACATTGGTTATTGAATAGTATGTATATGAGAATATTATTTGAACTAATCAGACGAAGTTGGAAAGTACATCTTATTCCATCAAAATGTGGAAATTAGTGATTTTATTTATAAGAAAACAATACCACCAAGAATAGTGGTATACATGAAAGAGACTGTAGGAATTACATTACGGTTTTTACTGTCTCTACCTGTTTATGTGATTATATTTCTTAATATTGAAACTCTCGTCTTGTTATTCTCATTGTATGTAATCCAAGGCTGTTGATTACTATGTATTCAATGTGGGAAATCTGGCTTCAAAATTGTTTAAAGTTTTTTTTTTTTTCCTTTTCAATCACAGCATGGTCATTATCAGTGTACACTGTGGTTTTCATCATCATCATCAAAATTAATATTAGCATCATAATTGCTAACTATTGAAAGTCTGATATGTATCTATGATTTTGCAATTATTTTTCTGTTGATTAATAATTTTAATGTTACTGCTGTGCATACATCCATATTAAAATTTTGAACAAATAAAGTAACAAAAAAACTAAGCCATAACAGTTAACTTGATTATGTGCTTATAACAAATTATGGAATAGATTTTTGAAGTATTGCAAATTCTTAACCAGTATGAATTCACTTCCTCTCTCCCCACCATTAGACACAAATATTTAAGAGTTTGAACAGAATCATTTCAAGTAATATGCTATAAATGTTACTACAATATAATGTGCATATCTAAAATTCCTTTGAAAGTAATAAACTCTACTTTCTATTGAAGGTTAGTCATTTAATTCTAGGAAACTTTTGGAAAAGTAGGCTGTTTATCTTTGAAATAAAAAACGGTAAAAAAAAATAGTAGCATAAAGTTTTAGAAGGTGTATGTCTTCAGAAATATGTGTGTGTGTGTGTGTGTGTGTGTGTGTGTGTGTGTGTGTGTGTGTGTGTGTATAGAAAGACACACATTTCTAGGGATCATTTGTCATCAGAAATATATACATCTATCTAAATTCATGTGTAACACTATGTACATTATATTGAAACAAACATCTTAAACCATATTTAAAATTTAAAAAGTACATCAAATCAAGTGCCAGTGACTCAAGCCTATAAATGGAGCTATTCTGGTTAATGAGATCTTATATTTGTTTTTGAAACTAGCCCAGACAGAAAATTACTTGTTAGATTATTATCTCCAATTAACCACTATAAACAGGAATTAGCTCTGTGCCTCAAGTTGTAGATTGCTGGCATTGAGCATAAAAAGCCTTAGGGACAATGCACAGGCCTTGTAAACAACAACAACAACAACAAGAGCAACAAACTATATTACAGTAATTTCACAAAAGCATCTTTTAACTGCTGTGAACATTTCTTAGAAACATTAATACATTGCCCCTACAAAATATTAAGTAAAAGTACAGAATATTTATATCTATGTTAAATACATGACTATTTAGATTGTTTAAGATATTTAGGTAATGATTAGGAATTAAGAATAATGCTAACATATTGACACTGGTCTTTTATTCCATTTTATGATAGTAATAAAATAATATTTGTAATGATAATGTAAAATTACTCTTGTTTGCTATTTGAATTATAATAAATGTTAAACATTTTTAAATGATTTCCACAGGAAAGAATCATTTTTTAATACTATCAATTATTTGTAATTTCAAAGTAATTAATAAATTTATTCCAAGGCTGGCTACTCTAAGACTGTGTTTGTTTTCTTGTTCTAGTTTTCATCTGTTGGTAGAAATTAAAATTCCAAAAATTCAGTGGATGTTGGCATTCAGGAACATCTCCATAGATACTAATATTGGAGTCCTTTAAATGCAATTGCTTTATTTCATTTGTTATTTTCACAAGTAAATCAAGATAATAGTGTATTTTTTTCTTTTCATTGCTATTGGCTCTTACCTTGAGAATACTTTTTTTTTTCCTAGCAAAGTAGAGAAAAGCAATTGAATTGAACAAGTAACATATGGCTTTCATAAAACGCAGGTGCACAGATTTGGGTCTTCTGTCATTTGCTTAACGTTTCTTCCAGAAAAGGTTATCAATTACTTATAAATGATGAATAATTCCTAGGTATTCCAGTTATCGCATAAACTTTTTGATTGAGTTATCTTTGTAAAATTAAAATAAACAGACCAAAAAACTCAAAATAAACAGAAATCAAATCTTTGTTCTAAAAGCTGTATTTTAGAAATAGTTTTTTAGCCAACACCAAAAACATCTTTTTAGGTAATCTGCAATTTGTGTGAAGTATTTTTAACTTTTTTTTTGCTGACATATAATTCACATGCCATATATTATTTGCTTCTATAGTATACATTTTAGTGCTTTGGAAGTGAATTGTACAATCATAGATTTTCCAAGCCTGATTTTCACTTGCATTTCTTCAAATATAAATGCTGTAAATTTTAGAACAGACATTAAAATAGATGTAAAATTCACTCAAAAGAATTTGTCCAGCATACATCCTCTATAGTGTGTCAATTAAAAATTCGTTTTTGGGGATGATTTCCAAGGTCTCACACAGACTATTCAAGTGCACTGTCAATGAACTACATTCTATATCCAAACAAGTTTTTTTTTTTAAATTCTCATTAAGGAAGTGGCGCTGTAGCTCAAGTGGTAGAGTGCTCGCCTTGAGCTGAAGAGCTGAGGGACAGTACCCAGGCCCAGAGTTCAGGCCCCACGACCGACAAAATAAATAAATTAATTAATTAAATAAAATAAAATTCTCATTAATACATACATAGAAGTGTAATGGCTGAATCATATACAATTCTCTTTGACCTTTTGAAGACTTGAAACCTTGCTTGCTAAAATGATTGCAGTATTATACAAATCAATCTACTATGTGGAGTATATCAATTTCTCCACAAATGCATTACTATATTTTGCGTCATCTTTTTATATTCTGGGCATACTAGTGAGTTTTCATTTTATTTTTTCTTAGAAACTAAAGAGGAGCTTATTTCATATGGTCCTCCTATTGACTATTAATTTACATACATTCTTTGAATAAATATCCTGTTCTGGAAAAAATTATATAGAATTAGCAGATATAAAAGTACTTAAGACTCAAGATCATTGTAGCATTAACATTGCAGCATTAACAAATATGTGCCCTCTATCTGTTGGATATGTTTTCACTTCTTTCATAGAATTATAAAAGGTTATCAGTTGATATTAACCAGTATATTCTTCTTTTCTTTAGCCACTAATGCTTTCCATGTCAAATTTTTGGAAACGTTTACTGATCCAATGTCATGAATTTTTACATTTATGTTTTATAGGTTTTTACATCTCACATTTAGATTGATAAACATTTTTTATTTTAAAATTTTGTATAAGGTTTGAGGAAGTAGTCTAAGCTCATTTTTTTAAATCTAGAGAGGCACTAGTGCCAATACACCCATTTACGATTCTATTTTTATTTCATAAAGTCATGGCATCCTCTTCAAAATCTGTTGATCATAAAACCAGAAATTTATTTTTGATAAATCTGTTATATTCTTTTATGTGTCTGTTCTTATAGTAGAGCAATGTTGTCTTCACTACTAAACCTGGTAATAAGATTCAAATCTAGTATGAGGGCTCAAGCTACACCATTTTACAAAATTGTTCTGAATGATCTGTATTACTTGAATTTACATACAAGTTTATTGAGCAGGTGGACCAATATTCTACAGAGTTATCTAGATGTTTGATAGTCACTCATATTTTGCACTTTGTGAAAGCACACGATTCCAGATATTACATATAGTAAAATGTCTGAAGAGAATGCTTGAAACAACTAAAATTAATTTAGGAATGAGTTAAAATTTAGATAACACTATAGCACAATAAACCTGAATGATAATGACTTGAGCTGTACTACAGAGGAGAGTGAGAGGGGATAGAATAGAATGATGGACCACATACGAGCTGCATGTCATTTGTTTTGTGTATGTCATTTGTTTTGTGCTTCAAAAAACTGAAAGTCTTCAGAGAAGAGAAGGAGGAAAATAATTAAATAGTCCTGAATCAAGTTTCTTTCAAATCCACCTAATAGTGTGGACTGAGATTCAGAGAAGATGGGAAAAAATAAAATAGAAAATAAAGCATTGTATACACCTGTTACAATGTAAAGAAATTGTAATAAGAATATGATAATTAATTACCAAAGAAATAAGAGAAAGAATAGGTAAACTCTAAAGGCAAAAAGAATGAAGAGAGAAAAGAAGCAAAGTAAAACCTTTATCAACAAACTCAAGAGTTTGGAAGTAGAAATATTCTAAATAACAATAAAATTTTCTAACATGGATAGAATATGGATCACATTGTAGCATATATAATTTTGAAAAAAACATACTAGTAATGAAAATTTAAAAGTCATAATTTAAAGCACTATTTACATTATAACTGCACAGTATAGTTCAGTGGTAAAAACTTGGTCTAGCATATGTGAAACAATGCTGTTATATCCCAAGCATTATAAAGTACACACAAAGCATATACACACAAAAACCACATAAACACACACACATAGCACATACACACATTTGGATTATTATTATCAAATTAAACAAAAGAATTTACCACAAATGGTAAAAGTAATTTAATATAGGAAATCATAATATAGCTTGTACTATTTAAAAGTTTAGTAGAAATAAAATAGTGACAATATACTTGGATTCTTATAGATTAAGCTAATTGAAAAATAAGAAATTAAAGACATGAGAACCTTTGCAAACAAGTTTTAAATAATAAACATTTTGAAACATTTATCCTTTTATTTTGACAAAAGATTGATGTTACTGGTGATAACCAGCTGCTCTATATCTCCCTAGGGATGGCTAAATATCTAATCATTTCAATCTGGATATTTTTATAATGAGGTCTCAGTTTCTCAGGCTCTCCTGAATTACAAACCCTATTCACAGCTACTACCATAGCTAGAAAATGGAAGCCACAAATCACCATGCCCAGCTCAAACTTTTTTTTTTTTTAATTCAAGTACAAATATTTACAAAAAAGTGACCAGGTTATGAAGTCTTTCTTAATAAAGTATGTGCATCTTGGAAATATAGTAAGTATTTGTAACCTGGAAAATATGTTTAGAACTATAAGAAAATAAATTTATTTAAATTCTCCTACTATATGTAAATTAAGCAAATAATTTTAGATATTCACATGGTAAATATTTTAAAAGCAAAATATATGTGTCTGAATAATTTACATGTGTTAAAATCATGCAAAATTAAATTAACTAATCCTACAACTATGAAAAAAGAATTATCCTAAAGAAACAAAAGAGGTTCAAAATTTGAAATTTAGAAAATAAAATGAATTGTACTGTTTAGTTGCCCTAAATAACTGCAAACCATTTGTATATCAATTTTATAATGAAAATACATGAACAAAGAAAGTAAATGTACAATAGTTGAATGTACAATTAAAATCCAATGAGAGGATAACAATGTTCCTTCCATAAGAAATATACTCATTGCCTTACTTATGTAACTGTAACCCCTCTGTATATTACCTTCACAATAAAAATTAAATTGAAATTAAAAATGAACCAAATAATATACCAATTAAGAATTCTTAAAAGCCATTGGTTAAAAACTTTATAAAATATGCCCCAAGTACCCGTAGGATATACTTTGATGATAATATTTAAATACATAAATTTCAGCAGAGAGGAAAAAATTTAAAAACCGTTACAAAGTAAAATACTAAAACAGAATATGATACTATAATAATCATTAGATGATTTTTTCAATTTTAATTTTAATGTTTACTGTGAACATACTGTACAGAGGGATTACAATTATACAGGAAAGTTAATGAGTACATTTCCTATCAAGCATTGTAGCCTCCTCCTTTGTTTCCCCTTCCCATCCACTCCCTGTCCCCCCAACCAATCTTCCTTAACCCCCATCAAAATTGTAAGTTCGTTTTTCCATATAATGACTTGTACACATCATTGTTGAAATGGATCCACCTGTATACCTATTTAAACGATTTTTCCCTTCCCCTCCACAAATTATAACAACATCAAATACAGTGAAAGCAGGGGTTATACTATGGGGGAGGGACATACAAAGAAACAAAGAAATAATCTTATAAATGTGTCAGAAATAATCTCCAGAAAGAAAAAGAAAACATTAAAATACATATCTTGGGGTTCATCTCCCAAACATCAATTTATTTGACCTTTTCTGCTTGACTCAGACATATACTAGTTATTGCAAATAAGGGAAACCATGGGACCTAAGTTTCCTTGGGCCTGGCTTACTTCACTTAATATATTTTTTCCAGAATCTTTCCATTTCGTAACAAATGGTACAATGTCATTCTTTCTGATGGTGGCATAGAATTCCATTGTGTATATATAACATATTTTCCTGATCCATTCATCTACAGAGGGGCATCTGGGTGGGTTCCATATCTTAGCTAGGGTAAATAAGGCTGCAGTAAATATAGTTGTGCTGGTAGCTTTAGTGTGGTCTTGTTTGTGAACATTTGGGTAAATGCCAAAAGTGAGATTGCTGGGTCATAGGGGAGATCTATGTGGAGTCTTTTGAGGAACCTCCATACTACTTTCCAAAGTGGTTGAACAAGTTTACACTCACACCAACAATGCAGTAAGGTTCCCTTCTGTCCACATCCCCTCCAGCATCTGTTGTTATTAGATTTCTTGATTATAGCCATTCTAATTGGGATGAGGTGGTATCTCAATATTGTTTTGATTTGAATTACTTTTATGGCTAGAGAGGTTGAGCATTTCTTCATGTGTCTATTGGCGATCCTTCTTTCCTCTTCAGAGAAGTTTCTCTTCAAGTCTTTAGCGCACTTATTTATTGGGCAGTTGTTTCTTTGAAAATTTGTTGTTGGGGAATTTAATTTTTTGAGTTCCAGTTATATTTTGGAGATGAGACCATTGTCTGTTGTATAGCTAGTGAAGATCTTCTCCCAATCCGTGGGCTTTCTGTTGATCTTGCTAGCTATGTCCTTTGCCATGCAGAAGCTCTGGAATTTCATGCAATCCCTTTTGTCCAAACTTTCTTTGATGTGTTGTGTTTCTGGGTCTCTATTAAGAAAATTTCGGCCTGTGCCATGGATACCGGGGTTTCTCCTATTCCATCCTATAATGTTTTCACAGTGGCTGCTTTGATTCGGAGGTCTTTGATCAATTTGGGATTAATTCTGGTGCAGTGTGATGTAAAAGGATCCGGCTTTAGTTTTCTAGAAGTGATGAACCTATTTTGCCAGCACCATTTACTGAAGAGGCTGTCTTTCTTCCATTCTATTTTTTTTAGCTCCCTTCTCAAAGATTAGATGGCTATAGGTCTATAAGTTCATTTCTGGATTTTCAATTCTATTCCCTTGGCCCTGAGCTCTGTTCTTGTGCCAGTACCAAGCTGTTTTTATTACTATGGCTTTGTAGTAGAGTTTGAAATTTGGTATTGTTATTCCTCCAGCACTGTTCTTTCTGTTGAGAATCGTTTTAGATATACGGGGTATTTTATTGTTCCATATGAATTTTTGGATTTCCTCTTTTATTTCTTTGAAGAATGAGGATGGAATATTGATAGGTATCGCCTTGGATTTGATGAGAGCCTTGGGAAGTATTGCCATTTTCAAGATGTTGATCTTTCCAATCCAGGAGCATGGGAGTTTTTGCCACTTTCTAAGTTCTGTTTTGAATTCCTTTTTCAAGTTTTTAAAGTTTTCATCATAGAGGTCCTTCATTTCTTTGGTTAAGTTATTTCCTAGATATTGTATTTTTTGTGGGGCTATTACTAATAGAATAGCTTTCCTAATTTCAGCCACATTTTTCTCATTGTTGGCATACAGAAGAGCCATTGATTTTTGAGAATTAATTTTATACTCTGTTACTTTGCCAAAGTTTTGAATCAGCTTGAGTAATTTGGGAATGGAGTCTGTGTGATTCTTTAAATAAAAGATCATGTCATCTGCAAAGAAGGAGAGTTTTATTTCTTTTTTGCCTATTTGGATCCCCATTATGTTTGCATCTTGTCTTATTGCTGTAGCTAGGCATTCTAATACTAGATTGAAGAACAGTGGAGAGACTGGACATTATTGTCTCATTCCTGAGTTAAGAGGAAATGGCTTTAGTTTTTCACCATTAAGTACAATGCTTGCTGTAGGTTTGTCATATACAGCCTTTATTGAGGAATGTTTCATGGATTCCTAATTGTTCCAGAACCTTCATCTTAAAGGGGAGTTGGATCTTGTTAAATACTTTTTCTGCATCTATTGAAATAACCATGTGGTTATTATCCTTGCTCCTGTTGATGTGACTAATTATACTGACTTGAGTATATTGAACCAGCTTTGTTTCCCTGAAATGAATCCTGTTTGATCATGGTGTATGACTTTTGGATGAACTTTTGAAGTCGATTGGCCAAAATTTTGTTGAGAAGTTTTGCAACAATGTTCATCAAAGAAATTGGTCTATAGTTCTCTTTCTTTGATGAGTCCCTGCTTCGTTTTGGGATGAGGGTTATGATAGCTTCATAGAATGAATTCGGTAGTGAACTTTCTCTGTCAATTTCATTGAAGAGTTGGAGGAGTATTGGTGTGAGCTCTGCTTTGAATGCCTTGTCGAATTCTGCTGTAAAACCATCTGGTCCTTGGCTTTAATTAGATGGGAGGGCTCTTATTGATGCTCTATTTTAATACTTGATATGGGCCCATTAAGATGATTTAACTTATCTCTTGTTAGTTTCGGCATGTCAATATTTTTTAGGAAAAGGTCCATTTCTGCCACGTTCTCAAACTTATTAGCATAAAGTTTTGAGAAGTATTCCCTTATAATGTTCTGAATCTTGGTTGTTTCTGTAGTAGTGTTTCCATTCTCATCTCTAAGTTTATTTATTTGGGTGTGTTCTCTTCTTTTTCTGATAATATTTGCTAAGGGTCTGTCAATTTTTTTTTCCCGAAGAACCAACTCTTTGTTTGATTGAATCTTCCTATTTTTTGGGGGGGGATTCTAATTAATTTATTTCTCATTTAATTTTAATTATTTCTTTCCATTTACTGGTTTGGGATTTATTTTGCTGCTCTTTTTCAAGGAGGCTCAGATGCCTCATTAGATTGTTGGTTTCAGATCACTCCAATTTGTTGATGTAGGAACTCAGAGCTATAAACTTGCCTCTGAGTACTGCTTTGCTGTGTCCCGAGGAGCTGGTAGTTTGTGTGTTCATTTTTGTTGAATATCATGAACATTTGAATTTCTTGTCTAATCTCTTCCATGACCGACTCATGATTCAGCAGTGTGTTCTTCAGCATCAATGTGTTACAGGACTTTCTTTCATGGCTTTTTGTGTTGAGTCCTAATTTTATTCCCTTGTGGTCTGAGAGAGTGCAAGGTATAACTTCAATGTTTCTGAATTTGGACAAGTTTGCTTTGTGTCCTAAAATGTGGTCTATTTTGGAAAATGTTCCATGTGCTGCTGAGAAAAACGTGTATTCTGAAGCTTTTGGGTGAAATATTCGGGAGATGTCTGCTATATCTAGTTGATCTATGCAGTTGTTTATATCTATGATATCTCTGTTGATATTTGCCGAGTTTATCAATCTAGTGGGCAAAGTGATGTGTTAAAGTCCCCAATAACTAATGTCTTTGGATCTATGTGGTATTTGAGGGAAAGTAATGATTCTTGGATAAATTTGGGTGCTCCGTTGTTTGGCGAATAGATACTTAGAATTTTAATATCCTCCTGAAGAAGAGATCCATTAATTAATATGTAGCGACCTTCTTTATCTCTTCTTACTATTTTTAATTTGAAATCTATTTTATCTGATATTAGAATTACAACTCCCGCCTGTTTATGGGGGCCGTTTGCTTGGTAGATTTTGTTCTAACCTTTCACATTGAAAATGTGTTTGTGACTCCTGAAGGCAGCACATAGAAGAATCGTGCTTTTTAATCCAGCTAGAATGATTCACTACTAATTCAATCTTTTTTTCATTTGTTGTAGTGAGAATTCTTCCACCTATGACATTTTTTATATGTATGACATCCTTTTACATAGATTATAGATTTGCATCTGAATTGTACATCCTACCTGTCACCGAGTACTTTCAAAAGAAAGAAAACTTGTGTCACGCTTGGCTTCTCACTCCGTAATTGCATTTTTGGCAGTGCTGGGATCTAAAATCAGGGCCTAGAAGGTTCAATTCATGAATGAGTGGCTGTCAGCACAGCAGCCTCTAGCCAATTCAGCTGCTAGGCCTTTCCTAGGACCTGAGATCGAGCCCCAGATTTTGACCCCATGATGTTGACCCCATATCAAGCTTAGTATAGTTATTCATTTTATTTTTGTTTTTTTCATTTATTTACCATGTATTTTATCGACTGTTAATACACATGAAATATTTATTACATTTATTACATAGGATATAGATTTGCCTATATATGAAACTTCACACCTGACACCCAGGACTTTCACAGAAAAGGAAAAAAATATGTCACCATGGGCTTCTTAATGCACGATTCAATTTTTGTGAGTGCTGACAACTGAATTCACAGCCTACAAGACCCAGTTCATGAACACGTGAGTGTCAACACACCAGCCTGGGGCATATGTAGCTGACAAGCATTTCTAGCACCTGAGATCAAGCTCCAGGCATTGAAAATATAAGAACAGATTGACATGAAGATGGTAGTACACAAATAAATACAGATATTTATAGAGTGCCAGAGATGTCTATACATTCTTCAGTTATATACACTACATTTCTACCAATTCTTGGGTATTTATTTTGCCTCCATGTAATTAACATTATTGTTTTCATCCTTAAGGAAATATTAATTAATTCAACCACTGTTTGGAAAATATTGCGTCCATGTAATTAATAGTATTCTTTGAATGTGTCAAAAAATACTCATTAAAATCCATTGGCCTCCTAAAATCACTCTGTCTAATTGTATACTAGTATTCAGAAACAACCAATTCCATCTTGCCATTCATAACATTCCATCAATATTCCTATGAATAGGAACGAGACTCTTAGGATTTTCCTTCATTTGTAGGGAACAGGAAGGGGCTTCTAACACAGGACCTATGTTTCCGCGTTGGCCTATGGCTTTCCTGGAAGCCCGCCAGCCTTCAGCAGTTCCAGGTTATCGACATTTTTCAGCCGTGTCATTCAGACACAGGATGGTCACCTTGCAAACCCAACAAATGTAAAACTGGCAGCCATCTGCAAGTTGCCAGTTTTGTTTTGTTTTTTCTGTGTCGCATTAAATTTTTTTTCCTATCAGCCTTTGGGGCCCAGGAACCCAGGTTCAGCTGTGGGTCCAGTGGCTGCACCCCAGCCTAGAGTGATCAAAGCTGAGGCAGAATTGCCACGACCTGAGTTCAAGCCCTGTGCTTGACAAAATAAAAAGAAATAAATAAGTACATACATTGATACATTAAAAATATTTAAAATATAATGAGGCTCCTTGTCTTGGAATTCATGCCCATTTATCTGCCAGGCCTGGGATTTGAACTCAGGCGCTTGACAAATAAAAAGAAATAAATAAGTACATAGATTGATACATTAAAAATATTTAAAATATTATGAGGCTCCTTGTCTTGAAATTCATGCCCTTTTATCTGCAATGCCTGAGATTTGAACTCAGGCTCTGGGTAAAAATCCAGCACTGTGGGGGATGGGGAAGTTCACCGTGCAGGAAGACAAAAGTCAGGCCTGTTCCTAGGGCCTGATTTCAAGTCCTAACACTCTAAAGAATAATATGCTTATACATTTTAAATACATGATTTATATTTACATACACGTTTACTGCATATTGTGATTAGTGTAGTTATTCATTTTATTTGTGTCTTATTTATTTCTTATGTATTTTAGTGAGTATGATTATACATATACCATTTTTTGCATCTTTTTACATAAGAAATAGGTTTGCCTATGTATTCTACATCATTCCTGAGACCCAGGGCTTTCACTGATAAGGAAAACAAGTGTGACAATTGGCTTTTCCACCACGATGAAGTTTTTGGCAGTTCTGTGACTTGAACTCAGGGCCTAGCAGGCCCACTTCATGAATGGTTAAATGTTAGCACACCAGACTGATGCAAGTGAATTTGGCAGGCAAATTTGAGGACCTGAGATCAAGCCCTAGCAATCGCCAATATATAAACAGATAGATGTTTAGATTGCAGTGTGTTTGTGTGTGTGTGTGTGTGTGTGTGTGTTTGTGTGTGTGTGTGTGTGCATGTATGTGTATTTACCTATGTATATGCATCTATAAATATATACAGAGAGAGACAGAGAGGCTTTTACGTAGATTCTAGTGTGTAACCCTATATAAAGTGTGATGTCTATAGCTTATTTTTATATATTCCATTACTACCAATTATTTGATCTAAAATTATGGCTCCATAAATTAATCATGGTAGAACACTTAATAAAGAATTAATCAATGAACTATATTTATTGCATACAATATTATACAGGAATGACTCTCTACTAGTAATTCAGTTAGTACATTTCAAACATTCTATTAGTGTTCCTATACATAAGAACGAGTTTCCTAGGATTTTCAGCCGTGTATAGGTGGCAGTCGTAGGATCGAACTCAGGGCCTAGGTGTCTGGGTTGGACTCAGGCTTCACTGACAGCCCCCAGACTTCATCCATGCAAGCACATGTAAATTTTCAAGCTGAGTCATTAAGACCCAGGAGGGTCACAGTACTAAGGAAACAAAGGTAAAACTGTTGTGTAAAACTTCCTGTTTTTCTCCTCCTCCATTTTTGCCGGTGCTGGGAATTGAATTCTGGTCCTAGGATCCCTGGATCATTTGTGGGTGTAAAGGCTGCACCCCAGCCTATGGTAATCATGGTTTAAGACACAATAAAATGGTTCATTGAGCAAAAGGAGCTCAGGGAAAATGCCTAGGCTCACAGTTCAAGCCTCAGAACCTGCCATGGTGATGTTAGTTAAATGAACCCTAAGATATATATTCAAATGTTTTTTTTTCTTTCATGCATTTGTTTCTAACACATTTATAAGATTATTTCTTTGTTGCTTTGTATGTCTCTCTCCCAAGGTATAACCCCTGCTTTCACTGTATTTGATGTCAGTATAATTTGTGGAGGGAAAGGGGAAAAACAAGTCGTTGAAATAAGGATACAGGTGGACCCGTTGCAACAATGAGAAGTACAAGTTGTCATGTCAAAAACGAACTTTACAACTTTGGTGGCTGGAGGAGGATTGGGGGACGAGGGGGAAGGCTGGGAAGGGATGGGAAGGGGAAACAAAGGAGGAGGCTACAATGCTTGGTAAGAAATGTATTCATTATCTTGCCCATCTAATTGTAACCCCTCTGTACAGTATTTTCAAAATAAAAAATAAAAATTTAAAAAAGAGCCATTAATTCCATGTGTCTGTGTATGTATGCCTGTATATGTATCAGTGAACATCCAGAGTTTTTATGAAGAAAGGCACCCAGCTAGGAAATTTGCTTTGAACAGAATGATTTCAGAACACAGAGAGTGCTTTCAAGACAGTGCATGTTCCGGGGGTACACTCACTGTTCCCAGGGTAGCTTGAGGGTTCTTCATACCCCAGGCTGCTGGAGGAAGTCTACTTCATTTTTAGAACAGGCAGACAAATAGCATCACTCCTATAGAACTGTGTAACAAACAATTCATCTGGGCCATTCAATGAGGATGAGTGTTGACATGCTCTGAAGATCAGGAGAAAAAGGCCTCTTTGTACCCCAAGCTATCTCTCTCCCCATTGCTCTGTTTTCATAGGAAGACTTCATTTGTGCTACCTCCCGTCTCAGGCCACGTTCCCTACACTCATCCTGTCTTTCTAAGACTATGTTTCTGTTTTGAAACAAACTACTACCATTAATTCAAGAGTCCTTCTGACAGACAATTAGGGCACTGAACCTACTGAAATGATTCATTATTAGCAACGGTGCCTCTGTGGGGGGGGGGGGGGGGGCTGCGTGCATGCGCACACAGGCACACGTGCATTCACCAGTCCTGGTGCTTGAACTCAGGACCTTATCATTGTACATCAGTTTCTCCTATACAAGGACAGCACTCTACCACTTGAGCCACAGTACCACTTCAGGGATGTGGAACTTTTCTATGAATGTGGTACTCAGCATTCAAACCCAGGGTTTAACACATGCAACGCAGTGTACCCCTACGAAAAATTTTCAGCACTCCACTTCAGGTTTCTTTCTTTCTTTTCTTGTAAGTTGGAGGAGTTGAAGTCTGGGCCTGGGTTTTGTATCTGATCTCTTCAGCACAAGTCTAGTGCTCTTCCACCCGAGCTACAGTGCCCCTTCAGGCTTTTTGGTGGTTTATTGGAGATAATCATCTCAAGGAATTTCCTGCCCAGGCTGGCTTTGGACCATAATCTGAGATAGTTTTGAACCGAGATATTCAACTTCCTGAGCAGGCAGGATGATAGACCTCAGCTAAAGACATCTAAGCGATGACACTTTGCTTCAAGAGGGTCCTTGGCTCCACATTTTAGAACGTAGCCATGAGCCCAAGAAGAAATTCAGAACCTAGGTTCTGAGTTCAAAGTTCATGATGGAGAAAACTAAACCAAAACAATTGTCTGTAGGAGACAAGTCACTAGAACTCAGTATATACATAAATTTGGCCCTGCCTTGGTGACATATCATAGCCTCAACTTTCTCATCTGCACAATCATCTTACTTGTGTAGGTCTTATAAGGACCAGATGAAAGTAAACAACTCATGAAGGACTCAGCACATAGCAGCCTGTGAAGGACTCAACGCATAATACTCCATGAATGACCCAGCACCCCGTGAAGGACTCTGCACCCAGCACCCCAGGAAGGACTCATAACATAGCTATGTCACATAAACTGTCATTAGATTTAGGGTGCTTTAATCAGTATCACTAGTCTTTCAGATACACGTCACAAAACACACAAGTTTACATCTAACGATTTAGAAGGGTGTTTTTGTGGGGAGTGTCATCAGCCTCGGGATTGCACTCATAGGCTGGAGGTACTGTCCTAAGATATTTTCCTCAAGGCTAGAGCTCTACCAATTTGAGGCACAACTCAGAATCTCCCACACTTCCTACCAGGGTTGAGTTTTCAACCCACCAGTGTCTGATCTCATCCCCCGAGTAGCAAGGGGTGAGTCAGCAGCATCTGATTCCATGGTTGACCTCTTGCTAAGTCAGGTTAGATGGCAGCCATGAAATCCTGGCCTTCTATACTTGCAGTCAGAACATTCTAATTTGTTTTTGGTGTCAGTCCTGGAGCTTGAGTAAGGGCCTAGACACAGTCCTTAAGCTTTCATGCTCAACTCCAGTGCACCACTGCTTGAGTGACAGCAGTACTTCTGGCATATTCTGTGCATGTGATAGTGTGGAATCGAACCCAGGGCTTCATACATACTAGGCGAGCACTCTATCACTGAACCCCAGGAATGACAAGTGTAGAAATAGATATGTAGATTGTTACACACACACACACACACACACATATATATATATATATATATATATATATATATATATATATATATATATATATACATATACATATAGAAGTATATGTATATATGTATGTATGTATGTATAAAACAAGACACAAATGTCTGTATATTAATTATATATACTATATTACTACCAATTATCAATAAATTATTCCTTCCTTTTTTAAGTATTATTGTTGAATACATAAAAAAGTATTAATTGAAAATTAGTCAATGTACAATAATTATTGTGTATAATTTTATAATATAATCATACATTAAGTACTAATGTAATTGTTAATTTGCAACATTCCATTCGTATGGATATATATCAGAATGCGTTTCTTAGAATCTACTGCCACTCATAGGTGGCAGTCCTGGGATTCGCACACCGGGCCTAGGTTGCTGATTTTGGCTATGCTTTCCCTGACAGCCCACTAAACTTCAGCAGTGCAAGGTCATGTACACTTTCTGGGCCGTGTCATTTAGAACCAGGATGGTTGCAATGCAAAGGAAAACACAATGTAAAACTGCCTTCTGGGACTTCCCAGTGTTATCCTTCTCCTTTTTTTTCCTCTCTTTTTTCTTTTTTTTTCAGTTTTGGGGCTAGAACTATGGGTCTGGGTGCTGTCCCTCAACTCTTCAACAAATGGCTATCGCTCTACCACTTGAGCCATAGCACTATTTCCGTATTTTTTTCTCCTTATGTGGTGCTGAGGAATCGAACCCAGGGCCTTATGTATGCAAGCCAAGCCGTCTATTCCTGAGCCACCTTCCCAGCACTTCTCCTTTTTTTTTTTTTTTTGCCAGTCCCAAGGTTTGAACTTGGGTACTAGGATCTCAGGATGTGCTGTGGGTCCTGAAGTTGCACACCAGCCTAGGATGATCGAAGCTGAGACAGAGTTGTCATGAGCTGAGTTGAAGCCCCAGGCATGGCCAAAATAAAATTAAGGCTCTGGCTTGGAATTTGCACCATTTTTCTGGCAGTCCTGGGATTTGAACTCAGGGTCTGGGTAACTCTGTGGCACTGTGGGGGAGAGGAAGCTCATGATCGTTGAAGAAAAGAATTTCAGCCTAGTTCCTAGGGCCCAAATTCAAGCCCCAGCACTGAAAAAAAATAATATTCATATATGAGATCTATTTACATACATGGGTTTAATCCTTATGACATTTATTATCCTTATTTTTTATTTTAATTAGTATTATTACATATATAACATCTATTTCATTTATTACATCTTATCACATGGATTTATTTGCATATGGATTATACATCTTACTGAGACGAAGGACTTTCACAGAGAATGAAAAAAAAATGTCTCAAAATTGGCTTCTAACTCCACATATAAAATTTTGGCCAGCCGGGCGCTGGTGGCTCACGCCTGTAATCCTAGCTACTCAGGAGCCTGAGATCTGAGGATCGCGGTTCAAAGCCAGCCCGGGCAGGAGAGACCGTGAGACTCCTATCTCCAATAAACCACCAGAAAACCGGAAGTGGCGCTGTAGCTGAGCTCAGTGGAAGAGTGATCGCCTTGAGCTGAAGAGCTGAGGGACAGCTCCCAGGCCCAGAGTTAAAGCCCCACGACCGACAAAAAAAAAAAAAAAAAAAAAAAAAAAAAAAAAATTTGGCCATGCTGGGATTTGAATTCACAGCCCACAATGCCCAATTCATGAAAGTGTCAGTTGTAAAACAGAAGGCTTTGGCAAACTGAGCTGCCAGCCAGTTCTGAGGACCTGGGAACAAGCCATAGTAGTTATTGATAGATTCAGATATATATAGATATAGATATAGATATAGATATATAAATATATAGATAGATAGATAGATGTATAGTTTGCAATATATATGAGAGAGAGAATGTGAGGATATTAAATTATATATATTATGAATTATTATTAAATTATGCCTCCCTTTAGTGAAGTATCATGGTTGAATACTTATTAAAGCATTAATGTAAAAGTAGTCAGTATTCTTTAATTGGGAGAATCATACCATGGTGCTAGAATGGAAGACATAATCCACTACTTTTTGTGTGGCATTCTATAAGAAAATCGTGAACCAGATGCAAATTTAATTGTTACTTTTATAACATTCCATTAATAATTCACATGAATAGGTAAGATTTTCTCCATATCTCCATCCATTTGTAGGTGGCAGTCCTGGCATTTAACTCTAGGCCTGAGGAGTTTACTTTGAAATGCAAACCATTAGAATGACACTGTGAAGATTTCAGTTCATCACAATGAAAAAAAAAAAAAAAACACCCAGGGAAAACTCACCCAGCCAGGGCCACCAGTCCCAGGAGTGGCTTTCTTCACTGGTAATCAGAGCCAGAGGCTGCCCCTCCCTTTAGCAGCATCTACAATCAATTGAAATTCTGTAAACAGAAGCCCTGAGAGTGGCTCCAGGCTGGGCTCTGTAATTATCTCACAAACCAGCCCCTGGGAAAAGCTACTGTGTGCTGAAAGGCCTCAACTCTACCCAGAACCTAGCTTCATCACAGCATCTCCAAACTCGAGGAAAAAGCCATCTCCCTCTTTTGTGATACTCAAAGCAGATCTCCCTTCCATTGAACTAACCTGAGAGGAGGATCGCAGAGCATTTTTCTGCCTGTTCAAAGAAACTGACTTAAGTAACCAACCAAGCCACAGGAACAAAACAGACCAGAGACTCAAACAAGAGGCTCGTTACAGACACAAGGGAGATATAGGATTTTTCCCATCCCTCCCCAAAAAATCAAAGAACTTTTTTTTGTTGTACCATTAATAAAAAAAATTTCTTTTTCTAAAAATTTTTTAATCCTTAATTTTTACCTTTTTTGAATAAAAATTATTTTCTGGTAATTTTTTTTCTCTTAGAATTTTAATTTAGGGGTATAAGTGTGTGTGCATTTTTCTTTATTTTTTTGTTTTTGTTTTTGTTTTGTTTTGTTTTGTTTTTTTGTTTAGCTCTACTGAACTTCTGATCTTTTTTCTTTCTTTCTTATCCTTTTCACCTTTTCTTCTCTTTCGTTCTTCTTTATATGACTTAATTGTGTTCTGCACATCCTCAGTTAAACCCTCAGTCGATTATTAGATCTTATCCCCCATTCTGTACACACTTAATCTACAAATTTATTACTCACTTCAAAACCTCTTAGACTTAAATTCCTTAATAGCAGTACCACCTCTTTATACCTATAAAATATTTTAAGTATTTGGATTTTTAAGTTTTTCACATCTCCTTTATATCCCTACCCTTCTCTCATTATATTCATGCTCTTCTCTGAATAGTTTGTTTTCCAATCTGTATAAGATATTTAATTTTTACCTTTCTATTTTTTCTGGTCTCTTTTTGTTTTCTTTCTCTTTCTGCTTATTTCTCTCTCTCTCTACTTTCATCCTATATAACGTATTTTCTGCTTTGAGATTAGGACTTAGTTAACAATCCCTGTGCCTTCCCACATCACACTATTCTTATTGTTTACCCAGATCTCTTCCTACACCTAATAATTTCTGGCTTACCAAATTCTTCTTTGCTGTTCATCGCCCATTAAGGTATAGTTGTTTGATGTTGAATAGATCTATCTGTTGAACTAGATTATATCTGCAGACTTTTGACTGTGCAAATACAGACTTCGGTTGATTCTGGCCATAATATAGTGTTCTAGCACAAAACTGGTGTTAATTTCATCACAAATGGGCAGAGTAAGCTGGAAAAACACAAGAAAAATGGCAAGTACGGTACCTCAAATTCCACTCATGATAATCAGAGGACAGAACAGATAATGAATAATCCAGAGGAGAGTTCCCAAATAGCTCTACAAACACTGCTGGCAAAGATGATCAATGAAAAGATTGAAAACATACAAAGGAATCTTTATGAGCATGACAGGGAGAGAGAGGAGGCAATTCAAAAGATTACACAGGAATATCATGAGCGTGAGGAAGCTACACAAAACCTGATAGGATTTGCATGAGCAGCTTGAGAATACTGAAAGAGAAAGGCAGGAATGGAAGGAGAGAGCTGAGAACACTCAAAGAGAACTACAGGAATCTCATGAATGGGAGGAAGCTAAGGAAAGAGTAATACAGAAATTGAGAGATCAGGATGAGAATACACAAAGATCACTAAAGGCATTCATGGAATCCATTAACAAAGAGCTGAAAGAAGTCAGGGAAACCACAAAGGAAAGCTGAATGGAACCCAAAAGAAGGAATGGGAGCCCAAGGAAACCATAACCAATCAACTAAGTGATTTGAGAATAAACACTGAACACCAAATTAAGGAAGTAAGAAGTTCATACAAGATCTGAAACAAAGCTTCAAAAAAGAATTTGAAGCCATCATAGCTGACCAACTAGAAAGAAAAGAAAAAAAAACACAAAGTAGAAAGTCTTGACAGCAGGTTAGACCATTCAGAAAATCGAATCTCGGGCATTGAAGATAGCCTAGACATTATAGAGAAAGAACATACAACAATCAAAGAAAAATCTAAGAAATATGAGAGATCTATCCATCATTTGGAAGACACCATCAGAAGGCCTAATCTAAGGATAATAGGTGTAGAGGAGCACCTAGAAACAGAAGTTAATGGTCAAGGAACTTTGTTTAACAGGATCCTAGCAGAGCACTTCCTAAACATACAAAAAGATAGGCCTATTCAAATACAAGAAGTTTTAGAACTCCAAATATACGAGACCAGAGTAGAACATCCCACCGTCACATTATAATCCACACAGGAACAACTCAGACCAAGGAAAAGATCCTTAAAGCTCTCAAGGAGACAAGATTAATCAGCTATAAATTGAAACCAATTAGAATCACCACAGATTTCTCAGCAGAGATAATCAAAGCAAGAAGAGCCTGGAATGATGTATGCCATGCCCTAAAAACAAAAAATATCAACCAAGAATACTGTACCCAGCTAAATTCTCCTTCATAACTGAAGGCCAAATAAAAAGCTTCCTTAAAAAGAAAAAATTGAAACAATACATCTCCAACAAACCAGCCCTACAAAAGATTCTTAAAGACATCCTACACATAGAAAACCAAAAAGACCACAATAAAGGCCAAGAAACTGCACCCAAACTGAGAATCCAAGAACAATAGGAAGAACCCAGCTTTCCCACCCCCAAGAAGGTGGATAACATGGCAGAAACTCCCAAATACCTCTCAGTCCAATCTCTTAACATTAACTGACTTAAAACTCCAATTAACAGACATAGACTTTCTAGATGGATTGAAAAACAAGATTCTTCTATCTTCTGCCTTCAGGACTCAAATCTCATCCATAAAAACAAACACATTTTCAATGTGAAAGGCTGGAACAAAATCTACCAAGCAAACGGCCCCCATAAACAGGTGGGAGTTGCAATCATAATATCAGATAAAATAGACTTCAAATTAAAATTTGTGGGAAGAGATAAAGAAGGTCACTACATACTAATTAAGGGATCTCTCATTCAGGAGGCTATTAAAATTCTAAATATCTAATCGCCAAACAAAGGAACACCCAAATTTATCCAAGAATCATTACTTTCCCTCAAATCCCACATAGATCCAAAGACATTAATTGTTGGGGATTTTAACACACCACTCTCCCCACTAGATAGATCAACTTCCCAAAAACTCAACAGAGAAATCGCAGATCTCAACAGATGCATACATCAACTAGATTTAAGAGACATCTACCGAATATTTCACCCAACACCATCAGAATACACGTTTTTCTCAGCAGCACATGGAACATTTTCTAAAATAGAACACATTTTAGGCCACAAAGCAATCTTGTCCTAATTCAGAAACATTGAAGTTCTTCCTTGCATTCTCTCAGACCACAAGGGAATAAAATTAGAACTCAACACCAAAAGCCACCAAAGAAAGTCTGGTAACACATGGAGGCTGAACAACACACTGCTGAATCACGAGTGGGTCAAGGAAGAGATTAGAAAAGAAATTCAAATGTTCATGCTATTCAACAAAAATGAGCAAAAACATTACCAGCTCCTCTGTGACACAACAAAGGCAGTACTCAGAGGCAAGTTTATAGTTCTGAGTACCTACATCAACAAATTGGAGAGATCTGAAACCAACAATTTAATGAGTCATGTGAACCTCCTTGAAAAAGAGCAGCAAGATAAACCCCAATCCAGTAGACGGAAAGAAATAATTAAAATTAAATCAGAATTAATTGAATTAGAATCCAAAAAAACTATAGAAAGAATTCACAAAACAAAGACTTGGTTCTTCGAAAACATTAACAAAATTGACAGACCCTTAGCAAACCTTATCAGAAAAAGGAGAGAACACACCCAAATTAATAAACTCAGAGATGAGAATGGAAACATCACCACGGAAACAACCAAGATTCAGAACATTATACGGGAATACTTCTCAAAACTTTATGCTAATAAGTTTGAGAACTTGACAGAAATGGACCTTTTCCTAGCAAATATTGACATGCCAAAACTAAACCAAGATGAGTTAAACCAGCTTAACAGGCCCATATCAAGCATTGAAATAGAAACAGCAATAAGAGACCTCCCAGTTATGAAAAGTCCAGGACCAGATGGTTTTACAGCGGAATTTTACAAGGCCTTCAAAGCAGAGCTCACACCAATACTCCTCCAACTCTTCAATGAAATTGAAAGAGAAAGCTCACTACCGAACACATTCTATGAAGCCATCATAACCCTCATCCCAAAACCAGGCAGGGACTCATCAAAGAAAGAGAACTATAGACCCATTTCTTTGATGGACATTGATGCAAAACTTCTCAACAAAATTTTGGCCAATCGACTTCAACAATTCATCCAAAAAATCATACACCATGATCAAACAGGATTCATTTCAGGGATGCAAAGCTGGTTCAATATACGCAAATCAATTAATATTGTTCACCACATCAACAGGAGCAAGAATAAGAACCACATGGTTATCTCAATAGATGCAGAAAAAGCATTTGACAAGATCCAAAACCCCTTTATGATGAAGGTACTGGAAAAATTAGGAATTCATGGAACATTCCTCAATACAATAAAGGCTGTATATGACAAACCTACAGCCAGCATTATACTCAATGGTGAAAAACTAAAGCCATTTCCTCTTAACTCAGGAACAAGACAAGGATGTCCACTCTCCCACTTCTCTTCAACCTAGTATTAGAATGCCTAGCTACAGCAATAAGACAAGATGCAGACATAAAGAGGATCCAAATAGGGAAAGAAGAAATAAAACTCTCCCTCTTTGCAGATGACATGATCTTGTATTTAAAGAATCCCATAGACTCCACTCCCAAATTACTCAAGCTGATTCAAAACTTTGGCAAAGTAGCAGGTTATAAAATTAACCCCCAAAAATCAATGGCTTTTCTATATGCCAACAATGAGAAAAGTGTGGCTGAAATTAGGAAAACAACTCCATTTGTAATAGCCCCACAAAAAATAAAAAATACCTAGGAATTTACTTAACCAAAGAAGTGAAGGACCTCTATGATGAAAACTTTAAAATCTTGAAAAAGGAAATCAACACAGAACTTAGAAAATGGCAAAACCTCCCATGCTCCTGGATTGGCAAGATTAACATCGTGAAAATGGCAATACTTCCCAAGGCTATCTACAAATTCCACGCGATACCTATCAAAATTCCACCCTCATTCTTCAAGGAAATACAAGAGGCAATCCAAAAATTCATATGGAACAATAAAAGACTCCGAATAGCAAAAACGCTCCTCAACGGAAAGAACACTGCTGGAGGAATATCAATACCAAATTTCAAACTCTACTATAAAGCCATAGTAATCAAAACAGCTTGGTATTGGCATAAGAACAGACCTCAGGACCAATGGAATAGAATTGAAAACCCAGAAATGAACCTACAGACCTATAGCCATCTAATCTTCGATAAGGAAGCTAAAACAATAGAATGGAAGAAAGACAGCCTCTTCAGTAAATGGTGCTGGCAAAATTGGTTAACTATATGTAGTAAACTAAAGCTAGATCCTTATATATCACCCTGCACCAGAATCAACTCCAAATGGATCAAAGACCTTGAACTCAAAGCAGACACTCTGAAAACATTACAGGATGGAATAGGTGAA
Organism: Dipodomys merriami; assembly: GCF_024711535.1. Classification (NCBI taxonomy): domain Eukaryota; kingdom Metazoa; phylum Chordata; class Mammalia; order Rodentia; family Heteromyidae; genus Dipodomys; species Dipodomys merriami. The sequence goes on from NW_027203827.1 coordinate 594,031, forward strand.
ACCCTAGGTCTCCTTGGCTCAGGCCGAAATTTTCTGAATAGAGACCCGGAAGCACAACAAATCAAAGAAAGGTTGGACAAATGGGATTGCATACGGTTGCAGAGCTTCTGCATGGCAAAGGACATAGCTAGCAAGATCAATAGAAAGCCCACCGATTGGGAGAAGATCTTTAGTAGCCATACAACGGACAAGGGTCTCATATCTAAAATATACTTGGAACTCAAAAAATTAAACCACCCAACAACAAATCCTCAAAGAAACAACTGCCCAATAAATAAGTGGGTGAAAGACTTAAAGAGAAGCTTCTCTGAAGAAGAAAGAAGGATGGCCAATAGACACATGAAGAAATGTTCAACATCCCTAGCCATAAAAGAAATGCAAATCAAAACAACATTGAGATATCACCTCACTCCAGTTAGAACAGCAAAAATCAAGAACTCTAACAACAACAGATGCTGGAGGGGATGTGGACAGAAAGGAACCTTACTTCATTGTTGGTGGGAATGTAAACTTGTTCAACCACTTTAGAAAGCAGTATGGAGGTTCCTCAAAAAACTTCACATAGATCTCCCCTATGATCCAGCAATCCCACTTTTGGGCATTTACCCTAATGTTTACAAACAAGACCACACTAAAGCTACCAGCACAACTATGTTTAATGCAGCATTATTTACCATAGCTAAGATATGGAACCATCCCAGATGCCCCTCAGTAGATGAATGGATCAAGAAAATGTGGTATATATACACAATGGAATTCTAGGCCTCCATCAGAAAGAATGACATTGCCCCATTTGTTAGGAAATGGAAAGTTTTGGAAAAAAATTATATTAAGTGAAGTAAGCCAGGCCCAAAGAAGCATAGGTCCCATGGTTTCCCTTATTTGCAATATCTAGTATAGGTATGAGTCAAGCGGAAAAGGTCAGATAATGTGATGTTAGGAAAATGAACCTTAAATATGTATTTTAATGTTTTCGTTTCTTTCATGCATGTGTTTCTAATGCGTTTATAAGATTATTTCGTCGTTGCTTTGTATGTCCCTCCCCCACAGTGTAACCCCCGCTTTCACTATATTTGATGTCAGTATAACATGTGGAGGAGATGGGGACAAACAAGTCGTTTAAGGATTCAGGTGGACCTGTTGCAACAATGAGAAGTACAAAATGTCATGTCAAAACCAGCTTTTCAATGTCGGTGGGGGGGAGGGGGGTATAATTGGGTGGGGGGAGGGGGGAGGCTGGGAAGGGAGGTGAAGGGTAAACAAAGGAGGAGGCTGCAATGCTTGGTAAGAAATGTATGCATTATCCTGCCCATGTAATTGTAGCCCCTCTCTACAGTATGTTCTAAAATAAAATTAAATTAAATTAAAAAAAAGAAAAATGAACCCTAAGATATGTATTTTAAATGTTTTTTTTCTTTCATGCATTTGTTTCTAACGCAATTATAAGATTATTTCTTTGTTGCTTTGTATGTCCCTCCCACATAGTATAACCCCTTCTTTCACTGTATTTGATGTCAGTATAATTTGTGGAGGGGAAGGGGAAAAACAAGTCGTTTAAATAAAGATACAGGTGGACCTGTTGCAACAATGAGAAGTACAAGTTGTCATGTCGAAAATGAATTTTACAACTTGGTCGGGGTAGGATTGGGTGGGTTGGAGGGATGGTAGGAAGGGATGGGAAGGGTAAACAAAGAGGAGGCTACAATGCTTGATAAGAAATGTTCTCACTATCTTCCCCATGTAATTTTAACCCTTCTGTACAGTATTTTCACAATTAAAAAAAATAAGAAGAGGAAAAGAAAGGCAGGTGTCAGAAGATGCTGCCTGTAATCCTAGCTCTTCAGGAGTCTCAGAGGTAGAGAATGCCTGTTTGAATTCAGTTGGGAAAGGAAAGTCCACAGCACTCTTATTTCTGAGGGATCACAGGAATAAAAAATGCCATGAGTGGGGCTGTGGTTCAAGGAAAGAGTAATATCCTTGACAAAAGAGGCTCAGGGACAGTGCCTGGGCTCATGATATAACCCCCAAACTTGCCAAACAAACAAACAAACAAAAAACAAGTAACACCATCTCTCCCCATGTATGTATGCATGCATTTCTATCGGTAAGGGTCCGGAGTCCCTATTGTGAAAGGCACCCAGCTAGGAAATTTGCTTTGAATAGAATGATTTCATAGCACAGACAGTGTTTTCAAGACAGTGCATGTTCCGGGGACCCTCACTGTTCCCAGGGTAGCCTGAAGTTTTCTCCGCACCACAGGCTGCTGGAGGAACTCTGCCTCATTGTTGAAACAGGCAGACAAAAAGCTTGACTCCTGTACAGCTGTGTAACAAACAATTCACCCAAGGAAATTAGTGAGGATGAGTGTGGGGAGGTTCTGAAGGCCAAGAGAAAAAGACCTCTTTGTATCCCAATCTATCTCTCCCCCTAATGCTCTGTTTTGACAGGAATCTTTCATTTTTGCCACCTTCTGTGGCAGGCCAAGTTTTCTGCACTCATCCTGTATTTTTAGACTATGTTCCAGTGTTGAAATAAACTGCTACAATTAATTCAATGGTCCTTCTGGCAGACAACAAGTGAGCTGACCCTAATAAAATGATTCATTATTGGCAATGGTGTCTTCCTAGGTTTCAGGAAGTTTGCTAAATCTAAGCACATGTGTAATATCACAATGTTCCTGTCATTTAGGGCTGGTGAAGCTTATCAGGTTTTGAAACCTTTGACCTCTCCTAGTTGGGTCCTGGGTGGCTAGATTTGGGGTTGAACAAAGGGCCTGGGTGCTGAGCATGAGATCAGAACAGAAGCTCAGTGCTTTACCATTTGGTGTCACAGCTTCACTTCTGGTATCTGTGGTGTGTGTGTGTGTGTGTGTGTGTGTGTGTGTGTGTGTGTGTGTGTGTGTGTGTGTGTGTGTGTGTGTGCATGTATGTGTGTGTTCATGCATGTGTGTGCATACACTTGTCCTGGAGCTTGAACTCAGGACCTGAGCACTGTATCTGAGTTTCTCCTGTACAAAGTTAGCACTCTACCCCTTGACCCCTGCAGCTACTTCAGGCTTTTTTCTATTGATGTGGTACTAAAGAATCAAAACCAGGGATTCATTCATGCAAAGCACTTTACTCCTCAGACACATTCTCAGAACTCCACTTCAGGTTTCTTTGTTTCTTTTCTTGGAAATTGGAGAAGTTGAAGTCTAGTACTGGGTGCTTTCCTTGAACTCTTCAGCTAAAGCCAAGCGCTCTACCACTTGAGCTACAGCACACCTGCAGATTTCTGGTAGGTCACTGGAGAGAAGCCTCTCAAGGATTTTGCTGTCCAGCCTGGCTTCGGGCTATAATCCTCAGCTCTCAGGTTCCTGAGTAGCTAGGATGACAGGCGTGAGTCGCTGGAACCTAGCTTCCATTTCAAGTTTCTAAGTAGTGAATAGGAGATAATAGTCTCGTGGGAACTTTTGTGACTGGGATAATTTGGAACCGAGATTGTTACATCTCAGCTTGCTGAGTAGGCAGGATGACACACTTCAGCTACAGACACCTAGACTATAACACTCTGCTGCAAGGGGGTCCTTGGCTTCACATGGTAGGATTCTAGCCATGAGCCCAACAGGGAAGGGTCAGTGGCTAGGCCCTGATTTCAAGATCCATGACTGAGAAAAATAAACCAAAACAATTGTCTGCAGGAGACAACTCATTAGAGTTAGGTACATACATCCTTTTGGCCCTGACATGGGGATATCTGAGCCTCAGGTTTCTCATCTGCACAATCATCTGACTTGTGGAGCTCTTACAAGGACCAGATGAAAGAATGTACCCCTTGAAGGACTTAGCACACAACCCCTCATGAAGGACTCATCACATAGCTCTATCCCACACACTGTCATTAGAATTAGGATGTTTTCATCAGTATCACCATTCTTTCAGAAACACATCACAAACCACACAAAGTTCACATCTAATGATTTAGAGGGGTGAGTTTTATTGGGTAGGTAGAGTCAGCCACGGGGATTGCAGTGAAAGGTTGGGGATTCTGTCCTAAGATCTTTTGCTCAAGGTTAGAGCTCTACCACTTTGAGCCACAGCTCAGAGTTCTACAGATTCCCTGCCAGCGCTGGGTTTTAAACCCACCATTGTCAGATCTCAGTCCCCATGTATCATGGATGATGGGGTGAGTGAGCCAACAGCATCTGGTTCTGTGGACCAGAGTTGCAGCAGTTTGCCTCTGGCTATGTCATGTTAGATGGCAGCTGTCAGCACCAGACTCCTGGCTTGCTCTGTAATGAAGTATTTGCAGTCCTATCCTTATATAATTGCAGTCAGAACATTCTTTTTTTGGTGCCACTCCTGGGTCTTGATTAAGAGTCTAGACAGAGTCCCTAAGCTTTTGTGGTCAAAGCGAGTGCTGAGCTGGTTGAGCAACAGCATGACTTCTGGAATTTTCTGTGCATGTGGCAGTGACGAATAGAACCCAAGGCTTCATACGTATTCGGCGAGCACTCTAATACTGAGCCCCAGTAGTGACAAGTGTATAAACAGATAAATGTGTAAATTGGTAGATAGATAGATAGATAGATAGATAGATAGATAGACAGACAGACAGACAGATAGATGTAGATGCATAAAACAAGAGAGAGATGTCTGTATACTATGAAAATGCATATATGATATTACTACCAATTATTGGCAATTAAATTATGCCTTCCCTTTTTAAGTATCATGATTGCATATATAATAAAGTATTAATTGAAAATTAGTCATGGTAGTATAAATGTTGTGCATAATTTTATAATATAATCAAACACTCATAATTATTTTGTTGTTAATTTTATAACATTCCATTTGTATGGATGTACTTGAGAATGGGTTTCTTAGAATCTCTGCCATTCATTAGTGGCAATCCCAGGATTCGACCTCCACACCTAAGTTGCCAGTTTCGGCTATGGCTTCCTTAATAGTCCGCCAAACATCAGCAATGCAAGGTCATGTACTCTTTCTTTGCCTTGCCATTTACATCCAGGATGGTCACAATGCAAAGGAAAAAAAAAGGAGGAGTCCCAAGATTTGAACTCAGGTCCTAGGATCCAAGAGTTGACTGTGGCAGAAGTGCCAAGACCTGAGAGCAAGTCCTGTGCTCGATTAATAATAATACTTATTATAATAATTATAATTATAATAATGCCCTGGTTTTGAATTTGCACTATTTTTCTGGCAGGCCTTGTATTTGAACTAAGGGTCTGGATAACTTTGTGACACTGTGGATGAAGGGGAAAGGCTCACCATCCTTGAAGACAAGAAATTCTGACCAATTCCCAGGGCCTGAAATTAAGCCCAGCACTTGAAAAAGTAATATTAATATATGAGATATATTTACATACATGGGCTTAGTTCATATGATGTTTATTACCATTATTTATTTAGTATTATTACACATATAACAGTTCTTTTATTACATCATACCATATATGATATATTTGCATATGGATTATACCTCATACTGAGACCCAGGACTTGCACAGAAAAGGAAAAAAATGTGTCAAAATTGGCTTCTTACTCCATGAATAAATTTTTGGAAACGATGGGATTTCAACTTATGGCCTACAATGGCCAATCCATAAATGGGGTCACAGTCTTAGCACACCAGCCTCTAGCAAACTGAGCTGCCAGAAAGTTCTGAGGACCTGTGATCAAGCCACAGGAATACCCAATATAGATAGATAGATAGATAGATAGATAGATAGATAGATAGATAGATAGATAGATAGATAGAATTGATAGAGAGATAGATAGAAAGATAGATAGATAGATAGATAGATAGATAGATAGATAGATAGATAGATAGATAGATAGATAGATAGATAGATAGATAGATAGATAGATAGAGAGATAGATAGATAGATAGATAGATAGATAGATAGATAAAATTGATCGATCGATCGATAGATAAAATTGATCGGTCGATCGATAGATAGATAGAGAGAGAGAGAGAGAGAGAGAAAGAAAGAAAGATAGATAGATAGATAGATAGATAGATAGATAGATAGATAGATAGATAGATAGATAGAAAAATAGATAGACAGACAGATAGAGAGATAGAGAGAGAGATACATAGATACATAGATACATAGATACATAGATAGATACATAGATAGATACATAGATAAATAGATAGATAGATAGATAGATAGATAGATAGATAGATAGATAGATAGATAGATAGATAGATAGATAGATAGATAGATAGATAGATAGATAGATAAAATTGATCGATCGATCGATAGATAAAATTGATCGGTCGATCGATAGATAGATAGATAGAGAGAGAGAGAGAGAGAAAGAAAGAAAGAAAGAAAGATAGATAGATAGATAGATAGATAGATAGATAGATAGATAGAAAGATAGATAGACAGACAGATAGAGAGATAGAGAGAGAGATACATAGATACATAGATACATAGATACATAGATACATAGATACATAGATAGATACATAGATAGATACATAGATAGATACATAGATAAATAGATAGATAGATTGATTGATAGATAGATAGATAGAAAGAAAGAAAGAAGGAAAGATAGATAGATAGATAGATAGATAGATAGATAGATAGATAGATAGATAGATAGATAGATAGATAGATTGATTGATTGATTGATTGATTGATTGATTGATAGACGTATATATATATATATTCAGGGAGAGTTAATGTGAGGATATTAAATTATATATATAATAACCAATTATTAGTTATCAAATTATGCCTCCATTTAATGAAGTATCACATTTGAATGCTTATAAAAGCATTAATTAAAAATTAGTCAACATCCTTTCATTAGGGGAATCATACCATGGTGCTGGAATGGAAGATACAAATCCAATAATTTTTATGTGGCATTCTAAAATAGAATCATGAATTAATTGCAAATTTAATTATTATTTTTATAACATTCCATTAGCATTCACATGAATAGGAATTAGTTTGTCAGGATCACCTTCAATTTGTGGGTGGCAGTCTTGGCATTCGAACTCCAGGCTTGGGTAGTTTATTATAATGCAAACCATTGGAATGACAGCGTGAAGATTTCAGATTGTTATGATTACAAAAAGAACAAGAAGAAAAGAAACCCAGGAGCCAGGGGCTCCTGCCTGTAATCCTAACTCGTCAGGAGGCTGAGATATAGAGAATGACAATTTGAGTTCATTCGGGACAGGAAAGTCCAAGACATTCTATTTTTTTCCCCGCTATTCAGTAGTTTATTTCTTTTTTATTTTTTTGTGGCTGGGAAGGGATGTGAAGGATAAACAAAAGAGGAGGCTTCAATGCTTGATAAGAAATGTACTCATTATCTTGCCCATGTAATTGTAACCCCAAGACATTCTTATTTCTAAGAGATCACAGGAAAAAAACAAACAAACATGAATTGGGCTGTGGCTAAAGGGCTGAACACCACCTTTGAGCAAAGGAGCTCACGGACATGTTCTAGGCTCATAGTACAAACCCAGAACTATCCCACCCCCCCAAAAAAAAGAGGCAATAACTCCATGTCTCTGTGTATGGATGGATGATGGATGGATGATGGACATTCAGCAGGTTGCCCATGCCCAGCCTTCCAACATAGGCAAGCTGGGACAAGCCTTGAATTGTACTAAGTCTGAGCCAGCAGCTTGAACATAGCATCTTTTTCTGCCATTTAATAACTGAAGACCAATGGGACACATAGCAGCCAGCCACTGCCTCCAGGGAGACCACAGTACCTATACTGTAGGAGTTGTCAAAGTTTCTGTCTCCATATTCTCTATCCCTCTGTAGAATATGAGACTAGACCTCTGGGCCATGGTGGATATCACTCATTTACAATTTATCATTCCTCATTGCTGAGTCACAGGCCGGTCCCAAATCTTGGCAAAGATATGAAATAGTCAGCAATATTTATGTCAAAAGGGGTATGACAATCAATCTCACCCTAATATGTCCTGTTAGAAGTGAGCCTTGGTCTGTGAATGTGGCTTAGTGGTAGAGTGCTTACCTAGCACACACTAAGCCCTGGGTTTGATTGCTCAGTAGCACACAAACAGAAAAAGCCAAAAGTGGCACTGTGGCTTAAGTGATAGAGTGCTAGCCTTGAGCAAAAGAAGCTCAGAAACATGCCCAGAACCTGAGTTCAAGCCCAAAGACTGGCAAAAAAAGTGAGCCTGGTGATACATATTCTTTTGGGACTCAGAGGAGGACCGAGGTTATAGGTAAAAGGTAGGGTAGATGGCAGGTGCTGGTGGCTCACCCCTGTAAGCTACCCAGGAGGCTGAGGTCTGAGGATCTCAAATGCAAGCAGGAAAGTTTATATGAGACACTTTTCTCCAATTAAGCATCCAAGAAGCATGAAGTAGAGCTGTGGCCCAAGTAGTAGAGTGCTAGCATTGAGCACAAAAGCTCAGGGATAGGATTGCATCTAGGCCATGAATTCAAACCCCAGGACTGGCATGCACATGCACACACACACACACACACACACACACACACACACACACACACACACACACTCACACATACACACACACACACACACACACACACACACACACACAACATACACACACAAAGATAAAGCATTTGCCAGTCAGCCTGCAAAAGTTCCATCACTAGCACCTCAATATTTAAAAAAAGAGGGAGAAGGGAAGGAAAGACTTGCTCCACGAGGTGATATAACCAGTGCCAAAATTCCACAGGAGTTCTAAGATGTGGATTCAGGAGAGAGGGACTCAGGCAGAAGGTCCAACATGGGCAATGGTCCTGAGATGTGGTTTAGAGCAGATGGTGTGGGTGGGATGAAGGTTCTGTGGCTTCAAACAAGTCTGGGAGGACATTCAAGGCTGGGTCAAGGTTTGTACTTGAGTCACAGGTATGGTACACAGTCGGGTCCCAGAATGGGGCCCAGGGGGAAGATTGGCTTGCTTTTTACCAGGTACCCCAGCCATTTCCTGTGTCTAGAAGCTTATTTTTCACAGCTCCTGATCCTCAGACCTCCTTTGCATGGAAGAGTCAAGGCAAACGCAGGGAAGAAAGCTTGCTTAAGAAAAGCTTCTAGCCCAATGCCAGTGGTGGCTCAACCCCTGTAAATCCTAGCTACTCAGGAGACTGAGATAGAGATTTTGGGTCAAGCCAGCTCAGGGCAGAAAGTTAGTGAGACTCTTCTTGCTAATTAATTACGAAAAGCCCAAAATGGAGCTGTGGCTCAAGTGGTAGAGTGCTAAGCTTGGGGGAAAATGTTAAGAGACCACAGCCCAGGCCCTGAGTTCAAGCCTGCGTACTGGCACAGATAAAATAAAGAAAAGCTTTCGGGAGCTCCTAGTCTATTGTGGTGAAAGGCCAGATCAGCTGGGCACCAGTGGCTCACACCTGTCCTCCTACCTCCTCAGCAGGCTGAGATGTAAGGACCAGAGTTCAAAGCCAGCTCAATCAGGAATTCTGGAGATTCTGATCTCCAAGGAACTTCCAGAAAACTGGAAGTGGCTCTGTAGCTCAAATGGTAAGCTAAGAGCTTGGGGACAGGGCCCAGGCCCAGAGTTCAAGCCCCTGACCAACACCTGGCCTGCTTGGACCTCCCTCTGTTGCTCTAGGCAGAATACTTTCCAGTGGGCCACTGAGTATCTCCCAATGTCTAGGTGTCCTACAAGTCTTGGGAGCAGCCTATTTGGAGGCCATTACCTATAGAGCAAGCAACAGTACCATAGAAGGGTTGAGCCTTGGGGCATGGAGATAATCAGAATGGCATCTATCATGGGTGTAATGTATATCTGAACAGTAAATTGACATCTCAGACAACGGTTCTGGGCCAGGAGGGGCAGAAGCTGCAAGATATCACACCAGGTAATGCCCACTCATGCGGATATCAAAAGAGTGTGAATTTGTCTCAGGAATTCACAACTGGCTGGTTGCTGCTTGTAGCAGTCACTGTCACTGCAGTTCTAGGGGTCAGAGGCCTGCTTTCCTCACCAGTGCTCAGCGACAGATAAAGGTCTGCAATCGTGGGCCAACTACAAACAAGCATCCGTACTGTCCTTGTCATGGTCCTGTGGCCCTGTACATGGATGTATCTCTTGAGAGTTTACTGGGACTATGCCTCAAGACTGCCCCAGTTCTAGTTCAGCTCATCATATCCACCTTCTGGTATGTTTTGTGTGTGTGTGTGTGTGTGTGTGTGTGTGTGTGTGTGTGTGTGTGTGCGTGTGTGTGTGTATCTGTGAGTGTGCGCATAAGCATGTTGGGACTAGGGCTTGATCTCAGGGTCTGTCCCTCACTTTTTTCATACAGGGATAGCACTCTACCAATTAAGCCACAGCTCTTCTTCCAGCTTTTGGGTGGTTATTTGCAGAAGAGAGTCTCAAAGACTTTTCTAGCTGGGCTGCCTCTGAATGGCAATCCTCATATCTCAGACTTCTGAGGAGCTAGGAATATGAGAGCATGAGCTATTACCATCTGGCCACAGTTTCTTTCTTGGCTTAAACAGACTACCTCTCTCTAGCTGAGCACCCATCTACAGCTACCCCTCCTAACCCTGGCTTCAGATGAAACATAAACTTTTCCCTGAGGAAAAAGAAATGGGATCAGGTTTGAGCTTTATGTTCTTCTCACAGTCAGGGGCTGCTGGGAGCTGATGTGGAGGTCAGAGATCTAGGCCAGGGCAAGAAGATAACTGTTAGAACAAAAGAGATTATGAAAACTCAGCCTTGCAGCTGGGTTCCAGTGGCTCATGCTTATAATCCTAGCTACTCAAGGCTGAGACCTGAGGATCAATCAAGATTCAAAGCTAGCCTGGGCAGACTCTTATCTCCAATAAATCACCAAAAAGATGGGTAGCAGATCTACTGTAGTTCAAGTAGTACAGCACCAACCTTGTGTAAACAAGCTAAAGCATACCACGGAGGCTCTGATTTCAAGCCCTGGTAAACACACAGGAATGGTAAACCACAAGACTGGCACATGCAAACATGCACATGCAACACACACACACACACACACACACATACACACATACACACACACACACACACACACACACACACACATACACACACACACACATCCTAAGCAGATGCCAGTGGCTCATACCAGCAATCCTAGATACTCAAGTGGCTGAGCTCTTAGGGCGGCAACTTGAAGCCAACCCAAGCAGGAAAATATGTGAGACACTTCTGTCTATTATGCTACTAAAAAAGATGAAAGGTGAGCTGTGGTTCAAGTGTTAGAGTGTTAGCCTTAAACAAAGGAAGCTCAGGAGCAGTGCCAAGGTCTGAGTTCTAGCTCTAAGATTTTTTTAAAAGACATCCTGCACCCCAATCAAGCCATAAATCCAGATTTTGGTCATTCTAGATCTCACTTGTGCTCCTGCCACTTCCACAGCACAAGTGGCCGGTGTGTGGCCAGCACTGGGTTAAGAAGTGAACTTACACAAGGAGGACATAGCCAGGTCAAGGATAATGCCCCAGAACATTGAGGTACTGGACAAACCAGTCTCTCATCCCCCAATTCCCTTGTGCTAGAGCTCAAAATCTGTGCCTCTGTATTCTGGACATCAGGAACTGTCTAGAAGGACCTGAGAGGCCCTGCTGGGCCAGAAGATAAATTTGCCTGCGACAAGACATCGACCAATACTTCCAAGCCACCTTGGCCTCACCTCCCATGTAGCCCCTGATCATCCTTGCTGGGTCAGCCTTCAGTCAGCCATCAAGCTCGAGTTGGCCAGAGCCACTGGCAACCACCCTTCCTCTACTCCACTGCCAGCCTGCTGGGAGTAGGATGTGTAGCCAGAGGCCCAGCTGAAGGAAAGGACAGGACATCGCATGATGAATGACCTTGCCCCCCCCCAGAGGCAGGGAAGAACATAAGCCAGCTGGCCCTGCTGACCCAGAATCCTCTGGAAGTGAACAAAGATATGGACAGTAGAACTTGGGCCCCAAAGAAAAGCTGGAATATTCAGGTCTCTGGCAATTTAGGACTCATTATAGATCCTAATAGGGGGCTAAAGGCAAGGTTGCCATGGAGGAGGGGCACCATACGAGTTAGGAATTGGCAGACAGGCACTCAGGAAGTGGATAGAGAAAGATGAGGGAAAAATACACACACACACACACACACACACACACACACACACACACACACACACACACACACACACACAATGGATAGCCCATGGCCTCAGCAGTCCCTAAGCACATGAATATCCCAAACCCCGAGCAGATGGCACTATTGTCCTCAGACCAAGTGTAGACAAAACTCAGAGCCTCTCACACATCTGGAATGGCACACAGAATAGCATTTCCTACTGTACACAACACTATGAAGAAAACTCAGCCACCTTATTTTTGGTTGTTGGTCACAAGGTTTGAACTTTGGGCCTGTACACAGTCCCTCAGCTCTTCAACTGAAGGTGTGCGCTCTACCACTGGAGCCAGACCGCCACTTCCCGTTTTTTGGTGGTTCACTGAAGTCTCACAGACTTTCTTGCCCACGATAACTTTGAACTCTGATCCTCAGATCTCAGCCTCCTGAGTAGATAGGATGACAGTTGTGAGCCACTGGCATCGCCCAGATTCAGCTACTTGCTCTACCACTTGAGCCATGGCCCACTTCCAGTTGGAGGTTGGACATGAGACTCTAATGGGACTTTTCTGCCTAGGCTGGGAAATAAGATCCTCTGGATTGCAATCTCCCAAGTAGCCAGGATGACAGGTGTGAGCCACCAGCACAGGGATTATGGTCTCTCATTCTTTAGAATTTCCACCTAGTCCTCCGCTAGACAGTACCACCTAGACACTCTTTAACCTCCCTCAGGGACAGCAAAGTGAGGCTTGGAATCTGGGTAGGACCATGGGCATTAAAGGGCTCCCTTCACATCACTACTCCTTTCTAAGCTCCCATCCACCTCCTCTGGATGACCTGGTCATCTGGAGCCGATCAGACCCACTAGGAAATCTGGGGGATGCCCTGTATCCCCCGCCCCTACCAACCGGTACCTGAGGATTTCTGGGGCCAGCTACTCCATATCCAGGTGAAAGACATTAGGAGGGTTGCTGATAACCAGGTCCAGGGGTGCCCAGGGCAGGAGTGTCCAAATCCCCTCTATCAAAGGAGACACAAAGCATGGATATATTTACTAAGAGCTACAGGGCATGGCCATCCACCTGTCATCCAGGTCCCTTGGAGTGCTGTTATATGTTGACAGTCCTGGGGCTTGACCTTGGGGCCCAGGTGCTGTCCCAGAGCTACTTTTGCTCAAGGCAAGTGCTCTTCCACCTGAGCCATGGTGCCACTTCCGGCTTTTTCTGTGTATGCGGGACCTAGGAATCAAACCCAGGGTTTGCTGTGTGCTAGGTGAGCTCACTACTGCTAAGAGACAATCCCAATCCTGGATAGCTGATCTTCTGTCACACCTTGGGCCTGTCTCGGGACAGACTTGCACATCTTTACTGAGTTTTTCACCACTAGCTCTGGCTAGAAATGAACATGCTCAGCTATGCTGTCCTTTATCTACCGCATCTTTGTTCTCTGTGCTTCCTGTCAGATCCTCCTTGTTAAGCAAGACCCCCTTTCAAGTGCTGCCTCTAAGAAGCCTGCTCCAATCACCCTGGCAGAGAGGGATCTTCTCTGCTCTGCAGGCTGCTGGCTCTTGTCAAACTCTGCCTACCAGCTGGTGTGTGTTCAGAGAGCACAAAGGAGAAGGTCTGGCTTTTACCACCCAATTTCTGAAGTCTCTGATACACTACCCAGAGACCGGTACTGTATCACACTCTGGAAGAGAGCACTCAAGGCTCAGTCAGTCTTGGGGCACACAAGGGACCATTTCATTATGTGGGCTTGAACTGAGGGTCTGGGAGCTGTCTCTTTGAGTTTCTGTGCTTAATGCTGGTGCTCTATTACTTGAGCCAAAGCTCCACTTCTAACTTTTTGGGGATTCCATGGAGAGTAGAGTCTCACTAGCTTTCCAGCTTATGGCTGGCTTCTATCTTTGATCCTCAGATCTCTGCCTACCGAGTAGCCAGGATGTCAGGCATGAGCCTGAGCTAGAGGTGACAGGCACCAGAGCCTTTCTTTTGAGCTTCTGTTTATATCATGTCAACTAGCAAGCCCTAGTTAAAATAGTCATTTACAGGGGATCAAGTTCCTCTACTAGTTCAGTTAGTCAAAGGAGATAAAGTATCTTTGAAAAAGGCTACTTTTGTTGGCCTAAGTGATTGTGTGTGTGAGAGTATGAGTTCAGGGATACTTACTCCCATGTCCTCAGTGCCTCATCCTCCTAGTAGTGAGTAAATCCAGGATCCCCATCCCAAAGAGGGAAGGTAGGGAATGGTTCTTAATGTCATATCAAGAGGGATGACCTGAATTCTATCCTGCAGCTCAAGTCGGGAGAGATAATAGACAGAAGGAGAGGTTTAGAGGAACATCAAGGGAAGCCCTTTACCTTTGGATATAAGTACCAAAGAGAAGACTGAATCCACCCTTTTTGGTAGTAACATAACAGGTGACCACTATTCATTTATTTTATTTACTGTGAGTCCTAGGGCTTGGATTCAGGGCCTCAGTGTCATCCCTGAGCTTTTTTACTCAAGGCTGAGGCTATACCACTTGAGCCACAGCACCACATCTGGCTTTTTTCTGGTGCTGGGTAGGTGGTTTATGGAAGATAAGAATATCACAGACTCTCCTGCCTGGGCTGGCTCTGAGTCATGACCATCAGACCTCAGCCAGGATGAGCAAGAGCTACCAGCACCTGTTCACCAACATCCATTTATAATCCCCTAGGGCCAGTCCCAGGCCACCCACACTGTACCCTCTGTGTTGTGGGAAGCAGAAATGGGTGGGTTTGATACTTCAACAGCCTACCTACCTTTGAGCATTTTTCTGGGTCAGTCTGATAGCGGATTCCTTCTTTTTTTTTTAAATTTTATTTTATTTTATTTGAGAACATACTGTACAGAGGGGCTACAATTACATGGGCAGGATAATGCATACATTTCTTACCAAGCATTGCAGCCTCCTCCTTTGTTTACCCTTCACCTACCTTCCCCACCTCCCCCCTCCCCACACCCAATTATACCCCCCTCCCCCCACCCAATTATACCCCCCTCCCCCACACACACCGACATTGTAAAGCTGGTTTTGACATGACATTTTGTACTTCTCATTGTTGCAACAGGTCCACCTGAATCCTTAAACGACTTGTTTGTCCCCATCTCCTCCACATGTTATACTGACATCAAATATAGTGAAAGCGGGGGTTACACTGTGGGGGAGGGACATACAAAGCAACAACGAAATAATCTTATAAATGCGTTAGAAACACAGGCATGAAAGAAACGAAAACATTAAAATACATATTTAAGGGTTCATTTTCCTAACATCACATTATCTGACCTTTTCCGCTTGACTCATACCTATACTAGATATTGCAAATAAGGGAAACCATGGGACCTATGCTTCTTTGGGCCTGGCTTACTTCACTTAATATAATTTTTTCCAAACCTTTCCATTTCCTAACAAATGGGGCAATGTCATTCTTTCTGATGGAGGCCTAGAATTCCATTGTGTATATATACCACATTTTCTTGATCCATTCATCTACTGAGGGGCATCTGGGTTGGTTCCATATCTTAGCTATGGTAAATAATGCTGCAATAAACATAGTTGTGCTGGTAGCTTTAGTGTGGTCTTGCTTCCTTCTTATCCACAGCAATGACTTGGCTCTGTCACAAGAACAAATGTCCCCCCAGAGGTGTCAGGCCTGGGGTCCTTCCTCTGCACACCACCCCCTCTCCCCAAAATGACACGAAGCTAAAGTAGACATAGAGTGAATTCATTTTCTTATAATCAGTGTCTGGCCTTATATGTGGTGGTGTGGATCAGAGGCCCGGGATCGTGCTGTGCAGTTGGACAATGTGATGCCTCCTCATCCATTTTCTTTAATAAAGAGTAGTGGAGAAGGACTCATCAGACAGACTGACAATGAATAACCATCATGGTCTAGCCCGGGCACAGAGGGGCTTACCTCAGGGAGCTAGTTCAACAGGCTGAGCAGGACAGCTCCTGACCCACAGCCCACCTCCAGAATGAGAGGGCCACCTTGGGTCTAAGCTACATGGGGATACTAAGCCACTTCCTGCAGCATCCATTCAACAAGTTCCTATGAAGGAGAGAGAGAGAGAGAGAGAGAGAGAGAGAGAGAGAGAGAGAGAGAGAGAGAGAGAGAGAGAGAGAGAGAGAGAGAGAGACTCTTATCTCCAAAGAACCACCAGAAAACCGGGAGTGGTGTTGTGGTACAAGTGGTAGAACGCTAGACTTGATCTGAGGGGCTCGGGGCCAGCACCCAGGCTCAGATTTCAAGCCCCATGACTGACAAGAAGTGGACTTCCTACCACAAGAAGTGGACTGATCAGCACCCATAGTTTTAGGGAGCATGGCAGAGAAGTCGGGCCGAGCTTCCTGTAAGCTGGGGGATATGAGTAGGCCATCCAGCTTCTTTGCTTCATTTTCCCCAGCTGCAAAACTGAACACAGTGAAGGATCCCTTTCCTCATGGGGATAGGGTAAAGATGAAAGAGAGCCATGTTTTTTTCATAATCCCATACCTGTTGCATGATAAATAACAGGCCCCATCTGTGCCGTTTCCAGCTATCTTCTTGTCATATGCTCACAGAATTGCCAAGAACCTTCTCTGCCGACCGCTCCCTCTATGCTGGCCCTGCCCAGAGATGCTCCTGTATTGATCCCTTGTTTCCTCACAACATTCCTGTGAGAAGACTGAGGTCTGATGGTTCCAGGCCCAATCCAGAGCTTCAACTTTGGTCAAGAATCAGATGCCATAGACTAAGAGTTTGGGATAATCCATCTAAACCGTTGACTGAGCATGGCACAACATGTCTACCATCCCAACTGCAGATGACCACACATAGTAGTCCATGCCTGTCACAGGAGGACTGTGATCTAGCCCAGCCTGAGCATATATTGAGTCTCTATCTTGGAAATGCCAAAGGCAGAAAGATTTAGCTCCCATGGTAGAAGACCTGACTGGAAAACCTAGGCCTTGAGTTCAAACTCTAATATACCAAAAAGAATCAGAGGCCTGGTGCCAGAGGCTCATGCCTATAATCGTATCTACTCAGAAGGCTGAGATCTGGAGATCACAGGTCAAGATGGAAAATAAGGTTGGCCTCGCCCCTCAGACGTCATGATCAGAAGACCCAGAGTCTGAGCAATGCCAATATGCTCCATACTAACAGGGCTCAATTCCTTACTAAATGCTGGTCACACTCTCTGTCCCCTTGGGGAGCCACCCCCTGCGGGCCCCACCCCCAGGTCCTCCCAAGCTCCCATCTGCCCCCAACAGGCCCAAGCCAGTAGACAGTTCCAGGGCACAAAGATCCCTTGGTATTATAATTTAATGGTATTGAGAGTCCCCTTCAAGCGTCTCACCCTTACAAGCCCCCAGATTTCAGCCACAAAGCCCATTCAACCCCCCCCCCAAAGATAGTGGTTAGAAGTTACCAAAGGGTCCAGCGCCCCTTTTTACAACCCACTTCTACACACACTCACTCACACACACACACACACACACACACACACACACACACACACACACACACACACACACACACACACACACACACACACACACACACAAGGCCGGCACGGATGGCTCCTGTCTGTCATCCTGGTTACTCAGGTGGCTGAGGTCTGAGGATCATTTTTAAAAGCCAGCCCTTGCAGGAAAGTCTGAGAGGCTCTTATCTACAGTGAACTACCAACTAGCCACAGGGAGAGCTGTGGCTAAAGTGTCAGAGTACTAGCTTTGAGCACAAAAGGTCAGGAACACCATGTAGGTTTTGAGTTCAAGGCTCAGTTCTTGTACCTTCAAACACACACAGACATAGATGCAGAGAGACAGAAAGACAGATAGACAGACAGACAGACACACACACACACACACACACACACACACACACGCACACAGGTGCAGCCCAAGGCTTCAGCAGTCCCTGAGAACAGAACCATGAACTCATTTCATTAGGATCACATCCCAACCCCAAGAAAGTGGCACTACCGACTTCAGACCCACTGTAGACAAAACATTGAGCCTCTCACATATCTGTCTCATAGACCAGCATGGCATTTCATACCATATACATTGCTATGCAGAAACTTTGCCACCTCTTTTTTTTGTTGATGGTCATGGGGTTTGAAAGCTGGGCCAGGTCACTCTCCCTCAGCTTTTCAGCTGAAGGTGAGCACTCTCCCACTTAAGTCACAGCACCACTTCCTGTTCTCTGGTGGTCCATTGGACATCAAGTCTCACAGACTTTTCTGCCCAAGCGTCCTCTGAACCATGGTCTTCACATCTCAGCCTTCTGAGTAGCTAGGATGACAGCTGTGAGCCACTGGCAACTTCTGGTTTCAGCCACCTTCACATAACCAGAGGAAAACCATCTCATACGGCCACAAACTTCTTGCAACCCTTCACTTCAGACTTTGTCACCAAGCATCCAAACCCATCCTTTATTGGAGAGAATACAGACACAGTAATCACACCTGTGCAACCATTTGCCCACTCCCTGCCTGCCACAAGCCATGTCCTCTTGAAGCTGTGGCTTCAAGCTGAGGTAAACTTGGGGAGTTCTTAGAAATGACTGTACAATGGGGCGAACACCTGGTCTCCCAACCACAGCAAACCCCTTTTCATCCCTCCCTCTGGTTTTCCCACCAGCCTCTATCCAAACCTGCCCCACCTTCAGTCTGCTCTCTCTAAATCCCAGATCTGCCATCCAGATTAAAGGCTGAGCCAGCAAAGAGACCGATCACTTGCTCTGAGAATGGAAATCACTGGATCCTCGTGCCCCCTAGAGGAAGTCTGGGGCAACAAGGGTCCTTACTCCCACCCTCATTCCCTGGCTGTCCTGTGCTAGTGGCCAGCTTACTTCTGTGGAGGAAAGAACAGGGGAGGGAGCTGTCAACTTCAGGTTGAGCCCTGGAAAGTCCCAGTGCCCAAGGATGTACTGCACAGGCATCCCGCAGTGGACGGTAACCAGGAGGACAATGGTGAACCCAATGTGCCAGGACTCTTAATAGTAGTGTGGCTAGGTCAAAGGCTCTACCAATTTTGGTCTAGGTTGTGACGCAAAGTCATGGCTACAATGTCCTGACACTCCAAACCTGTGACTGTCTTCCCTCTTCATCATCCTGCTTATCCCTTACCCCTCCCCCCACCGACACTTCCTCACACCAATACCTCCCTAGCCCTTGGACAGATTGGTCTTATCTGACCAGAAAATAAACTCATTGGTGCCAGGGATGATTGAAACCCGGTGATCAGCCTTGAGTCCTAGTGTCTACCTGAGGATGCTTCCCTCTGCAGTTGGCTACCACACAGCTCCTGGATATCAGAAAGTTGAAGAGGTGTCAGTAGCTTGGTCCTACATACTGGCTTTAAGCTCTGAAATTGTTGCACATAGATTGTGAATGGTTGGCTCCCTTGTTCCAGGGACTCCAAACCAAGTCTCACATGTTCTCCCTTCTTCCTTCCTTTCCTCTTTTTCTCCATCCGGACTTCCCTCCTCTTTCTCTCCTTCCTTCCTTTCTCTCAATCCTGGACCTTGAACTCAGAGCCTAGGTGCTGTCGTTGAGCCTTTTTACACAAGGCCAACAGACTATGGCTTGAGCCACACATACACTTCTGGTGTTTTCTTTTTGGTAGTTAGTTGGAGATAAGAGTCTTACAGGCTTTCCTGCTTGGGCCTCAAGCATCGATCCTCCCATCACAGCATCCTATGTAGCCAGGATGACAGACATGAAGCACCGGCGTCCAGCTCAAACCAAGTTTTTTTCATGTGATGTGGAACCACCACTGGAAACTCTCATTGTCTATGACCCCTCCAGAGCTTGGCGCACACTGTAACTTTTTGTTGAATAAATAAATGAGTATCTGTCTATAAAAATACCACAGAAAAGTCCCCTCCAATTCAGGTAAGCATCCTGGTGGGTGGGGCAAAGCCTGATGTAGCTCTCCCACAGTTCTCCCTTCTCCATCTTCCCATGCTCCTGGTGCCACAGAACTTAACTGTTTTGGCTCTGAAGACATGATCCACAGTGTGCTAGCTGGATTCTGGGGACTCTGGGATGCTTATCTTCTCAAAGATCTCTGGCCAGCGGCTGACCTCTCTGTGGCACTCAATTCCCCACTCAGGAGTGAATGAGATTGCCACGAGTTGAAGGCCAGGCTCAAAGGACCTACTCTCCTACCCCTGGGGCCAGTCAGGATGGCCCACCACATCTGGCCCCCAAGTTTCATGTTGCAGAGAAAGGATCCTCGAGGCATCTTGGGTTTCTGAATCTCCCAGAGTCCAGTGCAGGTGCTGAGAATCCTCTCTACTCACAGCTGGCCGGCTAGGGATGGTGAGGTCACAATCTCTGCTCCCCATGAAATCCTCAATGTTATGTCTGGGTCGCAGGACCCCCACCAAGAAGACCACCAAGAATCAGACTCTAGAGCTGTTTTATTTAAACAGGCTGCAGCTCAGGCCTTGTCCAACACTCTAACACAGCAGAGCCCAGAAGTAGAGCCCCGAGCTAAGGATTTACAGGTCTTATGAAGGCACACAACCAGGTGCTTTAGCACCATGTGTTGCTCTGCTCTGAAACAAGCAACAAATGGTGACTGCCTCAAGTACTTTAACCCTTCACTCAACTGTGGTGGTCCCACTAGAGAGAGTCAGAGGAGAATGAACAGCTGCCTCATAAAAGCAATCAAGGCACAAAGTTCATAGCAAGAGACCATCTGGCTGGGGAACTCTGCTTTGATACTTTGAATGTCATAGATTGTGGGTTGAAATGGTTCATCTAATTTGACCCATAACCCAGGCGTTAGTGGAAATTTCCAGCTTCACGAAAAAACCCTTGAAAAGGTGGCATTTCAGTTGTCCCAATCAAACTGAAAGGGTTCCAAAGTTAGAGGTACCCTTTTCTTTCCAGACAGGCTACAGCAGGTTACAGAAACTGTCATTCAGCAAGCCCTAGCTAACTGCCATGGCCTGATACCGAGCAGGCTCCAACAGGAGGAATGCACTTGCCTACCACTGTCCAGCTGGAAACAGCACAGGCAGGACATAGATTAGAGGCTGCAGGATTCCAGGGAGGACTTCCCACCAGTGCACTCCCCCGGGAGTGAATCCATGCCACCAGTGGAATCCCAGAGCCCCCTGCCCAGATGCCCATGGACACCATCAATGCCCTGGGTAAAGTTGCCCTCTCATCCTCGATAGTGGTGAACCATATGCAATGTCACACCATTCACCACTTCCCAGACCCTCCTAGCTTCACAGCTCCTGCCCTATTCCCCCCTCCATCTTGTTCCCTAATTACATTTGGCAGACACATTCGCAACCCTTGAATTAGCTCCAACTATAAAAATGAGAGCAGACTGTCTGGGTGGAAGAATGCGCCTGTGTTCACACTTGTCTCACAAACCTTCAGGCTTAAGACAGAAGGTGTCCACTTTGGTCTGTGGTTCACACAGGCCTCCTAGTGAAGACGCACGCAGGGCCAGCAGCTACTGTGGGCTATAGGAAAGGGGGAAGAGAGAGGAGGAAAGGAATGTCTATTGAAATCTTCCCCAAAGGAGCCATGTAACAGTGATGATGAAAACAAAAATTATGGCTGGTCTCCTTCTTGGCATTGCTGAAAAAAGAACAATAAATACACACACACGAGCACACACACACACACACACACACACACACACACACACACACACACACAAACACACACACATTCGTGCGTGCGCGCACACACACACAAATCCAGAACAGTTACTGTAAACTCATCCATTCAGCCCCTGCAATTTGTCAACTGAGCACTCACCTGAGCAGTCAGGCTCTCTCTCTCTCTCTCTCTCTCTCTCTCTCTCTCTCTCTCTCTCTCTCTCTCTCTCTCTCTCTCTCTCTCTCTCTCTCCCTCTCTCTCTCTCTCTCTCTCTCTCTCTCTCTCTCTCTCTCTCTCTCTCTTTCATGCACACACACAGACACAGACACAGACACACAGACACACACACACACACACACACACACAGACTCAGATTAGTGCCCCTCCTGAGTTTGTTGGTTCCTCATTTGGGACAATGTACAAGCTGGAGCACCAGATTTCCCTTGTCAGAACCAGGGGCTCGAACCAAGGAAGCACCGCTCTAATAATGCTGAACCACCATGCCTCTCCCTTTCTCCAGGGCCAGATATTTTCCCTTGGGAATATCCAGACTTGACTCCCCATTCACCAAAACCCTAGCATAGAACTCTGGATGAAAGAATCCTGAGACACGTGGCTCTTCAGAGCCTGGACTGAAAACAAGCAAGAGGTCATGGTGCCCCCAGAGAAGTGTCTGACCCGGGGTGGGGGCAGTGTTGGGGAAATGGATGAGGTCCTAAAGGCTACATACATGGATGAATTTCCTACTCCAGCCTAGATGCTTCTGGGCGACTTGGTGGATTCTTGGGGAGGATGAGGAAACCACAGGGGCCTGGACCACCAGCAGATGGTGGCAGAGCTGGGAAATGTGATCACCCTGTGAGTGCTGTTGACAGCTGGAGTGGGGGGGACCAGCAGTGTGTCCGTGTGTTGGAGGGGCGTGTTCTTCCCAGACATTCACCTTCTATCTGACCCCTAGTGCCCTCACCTCCCTAGTGGGCTCTTCTGGGACCCTCCTCAGGGAAAAGGGTGACCAAGCACAAAAGACAAGGGCTCACACAGAAGGGGGGGTATCTTCTGCATCCAACACACCCCCACCCCCGAAAAAAGGAAAACTCCCAAGAAGGCAGGGGTGGAGGTGCTGCTCCCCACCTCTGACTAAAGCCACCAGGTTCCCCCAGGGAGAGAAAGGGTGCAGATGCATGGCTCTGTGGCTCCCACTGCTCTAGTCCATGGGCTCAGTGGTGCCCCCTCTTCACCCATCCCTGCATCTGCCTTTATCCTGGGACACTGACCACTAGGGATGGGGGTGGAATCCCTGGATCAACATCAACTTCCCCACCCCCCACTCCTGGGGTGCATTTGTGGCAGAGTCAGGGCAGGCCTGCCTCGTGCTGGATAGATGCGTTTGGGACACAAGAGGGGAGGCAGGAGTCATGGGTCTCGGTCCGTGAGGGGTGTGGGGTAGGAGAAGGTCGTGAGGTGCAGACCTGTGGGGCTGCCACTGGGGACCAGGACCGGGTCAGGGCCGCAAAGAGGTCAGGGGTGCACCATCACTAGATGACTCCAATAGGCGCCACAGGTCCAAACAGGCAGCAACCTGTTTCAAACGAGGTGCCAAGGGGAGGGCAGGAGAAGGGTCCATAGCAGGGACGGGCAGGTGGCAGGGCTGAGCTCGCCCCCTTCACAGCTGAGCTCCTGGTGCAGGGGCCTTGGATTCAGGGCCTACCTGGCCTCTGAGCCTCCCTGGGGCTGTGAGAGGAATGTGCCTGCTGTGCTGGCTTTGTGTCCTCTGTGCTCCTGGCCCAGACCTGTGCTCCTACAGCAGCGGAGGCCAGTCATGGATGCTGCCACCCATGGTGAATGTGCCTGCTCTTCTCTGCTCTCTCTCTGCCCCCACTTCTCACCCAGGCTGCCCAGCCCTTGCTGCACAAGTATGCCAGCTCCCATGTGCCCCTGGCTGCAGCAACTATGTGCCCCTTCAGCCACGCCCAGTCCTCCCCTCAGTCACACTCCTTCTCCACCTCAGCCATGCCTCTGCTCCTGGCTTTGTGCTGCCCTGACTCTGCCCTAAGGCTACCAGGCCATGGCAGAAGCAGCCTCACCTCAGCTCAGGGCTTCCCCCCAACTCCAGCAGCGGCCTTGGGGAATTGAGGATCCCCTCAGCCCAACCACTGGGGGAGACTCTTCTCCATCCACCCCACACACCAAGCAGGTGCAAGGTAATGCTCCGAGTTTGTGTTTGTTTGTTTGTGTGTGTGTGTGTGTGTGTGTGTGTGTGTGTGTGTGTGTGTGTGTGTTTGTGTGTGTGTGACTGTGCTCTCAAGGACTCAGAACATTGAATCTTTTGGGATGACAGCACACAGCACACTTTAAAAAAAAGCACTAAGAACCCAGTGTAATGGATTCAGCACAACGTGCCTTTTGAAGGACTCAGCACATAGCAACTTTTGGGATCTTCATGGTAATTTAATTACTAATAAGATTAGACATGTCATTTTGACATCACTAAAAAATATCATAATATTATGGCATTATATGTCATAGTGACATTATAGACATGTGAATTTCTATTCTGTGACTTCATTCTATTACAAGCTAGCAATATTGGTGGATATCAGAAATCCATTGTGACCTCAAAGCCATTGTGACATGAAAATGCCTTTGTGACATCACAGTGCCATTGTGATATCATTAACCTGTTCTGACATCACAAACCTGTCCTGTCCATTGTGACCTCTCACCAATGTGACATCACAAAGCCATTGTGATGTCACATTGCTATTGTGATATTACAATCACCTTGATACCTCCCAAACCCATTATGACATCTTTAGCACCGTTGAAAAAACACATGGCCTTTGTGACAACACAGTCCCTTTGTGTATCCATATCCTCATTGTGAAATCTCAATTGAGATCAGATATGCCATTGTAATATCACAAACATTTACAATCTAATCATCGGTGTAACATCACATTGTCATTTTGACAATATCAGGTCATTGTGACATCACATTTCTGTAATGACATCATACCACTATGACACCACATTGTCATTGTGACAACATATATACATTATGAAGGCCTATTATGTGATTTTGTTGTATTTCAAATGTAGGTTCCTATCAAAAACACATTTTGACTTCATAACCATTGTAATATGACAATCCCTTTCTGATATAACATTGCCATTGTGATATCTCTAAACAACTGTGACAACTCAAATATGTCCTGACCTCATAAGTTTTATGACATGTTGCCACCGTGTTATGCCCATTGAGAGGTCAATCTCTTTTTGACCTCATATTATTTCAGGTATGACATTAAATATTAGGAATTTACTGTGATATTATGAATATTGTGACATCACACTGCTAGATGTAATGACCATTGTGTAACATTGTCACATCACAAATCTGTTCTGACTTCATCACATTTGAGCCAACAAATGACTTGGGATTCCTCACAATCCCATTCTAAACTCATAAACTCATTATAAGTTAATGACAATCGAGGTCTGGAATGCCATTGTCACATCACCAAACTACTGCGACATCACAAAACTATTTTGAACTCATCACTATTATGGCATCACCAGCTAATTGTGACATAACAACACTTTTATGACATTATAATTTGACATCATATTGCAATTGTGATATTATTGAACCATCATGCATTCACAAACCTATTATGATCCCATCACATCTTAGAAAATTATGACCTTTGAGACATCAAGCACCTTCCGTGAACTTGTATCATTGTGAACTTGTAGCAATTGAAAATTGAAATAAGATGTGATATTGCAAACTAGTTTTGACATCACTAACCCATTTTTATATCTTTAACACTTTGACAACCAGAACCTGTTATGAACCCTAGCACTTTTGACAAAATACATGGCCTTTATTTCATCACAGTTCATTTGTATATGTCATTGGGACTTCATCCTCATATCCTCACTATAAACTAATGGCAATTAAGATGTGACATGCCATTGTGACATCATAAACCCTTTGTGACATCATCAACAGTGTGGCATAAG
Source organism: Dipodomys merriami (assembly GCF_024711535.1). Classification (NCBI taxonomy): domain Eukaryota; kingdom Metazoa; phylum Chordata; class Mammalia; order Rodentia; family Heteromyidae; genus Dipodomys; species Dipodomys merriami. Next base: position 619,795 of record NW_027203827.1, read on the forward strand.
ACTGTCATTATGACACCATCAGCTCATTGTGACATCACCAAGCTACAGTGACATCATAGCATTATGACATCCCATTGCCATTTTGCTCTCATAGACAAATTGTGAGTGTATATCTTGTGATTTCATTCTATTTCCAATGTGGCATATCAGTTGATATCAGAAACACATTGTGACTTCATAACCATTGTAAGATAATAAACCCTGTGGGACATCATAACCAGTGTGACATTACATTGTTGTTATGACATCTTTAGCTTATGGTGACATCACAAAATGATAATGACAGTATAGCATTTGCCATTAAGTCATTGTCACATCAGTGTCACATTATGAATGCCAAATCTGTGATTTCATTGTATTTGAAATGTGGCATGTGGGTTAATATCAGAAACTTATGGTGATGTCATAACAATTGTCATATCAAAATCCCTTTTTGACATCAATTTGGCAATGTGAAATAACACTGGCAATGTGATATTATAAGGCATCGTGATATCACAATGGTCATGAACTCACAATGGATTTCTGGTATCAACCAAAATGCCACATTAGAAATACAATCAAATAACATAATAGGCGAACACAACGTGTCTATGACATCAGAATGACAATGTGACGTTACAATGCTATGATGTCATTGTAGTTTTACATGTCAGAATGAGCTGATGGCGTCATAATGGCAACATGATTTCACAATTATGATTATGTCAGAAAGGATTTGTTATGTTTCAATGGTATATCTGATGTCAGTTTTCATTAGTTTCCCCATGAGGATATGGATACAAAAAGGTTCTGTGATGTCACAGAGGCCATGTGTGTTTTCAAAGGTGATAAGAGGTCATAATAGGTTTGGGATGGCACAATTTGATTCATATTGTCACAATGGAAATGAGATATCACATTGGGATTTTGATGTCACAGTGGTGATGAGGTCGCAATGATTTTGTGATGTCACAGTTTGTTTGTAATATCAGAATGATATATCATATTTCAATGATCATATGTGAGGATACCAGGTGATAGAAGAAGCTCCATAGTATGAAGTCATACTATGTGAAAACCCAATGGGACAGTGATTTCACAATGACAATGTGATATCTCACCATTATGTTTTAAGAATGTTTTGATGTCACAATTGGTGATGCAATACTAATGAGGAGGTCACAATGGATTTGAGATGTCCCAAGGGGTTGGTGATGGCACAATGGCATGTGGGATCTCAATTGTCATAATCACACCATGAGTATATGAGTTTGGGAAGAGATTCTGATGTCAGCAAAGCATATGTAGTCAAAAAGGTGAAGGACTAACAGGTCTGAGATGTCACAAAGTGACATAATGGTTATGATGTCCAGCGGTGTGATATCATGATGTTACACTGGATTTTAGATATGTCATGTCATATCTGAAAGATGAGGTCGAACACAGATTTTCAACTCACAAAGGACCTAAGATATTACAATGGCATGTCACAAAATTATGAGAACAGGAGAGGTATTTGATGTCATAATGGGTTAGTGATATAACAAATGGAATGTGCTGGGACAAAGAGATTTAGATGTCACAAACGATGTGAGTTCACAATGGTTTCCTGATATCAACGCAGATGGCATATTTGAGATAGAATGAAATCAAAGAATAGGTATTCAAAATGGGTCTATGACATGAAAATGACAATGTGATGTCAAGGCAGCAATGATGACAGTATATGTACTCATTACCTTGCTCATGTAACTGTAATCCGGTGTACACTGTATTTACAATAAAACAAAAACTCACAGAAGGAAAAAAAGAAAAATATGGTATGGTGTCATTGGGGTTTGATGATGTCACAATGAATGGTGGTGTCATGATGACAATGTGATTTCACAGTCATAATTTTTGCACAAAGTATTAGTGATGATAAAATGCTATGTGTGATAACAATTTTCATTAGTTCACTATGAAGATATGAGTACAAAAATGGTCTGTGATGCCACAGAGGTCATGTGTTTTTTTTTCATGTTTTTTTTTATTGTGAAAATACTGTACAGAGGGGTTACAATTACATCAGCAAGATAATGAGTACATTTCTTATCAAGCGTTGTAGCCTCCTCCTTTGTTTCCCCTTCCCATCCCTTCCCATCCTCTCCCCACCCTCCACACCCAATCCTCCCCACTCCCACTCCCCCACTCCGCACAAGTTGTAAAGTTTGTTTTGGACATAACGACTTATACATCTCAAGAGTTCACAATAGCTCTGTGATGAAACAATGTGATTGTGAAGGCACAACAGCAATGTGATATCACAATGGTTTTGTGATGTCACAGTGGTGATCAGGTCACAATGAGTTTGTGATGTCACTATGAGTTTGTAATATCACAATGACATATCCTATTTCAATTTCTACTAGTTAACAATGAGGATAAAATTTCAAAGAAAGAATCTTAAGCTCCAAAGATCATAAGTTTTTAGCCATAACTTGTGCGATATGCCGGCATTAGTATTATTTTAGGCCTTTAGTAAGCTTATAATCTGTTTTCAAACTCATAATAATTCAGGTATGACATGTGATATCAGAAATTGACTCTGACATGAACATTGGGACATCGCATTGATAGACATCAAGACCATGGTGTCACATTGTGAACTCACAAATTTGTTCGGGCTTCATCACATTTGTGCCAACACATGACTTTGGAGACAACACAGTCCCTTTTTGAACTCATATCTTCATTGCGAATTAATGACATTTGAGATCCGGCATACCATTGTGACATTTCCAACCAATTGTGACAGCACAAACACATTAGAGTAGAAACACATTGTGATCTAATAGCCATTGTGGTAGCACAATACCTTCATGACCCCACATTTCCATAGTGATATCACTAACCCCATGTGAAATTCCAGTCTTCCATACACAATCCAGGTATGAAATGTGATAACTGGATCCAATGTGACATCTTGATCCTGGGGACATCACACTGATAGATGTTATGAGCATTTTGTCACATTCTGACAACACACACCTATTAGGACTTCATCACTTTTGTGACAACGCATACCTTGAGACCTCACAGTCCCTTTGTGAGCTAATATACTCATTGTATATTGAGATCAAACGTGTCATTTTGATATCCCAACCCATTGTGACATCACACACCTTTTGAAAACTCATCACCAGTGTTGCATCACCAATTGTGATATCCTAATATTATTCAGTCATCATATTGCAACATCACATTACCATTGTGATGTCTCTGTTCCACTGTGTTTTCAAAACCTAGTCTTCATAGCATTTTAGAAAATTTATAGCCTTTAATACTTCAGTCTTCTTCTGAGAACTCATATCCTCATTGTGAAATAGTAACAACTGAAATTGGACATATGACTATGAGATGTGACTTCACAAAATTTTTTGATTTCATCACTAATGTGACATCACAAACCCATTGTGAGCTTTCATTGCCATTTGACATCACTATCACATTGTGACATCCCAAACCTCTTAGAACCTCTTAGCACTTTTGTAAAAGCACATGGCCTTTGTGGCATCAAAGTCCCTTTGTGTAACTATACCCTCATTATGAACTGACTATTGATATCAAACATGCCACTGTAACATCACGAACCCTTTGTGACAACACCAGTGTCACATAATATTGTCATTATGGCAGCATCAACTACTTGACATCACAAATCTGCAATGACAAGATAGCATTATGAGATCACACTGCCATTATGATGTTTAAAAGATTATAAATGCCTGTTTTTAGTCTTTTTTTTTTTGTTCATGGGACGTGAACTCTGGGCTTGGGTTCTGTCCCTGTTCTTCAGCTCAAGGTGAGCACTCTATCACTTGAGCCACATAGCCACTTCTGGTTTTCTAGTGATTTTCATTGTAGATAAGAATCTCATAGACTTTCCTGCCTAAGGTGGCTTTGAACTGAGATCCTCAGATCTCAGCCTCCTGAGTAGCTAGGTTTACAGGCGTGAACCCCTGGTGCCCAGATTTTCATTCTTTTTCAAATTTGACATGTGTGTTGACATCAGAAACATAATGTTACCTCATAACTATTGTAACATCATAAATCAGCAGTGACATCAAATTGTCATTATGACACCATCAGCTCATTGTGACATCACCAAACAACATTGGCATCATAGCATTATAAATCACAGTGACATGGTTATGATTTAACAATGTGAAGGCCAATTCTGTGAATTCACTGTTTCAGAAACCTATTTTAACGATATAACCATTGTGATATCACAATCCTTTGTGACATCACATTTCCATTATGATATTATTAACCTGCTGTGCCGTCACAACCAGTCCTGTCCTTGTACGTTTTTTTGACATGCTGCAATTGTCATATAGTAGGGCCTTTGTGAGCTCATAATCTGTTTTCAATCTCATATTTCTGGTATGACATGTGATATCAGAAATCCCTTATGACATTATACTGCCAGATGTCATGACCATTGTGTCACATTGTGACATCACAAGGCTTTTAAAACGACATCACATTTGTGACAACACATGCGTTTTGAGATATTACAGTCCCTTTTTGAACTCATATATTCATTATCAGTTAATGACGTTTGAGATATCCAATGCCACTCTGACATCATGAGCCTATTGTGACATCACAAACTTATTGTGACCTCATCACGAGAATGGTATCAACAACTAATTGTGGTATCAAAGCATTATTTTGACATGATATTGTGGTATTGGCATTGTTATTTCACTGCCCCATTGTGTTTTTACAAACCTATTAGGGCCTTTGAGACTTTAAGCTCTTTCTGTGAATTCTCGTACTTATTACCTCTAAGGCAAGAAGAACAACCATTGAGTCACATTTAATATAATAATCCAATTTACACTAGAAAGGAGAATGTGGTTACCTTATCCTGGATTGGATAACCAGGTCCAAGAGTATCCTTGACCACCAAACCTCAGACCTCCAATGGGCAGCCCTGCCCTATCTTAATTGGTCTGCAAACCACCAGCCAAAAATTATGAGCTCCAAAGCTCCAAACCTCAATGGACAAGGCTTTTAGCTTTTCCATTACTCCCTCCTTCATTGCAGACCAGTCATTCCTTTCTGGTCTTTCTGTTTTTCCCTTCCACCATTTCCTTCTTCTCTTCAGGCCACTTCAGTCTCCACAGGCCTGCACTACTCTGCCCTAATGACCACTTTTCTGCTTCCTCTTCTCAGGTTTTTCCCTTCCTGTTGCCTTACCACTTTCTTCCATCAGGGTAGCTCTCATTTTTATATCCCCTTCCAATGCTCTGAAAATGCAACTTATATATAGGTTGTACCCCTCCTCACTCCAACGGGTCTTCTGCCTAACAGTTTTCAACCGTCACTTCCCAAACTGCCCAATGTTCAATCACTTCTTGACAGCTCACCATGTGAGGCTTGACACCGTCACCTTTGGTGGCATTCCCCACACTCTCTGGTGGACCAGGCCAAGAATTTACAAAGATTAATGGCTCCCACAGATAATTCTGGCTCCACTGGTTATTACAGTATCCTCATAGTGAATTTGAAAAAATTGAAATAGTATATGTCATTGTTATATTACAAACTTGATGAGATATCACCAACCCATTGTGACCTCATCACTGCGGTGACATCACAAACTCATTGTGATATCGCATTGGCATTGTGCCACCATGATCACACTGTGACATCTCAAACCTATTATGACCTCACAAGCTTTGAAAGAAAGCATAGGCTTTGTGATGTCACAGGCCATTTGTATACCCACACCCTCACTTTGTGCTAATGACAATTGAGATCATACATGCCATTTTAACATCACAAATACTTTGTGACATCATTACCAGTGTAGCCTCACATTGTCATTATGACAACCTCAGCCAATTGTGACATCATAAAACAATGACATCATAGCATTATGACATCACATGGTCATTGTGATATCACAGATACTTTGCAATGCCTATTCTGTGTTTCCATTCTATTTCAAATGTGTCAGGTGGGTTTATATGAGAAATATATTGTGACCACATAATCATTATGACATCACAATACCTTGATGACACCACATTGCCATTATGATATCACTAACCCATTGTGACATCACAAACCTGAACTATACTCAAATTTTTGACATGCTGCCAGTGTGATCTCTTCGGCATCACTGAGTTCAAAAATTGTTTAACTAATACTTCAGGTATGACATGTGATATCAGAAATCCACTGTGACATCATGACCACTGTAACATCACACTGTCAGATGTCATGACCACTGAGTCACATTGTGACATCACAAACCTGTTAAGACCCATTACACTTTTGCCAACATATGCCTTTGGATACATCATTATCCCTTATGAACTTATATAATCATTTCAATTAGAGATCTGGCATGAGATTGTGACATCACCATCACATTGAGAAATCACAAACCTATGTAACCGCATCACCTGTATGGATCATGATTTGTGACTTCAAAACAATACTATCTCTGTAATGGTAACATCACATTGCCAATGGGATATCTCTGTCCCATTGCATTTTCACCAACCTATTATATCCTCATAAAATTTTACAAAATGTATGGCCTTTCTGACATTTAGCACCTCATGTGAACTTGTATCTTCATTGTGATCTAGTAGAATGAAATTGGACATGTAGTGTTGATATTACAAATTCATTGTGACATCACTATTCAAGTGTGACCTTATGACCACTTTGACATCACAAACCCATTGCGACCTCACATTGCCACGATCACCTTCTGATATCCCAAACCTGTTGTGATCTCTTAGCACATTTGAAACAGCACATGGTGTTTGTAACACCACAGTTCCTTTGGATAAACATATCCTCATTGTGAACAAAGGACAACTGAAATCAGACATGCCATTTTACCATTACAAACACTTTGTGACATTATCTACAAAGTGAGATTACATTGTTGTTAGGATACCATCAGCCCACTGTGACATCCCAAAATGACAATGACATCATAGCATTATGACATCACATTTTCATTGTGAGTTCATAGAGACAATGTGATTGCCTATTCTGTGATTTCATTCTATCTCAAATGTGGCATATAGTTTGACTTCAGAAACCTATTGTGACCACATCACCATTGCTCCTTTGCAATCCCTTCATGACCTCATATTGATATTGTGGTATCATTAATGCAATGTAACAACACAAACCTGTCTTGTCTTCATAAATTTTGTAACAAGCTACTACCTTGAGCTGGGCTGGAGGCCCAGAGCTAATTGCAGCCTCAACCATGAACCCTCAGACCTCCAAAGAGCAGCCCAGCCATTTGTTAACTGGTCTTCAAACAACCAACCACTAAAATAATAATCTCCAAAGCTCCACACTTCAAAGGACAAGGCTTTTTCCTTTCTCTTCATCCTCCTTCTCTACAGACCTGTCCTACCTTTCAGGTCTTTTCATTTTTTCCTTCCACCATTTCCTTCTTTTCTTCAGGTTGCTGTACTCTTGACAGGCCTTCCCTGCCCTTTCCAAGTGGCCAGTTGCTGTCCTTTACCTCCTGCTCTCCCTCAATTTCCTCTCCTCCCAGGTCTTTACCCTCCTGTAGTCTCATCACTTGTTTCTTTCCAGGCGTTTCCCCTTAGTTTTCCCCTTTCTGTTGCTCTGAACATGCAACCTATACATATGCTGTACCCTGCCCCCACTAAAATATGTTTCCTGCATAACAGTTTTCAATCATCACTTCCCAAATATCCATGCCCAATAACTTCTTGGCAGCTCACCATGGGGGACTTAACATCCTATCTCTTCAGCAGCATGTCCTACCCACATCAACGACATGCACCACCCTCTCTTGTGGTCCAGACCATGAGGTCATGATGACTATCTGTTCCCTTGGATTATAGGGGCACTGATGGTTATTACAGTGTCCTCATGGTGAACTAGTAGCGATTGAAGTTGGACTAATAGTTGTGATATTACAAACTCATGTCCTTACTAAACCATTGTGACCTCAAAACCACTGTGACATCATGAACCCATTGTGACATCACATTGCTGTTTAGACACCAGGATCACATTGTGACAATCCAAATCTATTATGACCTCTTATAACCTTTGAAAAATACATAGCTTTGTGACATAACAGTGACTTAGTGTACCCAAACCCCACTGTGAAATATTGACAATTTAGAATCAGACATGATATTTTAACATCAAAAATTTTGTGAGGTCATCACAACTGTAACATTACATTGTCGTTGTGATACCATCTGCCCATTGTGAAATCACAAAACTAAAATATGATAAAATTACAATTTCACAATGTCATTGTGTTATCATCGAAACATTATGAATGCCTTTTCTGTGATTTCATTATATTTCAATGTGGCATATAGGTGGATATCATAAACAAAAATCATGAACTCATAACCATTGTGACATCACAATCCCTTTGCACATCATATTGCCATTGTGATATCACTAACACACTGTGACATCACAAACCTATCCTGTCATCATAACTTTTGTGACATGCCTTCTTTTCCTCATAATCTGTTGGCAATCTCATTAGATTTCACATATGACATTTTATATCACAAATTCCCAGTGACATCATGACCATGGTGACATCACATTGCCAGATGTCATAATCATTGTGTCAAATTCTGACATCACAAATCTTTTAGCATTTCAATATGTGACAACACATACTTTTGTAGAAACCACAGTCCCTTTGTGAACTCATATACTCATTGAAAGTTAAAGACAATTGAGAATGATCATGTCATTGTGACATGGCCAGCACATTGTGACATCACCAAACTTTTGTGACTTCACCACCAATGTGGCATAATCAAATATTTGTGAGACCAAAACAATATTCTGACATGATGTAGTGAGGTGACATTGCCATGGTGATATCACTGCTCCACTGTGTTTTCAAGAACCTAATATGACCTTATAACATTTTAAAAAATTCATGTCCCTTAGGACTTCAAGCTCCTTCTGTGAACTTGTATGCACATTGTGAAATAGTAGCAATTCAAATTGGAAAAGTTTTTGAGATATTACAAAATCATTTTAGCATCAAAAATCCATTGTAACCTCATTACAACTGTGAATCATAAAGCTATCATGACCCCTAAGTACCGTTGAAAACACATAAGGCATTTGTGACATCACAGTCCCTTCGTGTACCCTTATCCTCAATTTGAACACATGACAATTGAATTCATATATGCCATTGTAATATCACAAACCCTTTGTGACCCCATCACCAGTGTGACAATACATATTCATTATGACACCATCACCTCCTTGCAACATCACCAATTTACAATGACCTCATAGCATTATGACATTACATTGTCATTGTGATTTCATAGACACATTGTAAATGCCTATTCTCTTAATTCATTCTATTTTAAATGTGGCATGTGGGTTGATATCAGAAAATCATTGTGATCTCATAAATATATGGCATCACAATCACTGTGACATCACAGTGCCACGGTGACATCACTAACACACTGTGACGTCACAAACATGCCCTGTCCTCATAAATCTTGTGACATGCTTCAATTGTGATGTCTTAGGCCCTTTATGAGCTTGTAATCTGTTTTCAAACTTATAATATGTCAGTTATGATATGTGAATTCAGAAATCCACTGTGACATCATGACCATTGTGACATCATACTGACAGACATTATGACTATTGTGTCACACTATGACATCAAAATCCTCCTAGGACTTCATCACATTTGTGACAACACATGCCTTTGGAGATACCACAGTCCATTTGTGAACTCTTATTCTCTGTGATTTCATGACAACTGAGAACGATTAAGCCATATGGATATCACTAACCAATTATAGACCTCATAGACCTACTGTGACCCCTTACCTGTATGGCATCACCAACTAATTATGACATCAAAACTTTTTGTGATGTCACAATGTGACACGATGTTCATGACATCTGTCAGTGTGATGTCACAATGGTCATGATTTCACAGTGGATTTCTGGTATCTCATGTCATACATGAAATATGAGGTTGGAAACAAATTATGAGTGCAAAAAGTTCTAACAGATCACAATTTCATCATGTCACAAAAGTTATGAGGATAGGAGAGGTTTGTGATGTCATATGGTGTTATTTATATCAAAATGGCACTGTGATGTCACAACGTGATTATGATGTCAAATGGTTATGTAGGCACAAAAATGTGTTTCTGATATCAACTCTTATGCCACATTTGAAATACAATGAAATCACAGAATAAGCATTCACAATGTGTCTATGATGTCACAATGACAATTGTTGTCATAATGCGATTATGTTATTGAGTTTGGGGATGTCACAATGAGTTGATGCTCTCATAATGAAAATGTGATGTCACACTGTTAAGGATGTCACAAAAACTTTTTGATATTATAATGGCATGTCTGATCTCAATTGTCATTATTTAACAACAAGGATATGGGTACACAAAGGGACAGTAATGTTGAAAAGGGCATGTGATTTTTCAAAGGAGCTAAGAGGTCATAATAGATTTGAGATGTCACAATTGAATGATGATGTCACAATGACAATATTGTCACAATGAGTTTGTGATGTCGTGCCAATGATGTCAAAATGGGTTTGTGATGTCACAATGATTTTGTAATATCACAATCAAATTTCCAATTTCAATTGCTACTAGTTCACAAGGAGGATACTGTAATAATTAGCAGGGCCCCGATAATCTATAGGGTCCAATAATCACCGTGGCCCCATCTCCTGGCCAGCTGGTGAGGACAGGTCATTTTGTGGGAGGGGCTGGTACGTTAATCACCAAGTGTTGAGCTGTTAAGAAGTGATTGGGCTGTGGGGAGTTTGGGATGTGACAGTTGAAAACAGCAGTTGGAGTTGAGAAGGGGTATAGACTTTATATGTGCTGCTTGTTCAGAGCAATGGAAGGGGAGATAAAAATTGAAAAGTCCTGGAAGGAAGGAAGTGGTGTGAGAGCAGAAGGTGAAAGACTTGGAAGTACAAAATGTCATGTCAAAACCAACTTTACAATGTCCGTGGGGGGGGAGGGGGGTATAATTGGGTGGGGGGAGGGGGGAGGCTGGGAAGGGAGGTGAAGGGTAAACAAAGGAGGAGGCTGCAATGCTTGGTAAGAAATGTATGCATTATCCTGCCCATGTAAATTGTAGCCCCTCTGTACAGTATGTTCTCAAATAAAATAAAATTAAATTAAAAAAAAAAAAACTGATGGACCACTGGCAAGAGCAACAAAATAGGAGTGGAGACCCAAATCAATAATATCAGAGATGCCACAGGGAAAATTACAACAAACATACAAGACATCCAAACAATCATAAAGAAATAATTCCAGACTCTATTCACAAAGGAAGGAAAACCTAGCAGAGATAGATGAATTTTTACAAAAATAAAAATTGCTTTTTCCCCCTTTCCTTTTCAGCCATGCTTCTCCACCATGTATGGTGGGGGCAGAAGTTCAGTAAATAAACTTCTTTTCCTGCCTGAATAGCATGTGGTGTTCTCTTCATCAGCTATCTAATGAAACCTACCTATTTAATATACCTTACATATGGTGCTCTGTCTCGGATTGGGTTTTTGAGTTGGAAATGTTAGAATTTTCTAACCACCCTTTTTTCTGCGAACGAAACTGCCTTGAGACACCACATGAGACTTTTCCCCAATACTATTGCTGGCCTTGACATCCACGTCCACACCACTTCTCTACTCTGGTGAGTGAAACTAGTCTCTATGGCTCTCTGTTTCTCAATCTCTGTTCAGATGTGGCACCATGTTAAAGAGCTCCTTTGGCCTTTAGCTGAAAGACTGGTCACTCTGAAGCCGAGGATGGTTGGTTTGGGGGCTTGGACATTTCTCTCTAGAGGGCTCTCGGGGAAGTCGGGACGCCACTTCTGCCTCGTCAGCTCTCCTTCATTCACCAGACTGACTGTCCTACACATATATATTACGGTGCTGTGAGCCATGCCTGAGCAGTGAAACCCCTCTGAAATGCTTCCTGCACTCCCTGGATAGAAGTTACACCTAATATTTTTATGCTGCTTTCAGAATAAGACAATTTTGGCCTCTGCAATAGTACATGGTCGAAGTCTGTTTACTTTCAGGCTCCCTTTGCTCTCTGCTATTCATGTCCAACTTTCCATATCTATCCCTTTTTTTGCTACAACTTTTTGGATTGTGCCCTGAAGAATGCTACATGGGCTGGGTACTGGAGACCCCCTCTATTTCCCTCTCAAAGGCTAGCCAAACTAGGCTTGATTTTTTGTTAAGATTTTCTTTGCATTTTTTCAGAAATTCGCCATCTTAAGTTTGGCCACATTGTGGGTTAAGGGTTTGGCCCCATCCAACCTGTACCCTTCCACCAAGCTTACTACTCCTCCATTCATCTATTTCTAATGTGACTTGCTAACAAGTTGCTCTTTTCACAGACCCTGGTAACTGATGCCCAAACATCTGATATGATTTGTTAGCAGAGATATCTAAATATTATAAAAAATTTTAAGTTTTGAGTTTTGCCTTTTTTGTTTTGTGTTTTGTAGTTTGGTACTGATTACGTGATTCTAAAATATTGGGTATATCTCTGCTAAAATTCTCACGTCTAACAAGTTTTGTCAGTGCATAATATTTGGTCAATTCTTGATAAGAACCAGGTAAGCCCGACTTATTCTATTTGATCTCCTTGTTGCTTTAATTGGAAATAACAAAGGGCTTTTGTGGCAAAGATTGCAGTTCAAAGTCAGCCCAGGCCAAAAAATCCCTCAGACTACATCACCCAACTAACCTGCAAAGACAGGCTGGAAGCATGGCTCAAGCCTCTTATCTCTAACCTGCAAACACTGCAAGAGGTACTATAATTCAAAGTGGCAGTGTGCTAGCCTTGAGCAGAAGTGCTCAGGGACAGTGCACAGGCCTTAAGTACAAACCTCCTTGAATACCAACTGGGACAAACTATTCCAGCAATGAAGACCTAGACACGGCTGGTCTGGGGAACAAGGGAACATGTAGAGTAGTAAGAGGAGATGATAGCATATCAGCCACTTTGTGCCTGCCCTTTCAAAATAAACCAGAGCCGGGAGATCAATAGAAGTGAGAAGGCTGCCCATCTTATGTTCATTCCTGTCTAACTTTCAATTGGACAGAAATTTATGTTCTTGCCTTTGTCACTTGTCTTCTCTACCTAGTCGCCAGATGTCAGAAGTAGCTAGGGACATTTCTACCAACATTTTCAGACCCAAGTCCTTCCTCTTGCCATTTATTTTCTCTCTAGTACTTTTTTCAGTCCCTCAATGCCTCATGAGACTTCTCAAGACTTCATCCAAGACTCCAGACTTCATCTAAGGACTCAATGCTCAAGTGACAGCTGTTGCCTGCTTCCTTCGCCCAGAGGGGACCACATCTGAGCCTTTTACCCCTATTTTTGATGGCCCTTGCAAACAAGAAGTAGCCAGAGAGAATGTCCTTCCTTTTTCATAATTATAAAAAGGCTGGAATATCAGGTCTGAACAAGGACACCTCCTTCCCTCTTGGCTAAGTTTCTGCCCAGCATCTGTTACATAGGTAACTGGCAGACCTGGAAGTCACATCCTGGGCCACCTCTGGTCACATGCCTCCCATCGGACCTTAGGAGGGTCCAAGACCCTGAGGTCACATCCAGTGTGACCGCACCTTTCTCTCACCTAGTCACACCTCTTCCTGTCCCTGGCCTAGATAAGTCTTGGCCCAGAGGTGGGTTGCCCCCCTTCCTTTTCAGCCATGCTTCTCCACCATGCATGGTGGGGGCAGCAATTCGGTAAATAAACTTCGTTTCCTGCCTGAAAAAAAAAGAAATAAAAATTGCCCAAACAGAACCAAGAAGAAATAAATCAATAAAACATGTCAATAACCTACAATGAGATAGTAGAAGTAATCAGAAATTTTTCAACAGGAAAATCCCATGACATAATTGATTCACTACAGAATGCTATATGGCCTTTAAAGAGGAACTAATACCCATACTCCTCAAGATCTCCAGAGAAATAGAAACAGAGGGAGTAATCCTAGACTCATTCTGTGAAGCCAATATCACATTCATCCTCAAACAAGGCAAAGACCCCTCAAAAAAGAACTACACACCAACCTCTTTGATTAAGACAGATGCAAAGCTCCTCGAGAAAATTGTAGCCAACAGAATCCAGAAACATATCAAAAAATCATACATTATGACCAAGTAGGCTTCATCCAGAGATGCAGAGATGGTTTAACATGTAAGTAAATAAATGTAATCCATCACATAAACGGATCCAAGGTCAAGAACCACATGATTATCCCCATTAATGCGGAAAGGGTTTTTGATTAAATTCAGCATTCATTCATGTTAAAAGCTCTGGAAAAAAATAGGAATAGAAGGAATATTTCATAAGACAATAAAAGCCTTACACGGCAGATCAAAGGCCAATATTATACTTAATAGGGAAATACTATAAGCAATTCCCTTAAAAACAGGAACAAAGCAAGGATGCCCACTCTCTCCACTCCTCTTCAATATAGTTCTGGAATTCTTAGCCAGAGCAATAAGGCAAGAAAAATACATTAAAAAGAGCCACATAGGAGTGGGAAAAAATCGATCCACATAAGAGAGGAAGAAGATCAACTACCTCTTTTTGCAGATGGCATTATTTTATAAATTCACGATCCCTAAAGCTCCATCCCCAAATTCTTAGAACTTATAAACCAATTTGTCAAAGTTGCAGGATGCAAAATTAACCCACAAAAATCAGTTGCCTTTCTAAACAGCAACAATGTCCAAGCAGAAATGGAAATCAATGAAACAACCCCATTCACAATAACCTCAAAAAAAGTATCTAGTAATTAACCTAACCAAAGATGCAAAGGGTCTATTTCGTGAAAACTATAAAAGCCTTAAGAAAGGAATCTTAGAAGATACCAGGAAATGGAAAGACTTCCCATGGTCCTGGATAGGCAGAATTAATATGGTGAAAATAGCTATACTGCCAAAATTAATAAACACATTCAATGCAATTCACATTAAAATTCCAATTACCTACTTTACTGAAATAGAGAAAATAGTCCAAAAGTTCATATGAAAAAAAAAAAAAGACATAGCATAACCAAAACAATTTTAGGCAAAAGAAAGAATACAGGGTGGATTATGATACAGGACTTCAAGCTCTACTATAGAGCCATAACAACAAAGACACCTTGGTACTGGCACAAAAAGAGACCTGAAAATCAATCAGACAGGTTAGAGGACCCAGAAATATAGCTGCATATGTACAGCAAGTAGATATTTGACAAAGGAACCAAAGACATACAGTGGAAGAAGCATAACCTCTTCAACTACTGATGTTGGGAAAACTGGCCACATGCAGAAAACTAAAAGTGGACCCTAGTCTTTCATCTTGCACTAACATAAACTCAAAATGGATTAAAGACCTTAACATAAAGCCTGAAACTCTGAAACTACTGCAGGACTAAGTATGAGAGGCACTTGAGCATATAGTCACAGGCAGGAACTTCCAGAACAGATTCCCAGGGTCACAACAAATTGGACTCGATAAATGGGACTACCTTAAAATAAAAAGGTTCTACACAGATAAAAAGTAGCAAATAACTAGAAAGAAACCCAAATAATTGGGAAAAATGTTTACCAGCAATATATCAGACAAGGGTCTAATATCCATTATAAATGGTGAACAAATGAAACTAACCTTTCACAAACCTAACAAACCAATCCTGAAATGGTAAAGGGAGCTAAAGAGAGACTTCTCAGAAGAAGAGATAAAAACGGCAAAGTAACACATGAAGAAATATTCATCATCCCTGACTGTAAAGCAAATGCAAAGAAAAATAACTCTGAGATACCACCTTACCCCAGTCAGAATATTCCACATCCTAAATTCAGCCAATGACAAATGCTGGAAGGGTTATAAAGAAAGAAAAATAATACTGCAGTACTGGTGGAAATGTATAATAATATAACCACTTTGGAAAACAGTCTGGAGGTACCTCAGAAAGCTAAATATCGACCTCTCCTATGAACTGGCCATACCACTCCTAGACATCTACTCTGAACAAGAGGAACCACTATCAAAGACACACACACACCTCTATGATTATTGCAGCACTGTTCACAATAGCCAAGATTTGGAAACAACCCAGATGAGACACTACTGAAAAGTGGATCCCAAAAATGTGGGACCTATATACAATGTAATACTATGCAGCCATTAGAAAGGACAAAATGAGGGCATTTTCAGGGAAATGGATGGAACTAGACCAAATTATTTGAGTGAGGTAAGCAAAGAACAAAGAGACAAACGGCACGGGGTCTACCTGATACATGGATGCTAAAGCCAAAATGCAAGATGGTATGACAGACTACACAGTACTTGGGAAACAAAGGACAGCCACTCATTTTGTTGTATCACCATTAATGACTCCTTGTTATCGACCATGTAGATGACAGAAATATGCACGCAATGGAAGAAGCCAGGAGGAGGAACAGAATAAGTGGGAAATGGAACAACATACAACAAAGGGGCCCATCAGTTGCACTGGACATAGAAGAAAAATAACTAAGCAACCCAAACACAGTGATGGGAAGGGAGGAATGAGAGGGAAAGAGGGAATAGCCCACACTAAGCAAGAGGAAAATGTGTAAACATCACCTGAGGTGGGAAACATAATTTGGATTATCAAAGCTCATAGAATTAACAAACTTTAGACCATTATAAAAATAATTTGCCTTGTCAAGGTTAAAATGTATTTGTGACTTTAAGCATCACAATTCCACAGTACTGTGAAATGTGAAATATATGTAATCACCTATCTCAAATTTTACAAAAAAGTGTGAGAAGGGATAGGTCACGAGGGATGGGTGACAATGTTGTTAGACACCTTGCATTCATGTACTGTTATGTAGAATGGGAACTTCTCTGTACAACTACTTAAAGATAATAATAATAAAAATTGTTTAAAAATAAATAAACATTAGGATGACAATAAAAATGTGCAAATATAAAATAAGAAATTAAATCCGGTTGGAAGGAAAATTTCTTTGGGAGGAGAAATGTAGTTTATTCTATAGCAAGTCTCACTTCAGAAATAAATTCAAAAGCTAGACCTCAAGGAAGTGAAATAAACTAAGAAATTGAGTTAAAAAAAGAAACTCTACCCATTCTTTCTTGCCTGGACAGCTGGTGTGGGTAAAAATGTATCATGCTCTTGAATTGGAACCTAAGTGGCAAGGACCTTACTTGGTGGTGCTAATTTCACTGTCGGCTATTAAATTAGTAGGAAAACAATATTAGATCATCAGTCTCAAGTGAAAATGGCAGTGAACCAATATACAGAGAAGGCTGCAAGATTGACTCTTCAGAGAAACTCAGAGCATCCCTTAAGGTTAAGGCTTACTAAGTGTTAATTATTGCTAACTCGTGTGTTTCTATAATTTGCTTGCTTTTTATTAAGTTTGCATTTTAAGCCTGTTCGTTGGGAGGAGAGAAGGGAATTTTTAGGATTTGGTAAAAGGAATCAGGATTTGAATGGACATGAAAACCAGTGGGGGATGTATAAAGCAGTGGGGCCCTAATAATCAGCAGGGCCCACTAATCAATATGGCCACATGTCATGGCACAATGGAGTGCATGGGGCATGCCAGCAAAGGGGACAGGGCATGCTGCTGGAGGGGGTAGTGTGTTGTCCCCACATGACAAGCTGTGAAGATGTGATTAGGTAATGGGCAGTTTGTGAAGTGATGGTTGAAAACTGTTAGGCAGGAGATGCACTGGAGTGATGGAAGGGTTCAACTTATATATAGGTGCATGGTCAGAGCAATGGAATTGGAGAAAATCAAGGCAAGACCTGGAAGGAAGGAAGTTGTGTGACAGTAGGAAGGTAAAGACCTGGGAGAAGAGGAATTCGTGGGGAGCAGGAGAGGAAGGATGTCAATTGGCCAAGAGGCCAGAGAAGTATAGGCCTGTGGATAGTATTAAAGAGAAGAGGGAAGTGATGAAAAGGAAAAAGAGAAATGAAGGAAAGGTCTATATAGAAGGAGGAAGTAAGGGAAAAGGGAAAAGCCTTACCTATTGAATTTTGGAGCTTAGGAGATGATAATTTGGGGGGTTGGTGGTTTGCAGACCAATTAATTATGTGCGGGGCTGCCCATTGGAGGTCTGAGATTTGGTGGTTGGGGCTGGCTTGTCACTGAGTGCACAGCCCAGAACAAGGTAAACATCATGCCCATTTCTAGTGTAAATAAAGTTATCATTGGATTTTCTTGTGCTTTATGCATCATAAGTATACAAGTTCAAAAGTTAATAATCTCAAGGCCACAAATTTGGTAAAATGTTATGTCATAATAGGTTTACAGAACCCAAGGAACAGTGAAAGCTCAAGGGCAATATGAGGTCACAATATTAAGTCATAATAATATTTTGATGTCATAATTATTTGGTGATGCCATAACGGTCACAATAGGTTTATGATATCACAATGGCATGCTGGACTTCAATTTTCATTAACTCCCAATTAGAATATGAATTCAGAATGGGAATGTGAGATATACAAAGTCATCCATTGGCCCAATTGTGATGAACTCCCACCAGGTATGTGATGTCAAAATGTGACACAATGCTCATGATATCTGATAGAGTGATGACACAATTTTCATATCAGAGTTCATTTCTAATATCACATGTCACACCTGAAATATGAAGTCAAAAATATTATGAGATCACAAACGGCCTATGTATCACAAGGGCATCATATCAAAGTTATGAGGAGAGGACCAGTCAATGATGTCAGGCTGGTGATCCTTCTTCGAAGGTTTTGTGATATTACAATGTTATAACTGATATCAATTGTTAGACCGCAATGATTATATGGGTAAACAACAACTTTGATATCACAAAGGCCACATGCTTTTTTAAAGGTGCTAAGAAGTCATAAGCGATTGAAATGTCACAATGTGATCGTGATGTCACAATGGCAACGTGATGCTGCAATAGGTTTGTGTTACAGTGGTAATGAGATCACTCATGGAATAGTGATGTCACTACGAGTTTGTAATATTACAATCGCATGTCAGGAGTTTGTAATATTACAATCGCATGTCAGCTTTCAATTGCTACTAGTTTACAATGAGGATAAGACTTCAAGGAAGGAGCTAGAAGTCCTGAAACCCATGAATTTTCTAACATGTGATAATAGGTTTGTGAAAACAGAATGGCACAGTAATATCACAATGTCAATGTGATGTCACAATATCATGTCATAATAATGTGTAAGGGAGTTCGGAGGAAGATGGCGGAGGAGAAGCTGGAAGCTTAGAAAGCTGGAAGCTTAGAAGCATAGAAAGCAGTTGTAGTGTTCCAGTGAACAGGCATAGGCTAGAGAATCACACCAAGTGTGCCATCACAGTACAGAGAGTTTGGCCACAGAGGGAAAAGCCAGGCAAGATAATAGATCTAAGCCCTTGCCAGTAGCTACAGCTGCGGTGGCAGTAGGGACAGCGCCAGTGGCCATAGCCACCATACCTACAGAGAGTCTACGACAAAGGCCCCAGATGTGGTCCATGAGCAGATTCTACTCAACACCAGCAAGAACTGACTGAGTTATTTTGCAGGTCAGTGGAAATAGAAGTGACCTTCCAGGCTCAGTTCCACCCAGAGGAACGTCACCCTGCACAGGCAGAGAAGATCCGCCCCCGGTAGAGTGACTTTCTTCACTCCATAAACAGAGCCCAAGTCTGCCCCTCCCTACAGAAGCCTAGACAATCAATTGAAATTCAGTAAACATGAACCCTGAGAATGGCTCTAAGCTGGGCTCTGTGAGTGTCTCAGGGAAAAGCTACTATTTGCTGAAAGGCCTCTACACTACCCCGAACCTAGCCTCACCATAGCATCTCCAAACTAGAGGAAACAGCTATCTCCCTCTTTTGTGGTACTCCAAGCAGTTCTCCCTCTCACTGAACTAGTCTGAGAGGAGAATCAAAAAATCCTGGGTAACACATACCATTTTCTGCCTGCCCAAACAAACTGACTTAAGAAACCAATCAAGCCATAGGAAAACCAAACACCACAAGCAGACCAGAGATTCCACCAAGAGACTGGTTATGGACACAGGGGATACAGGGTCTTCCATCCCCCCCCAAATAAAACAAAAAATTCAAAGAACTTTTTTGAAACTTTTTTGTAACTTTAATTTTTAAGTGTTTTCTCTAAATCTTCTTTTTCTCATTACTTTTATTTTTGGTACGTGTGTGTGTGTGTGTGTGTGTGTGTGTGTGTGTGTGTGTGTGTGTGTGTGTGTGTGTGTGTGTGTGTTTAATCTCTTTTGATCTTTTGGTCTTTTTTATTGTTTTCATTTTTTTCTCTTTCTCATTTTTGCATTACTTAAATGCTGTTCTGCTCATCCCCAGATATATACCTGTTGTCAATTATTAGACCTTTTCCCCCAGTGTGTTCAAACTTAATCCAGAAATTTATCACTCAATTCACAACCTCTTAGGCTTAACTTTTTAATAGCACTATTATATCTTTATACCTATATAATTTTCAAGTAACTAATTTTAATTTTTTTTTAATTTTTTATTTTTCATATTTCCTTTCTATCCCTCCCCTCCTCCCATCTTATCCTTTTCTTCTCTCAATATCATTTCTTTAAACTTACATATTTTTAAGTGTTTAACTTCTTAAATTTAAATTTTTGGTATTCCATTTGTTCTTTTTTTTAATTCTCTCTACTATCATTCTGTCCAATCCATTTCCCTCTCAGAGATTAGGACTTGGTTAAATTTGCTCTCCTTTTACCTCTTCACATCCATTTAGTCCTATTTTCCCTACATTTCTCCCTAAAGCCAATACTTTCTGGTTTTCCATATCCAACTTTGCTGTTCTTAACTCATTAACACATGGTTGTTTGATGTTGAATAGATTGTATCTGTTGAAATAGATTGTATCTGCATCCATTTTGATTGTGCAACTACCGGACTATGGTTGATACTTGCCTTAAAATAGTATTCTAGCACAATTGGTGTTACTTTCATACCAAAAGGGCAGAACAAGCTGGAAAAACACAAGAAAAATAGCAAGTCCAGGTATCTGAACTCCCACTCATGATAATCAGGTGATAGAATAGTTAATGAATAATCCAGAGGAGAGTTCCCAAAACGCTCTACAAACACTACTAGTAAACATGATGAATAAAATGATTCAAAACTTGCAAAGGACTCATTGTCAGTGTGATAGGAAGTGAGAGGAGGCATACCCAAGATTAATACAGAAATCTGTGAGCATTAGGAAACTACTTAAAGATTAATACAGGAATTAGGTAAGCAGATTGAGAACAGTCAAAGAGAAATAGAGGAATTGCGTGAATGGGCTGAGAAGAGTCATAGAGAATTACAGGAATTGCGTTAACATGAGGAAGCTAATCAAAGAGTAATAAAGGAATTGCAAGTGCAGATGAGAATAGACAAAATCAACACAGGCATTCATGGAATCCATAAAGAGATAGCTAAAACACTTCAGGGAGACAACAAAGTCAATGCCGAATGGAGCACGACAGAAGAAATGGGAGTCCAAGGAAACCATAACCAATCAACTAAGTGATTTGAGAATAAACACTAAACACCAAATTAAGGAAGTAAAGTTCACACAAGATCTAAAACAAAGCTCCAACAAAGAATTTGAAGCCATCAAAGCCTACCAATTAGAAGAAAAAGAAATAAAAAACAAAGTAGAAATCTTGTGAGTAGGTTAGAAAATGCAGAAGACCGAATCTCAGGGATTGAAGACAGCCTAGATAATACAGAAATAGAACATACAACTATCCAAAACAAATCCAAGAAATATGATAGCTCTATTCAATATATTTGGAAGACACCATCAGAGGTCCTAATCTGAGGGTGTAGAGGAGCACCTAGAGACAGAAGTTAATGGCCTAAGAAATTTATTTAACAGAATCCTAGCAGAGAACTTCCCAAACATGGAAAAAGATAGGCCTATTCAGATACAAGAAGCTCTTATAACCCCAAATAGACCAGACCAGAACAGGACATCCAACCTCCACTTTATAATACGCACAGGATGAATTCAAACCAAGGAAAAGATCCTTAAAGCTGTCAAGGAGAAAAGATCAATCACTTATAAAAAGAAACCAATTAGAATCACCTCACATTCCTCAGCAGAATCAATTCAAGCAAGAATAGCCTGGAATGATGTATGCCATGCCCTAAAGACAAACAACTATCAACCAAGAACACTGCACCCAGCTATACTCTCCTTCACAACCGAAGGTCAAAGAAAGAACTTGCATAGCAAAGAAAAATTGAAAAAAATATATCTCCACCAAACCAGCCTTACTAAAGATACTTAAAGATGTCCTCACATAGAAAATCAACAAGACCACAGCGAAGGCCAACAAATGGCATCCAAGTGAATAAAATTATAACTCAACACCAAAAGCCACCAAAGAAAGTCCTGTAACATATGCAGGTTGAGCAACACACTGTTGAATCAAGAGTGGGTCATGGAAGAGATTAGACAGGAAATGCTAATGTTCATGATATTCAGCAAAAATGAACACAGAAATTACAAGCTCCTCTGGGACACAGCAAAGCAGTACTCAGATGCAAGTTTATAGCTCTGAGTTCCTACATCAACAAATTAGAGATCTGAAACCAAAAATTTAATAAAACATCTGAACCTGTTGAAAAAGAGCAGCAAGATAAACCCCAATCCAGTGGATAGAAAGAAATAATTAAAATTAAATCAGAATCACACAAATTGGAATCCAATAAAATCATAGAATGAACCACAAAACAAAGAGGTGGTTCTTCAAAAAAAAATAACAAAATTGACAGACCCTTAGCAAATCTTCTCAGAAATAGAAGGGAACGTACCCAAATAAACAAACTCAGAGATGAGAATGGAAACATCATCACAGAAATAACCAACATTCAGAAGATTATAAGGGAATAATTCTCAAACCTTTATTCTAATAAGTTTGAGAACTTGGCAGAAATGGACCTTTTCCTAGCAAATATCAACATGCCAAAACATAACCAAGATGAGTTAAACCATCTTAACAGGCCCATCAAGCATAGAAATAGAAACAGCAATAAGAGACCTCCCATCTAAGAAAAGCCAAGGACCAGATGGTTTTACAGCAGAATTCTACAAGGCCTTGAAGCAGAGCTCAGACCAATAATCCTCCAACTCTTCAATGAAATTGAAAGAAAAAGTTCACTACCGAACTCACTCTATGAAGTCATCACAACCCTCATCCCAAACCCAGGCAGGCACTCATCAAAGAAAGAGAACTATAGGTCCATTTCATTGATGAACAATGATGCAAAACTCCTCAACAAAATTTTGACCAATCGACTTCAACAATTCCTCCAAAAAAATTACACAACAATCAAACAGGATTTATTTGAGGGATGCAAAGCTGGTTCAACATATGCAAATCAATTAAAATAATTCATCACATCAACAAAAGCAATGATAAGAACCTCATGGTTATCGCAATGGATGTAGAAAAAGCATTTGACAAGATCTAACACCCTTTTATGATGAAGGCTCTGGAAAAACTATGAATCCAGGTAACATGCCTCAATACAATATAGGATCTATATGACAAACCTACAGCCAGCATTATTCGTAATGGTGAAAACCTAAAGCTATTTCCTCTTAACTCAGGAACAAGACAAGGATGTCCACTCTCTCCACTTCTCTTCAACCTAGTATTAGAATGCCAAGCTACAGCAATAAGACAAGATGCAAACATAAATGGGATCTAAATGGGGAAAGAAGAAGTAAATCTCTCCCTCTTTGCAGATTACATGATCTTGTATTTAAAGAATCCCTCAGACTCCACTCCCAAATTACTCATGCTGATTCAAAACTTTAGCAGAGTAGCAAGGTATAAAATTAAATCTTAAAAATCAATAGCTTTTCTGTCTGCCAACATATGAAAATTGTTGCTAAAATCAGGAAATCAACTCCATTTTTAATACCCCCCCAAAAAAAACTAAAATACCAAGGAATTAACTTAATCAAAGATGTAAAAAAAATGATGAAAACATTAAAAACCTGAAAAAGAAATTCAAAACAGAACATAGAAAGTGGAAAAACCTTCCATGCTCCTGGATTGGAAGGATCAACATTGTGAAAATGGCAGTACTTCCCAAGGCTATCTACAAATTCAATGTGATACCTATGAAAATTCCAACCTCATTCTTCAAGGAAATAGAAGAGGCAATCCAAAAATTCATATGGACCAATAAAAGACCCCGAATAGCAAAAACGCTCCTCAATGGAAAGAACACTGCTGGAGGAATATAAATACTAAATTTCAAACTCTACTACAAAACCATAGTAATCAAAACAGCTTGGTACTGGCACAAGAACAGACCTCAGGACCAATGGAATAGAACTGAAAACCCAGAAATGTATCCATGGAGCTACAGTCAACTAAACTTCGATAAGGGAGCTAAAAACATAGAATGGAAGAAAGACAGCCTCTTCAGTGAACGTTGCCGGTAAAATTGGTTCATCACTTGTAGAAAACTAAAGCTAGATCTTTATATATCACCCTGCACAAGAAACAACTCCAAATTGATCAAAGGCCTCAGAGTCCAAACAGACACCCTGAAAACATTACTGGACAATATAGGAGATACACTAGGTATCCTTGGCACAGGCTGAAATTTTCTTAATATAGACCCGGAAACACAACAAATCAAAGAAAGGTTGGACAAATGGGATTGCATGAAATTGCAGAGCTTCTGAGTGGCAAAGGACAAAAGTAGCAAGATCAATAGAAAACCCACGGATTGGAAGAAAATCTTCTCTAACCATACAATGGACAAGAGTCTCATATCTAAAATACACCTGGAACTCAAAAAATTAAATTCCCCAACAACAAATTTTTAAAGAAACAACTGCCCAACAAATAATTGCGCTAAAGATTTATAGAAAAACTTCTCTGAATAAGAAAGAAAGATAGCCAATAGACACATGAAGAAATGTTCAATCTCCTTAGCCATAAAAGAAATGCAAATCTAAACAACACTGAGATACTACCTCACCCCAATTAGAATGGCTGTAGTAAAGAACTCTAATAACAGAAGCTGGAGGGTATCTTGGTGGGACTGTAAACTTGTTCAACCAGTTCGTAAAGTATTGTGGATGTTCCTCAAAAGACTCTACATAGAGCTCCCTGATGACCCAGTACTCCAACTGTTGGAAATTTACCCAAATGATCACAAAGAAGACCATACTAAAGCTGCAAGCACAACTATATTTATTGCAGCATTATTTTTTTTGGGGGGGGTCCTATGGTGGGACCTGAATTCTGGGCCTGGACGCTGTACCACAGCTCTTTAGCTCAAGGCTAGCGCTCTACCACTTGAGCCACAGCACCACTTCCGGCTTTTTTTCTTTTTGCTTATGTGGTCTGGGGAATCGAACCCAGGGCTTCATACATGCAAGGCAAGCACTCTACCACTAAGCCACCTTCCCATCCCATATTGCAGCATTATTTACCATAGCTAAGATATGGATCCAACCCAGATGCCCCTCAGTAGATGAATGGATCAAGAAAATGTGATATATATACACAATGGAATTCTATGCCTCCATCAGAAACAATGACATTGCCCATTTGTTAGGAAATGGAAAGCCTCAGAAAAAATTATATAAAGTAAAGTAATCCACACTCAAAGAAACATAGGTCCTATGGTTTCCATTATTTGCAATAACCAGTATATGTCTGAGACAAATTGTAACTGTTAGACAAGTTGATGTTAGGCACAATGGACCCCAAGATAAAGACTCAATTTTTTTTTCTTTTCTGCTATTGTTTCTAGCATATTTATAAGATGATTTTTTTGTTGCTTTGTATGTCCCTCCCCCACGGTATAACCACTATTTTCACTGTATTTGATGTTGGTATAATTTGTAGAGGGGATGAGAAAAACACATTGGGATACAGGTGGACCTATTGCAACAATGACATATACAAGGTATTATGTCGAAAACCGAAGCTTACAACTTTGGCGTGGGGGGGAGCGGATAGGCCCAGAAGGGGAGATGGGAAGGGATAGGAAGGGGAAACAAAGGAGGAGGCAACAATGTTGATAGGAAATGTGCTAATTACCTTGTTCATGTAATTGTAACTCTTCTGTATGTATTTTCATAATAAAAAATCATGAAATAGTAAAGTAAAAATCCATGTCATTTTATTTTTATTTTTTTTGGATACGGTCGTGGAGGCTGAATTCTGGGACTGGGTACTGTCCCTCAGCTCTTCAGCTCAAGGCTAGCACTCTACCACTTGAGCCACAGCGTCACTTCTGGCTGTTTTTCTTTTTGCTTGTGGGGTGCTGTGGAATCGAACCCAAGGCCTCATGCATGCAAGGCAAGTGCTCTAACACTGAGCCAGCTTCCCAGCCCCTATGTCAATTTATTTTTTTGTTGGTCGTGGGGTTTGAGCTCTGGGCCAGGGCAATGTCCCTCAGTTCTTCAGCTCAAGGATACCACTGTACCACTTGAGCCACAGTGCTATTTCTAGTTTTCAAGAGATATATTGGAGATAAGAGTCTCACAGACTTTTCTTCCCAAGCTGGCTTTGAACCACTATCCTCAGATCCCAGACTTTTGGGTAGATAGGATTGCAGGCATGAGAAACCACAGCCCAGATCCAAGACAATTTTTAAAAAGCAAACTTATAGAAACTTCTGGCTTTTTCCAGTAAACAATCTTATTTTTCAGCATTAGTTTATGAGTTAATTTTAGATGTAATTGAATTTTTTAATAGAATCAAATATAAGTTTTACTATTACTCAATATCTCACAAAAATCTACTTTAATTGACTTACCCCAAAGGTAATTATTACATACTATATTACTCACTATTATTATTACACTCTATGTTACATATAGTGTGAAGTAAAAATAGTTTAGACCATTTCATACAAATTAGTAGATGCTATTTTAGCATTATAATTCACATCTTTGATTTTAAACGAAGGAAAGAAGATTTTTGAGTTAAAATGAATATGAATGTGTAGAGTGTCCCAATTGAACCAAAAATTCTGACTTCATACAGACAAAATTATTTTCTTTTCACTAAAGACTTTGAAGTAATATTATTGGAAATAGTGAGGCAAGAGGAGGAAGAATTCAAATCATGTCAAACAATATCTGTGTTATTCTGTTAACCCCTCAACTATGAACCTGTCCATTCCCAGTTGTCACAAAATTTCAAATGTCTCTCTTAGAAATGTATTAGCAAACATTCTAAATCACTGATTCTTTGTGTACTTTCTGTTATATGAAACAAATATAGACACAAAACAATTGTAATAAAATGCACACATATGTTGAAATCACCACAACTGGAAAAACAACCAACAAAGTAGAACTCCCCCATAAACAAAAACATGTTGTGCCCAGTTTCTTTATGCACAAAAACCTCAAATATATTTTAACTTGGAGTAGAGCCATAAAGATAACTGTGTCTCAGAAATATGGTGGTGTTAATTTGTAATTAAATTCACCTAGAAGAACCTAATATACCAAATCCCTTGAATGGATCAAATTGTTTAAAACAAATGTGACTGTATGCGGAGTGAGATCTGCACATATTTAAAAGAATAAAATAACAAAATCATGACATATTTAAACAATTCAGAAAGGCAATGAATAAGTACAATAGTATCCATATTGAGAACTAATTCCTGGTGATTTAACAAGAAAAAATATGCAAATAATAGAATCTGAGCAGTGTAGCTGAGTGTACATGATTTTAAAATACTCCAAATTGCACTTTGTAGAAGACTGAATGTGGCGTATCTAAAGGAAAACATCAACACATGATATAAATGAAATTAAAAATCTCATGAAAAGAGAGAAGTAGTTTCTGGATAGTAATAGTTTAAAAAATGGTGGTCAAAATCGTTTTAGTACTGACAAAATTACATACCTATTGAGTTAGATCCAAAAAAAGACCCAAGTTACTCAAGCTGATTTGAAACTTTGGCAAAGTAGAAGGATCCATCTGTAGCATTATTATGAATGTTGACTCTGGCATGGAATTCATTTCCTCTTTGATCTGACAAATGAATATATGAAAGAACATAACTTCTCCAACTAAATATCAAGACCTAAATAAACATATAACCAGAAAAGTCATCATGTAAGCCATATTGCAACTTGGGTAAAAGAAAAACCAGTCATACTGATTCTGTATTTATAGTAAATGTTGATTTTTCTTCAAAAAATATTTAGTTTAGCTTGCATTTTTATAACATTGTGTTACATGATGTATATCTTGGTAACTAATTTTGGATGCCTCCTTAAATTTTGTTCTGAGTATAATGTCTCACTTCAGTTCCTAACCCATGAAATGATGTTGATTACAAAAAAATTCTAATAACCACTGTTTATAATTCACAAAATCTCATAAGCATGACAACAGTAAGCATTGGTTAACATTTTGATATCATGGTCTCATGACAGATGAGGCCTATGTGCATGAGTATCATTGTACCTAGATTTCTCAGCTTAAATTTAGCCACTGTTAAAAAATGTTTATATCTTTATTTGTCACCCATCAGAGATTAAATCTGAGTATAAAGCCTAAGGAAAATTATAAAGTAAGAATTTAGCTTTTTTGTATATAAAGTAAACAAAATACAGTATAGAGTCACTCACTGGTTTAAAGTCAACCTATATCTCCAAAACACTCGAAGCATTTCCTTAGAATGTGTATTATTCTCATGAAGGGAATGGAGAATGTGAGAAGAGGACTAATCAAGCATTGTCTTCAAATATACATAATTTGGCTTTACCTCTACATTTTGCTACAAGCATTTCTGATAAAAACTCTTCAGGTATAATATATCCTAGTTTCATATACCAAACTACATTCAGAAAATGGTATATACCAATTAACTAAAGAATGTCCTGGCAAAAAAAAAATGGCATCTTTCAACTATGTGACGCCCAATTCTTAGGTATTTCATTATGCCTCCATTTATTGAATGTGATTGTTTAAATGCTTCATGAAGTATTAATTAAAATCAATCAGTTTACTATAATACAATTGTGTATAATTTTATCCTAGAATAATCCAGGAACTGCCCACTCAATCATGACATATATCACTTTCCATTAGTATTCATATGGATAGAAATGAGTTTCTAAGGATCTCCTGCCATTTGGAGGTGGCAGGACCAGGATTTGAACTGTGGGCCCCAGCTCCCATCACTTAAACCTGAGGATAGGGAACTCACCAGTCTGTCCAAGAATATCAGCAACACCAGGATTAGGCAGGCACCAGTGGCTCTCAGCAGTCCTCCTTGATACTTACAAGGCTGTGATAGGAAGATCATGGTCAAAGTCACCCTAGGCAGGAAAGTCCTTGAGACCACTGTCCAACTTTAGTGCCAACAAATCCAGAAGTAGAGCCATATGGCTTCTGTGGTAGAGGGCTACCCTTAAACAAATGTACCTCAAGGACTGTGCCCAGATCCTGAGTTCAAGGTCCAGGACTGGAAACAAAAAGACATACAGAACAATCTGTCCAGCCATCGGACTAAAGCAGGTCACCCTCATCAGCCTTTTTTGCAATTTATTATGAGGCCAATGCAGGAACAGTCACAAACAAGGCAGGCAAAGAGAAGATAAGCTTTCTTAGAAGTAACCTGTACTCAGAAAATTAAACTTGGGGACGTAAAATGACAGAATACTTATGTAAAAACTACCATTAAGAAAAAGATGAGGGGGCTGGGAAGGTGGCTCAGTGGTAGAGCGCTTGCCTTGCATGCCTGAGGACCTGGGTTCGATTCCTCAGCACCACATAAGCAAAAAAGAACAAAAGCCAGAAGTGGCGCTGTGGCTCAAGTGGTAGAGTGCTAGCCTTGAGCTGACGAGCTGAGGGACAGCGCCCAGGCCCAGAGTTCAGGTCCCATGACCAGACCCTCCCAAAAAAAGAAAAAGATGAGGGGGCTAGGAATGTGGATTAGTGAGAGAGTTCTTGCCTAGCGTTCAAGGAGCTCTGGGTTCGATTCCTTAGTAGCACATACACAAAAAAGCCAGAATTGGTGCTGTTGCTCAAGTAGTAGAGTTCTAGAGCCAGTGCCCAGGACTTGAGTTCAACCCAACAACTGGCAAAGAGATAGGCAGGTAAGTAGGTAGGTAGGTAAGTAGGTAGGTAGATAAATGATAGATGATAGATAGATAGATAGATAGATAGATAGATAGATAGATAGATAGATAGATAGATAGATAGATAGACAGATAGATAGATAGATAAATCTGGTGTTGGTTGTCAGGAGGAAAGAACGGAACAAGTCCCAATCATGAGGCCTTCTGCAGTGTGCCTCACCAGCATCGCCTTCAAACAATTACAGAGCAGGAAGATTGTCTCTTTCCCACTTCTCAGGCAGGGCCCGAGAGGCAAGAGGGCAGAGCCAGGTTCTAACTCAGGTGCTTGGAGACAGAAGAGAAAAGGCCCTGCCTCTCCTTGGACTGGGGATTTACATTAATGATGGGGAGAATGAAGGAAGGAGAATGGTCTGGTAGAGGTAGAAGAAGGGCCTTCACATCTGACAGATGGAGAGTCAAGAACCCACTCCCTAAGACCAAAGAGCAGGGTTTTTCTACTATTCCTCCCCTCTCCTCCACTAACCTGGCTCTCTATTGGTATCCTAAACATAGCCTGAAGTTCCTTCACTTGAGGGAGGGAAGAGGCTTAGAAAAGCCTGACCTTGTTGTAACTCTAACAAATGTTTCCAGTTTCTCCTCATTGCTGGCTGTGCCTGGAATGAATGAAGTGGTTTTGCAGCTCACTTCCCTGTTGAGTGTGTACATTCTGCCTCCAAATCCTGCAGGCCTAGGTCTCTTCACTGTGCTTGGCTTTTGCAACTGTTTTCTGCCTTCAAATATAGTGTTATACTGGAGTTCATCCTGTTAACATGACTAGGGCTTGGATCCTGAGAACTTCATTTGAACCCAGGATGGGTCAATAATGTTTCTTTCCTGCTTCTATAGTTCAAGAATTCTAAGAAGATTTAGAATGCAAGTAACTTCTCATCATCAAGGGAAACACAGGAAGCTCTTGAACATCTGACTTTTCAGAAGTGGAAGTCAGAGGGTCATAGAATTTCCAGCCCTGGTTAGCTTCACCCTGTGATCCTGAGACCTCAGTCTCCTGAGCTAGAGTGACAGGCATGAGCTACTGGTGCTCTGCTAGGTTCAGAACTGTAATGACATTAACAATATAAGTCAACTGCTTATCACAAAGGGTTTTGGGAACGTATTAAGCTTTTCAACATTGGACCTTTCAGAAGCCTGTAGGACACACAGTTATAATGCTAGAGCCTAAGAGCCTGGGCATATGGATGTTCTACACTTCAACCTGGAGCTCTGACTTCAATTCTGGTGTACATCAGCATTCATTTTCCAGGGAATGTTCTCCTAATTAGCAAATAGGGAAAATATTTGATTAACTCTCACTTATTCCCGTGATGTGTGTCTCGAACTCAAGCCTAGCCACTACACCTGAGCCCTTCAGCTCAAGGCAAACACTCTATCACTTGAGGCACAGCATCACATGGGGTCTTTTTGTGGTTCATTGGAGAGAAGAGTCTAACAGGCTTTCCTTGCCTAGGTTGTCTTTGAACTGTGGTCTTCAGATCTCAGCCTACTGAGAAGCTAATGTTCCAGTTGTGAGCCACCGGCACGTGGCCTATTGTTTCTGACTGTCCTGGGGCTTGATATTAGGGCCTGGGTACTGTCTCTGAGCTTTTTTTTCTCAAGGCTAGCACTCTACCACTTGAGACACTCCGCAGCTTTTGGCTTTTTCTGAGTTGTGGCACTGAGGATTCAAACCCTGGCATCCATGAATGATGAGCAAGCTCTCTACCAGTAAGCCAAATTTCTAGCCCCACCCTTACAATTTTATCCCTCAACTTGCCTCTCCTCAAGAAAAGGCCTCTGATTATAAATCATCTAAAGAAATCCCTATAGGAAGGTATCCAAAGATAAAGAAGGCAAAGCTCATATGTGGGAGAGAATCTAAACATGTGAAGACTGTGACAAATGCTTTCATTTAATTATGTATCATGTTTTAATTAAGTATATATGAAAATTAGTCAATATCCTAAATTATTGTGAGTAATTTTATAATCGATGTAAAACATGTACTAAATATTATGTGTATAATAATACTAAATACAACAAAAATGAATTAATTAATCAAATAAAAAATAAAATACAAAATCAATAATAAAAATCATAATATGTAATAAAAATACATATGTAACTATATATCATATGTTACACATGTATAGAAATATCTTTTCCATTGTAGAGCCTTCATTCAGGCCTGGGAACTCTAGACTGAATTTCTTTTTCTCAAGGACAGTGAGCTTTGCCTTCACCCATGGTGCAAAAGATTTACATGGATGGTGAGATCAAATCCCAGCAATGATCGAAATACTGGCCCCAGTTCCAAGACAGTGACTTAATTTTTTAAAAGGAAGCAGTTATGTTTATTCAGTTCCATACTGAACATTAAAATAAGCAGTGTACAATTTTGTACATCTATTCAGACATCTTTCCCTTAACCCCAAAATGCTTCTCTGAGCGCTATTTTTTTTCAATTTGTATTGTTAAAATGTTGTACAGAGAAGTTACAGTTAAATAATCAAGGTAATGAGTTCATTTCCTATTGAACATTGTTGCTTCCTTCTTTGTTTTCCCCCTACCATGCCTTCCTTTCCATCTCCAAAACTACTCCCCCTTTTGAGCTTTGTCACTTCAATTTTTTTTTTGTCTTTGCATGGGGTTTGATCTCAAGAAGTGGCAACTCTGCACTTTCCCACACATTGCTACAGATTTACGAAGACCTTGAGTTCAAATCCCAGGCTAGGAAAGAAAACTGGCAGAAATTCCAAACCAGGGAGCTTTATTTCTTTTTTAATTTAGTCAAATAATTAATTATTTTTTACTTATTCTTTATTTTGACAACACAGGACTTGAACTCAGGTCATTGCAACTCTGTTTCAGCTTAAGTGGCCCTAGGCTGGGTTGCAGCTTCTGGACCCATAGCCAATCCTGGGATCCTAGGGCCAGATGTCTTGCAGGAAGAAAAAAAAAGTAGGATAGAATGAAAAGTGGCAAGCTGCAGAGGGCTGGGGGTTTTTTACATCCTGGTTCTGAATGACACGGTTACAATGGGGAACTGACCTGCCATTGCTGAAGGTTGGCGGGCTATCAGTGAAGCCATAGGCCAACTTGTCAATATAGGTCCTGGGTTCAAATCCTAGTTCTGACACCTACCAATGGCAGATCAGAAGAGACTCCTTCCTATGTATAGAAATACCAATTGAAAGAGTAGTTCATGCTTCAGTCTAGTCTAAAATTGGATGCAATAATCCTAGGAACCTAATTCATCCTAATTAATAGTTTATTAAGCATGAAAAGAATAATATTTCTTTAATGGCAGTAAAATAAATGACTAAGAGTTGGTATGAACATAGTAGGTGTCATTCAATCATAGCTAGATGGCTCTGGCACTCTTTACCAATATATATTTATTTGTATAGCACCATCTGTCTATCCATGTATCACTGTTTTGGCCAAACCTGAGTCTGGATATCAGCATCTGGGAGCCACTTGACAGCTTCATTGGCTAGAGGCTGCAATGCTCACAATCATCCATTCGTGAATTGGGCCTGCCAGGTCCTGAGTTCAGATCCCAGCCAAAAATTTAATCTTGGAGTAAGAAGCCGGGTGTGACACATGTTTTCCTTTTCTGGGAGAGTCCTTGGTGTCAGGCATGATGGAGAACATATCTACAAATTTGGATGCTATGTGATAGGATGTAAACAATGTTATAAATGTAGAGGTGTCATCAGAGTCAATAAAATAATTGGAAAATAAATGAATAAAACAAGAAATAAAATGAATAACCACACCAAACACAATATAGACTGAATATCTGTATGGAAATATAAATCCTATCTTTAATATGGATATAAGGGGTATGTTTTCCAGGTCTGAGCCTTGAATTCAGGCCTAGGGAACAAGCCTGTTTCTTGTGTTCAAGCATGGTCAGATTCCCTTCCCTCACAGTGCTGCATATTTACCCAGACCTTGAGTACAAATCCCAGGCCTGGCAGAAGAAAATGGCATGAATTGCAAACCAGGGAGCTAAATAATTTTTTTTAATTGTAGGCTATTGGGGAAGCCATAGTCCTGCACGGCAACATATGCCTACAATTATGCCACTTCCAGAAGGTGGGAGATCCTAAGAGACTCGTTCTCATCCACAGGAATAACAATAGAATCTTATCAATGTCATGGTTGAATGTGATGCTCATGAGTGATACTCATATAAATTTAGACTTCATGATTTCAATCGGCTGAGTGATATCATTTAATATTTTATGAAGCATTAAAAGAATACTATTTTTCAGAAGGATGCAATAATTTCAGGATAATGATTTATTTAATAGTTTATTAAGGATGAAAATAACATTAATTACATGGAGGAATAATAAATACCCAAGAATTGTAGAAATGTAGTCTATATAACTGAATAATGGATAGACATCTCTGGCACTCTATAAACACATATATTTATTAGGTACTACCATCTGTGGGTCAATATGTTCTTATTTTCTCAACCCCTGGGGTTCGATCTAAGGTCCTGCCTATCAGCTCAATTTGCCCCAGGATGGCATGCTGACCCTCAGCCATTCATGAATTTGGCCCTGTAGGCCATGAGTTCAAATGCCAGCACTCCCAAATAATGAACTTGGAGTAAGAAGCTGATGGTGACACATGTTTCTTTTTCTGTGAAAGTCTTGGGTGTCAGGTATAAGTGGAATACAGATGCAGACCTATATCCTATTTAATCATGTAATCAATGTTCTATGTGCCATAATAGTCAATGAAATAAAGTCATTACATGAATGAAACAAAAAATAAAATGAATAACTACACTGAACGCAATATGGAGTCAACATATGTATATAAATATAAATCATATATTTAAAATGTACATGAACAGGATGTTTTCCAGTGCTGGGGATCGATTTCAGACCTAAAGAGCACACATGAATTTATTGACTTCAAGGAGGTCAGCTTCCCCTTTCCAAACTGTGCAACAGAGTTACCCAGACCAAGAGTTCCAATCCCAGTCCTGGCAGAAAAAATGGCAACTTTATACTATGTTATGCCCAATTCTTAAGTATTTCATTCTGCCTACATTTAATGAATATGATGGTTTAAATGTTACATAAAGTATTGATTAAAATCAGTCAATGTCCTTTACTATAATTGTGTATAATTTTATCCCAGAATCATTCAAGAACTGTCCATTCAGTCATAACATACATAACATTCCATTGGTATTCATATAGATAGATAGTAATGAGTTTCTAAGGATCTGCTGACATTTGGAGGTGGCAGGGCCAGGATTTGAACTGTGGTCTCCAGCTCCCACCATTTTAACCTCTGGATAGGGAACTCACTTGTCTGTCCAAGAACAGCAAGATTAATGATTAGGCAGGCACCAGTGGCTCTCAGCAGTCCTCCTTGATACTTACAAGCCTGTGATGGGAGGATCATGGTCAAATTCACCCTAGGCAAGAAAGTCATTGAAACCCCTGTCCAACTTCAGTGCCAACAAAGACAGAAGTAGAGCAGTGTAGCTCTTGTGGTCGAGGGCTACCCTTGAGCAAAAGCAGCTTAGAGACTGTGCCCAGATCCTGAGTTCAAGGTCCGGGACTGGCAACAAACAGACATACACAACTATCTGTGCAGCCATGCAGCTAAAGCAGGTCATCCTCTTGTCCCCAACAGAATTGGAGAGAGTTCCCTGGGAAAGGGGCTGGGGAAGCCTCTGTCATCTTGACTCTGACCATGCTGCCTGCATCACAGGATTCCGGCCACACCCCATTCTTTCATTGTTCTTTCTGACCAATGGGATACAAGAATGGTGGCCACCCCACATTCCATGCTGCCAAGCATCAAGATTCCCTCTGTTGGTTGACACTACCACCAGCAGTTGAGGAAGGTAGAGGTGGCTGAGTGGTGAGCTAGAGACTTGAGACAACTTTGGAGTAGAGTAGGAAATTGACATCCTTGTCATTGAGTAGGATAATAGAGGATTTCCAAGAGCCTGGAATGTGGCCAGCCCATCTTTCCCATTCCAGTTCTCAGATGTCTGAAACAACAAGACTCCATGAGAGAGCTGCGGACAAGAAACTACTGCCAGAACACTGGCAGAATAATCCTCCCATTAGACCTGCAACATTCAAGAAAACACAGAACATGAAAAAGGGAGGGATCCCAAGACAAACAAAACTGGGGAGGGTAATTCAATGGAAGGTCCAGCCAAAGGTGATGCTGACTGGGGGTCTCCCCTGCCTTTGGACACAGTCACAGCCAACAGGTCAAGAATATCAAGGGTGGTGATACCACCAAGGATCTGCAGAGGTGCTAGCGACACATGGTGCCCACTCTGGACTGTGGCAAAAGAGGAAAACCAGGCTCTCTGTGCCAAGATCCAACCACTGAAGCAGGAAAAGGCAGACCTGCAGGATCTACTGGAGAAAGAGAGGGACAAGATAGCTGAGATACACGAAGAACCAAAAACAGAGCTAGAGATCCACAAGCCACCCATACAGAGGTTGGTTTCTGCAGAAAGTGATTTACAATCTGCAACAGCCTAAGTGAAGCAGGTGGCCAATGACACAGAAATGGAGTAAGAAGCTCTCACCTGCCACCTGCAGGCCGCAGAGTGGCATATGGCGGAGGTGGAGATGGCTGCTTCTGCAATCACTGCTGCACAGAAGGAGATCGAAATGTTCTTCGAACAGCTGAATGATGTGACACTTCAGCTCGAGGAAAAGAGCAGAAGCTGCAATGACCTGGAGCAAGTGAACACAGTGTTGCAGGAGAAGCTGGAAGCACTCTGGACACAGAAGAGTAACAGGAAGAACAGAATCTGCAAGTTCCAACAAGTGCTGGTGGGGCGGGAGGTACTGAAGAGACTCCTGGACAACCTGAGATGTATGGTGACCTCAGAAAATCTGGAGAGAGACACTTTCACAGAGGACCTGTGCATTGAGTGGTCCTCATGGAAGGAGGAGGCACAGTGGCTGACTGACCAGGTAAACCAACTGACAGAGGAAAAGGAGCAAAGGGAGAGGCTGGACCTAGAGAATGAGCTGGGGGAACTGAGAAGGAAGCTGATAGAGCCATCTCAGGCTGAGCGGCAGTTGCAGGCCCAGGGCTATCACACACAAATGGAGTTGAAAAACCTGGAGGAACAAGGTCACATCCAGGTCAAGGAAAACCAGAGGCTCTGTCTCTAGAACACGGAGCAGTGGGAGCAACTATGGAGACTGGAGGAGAAGGCCAAGGGTCGGCAGGAGATCCCTGAGAACCCCATGATGCGCATGTGTGTGTGACCCAAAGCCAGAGGAATAGCTGGCCCTGCTGTGGGATGCTCTCCACAGGATGAGCGGTGAGGAGGAGCTCACCAGCATCCGGGACTCAGAGCAGCATGTGAAGAAACATCTGTGGGAACAGCTAGATCACTTAGAGGAGAAGATAGAGGAATGGAAAGAGGTGTCCGAGAGAGAGAGCCATGTGGCTTGGGAGCTGCAGTAGCAGCAGGATCAGTCCCTGCCCCAGCTGCAGGAGCTCAGAGCCACCTGTCAGAAGCACATTGCCTCCTATGAGCTGCTGAACTCTGAGAAGGAGGCCCTGCAGCAGCACCTGCAGAAGTAGACCAAGCTGCTGGAGCAGCTGAAGGAAGCAAGTGCAAGGCCCAACCAACTGGGGGTACAGGTGGTGCCCCCAAAGTGGCAGGACACGCTCAAGTGCCTGGAAGCCACCGGAGCACAGGAGGAGTTCCTGCAGGCCCAGCTGAGCTTCCTGGCTTTCCCTGGGGAAGACAAAGGCATGATCCCTGGAGAAGCAAAAGGTGAGGAGGTAACTCCCCCAGACATGACCTAGCAGAGGCTGGAGATGTCCCCCTGACTGAGAGGGACGTGGCTCTGTGAGTGCTATTGGAGGCTGAGATCCACAGGGGGAAACTCCTGCTGCAGGAGTGGTGGCCCTGCTGCAGGTGCCCAGCCCACCCGGCAGCACAGTGCCAGACAGAGCTGAAGCCACAGAAACCCTGCTCCATGAGCTGCCACCACAGCAGGCATAGGGATAGGAAGTGGGACACGTGGGCATCCAAGAAGAAAATCTGCTTTGTCCATGACCTGCATGTTGAGGTGGACTAGCATAGTCCAGCAGATAAGCTCTCCATGGATGCAGATAGCTCTTGGCACACATCTGCACTGTCGAGGAGTCCCTTATGGGGTGTAAAGAGCAGACATTCGTCCAGGATGAGCTGTGTTGGGAGAAAGCCGAGCACATGTGCTGGCTTTCCCAGGAGAAGATGGAGAAGAGAGAGCTGCAGGAGCTGCTGTCGCTCCTCGCAGGGGAAGGCACGGACAGCAGGCTCCAGCCACCTGCCACCACCACTGCTTCAAGTGCCTCAGGCTCTGGGGTGGGTGAAATGAGGGAGGAGCAGAAAGGTTTTGAAGAATTGCAACTTCAAGACACCTTGGAACTTGCCAGAGAAGAGGTCAGAGTTCCCGACCCCGTAGATAACTCCCCAATGGAGCACATCCTGCAGCAGATGCCCCACATCCAGAGTGGCCTGCAGCTCACAGGCTCAGACAAGGAGTGCTCCCTCCCTATCTTCTGTAGACTGATCAGGATGATGACTCTCTATATGACATACTGACTTTCAAAAGCCTTGGCAGCCACCAGAAGTAGGTGGCCAGGTGACCTTCTCTCAGGCCTCCATCTGCCACGAGATGGGATGGATAAACTGTGGGTCAGGTAGGACAGAGGCTGCTGGGATGCAGCCCAAATTCAAGGGACACCTAATGGCCCATTGGTGGCCAGGGAAGAGACCCATGTTATGCTTATCACAAACAATAAATTGTTTTCAAAGGGAAGAAAAGCCTCCAACAAATATTTGTCCTTCCAGTCCTGGGCATTGAACTCAGGGCCTGGCCACTGTCCCTGAGTTCTTTTGGTCAAGGCTGGCACTCTACCAGTTGAGACCCACAAATCCTTCCAGCTTTTTCTGTATGGAATTGTACCCAGGGTTTTAGTCATGCTAGATGACCATATTCCACTGAGCCACATTCTCAGCTATGATGATTCCTCATCCCCTTCCCCAAACCCTTATGGACATTCTTTAGATAAATAGGAAGTAGGGGCTAGGATGAATATGAAGCACAATCTGGTTCACACAGAAATACTCCTCTGCCCCCTCTTTGATCCACTTAGTTGAACTTTCTATTCTAACATTTAGGGATGAGAGAGGGAGAGGTGAGTCCC
Source organism: Dipodomys merriami (assembly GCF_024711535.1). Classification (NCBI taxonomy): domain Eukaryota; kingdom Metazoa; phylum Chordata; class Mammalia; order Rodentia; family Heteromyidae; genus Dipodomys; species Dipodomys merriami. Next base: position 659,257 of record NW_027203827.1, read on the forward strand.
GAGAGAGGAGTACCACAAACAATGGCCCCATGAGCCCCACAGCCTACCTCACACAAGTGGTCCTCTAGATTCCGGTCTTACCTCACTCAATGTGGAGTTTACACTATCTCTCCACCACTTCAAGGCTCAGGATGAAATAAAGGTCAGCCCTGATTTCAGCCCACACACAGAGTGGAAGCTCCTAATCCCAGACTGACTTCCACCTCTGACTTCCCCGAGTTAGGCTGGACCCACCACTCACCACAATGTTGGCAGTGATAAACTCATTTATGGATTCCAGGAAGAAGGTCTATGGCAAAGAGCAGAAGCAGCAGGGTGAGAAGGGTGGAAGGAGGCGGGGTGATTGCTCTGGGATCTTCCTCCTTGGAGCCCTCCCATCAAGCCAGAGCCATGCTGACCCAAAGCCTGGCCAAGGCCAGGGTGTGAGACAAGATGGAGGAGCACGGGACTAAAGGAGCTACTGCTTTGTCTTGGAGCATTTGAAAATTCCAATTATATTTGGCCCATACCAATCCTAAAGTCAACATGCAATGCCTCTCCTTGTTGTTGTCCATGAGCACTGTCCCTGAGCTCTTTTTCTCAAGGCTGGCACTCTACCATTTGATCCACATGGACACTTCTTGTTTTATGATGATTCATCGAGGATAAGAGTCTCATGCCCAAGCTGGCTTGGCACCATGATCCTCCAGATCTTAGCTTCCTGAGTATCTCGGATGGCAGGTATGAGCCATCAGTGCCCAGCATGTGAGGCCTTTTGAAGGCATCTTGGAGAGTCTGTAAAAGGAGCCCTAAAGGGCCTGGATAGACCATGACTCAATCAAGGAGCTGGGATAGGGGAAGGCTGACCTTCTAGCCATTCTGTTCCCCAAAACTAAAGATGCCAGGTGGTGTTGTATGCATTGAACCCCTAGGTCAACAGCCATCAGGCTTAGTGGGGAAAAGACAGAGAATACCCAAAGAATGCAGTGTAGAGAACTCTGATTTTGCATGCATGTGGTGTGTGTGTGTGTGTGTGTGTGTGTGTGAACTCAGGGCCTAGGATCTATCCCTGAGTTTTTTTGCTTAAGGCTAATAATGTTCTGCGACCTGAGCCACAGCCCCACTTGCCTTTTGATGGTTAATTGTAAGTAAGAGTGTCAAGGACTTTCCTGTCCAGGGTGGCTTCGAAGCATGATGGGGGCCCCAGGGAAGCAAGAGTAAACACAACTCTCACAAACAATCCCTATGGTGGGCTACCCCTTCCCCCTGATGGCCAGATGCGGGATTTGCAGCCCCATGCCATTGACCTCTAGAGTTCAATTTTGGGAAGTGACCAGGGCCAAGCTGACTTTTGTTTACCCTGAGTGCTGATGGCAGAGCAGGTCTGTTCCTCCTAGGCCAAGAGAGTTCCAGGAGGCCCAGCATCCAGGGGTACAAGGAAAAGAGAGGTCAGTTCCAGGTCGAGCTAAGAGCCTTTGCCCACAGACACCCCAACTTGGTCTTCCCTTTCTGATCACCATAAGACCTGTGAAACAACAACCCAAAAAAACAAAATTGGAGCTATGGCTCCAAGTGGTAAAGCTCTAGCATTGAACCAAAGAGCTCAGGGAAAGGGATCCCAAGTTTTGAGTTCAAGACCCCCAGTTGACTCTCCCCCATAAAACACAGGTTGGCTAAACTAGTAGGATTTGTGAAGTGTTTTTGAAGAATGGTGATAATGAAGAAAGCACCCTAATTCTAATGACAGCTGAACTTGTGACATACAGCTATGTGCTGAGTCGTTCACAGGGTGCTGTTTGCTGGGGCTTTTCCATATTGGGGTTTTGTGCTGAGTCCTCAAAAAGGTGCTGTTTGCTGAGTCATCCCAAAGGGTGCTATGTGCTGAGTCCATTACATAACATACTGTATGCTGAGTCCTTCAAAAGGTGTGGTGTGTTAATTCATCCCAAAGGCTGCTGCTATGTGCTGAGTCCTTGAGAAGGGAGGGATGAGGTGAATTTTCCAAGTGCTGTGTGCCTAGTCCTTTACACAGGGTGCTCTGTACTGTCCTTCAAATGGTGCTGTGTGGTGAATCCTTTGACAGTGTGGTATGTGCTGAGTCCTTCAAAATTGTGCTGTGTGCTTAGTCTTTCAAAGGGTGCTATGCACTGTTTTACACAGGGTGCTACATACTCAGCCCTTCAAAGGGGGCTGTGGGTGCTCTTAACACAGGGTGCTATGTACTGAGTCCCTGGCAAAGAGTGCTACACGCTGAGTTTTTCAAAGCATGCCATGTGCTGAGTCCTTTACACTGCGGGCTATGGACTCCCTCCTTCAAAGGGTGCTGTGTGCTGAGTACTCTACACAAGGTACTAAATGCTGAGTCATTCAAAGGGAGCTGTGTGCTGAATCCTTTACACAGGGTGCTTTGTGTTGTTTTTTGAAGTGTGCTGTGTGCTGAGTCATCTCAAAGGGTGCTATATTCTGAGTCCTTGAGAGGTAGTTATCCCCAACAATCATACACACACACACACACACACCACACACACACACACACACACACACACACACACACACACACACACACACACAAACAGGGGTCACTGTGTACCTGCTTGGTATGTGGAGTGGAGGGAGACGGAGGAGACTCTCCTCCAGCAGTGGGACTAGGGGAGAATCAATCCCCTGGGAAGGGACTGGGGTTGGGGGGAGTGCTGAGCTGAAGTGAGGCTGCAATTGCCATGGCTTGGAAGCCTTAGGACCCAATCAGGGCTGGGCTTGCAGCCAAGGGTGGAGGAAGGAGCCTAGCAGAAGAGGGGACATGGCCAAGGGAAGGAGGGGTAGGGACCAGGGCTCACTGAGATGGCAGCAGTGGCCAGGGGCATGGGGATAGGCACTGGGGGAGGGAGTAGGCACGAGGTGTCCCAGGAGAGGAGTGAGGACAGAGCGAGAGGGAGAAAGCAGAGAAAAGAGCAAGCACACACACAAGGGCAAGCAGTTTCATCATCTAGCAGCCTCCCTGAACATTGCACAGGTCCTGGTGGGGAGCACAAAGCACATGGTGCTGGCCCAGCAGGCACACTGCCACGGGCAGCCACGAGGAGTTGCGGTGGCCATGGCGGCCCTGAGTCTGAGGTCCCAGCATAGGGAGCACGGAGGTGATGTTGGCACCTGAGGCAGGGGTGACATTGGAAGAGGAGGAGGAGCAGAGGCCTCGTGCAGCCCCTCTATGTTTCTGCAGATACATCTGTGCCCTCCCAGCAGCATGGCGTTTCAAACATAGTGCTTTCAGCTTGGACCCGCGTTGTCTCTCACAGTTGCCCAACAGAGATGGCACACGCCTGGCTGGTTTTCGGCCCCGACCCGGTCCCAGCCCTCAGTCCTTGGACTCCAGGCCCGCATGCACACAGAGCCACTGCCTACAGCTTCTCCCAGCAGCACAGGTGAATGGCTGCCAAGGGTCCACAACCTGTGAACCCTCCCACCCTCTTCTTCACCCGCTGTCGCAGACCCATGGCTCCTGTCTCCCCTCTTTCATCCTTCCTTCACCTGTGCCACCCCCCACAGTCCGCCATGGTCCTGCCACAAATGTGCCCCAGGGGTGGAGGGTGGCGGTGTGTGGGCGGGGATCCCACCCCCATCCCTAGTGGCCAGTGTCCCAGGAAATGGGAAGATGCAGGAATGAGTGAGAAGGGGGCGCCACAGAACCCCTGACTCTAGCAGTGGGAGCCACACAGCTTTGCATCTGTACCCTTCTTCTCCCTGGTGGGAACCTGGTGGCTTTAGTCAGAGGTGCAGAACAGCACCTCACCTGCGTTCTTGGGTATTTTCCTTTATGCTGGAGGTGGTGGGTGTTGGATGCAGAAGACAGGCCTTCCTTGCTGTGTGAGCCCTTGTCTTTTGTGCTTGGTCACCTTTTTACCTGAGGAGGGTCCCAGAAGAGCCCACTAGGGAGGTGAGGGCACTGGGAGTCAGATAGAAGGTGAATATCTGGGAGGAACACACCCCTTCTGACACACATACACTTTGCCTGCCCCCCCATCCCAGCTGTCAACAGTCCTCACAGGGTGATCACATTTCCTAGCTCTGCCAAAATCTGCTGGTGCTCCAGGTTCATCTGGTCTCCTAGTCCTCCCCAAGAATCCACCAAGTCACCCAAAGTCATCCTGGCTGGAAGTAGGGAGTCCATCCATGTATGTAGCCTTTTGGATCCCATCCATTTCCCCAACATTGCCCCCACCTCAGATCAAACACACCTCTGGGGCACTATGACCCCTGCTTGTTTTCAGTCCTGGCTCTGAGGAGCCACCTATCTCGGGACAACTTCACCCAGCATCCTGACCTGGGGTTTTGGTGAATGGGTAGCCAAGGCTGTTTGTTCCCAAGGGAATGGGTCTGGCCCTGTAGAAAGGGAGAGGCAAGGTGGTTCAGCATTATTAGAGCAGTGCTTCCTTGGGTCAACCCCCTGGTTCTGACAAAGGACCCCCGTACTCCAGCTTGCATCTTGTCCAGAAGAGGAACCAACAATTTCAGGAGAGGCACTGCTCTGAGTCTGTGTGTGTGTGTGTGTGTGTGTGTGTGTGTGTGTGTGTGTGTGTGTGTGTGTGTGTGTGTGTGTGTATGTGTGTGTATGTGTGTGCATGAGAGAGTGAGAGAGAGAGATCATCTTTCCCTTGTACAAGTTGACTGCTCAAGTGAGTGATCAGTTGGCAAATTGCAGGTACTGCATGGATTAGTCTTCTGTCACAGTCTGGATGTGTGTGTGTGTTGGGAGAGCAGGGAGATGAGAAAAATGAAAATATATTTAAGTTACCATGTCTAAAAAGAGCAAAAGCATTTTATTTGTGTGTGTATGTGTGTGGGTGTGTGTTTGTTGTTCTTTTATCATCAATACCAAGTATGAGTCTAGCCATAATTTTTGTTTTCTCCTTCACTGTTTCATGGCTCCTTTGGGGGAAGGTTTCAGTAGATGTTCCTTTCCACCTATGTCTTCCCTCTGTCCTGTATCCCAGATTAGCTACTGGGCCTTCATGGGTCTCCTCTAGGAGGCCTATGTGAACTGCAGATCAGAGTGGCCACCTGTGCTTCTGTCTTCAGCCTGAATGGTTGTGAGACAAGTGTGACCACAGCCGCACTCTTCCAGCCAGACAGTCTGTATAGTTGGAGCTAATTCAAGGATTGGGAATGTGTCTACAAAAACGTAATCAGGGAATGAGATGTGAGGGAGTATGGCAGGGGTGTGAAGCTAGGAGGGACTGGGTAGTGGTGAACATTGTTACACAGTAGATGGTTCAACACAACCGAGGATGAGGGGGCAACATTACCCAGGGCATTGACAGTGTCTGTGGGCATCTGGGCAGCGTGCTCCAGGCCTCCACTGGTGGTGTGTTCCCTCCTTGGGGAGTGCACCGGTGGGCAGTCCTCCCTGGAGTCCTGCAGACTCCAATCTGTGTCCCTCCTAGGCCGTTTCCAACTGGGCAGTGGTAGGCAAGTGTGTTTCCCCTCCTGAAGCCTGCTCCGTATCAGGCCGTGGCAGTTGGCTAAGGCTCTCTGAATACCAGTTTCTGTAACCTGCTGTAGGCTGTCTGGAAGGAAAAAGGGACCACTGACTTTGGAACCCTTTAACTTTGATTGGGACAACTGAAATACCACCTTTTCCAGGGTTTTTTTCTTGAAGCTGGCAATTTCCACTAACAGCTGGGATTATGGGTCAAATTACATAGACCATTTCAGCCACCAAACAATGACGTTCAAAGCAGCACAGGCAGAGTTCCCCAGCCAGATGGTCTCCTGCTATGAACGTCCTGCCTTGACTGCCTTTAGGCAGCAGCAGTTGATTCTCCTCTGGCTCTCTCTAAGGGTCACCACCACAGTCGAGGATGTTGTAGAGAGCAGAGATTGTGACCTCACCATCCCTAGCCTGCCAGCTGTGAGCAGAGACGATTCTGAGCACCTGCACTGGACTCTGTGAGATTCAGAAACCAGGGATTCCTTGAGGATCCTTCTTCTGCACCATGAAACTTGGGGGCTGGATGTGGTATAACATCCTGGCTGGCCCCGGGATGAGGAGAGGAGGCCCCTTGAGCCAGGCCTTCAGCTCACAGCAACCTTGTTCACACTTGAGTAGGGAATTGAATGCCACAGAGCTGGTCATCCATTGGCCAGAGATCTTTGAGAAGATAGGCATCCCAGAGGACCCAGAATCCAGGGAGTACATAGTGGCTCACATCCTTGGAGCAAAAACAGTTAAGTGCGGTGTCACCAGGAGGGAGGGAAAAGGGAAGAAGGAGAACTGGAAGAGCTACATCAGGTTTTGACTGGCCCCCCAGGATGCTTACCTGTATGGGATGGGACTTTTCTGTAGTATTGTCATAGGCAGATGCTCATTTATTTATAAAATAACGAGTTACAGTGTGCCAGGGGCCACTGTGTTGGGAGGTCATAGACAATGAAAGGTTCCAGAACTGGTTCCATAGCGCATGAAGAAACCGTGGTTTGAGCTGGATGCTGGGGCATCACGCTTGTCATCCTAGCTACTTAGGAGGCTGATTTAGAAGGATAGAGGATTAAGGCAAGGGGAAGAAATTCTTTAAGGCTCTTATCTCCAACTAACTACCAAAAAGAAAACACCAAATTGTCTGGTTCAATAGTGGGGCTAGTGTGTGTTCCAAAGACCACCTTTAAGTCACTGAGCAGGATTCACTCCCTTTTCTACCAGGTGAAACATAGCAGTAAAATTTGCTGACACTCATCCCAGATGTACTTGTGTGTGAAATTTACTGACTCTGATGAGGTAATGTGTCCATGGTTTTATTTTTTCTGAAAAGGATGGATTTTGCTGTTTCCAGTTATAGAGGTCACAAGTTGTAAAGGGAAAATGTATTGGAAAGGGGGCCTGCCCACCATCTACTCCATGTTCCTGTCTCAAGGGTAATAAGGGTAACATACCATATTGTAACACCTCTGGCTGGTACAAGTAACCACTTTTGGTATGGGAGGACTTTAGATTGGAGGTGCTGATGGCAAAGAATAGGAGAGAGAGTACATCAGTGCATCTTCCTCTGAAGGATTCTGTAACCCTGGGGGAGAATATTTTTTGGATATGACAACTTTAGGCCTGTTCTCCCATGCTGAGAAAAGGAGTAAATAGAGGGGCATACAGGACACAGATAGAACTATCAGCATACACACAGACCAAGAACCACAGACACTTAACCCACATGTTCAACACTACTCAATTTTGACCTCTACAGAGATCCCAGATGACAGAGAGAAGATCCCAGATTGCCTCCTGAGGATGCTGCAGATGACGTCTGGAGGATGTCACTTATATTCTCCCTAGGAGGCCCTAGATGACCTCTCACGCAGATTGCAAATGGCTTCCCAAGGAAGTGTCAAATGACCTCCAAAGGTGGCCCCAGATGTCCTCTCAATGAGGCTGAGATTACCTCTTGAGTAGCTCCCAGAAGGCCACTCAAGGAAGCCACATATGATCTCCAGAAGAGGTTCCAGATAACCCTCTTGAGAAAGCGACAGATGACTTCCAGAGAAGGTCCAATATAGCTTCTCACGGAAGTCCCAGATGATGTCTGAAGACAGTCATATTTTTCATCATGGTAACCCGAGGTGACCTCCCAAAGGAGCTCCACATGACCTCAGGAGGTCGTCCTAAGTTGCCTCTTAAGGAATCCCCAATGACTACTTTTGAATAGGTCTCAGGTGGCCTCCTGAGGAAGCCCCAGATGACCTCTGGAGAAAGTCCAAGATAGCCAGTGGAGAAGGCCCAAGATGACCTCCAGGGTAGGTCTAAGATAGCTTCTCAAGGAATTTGCAGATGCAGTCTTGATGATGTTCCAGATGGGTTTCCAAACAAGCCCTACATGACCTCTCAAGGAGGTTCCAGATGGTGTCCCAAGGAAGCCACAAATGACCTCTAGAGGGGGTTCCAAAAACAGGCTGGCAAGCTGGCCCAGACGCACCCCTAGAGATACCTATATGACTTTTGTCCATGTTGGTCCTCTGAAGACAAACACTTGAAGCCCTGAAGGCTGACACTCTCACCTGTGGGGAATTTTCCCTGGGCCAAGGCCTGATGCCATCCAAACGGATTAATCTCCATGGGGTCTCCAAAAATTAGGACCTCCATTTTTCAAGAGAATCCATCAAGACACATTTAATATAATAAATATTCTCAAAACAACCAACCACCAAAATTATGATATCCAAAGCTCCAAACATCAAAGGCAAGCCTTTTAGTCCCTTTCCCTTTGTCCTCCTTCACTACAGACCTACACTTCCTTTGAAGTCTTTCCCTTTTTCCCTTCTACCAGTTCCTTGTTTTCTTCAGGCCTCTCTTCTCTCCATAGGCCTGAACTGCTTTGCCTGGGTCGTCGGTTGCCATCCTTCACTTCCTGCTCTCCCTCAACTTTCTCTCCTCTCAGGCCTTTCCCCTTCTTCTATCACACCACTTCCTTCCTTCCTGGACTTTTCAATTTTTATCTCCATCTCATTGCTATGAACAAGCAGCATATTTACAGTCTGTACCCCTTCTCCACTCCAACTGCTAACAGTTTTCTATTGTAACATCCAAAACTCACCACAGCCCAATCACTTATTAATAGCTCAACATTTGGTGATTAATGTATCAGCCCCTCCCACAGAATGCCCTGTCCTCTCCAGCTGGCCAGAAGATGGGGCCACACTGATTATCAGACCCTATAGATTATTGGGGCCCTGCTGATTATTACAGTATCCTCCTTGTGAACTAGTAGCAATTGAAATTGGAAATTTGATTGTGATATTACAAACTCGTTGTGACATCACAAACCCATTTTGGCATCATCATTAGCACGACATCACAAACCCATTGTGACAATATTATCATTTTGACATCATGATTCAATTCTGACATCTCAAATCTATTATGACCTCTTAGCTCCTTTGAAAAATCACATGCCCTTTTATCATTACAATCCCTTTGGGTACCCAAATTCTTGTTGCTAACTAATGACAAGATGAGACATGCCATTATAACATCAAAAGTGTTTGTGATATCCTCAACAGTGTGACATCACATCTTCATTATGAGGTCATCAACTCATTGTGACATCACCAAACTCAAAACATAATCTAATTATTACAATTGTCATTGTGATATCATAGACACATTGTGAATGCCTATTCTGTGATTTCATTGTATTTCAAATATTGCATGAGAGTTGATATCATTAATACATTTTTGTGCCTACATAACCATTTTGACATCATAATGACGTTGTGACATCACAGTGCCATTGTGATATAACTAATACCATGTGACATCACAAAACTCTCCTATCCGCATAACTTCTGTGACATGCTGACATTGTGATATCTTAGAACTTTTTGCCCTCATAATTTGTTTCTAACTTCATATTTCATGTATGACATGAGATACCAGAAATCCACTGTGACATCATGACCATTGTGACATCACACTGACAGATGTCATGAACATCGTGTCACATTGTGACATCACAAAAAGTTTTAATGTCACATTTAGTTGGTGATGCCATACAGGTAAGGGGTCACAGTAGATCTATGAGGTCACAATTGGTTGGTGATATCCAAATGGCATAAAATTTCTGTTGTCATGAAATCACAGAGTATATGAGTTCACAAATGGACTGTGGTATCTCCAAAGGCATGTGATGTCACAAATGTGATGAAGTCCTAGGAGGATTGTGATGTCATAGTGTGGCACAATGGTCATGATGTCTGTCACTATGATGTCACAATGGTCATGATGTCACAGAGGATTTCTGATATGATATGTCATAACTGAAATATTATAAGTTTGAAAACAGATTACAAGCTCAAAAAGAGCCTAAGATATCACAATTGCAGCACGTCACAAGACTTATGAGGACAGGGCATGTTTGTGATGTCACAGTGTGTTAGTGTTATCACCATGGCAGTGTGATGTCACAGTGATTGTGATGCCATATATTTATGAGATCACAATGATTTTCTGATATCAACCCACATGCCACATTTAAAATAGAATGAATTAAGAGAATAGGCATTTACAATCTGTCTATGAAATCACAATGAAAATATAATGTCATAAAGCTATGAGGTCATTGTAAATTGGTGATGTTGCAAGGAGGTGATGGTGTCATAATGAATATGTGTTGTCACACTGGTGATGAGGTCACAAAGGGTTTGTGATATTACAATGGCATATATGAATTAAATTGTCATGTTTTCAAATTGAGGATATGGGTACACAAAGGGACTGTGATGTCACAAGTGCCATATGTGTTTTCAAAGCTACTTAGGGGTCACGATAGCTTTATGATTCACAGTTGTGATGAGGTCACAATGGGTTTTTGATGCTATAATGATTTTGTAATATCTCAAACACATGTCCAATTTGAGTTGCTACTATTTCACAATGTGCATACAAGTTCACAGAAGGAGCTTGAAGTCCTAAGGAACATGAATTTTTTTTAACGTTATGAGGTCATATTAGGTTCTTGAAAACACAGAGGAGCAGTGATATCACCATGGCAATGTCAACTTACTACATCATGTCAGAATATTGTTTTGGTGTCACAAATAGTTGATGATGCCACATTGGTGATGAAGTCACAAAAGATTGGTGATGTCACAATATGCTGGCAATGTCACAATGATATGATGGTTCTAATTGTCTTTAACTTTCAATGAGTATATGAGTTCAAAAAGGGACTGTGGTTTCTACAAAAGTATGTGTTGTCACATATTGAAATCCTAAAAGATTTGTGATGTCAGAATTGGACACAATGGTTATGACATCTGTCAATGAGATGTCACCAAGGTCATGATGTCACTTGGAATTTGTGATATCAAATGTCATATGTGAAATTTAATGAGGTCGCCCACAGATTATGAGGACAAAAAGGTATGTCACAAAGGTTATGATGACAGGATAGGTTTGTGAGGTCACAGTGTGTTAGTGATATCACAATGGCAATGTTATGTGTAAAGGGATTATGATGTCATAATGATTATGAGTTCATGATTTGTTTATGATAGCCACTTACATGCCACATTTGAAATAGATGAAATCACAGAAAAGGCATTCATAATGTGTCCATGATATTACAATGACAATGTGAAATTATAATTTTATCATATTTTAGTTTTGTGATTTCACAATGGGCAGATGGTATCACAACGACAATGTGATGTCACAGTTGTGATGACCTCACAAACTTTTTGATATTAAAATGTCATGTCTGATTCTCAATTGTCAATATTTCACAGTGGAGATTTGTACACACAAAGGCACTGTTATGTCACAAAGCTATGCAGTTTTTCAAAGGTTATAAGAGGTCATAATAGATTTGGATTGTCACAATGTGATCCTGGTGTCTAAACAGCAATGTGATGTCACAATGGGTTCTTGATGTCACAGTGGTTTTGAGGTCACAATGGTTTAGTTAGGTCATGAGTTTGAAATATCACAACTATTTGTCCAATTTCAATCACTACTAGTTATCCATGTGGATACTGTAATAACCAGTAGTGACCCTATAATCCACGGGAACAGACAGTCATCATGACCTCCTGGTCTGGACCACCAGAGAGGGGGGTGCATGCCGCTGGAGTGGGCAGGAAATGCTGCTGAAGAGATAGTATGTTAAGCCCCCCATGGTGAGCTGCCAAGAAGTTATTGGACATGGACATTTGGGAAGTGATGATTGAAAACTGTTAGGCAGGAAACATATTTTAGTGGGGGCAGGGTACCGCATATATATAGGTTGCATGTTCAGAGCAACAGAAGGGGAAAAATAAGGGGAAAGACCTGGAAGGAAAGAAGTGATGAGACTGCAGGAGGGTAAAGACATTGGAGGAGAGGAAATTGAGGGAGAGCAGGAGGTAAAGGACAGCAACTGGCCACCTGGTAAGGGCAGGGAAGGCCTGTCAAGAATACAGCAACCTGAAGAGAAGAAGGGAATGGTGCAAGGAAAAAATGAAAAGACCTGAAAGGTAGGACAGGTCCGTAGAGATGGAGGATGAAGAGAAAGGAAAAAGCCTTGTCCTTTGAAGTGTGGAGCTTTGGAGATGATTATTTTGGGGGTTGGTTGATTGAAGACCAGTTAACAAATGGTTGGGCTGCTCTTTGGAGGTCTGACGGTACATGGTTGAGACTACAATTAGCTCTGGGCATCCAGCCTAGGTCAAGGTAGTCTCTTGTTACAAAATTTATGAAGACAAGACAGGTTTGTGATGTTACATTGCATGAATGATATTAATATATCAATATGAGGTCACAAAGTGATTGCAATGGCGCAGTGGTGATGTGGTCACAATGGGTTTCTGAAATCAACCTATATGCCACATTTGAGATAGAATGAAATCACAGAATAGGCAATCACATTGTCTCTATGAACTCACAAAGAAAATGTGATGTCATAATGCTATGATGTCATTGTCATTTTGGGATGTCACATTGGGCTGATGGTATCCTAACAACAATGTGATCTCACTCTGTAGATGATGTCACAAAGCTTTTGTAGTGGTACAATGGCATGTCTGATGTCAGTTGTCCTTTGTTCACAATGAGGATATGGTTACCCATATGGATTGTGGCGTTACAAACACTATGTGCTTTTTCATAGGTGCTAAGAGGTCAAAACAGGTTTGGGATATCACAAGATGATCGTGATATCACTGTGGCAAGGTGATGTCACAATGGGTTTGTGATGTCACAATGGTGATAAGGTCACACTTGGATAATGATGTCACAATGTATTTGTAGTATCACCACTACATGCCCAATTTCATTCTACTAGATCACAATGAAGATACAAGTTCACATAAGGAGCTAGAAGTCAGAAAGGCCATAAATTTTGGAAAATATTATGAGGAAATAATAGGTTGGTGAAAATGCAAGGGGACAGAGATATCCCATTGGCAATGTGATGTTATCATTACATGAGATAGTATTGTTTTGAAGTCACAAATAATTGGTGATCCATACAGGTGATGAGGTCACATAGGTTTGTGATTTCACAATGGGATGGTGATGTCACAATCTCATGCCAGATATCTAATTGACAAAGAATATATGTTCATAAGGGATAATGATATATGCAAAGGCATATGTTGGCAAAAGTGTAATGGGTCTTAACTGGTTTGTGATGTCACAATGTGACTCAGTAGTGACGACATCTGGCAGTGTGATCTCACACTGTTCATGACGTCACAGTGGATTTCTGATATCATATATCATATCTGAAGTATGAGTTAAACAATTT